>NC_046188.1:26654166-27298125 GCF_011004875.1 Balearica regulorum gibbericeps | reverse complement strand
TTGTCCTCTAAGGTTTTGTTTGTTTTTCAGAGGAAAGCATAGTTCCTGCTGTTGGGGCAAAATTAAAGTGGGATTCATAAATGGCATCAAAAAGAGAAAAAAAAATCCGAAGTATAAATAACATAACAAAGTTTCCTACCTCTTGATGTAAGGTATAAATGTATGTAATGTGTTTTCTCTTGTGAGAGCATGTCTGGAGAAGAATTGGAGCACTGACTGAAGGTTTTGAATGATGCTTCTCTTTATAATCATGTGATAATGTTGGGGAAAAAAAAAAAAACAACTAACATTTTATTTCTTATTTTTACAGCATTGTCAATCCAGCCTAATGATGCCTTGATGTATAAATTTAGAGCTGATATTCGTGGTAAATTGGGTTTCAATAAAGAGGCTGTAGAAGACTACAAACAAGCAATCAGCATTCAAGAACAGATTGATGACATGTGAAAAGATACCATTTCTCATACTGCTTGGGTTTTATTTACAGATTGCTCAGACCTGTAATTAAAAAAGTCCAAGATGCAAGAAAATTTATGACTTATCTTCATTTTTATATATTCTATTTACATTTTATTCTCCTAAATAATATCATTACCTTGATTGTGCAAAATTAGACAGAGTTATTTAAGAATGGAATGCCACATTTAATTTTTATGAGTTATAAATTGTTCTTTTTTTGTTAGTGTCTAGAGATAATTGATTGTGTTGTGTGCAAAATGAAGGACAGAAAAGAGGAATTTATAGGCAAAAGACCTCAACTGTATTGGTTATAGAAGGATAAAAGAGACTACACTCCCCCTTGCTCCCAAATACAAATCCTTAGTGATGATAATTATATGTCACCTGGACCATCTGGGAAACAAAAATTCTAAGATGGCTGAAATGCTTGTGATTGCTAACTAGGTCTCTACCAACTGCTTGTGATTGCTAACTAGGTCTCACTTTCTTCCTGATCTTCCTTCCATACCTCTTCATAAGATTTCCTATTCCCTGTCACTCACATGGTAAGGGAAAGCCATTGTGCAAGGTCCATCTGTTCCAGTGTGTGAGAACTACTGGGCGTGATTCACTTTGTCAGTAAAAAGTTAAGGTTACGTGCTTCCACTTAAATGCATTGCACTGTGTGAGCTTGAAGAGACAGGTAAAAATGCATAAATAGATTGTAAGTTTGTGTTCTAAGCTCTAAGAATGGGTTTAAGAACAGGCTCTCACCTAAATATGGAGACTGAAATGTGCATCTATGTGACCAACATTTGAAAATTGTCAGGCCCTACCCATGTACTAAATTAATCCTCCAGGTTTGGGATAGTATGGTGAAGATAGCTGTCCTGGTTTTGGCAGGGATAGAGTTAATTTTCTTTCTAGTACCTGGTATAGTGCTGTGTTTTGGATTTAGGATGAGAATAATGTTGATAACACAATGATGTTTTAGTTGTTGCCAAGCAGTCAAGGACTTTTCAGCTTCTCATACTGCCCTGCTAATGAGAAGGTGGGGGTGCTCAAGAAGCTGGGAAGGGTCACAGCTGGGACTGCTGATCCGAACTGGCCAAAGGGATATTCCGTACCATATGATGTCATACTCCGTATATAACTGGGGTAGACTGGGAGGCAGTTCAGCTTGAGAACTAGCAGAGTATCAGCTTTGGTTGGTGAGCAGTTGTGCTGTGCATCACTTGTTTTTATATATTCTTTTATCATTTTTATCATTATTATTATTATTATTATTGTCTTCTTCCTTTTCTGTCCTATTAAACTGTCTTTATATCAACCCACAAGTTTTACCTGTTTTTTTCCTTTTCAGTTCTCTCCCCCATCCCACTGGGGGGAATGAGCAAATGGCTGTGTGTTGGTTTTAGCTGCTGGCTGGGTTAGACCACAACAATAGCAAAAGGATGAAGCAAAACAGATATTTTTGTCTCAGAAAAGAGAAAAAGAAGGAATGTTAAGGTCATATTCAGCATGCAAGCAGTCCTGTGGTTTCAGACAATGGGAAGATTTCTAAAGGCATAAATGGCACTTCAGTGCATCATCCCAGTGATATAGGAATTGTGTGTGTAATTGCAATTTAGGCTTACATGTAAAAAGCTATAAATTTGCCTCTTGAAAAGGTGCAAAAGGAAAAGGTGAGAGGGACCTTCACAAAACAATAGACCTAACACACACTGATATGAGCCTGTAATTACCTAATGTTCTGAATGTGGAATAATCCCTAGATAGTAGAGAATAATCCAGAATAAAATAAAAATTAAATCATCTAATTTATATAAAATTAGTATTAGAGCTACATTGGTCCATTTAACTGTATAACTGATTTTTCTTGGTACTCCTAGAATTGCGATTTTTTTTTATTGTTTATGTGCAATTGAGATGAAAGCAAAAAAGTCATTGCTTTGTCTCAAAGAATTGAATTTTATTTTCTCTGAGTACTTAACACACTGCTATACACTCTTTCTGTAAAAATATCTGTTCTTGCATATCTATGCAGTGTATGTTTAGCCAATGTGATAGTGACTGGAATTCTAGCTTTGTTCTGGTATCTAAATTTTTGCATTTGTAATATCACATTACATTGTAAAAATTCCTATGCTTGTCACCTTGTAATATTTTGGTTGAAAGAAAAAAGTACTGTGGAAAGGAAATTCAGAGTATCACAGCTAAGAGCAGATAACTCAAAGCATTTGACTCCATCCCTACTCTCTCTGACTATTGTCTTGTCTTGTTTTTAATATCTAACACGATGAGACTTTGCGCTTGCAAGATCTGTGGTGATAAGGTTGACTGGAATACATGCATCATAGTTAACATGTATAAAAGTTAAAACGAGTTAAAAAAATTCAGTATTTAATTTCTGTTTATTCATGATTAGTGTCTCATTTAAAAATTAATTTTTATAGATATAAACAATAAAGTACTTCTAGACATTGTAGGAAGTTGCATATTAATATTCTTTCTAGTGTTATACATTATAGCATTACTTACTAGAAATCTATTTGGAATGACAGTTTTTCTTAAAATTAAAATATGTGACCATGAGATGATCAAAAACCAATTTCTTCTGTTCTCCAGTAATTTGAAATATGAATTGCTAGCAATAGCTTCTAGAAGTATTAGTTTTACCACTCCACAATAAAAAAAAAATAAATCTGGTAGACTGCAACACACAATAGGGAGAAATTCTTCATGACTATTACAGAATTCAAGCATCAGAATAACTATGTCAGGTCTGATTAGACCATTGTAGGTACATGTTTTTGTAAAGAGTTTTACTCTTCAGAGGTTTTGCTTTTGTGCCTTTGATGTTGATTGTCATGTTACTAAAGCTAAGTTGTGAAGTCCAAGGTGATTGAATAATTATTTACTGCTTTTCCCCTCTTGTTCTTTCTTTCTTATTTATTTCCCTTATTTTTGCAGTATCACCTACCCAACTGGATCAAGTGTAATGTACAAAGTATAAATATAGGTGTGTCTGTATTTCCATGCATTATTATTATGGTTGTTGATGCAAATTGGGGAATTATTTACCTAGTTTCCTGTATGCACCCAAAGTTGAGGTTTGCTTGCAAGATGGTGTTGGTGGTATTTTTGTTCCCTTTCTCCTTCTCCACATGCCTCTTTCAGGGCTGTCTTTTATTATCTGAAGAATTGTTTATTGATGAAATTGCTAAATTATGCATGATTCTATGGCCTTTTCCTTTCTTTGACCTCCTTATGAATTACCTGCTGATGGGTTGTGAGGTAGTGGTACCCTCATCATGTATAGTGCATCATCAAACTTAAATCAGAATGAAGAGAGGTCAAACCTTTCCCTTGGATCCTTTTCTTGTGATATTCACTGTAGATTTTCTTTAGTTTAACATCTCTTGAACGTCAAACAGAAATGGACACTTAAAAGATTTTTATCTTCACATTTAAAAACTGAAGTCAGATATAATCAGTTCTGACTCACTATTGATAGAGTGACTTGACTTTAATATGGGCTATTGCAATCACCCTTCTGTTTGTAATTTTTTTATTCTGGTTGTGTAGATCTGGGTTGGTTTTTTTTTTAATTTTTAAGAACTGAATATTTATTAATCCTATGGTTGGCTGCTTGGAGTTAAATTTTTAGAGCTTTTCATCTATTACACAATGGAAATGGCTGGTGTCACATTGTATTTCCAGTTTCATCATTTAGCATCACTCCCATTCACAATTCAGGGACCATGTCAGATGCTTTTTAAATAAAATGGGAAGTGGATGGAGAATTTGTTCACACAATAGAACATTAAAATTTCAAGTTGCATGATCAAAACTTACTATATTCTTTGAAAAATAGATTATCGGCTTCTTTTTTTTCTTCAAATCTTTCTTTTAAACTTCCTTTCTGACCTAAAAGAAATTTTGTATTTTCTCAAGGTTTTTAAAAGTAGTTGGAAATATTTTGTATAATAGCACTTCTTTCATGTCTTTAAAAAAAAAAAAAAAAGATTAATAGATTCATTAGTGACTCTAAGAATCACTGTTCCACTAATAAAGTGCAATTGCATTTTACAGGCTGAACAGTAGCACTTGAACTTTCCTGTTGGTAGGGACTACGGTAGATTTATGGCGTGCTGAATTTTGCCCAACCCAGTATGGGACAGGTGTTAACTCTGAGGTTACTTCCATTGCTAATAATATGTCAAGTGAATTTTCATACTAGGGATTACCAAAGGGATTTTTCTTCACAAATGCAGTTTAAGAGATGTTCTTGTCCCTTGCTATGTGATGGTATTACTTCTTTTTGTTTTTAAAATCTGATAATCTGAGCTTTATTTTTTCCTGTATTTATTTCCTTTCATTCTCTTTTTCTAGAAAATCTTTTGATAGACTGTAGTTAAAAAAACCCAGAGTTACTAAGGAACCTCAGTTACATTCAGTTTTTAATTCCCTCTTTAAAATACTGGTAACACATGCATTACTAGGAAACAGGTAATACTGTTTGATTAATAGAGAATGCAGTAGATTACTTTTTACTAAAAAAAAAAAAAAAAAAAAAAAAAAAGGACCAAAGCAAAAGCAAATATTTCCATTTGAAGCCGAATAAGGGAATAGGAGGTTATGAATAATCTTCACAGACTAGTAAGTTATATACATGCATCTATCAACTGAATGTTAAAGCATTTTCATTCAATATTTTATAATTTTTGGATGGGGTGCACCACCAAAATGATAAATAAGTGGATCTTTCATTACCTCCATTGAAAAGCAAAGGAAAGTGGTACTTTTTGAAACAAAGAGGAAAACCAGTTGATAAGTTTGGGGAAGTTGTTTTGGTTTTTTGCAGTTGTTTTGCAGCAGACTTTTGCCTAAACTTATTGATCAGAACTTAGTTTTTATTAGATTAAATCTAATTTATTTACAACTCAAGGCAGAAAAACACTTGCATAGCTGTAGTATATCTCTAGTTTAATAATCTGGTCTGAGAGATAATGTGACAATCAGTGGCAGAGAGGTGGGTAACCCGTGAGAGAAAAGTAGGGGTTCTAATTTTGTGGTTTGTTATTTCAGAAATTGTAAATGACACATGTCATTGACTTTCCCATGGCTTCAAGATCTCCACCTTTGTAAAATAAGTAGATAAAAGATTCTTTTAAAGTAAATTTTAAAATAATTACTGAAAAATATTGGAGTTGGCATGAACAAGATGTACATAGCTCTTTGTAGCTTACAGAGAGGGACGATAATAAAGAAAATTGACATTAAAGTGACAAATTGAAAACTTGAATGATGGTAAATAAACCAGAACAAAAGCAAATGAAAAAGTTGTGTTCTTAGCTGAACTCCAGTGCTAGCCGCTCTTCTGAGTTTCCGATAGTTTGGGTGTATGGGTGGGGTTGTATTGTACTGAGACGCAGGGCTTTGGGACCCGATACCTGACAAAAAATAGAAGTCCTTCCCAACTGACCACATATACCAGAAATGCAGTCAATTCAGAAAATGAATTCATAGCTTGTGCCGAGGACCGTATGCCTGAGGTAGCGGATTTACAAGATGCTGCACAAGATTGCCATAACAGCGACAGTGAAAAATGAATAAAAGTGAACCAAACTCTGCACTGCTATGGTAGAAAACAAGCCTTACAGGAAAGATGCTACTCTTTAGAAGAAAACTCGAGAGTTTTAAAGGTAATTTGGGAAACCTCTTCATCAAACTGTAATGAATGCAAGTGGTCTATCATTATATCTGAGCTTGTGGTGTTTTCAGTTTACTTTTCTTGGGCTGAAAGAATGCAGTAAATTATAATGCACTGCTGGCTTTGTTCAAGTGAGGGAAGACTGGAAACTATATTGCATAGAGAGGGTTAATCTTGTGGCTGCTGCTATGGGATTCTCACTACACAGAATTGTAGTGAGAATCACTACATTGCAGAGCAATCAAGTTTTAGTCTTGCCTTTCCAAGCATGCATATGAAAATGAATTTTCTTTTTGAGTGGTTAGAGAGATGAATCCAATCTTAGTTTCTGTATTATTTTTATCTCAACACTTTTTCCCTAAGGAACATATCTCCGAAAAGTATTCTGTTTTGAAGGGTGGGTCAAGTGATAGCAGACTTGTCATTTTCAGCAAATTAAAACAAATGCAATACACCCCAGTGGAAGGGAATAAGAAATCTGTGGGTAATGTGCTTCTAATTTCAATAAGAAATATGCCAATTATTTACATTGTTTATGTATATGCTATACCTGCACTGCATTTTATAAAGCTGAGCCAAAACCAGGTTCCAGCCTGACCTGAAAACATGCCTGAACTTTGTATGAGCACACTGTGAGAAGTGTGATGCAGGACTGGTATAACACCCGCACGGCACTACATTGACATTACTGAGCAAAGGCTGCCTGTGACTGAACACAGAAGGTGTTTCTTAATATGGGACACTCCGACTGTCATCTTTTTGTAATGCTGTGTACCATTGCCACAAGGGCAGATGGAACATCAGGTGGTCTTGGCTGGTATGGCGAGCCATGGTATACCTGGCTGTGCTGGTTTTGGCTGGGATAGAATTAATTTTCTTCATAGTAGCTAGTATGGGGCAATGGTTTGGATTTATGCTGAAAATAGTGTTGATAACACAAAGATGCTTTCATTATTGCTGAGCAGTGCTTACACAGAGTCAAGGCCTTTTCTGCTGGAACGCTCCACCCCACCAGTGAGTAGGCTGGGGGTGTACAAGGAGTTGGGAGGGGACACAGATGGGACAGTTGACCTCAACTGACCAAAGGGATATTCCATACCATATGACGTCATGCTCAGCATATAAAGCTGGGGGAAGGAGAAGGAAGGGGAGGGATGTTCGAAGTGATGGCATTTGTCTTCCCAAGTAACCATTACGTGTGATGGAGCCCTGCTTTCCTCGGGATGGCTGAACACCTGCCTGCCCATGGGAAGTGGGGAATGAATTCCTTGCTTTGCTTTGCTTTGTGCGTGGCTTTTGCTTTACCTATTAAACTGTCTTTATCTCAACGCATGAGTTTTCTCACTCTTACTCTTCAAATTCTCTCTTCCCTCCCAGCAGAAGCGGCAGAGTGGCTGCATGGTGCTTAGCTGCTGGCTGGGGTTAAACCACGACACTGGGCCATCTATTATGCTTAAGGTAAGAGCATTCCTAGGTGGAAAGAATATTAGTTCAAGTTACCTGTTCTGTCTTCCATCCCAACCCAAGCCTCAAACCAGTGCTTGAGTATGGGCTTGTGTAGACACAAAGTAGATTTGGATTTGAATTGGCAACAGACCAAACCTTGAAAAGCAATATAGATGCAACCCGAGTAATTTCGTGGGCTATCAGGGAAAAAAACAACCCAAAACTGTAATAAATGTGCTTGCAAAATGTGCTCTGAAAAAGTCAGTGTGAATAAAGGTGACGTTCTGAGGCACCTTCAAAAGATGACTCTTACAAAGCGTGACTTTAAGAGCACCAGAAGATGGCAGTCTGCGATCTGTAGTGGAGCAGTTCTGCTCCCCGGTAACAGCCTCTGGCTCTGATAGCTGTTGTGAGGAGGTATGACGGTATACCGGTGTTCTCTAATGCCTCTGCTTTAACTGACAGTATTGTTCCCTCACTTTTTGAAATGCTACATACAGTTCTTGTTATTATAAAATGATAACCGAGATTATCATACCTCACAAGCACTTATGTAACATAACTGTAATATTGTAAACATACATGTATATGAACATGTGCACAACCACACCCCTATATACATGTATACACATATGCAATAACACAGATAGTAAGTGGCATAAGCACTGAATAACAGCTCCTTTCCTGTCCTGATTTTTTTTTCTCTCCTGGTTTTGAGGTACTTTTCTATAAAATGAGGCATTCAGAAAAGGAAGGCAGACTGTGTGGAACCTATAAACTCTTCCCTGCAGTTATATTTTACAGCATGTTTCTTTTTATTCACTCTGCTGAGTCAGGAAATTCTTTTTGTTGCAAAAGGAAAAGGCTTATCATTGCTATCTGTTGGATTTCAAACAGAAAAGCTAAGAAGTGGCCACACCTAATTTCCCGAGACATTCCTCCTCTCTGCCCTTTATTGCCTCATTCTCAAATGGACACAATGCTTTGTTTGAGGAGAGTGAAAAATGTGAAGTGCTTTCACTCTGAGGGAAAAACATCCCCCAGACTCCAAGTGTAGAGTAGCAAGCAAGGTTGTGAACTTCTGTCAGCTCTAATAAAAGGAAAGCAGGCATCAGGCATTTTCAGAGCTGCAAGCCTGGTTTTTCTGCTGGCTGAGATTCTTAATGGAATTGCAGTCTTCTTTTTTTTTTTTTTTTTTTTTTTCCTGACTAGATGCATATGTACATATAATGGTCATTAAAATCCTGATTCAGAATTCATTAAATTCAGTGAAAGGAACTTGACTAAGTTTTGAGTTAAGGCTACAAGCTACAGAAGAATGACAAATACTCACTTGCCATTGCTTTTTCCCATGTTTATGGAAACTAGAATGGTGTGACTGACCTGTTATTTATCAGCTTTTCCTGATCTGTTTGGTAATGATGCAGGGCACCAAAGAGCTTATTTACAATTCCTAAAATGTAAACTTATAACATATGAACAACTTTGCAGTGAAGTGTTTTTGTCAAGTAGTATGTGCAACTTCATTTAGTGGTCTCGTAAGTGTACTGTTTGCTAAGGCTGTTCTCATGGGCAGATCATACAAAACAAAAACTGCACTGGAAACTGATACGCTGTTTTACTTGAGAGTAACTTCTCCAAATAGACCTGTGTGGTGTAGACAAACTCTTCATCTACAGATGTTCATATCTATTAACAGGATGTTGCCTCTACTATTTTTAAACAGAAATGTCTGATACAAAGGGAGGAAAAATGTGTCTCAGGGGCATGGCAGAGCAGAGTTCTGCTCCTTTCAGTTTTCCCTCTTCCCCAAAAATGTCAGGCGGCTATGAATGTTGGAGAGAGACTAAGCTCTCCAGATGGGGAGGAACCTTTTTGCTTGTCCCCACTGAAAAGGCCAGGAGATATTTCTTCCTGAGATGATGCACATGAGGATCCTTGTACCTGACACATTGGTTTCTTTCTTCTCTCCCACCACACTTAAAAGAGAGGGGAATGGCCCCAGGGCCCATGGTCCCTGCAGCCAGGCTGTCCCCAAGGAGAGGGGCTGCCTGGAGGAGAGGAGATGGGGTGCCACAAACCCTGTCCCAGCTCCAGGAGGGGTGCTTGCTGAGCAAGGGCAGGGCTGGGGAGGTTCATCTTTTCCCTCCTCCTCTTGCAGTTTGGGAGGAGGAGGAAGCACTGCAGCACACACATCCGGGCTGTGATGCCAGCCAGTGCCTGTACTGGGGAGTCAGGGAGCAGTGGGAAGAGGAGGGGTAAGTCTCCAAAAGAGCAATTCCCCACATCCTTGGTGGAGGTGAATGCCTGGGTAGGGTCTGCCCAGGTCTCTGAAAGCCTTGCAAAGAGGTGGAGGGGAGGTGTTGAGGGGCCGGAGCTCTTCTAGGGGAGATCTGAGCTTCCAGGGGAGGAGGGATGCCCCAGATGTGGCGGCACTGACTAAGGGCTCCTCCAAGCAATGGAGAGGGCTGCTGGGGCTTTGCCCAGGCCCATTTGTCTCAGCAAAGGACTCCAGGAGTCACAACCCACACAGCCGGCTATGAAGACCTCTGGCAATGGTGCTGATGGCCAGCCCTGGCATGTGTCCTGGCCCTGCTGGCTCCCAGGAGGCTCTGAGGGCTGAGATGGAGGTGAGGGCTGATGTCCTGAGAGGTGAAGTCCATGGATGACAAGGGGAGAGCAGATTGCTGGTGTCCGAGTGTCTGTGTGTGGCCCTGGCAGCTGGGTAGGGAGCAGGGTTTGGGCTAGTTCTGCTGGGCTCTGGCACGTCAGTCTGCTCTTGGCCTGGCCTGGGACAAGCTTAAGTGCCGTGGAAAGCTCTTGGGGATGGAGCAGAATGAGCCTCTGCTCCCTGCCCACCCTTGTCGAGCTCACCCAGGTGCTGCCCAGAGCTCGGTGGGGCCAAGGAGGCTGTGGAGGGCTGGGGAAGATGAAGACAGGGAGAGAGCAGGAACCACAGAGGCTGGGGGTGCTGGAGGGAGCCTTGCTGTGGGTGAGAGTGTGGGGCTAGAGTTGGCCCAGTGAGGGCATTTCAGCAGCAGTGGGATGTGTGGTGGGGTGGGCAGGCGCTGGCTGTGACGGTGAAGCCCCAAGGACTGTGCAGAGGCACTCTGACTTGCGAGCCCTGGGGACACCCTTCCCCAGCCAGCCTGACGCCTCCTGCTTGTCGCAGGAGTCCCTTGAGGAGACTTTCCCCAGCTCCTTGAGGGGTGCTGGGGTCAACCCCTGCTCCTGCTTTTTCCTCAGGGTTGGCAGAGGAGCCGTTGGCACCGATCTGCAGTGGGGCGGCTGTGAAGAGGAAGGCCCCCAAGTCAAGGGAGGATGATGAGAGCAACTACCCCCTGAAACCAGAGGGGTGTAGGGGCGGGCTGGAGGAGGGGAGGCAGGAGGTCCCCAGGAGCCCTGGTGCAGAGCCTGTCTTGCGCTCAGCAAGGGGGGGGCTTGTGGCATGGGGAGGGAGCACCCCTTTGGCTAGTTCGGGTCAGCTCTCCTGGCTGTGTCTCTTCCCAGCTTCTAGGGAAAATTGACTCTATCCCAGCCAAAAACCAGGCCAAATTCTAATTAGAGCTATTCAGAAGCTATGAAGTAAAGAAACAAAGCCTGCCTCATTGAAGGCTAGCTCTTTAGTAACTAAACTGTGTATCAAGCAGAACAAATGTGTTAAGGTAGTCTCAACAGGGAACTAATTAGTACAAGAACCATTAGCCTTGTTTTCTAATAATAGCATTATCTAATATTCCATCCTTCTCTCCTGGTTGTTTGCATGAACTCACAGGGAAAAAATACATTTTATTTTCCAGCAATATTGAAAACTTGCTGACTTGCCTAATCTCATTAAGTATTACAGTGTTTATTTTGGTATCAAGGGACACTGCAAATAGTCTGTCAGATTTTAAAATGTAAATGTGAAACTTCTGGTGCATATATTTAAAAAAAAAAAAAGTAAATGGAGTATGTATATAAGAAAAGGGCAGGAGACAGAGGATTGTTTTTGTGGAGATATAAATCCAAGCAATGTGGTATCCAGTCAACTTTTTTTAGCTGTTGCTATCCATTTCAGGATGGGGTTCTCGCTCTCACAGCTTTGCAGAGGTTTGTGTAAAAGGGCTGGGTCAGTGCAAAGGGGACCTAATAGCATTATTTCTGATCAGGAGAGGCCATCCTTTGCAGCAGATGATGTAGAGTAGAGCAGGTAACAATCTTCTGAAGGCCTACAAGGACCGTAACTCTTGGTGCAGCTGCTGTGCTGAGATAGGGCTGGAGGTGGTTACGGCAAGTCATAGATGAGTCTGTGGTCTGCAGCACTGCTGAGATCCCAGGTGACTGTGCTGCTTGCTTGCTTCTAGTGGTTGCTGTGGTAGTGATGGCTTTTAACACCTAAGTTATACCTTACCATCTTTGTCTGACAAACTGCAAACTCTGGTTTTTTTCTTTCTTTGCTGCCATTACCTGGGATTTGGGAGTGTGAGCATCTGCAATGTTGAGCCATACCCATGTAGCTGCACTCATAAAGGAGCTGCAGTTAGGGACTATTTTGGCACTTGAAATCCTGAGCCCTTGGTACTTCTCTTAGCAGCCCTTCTCTGTGAAACATTTCAGAGTGGAGTACTGGAGTAATCATCTGGAGTACTGTGTCCAGTTCCAGGCTCCCCAGTTCAAGAAAGACAGGGAACTACTGGAGAGAGTCCAGTGAAGTGCTACAAAGACTGGAACATCTCTCATGAGGAAAGCTGAGAGCTGTGTCTGTTTAGCCTGGAGGAGACTGAGGGAATCTTACCAATGCTTATAAATATCTAAAGGCTGGGTGTCAAGAGGATGGGGCCAGACTCTTTTCAGTGGTGCCCAGTGACAGGACAAGGGACAACGGACACAAACTGGAACACAGGAAGTTCCATCTCAATATGAGGAAAATCTTCTTCACTTTGAGGGTAACAGGGCACTGGAACAGGCTGCCCAGAGAGGTTGTGGAGTCTTCTTCTCTGGAAATATTCAAAACCCGCCTGGATGTGATCCTGTGTAACCTGCTCTAGCAGGGGCGGTGGACTGGACGATCTCCAGAGGTCCCTTCCAACCCCTACTGTTCTGTGGTTCTTTGTATTCTTGGAGAATATCTGTCCATTCCTGGCCCACGTGCAGAAGTGCTCTTAACCCATCAGCCTGGTAAACTAAAGTACCTCTGGCATGGCATCCTCCACACGGCAGCTCAGAGATTCTCCCCCAGATAGAAGGGAGGCACAGAGCCTATTCAAGATTTGTTTCAGTTGTTGGTGATCATATAACTCTTTTCTTGAGAAAGGCAAGCGAATGCAAATGAAAGAACACATGAAGAGGTGATAACATGCCTCTGGTGAGACTGGGCAGGCTGGATGCAGAGGTGTTGGGTTACGATGGCTGGTGCAGATGTGAGTAGGTGTACTGATTTGTCCGAAACAAGATTGCAAACACTGAAATGGTGGACCTGTGCAGGCCAATAGAATGAAAATGAAATGTGAATAACATGGCTGACCTATGTACTAAGATATATAGGCCAGTGAGGTAAATCAGGCCTGTCAGATACAGGTGGCTATTTCTTCCTGAAACTTGGCTATAATAGTTATATACACACCCTCTTTCAGTTTCCTCTGCTTTTTTGTTCTGCTTCAATTTCTCTGGTATTTGTTATACTATAGCACAGTGTCGAATAACATACTGCATTCAGAGATGTTGAGGTGGTCCGAAATATTGCAGAAATGAAAGCTAGACCTAGGTAGATGAAGAGAGCCAGCTATTCTAGAAACGCTGGCAGTATTATCTGTCAATTGCCAGGAATTGGGATGACGTGAGAGCAGCCAGCTTAGTCCAGCCAGGGGGGTTGTGGCAACTGCAGCTCCCTAGCTCTGGTTATTAGTTCCTCCTCTAAGTTCTGGAAAATAACAACAGATGGATTTCTTGTTTAGAACAAACGAGGCAGCCAAGAGTAGAGCAGAGCCAACCATGCTAATATCCCAATCCTTCCCTAATGATCCATTAGCCCAGCTACTGATGTGACTCTGTGTAGTCAAGTAGGAATGACAAAACAGAGTCCAACATGAATGGCGAAGCTTTCCTACCTTCTGTTCTGGGAAATAGTTGCCAGGATTTCCCCAAACAATTTTTCTTTAAACAAAATATAATTAAAAAAATAAGCTGTTGAGCTTAAAATGAGAATTTTCTGCGTATTCTCTAAGAAAGAAGGAAACAAGGATAGTTCAAAATGTGATAGCAAAATTAGATTTAAATTAATTTCTCAAAAGTATCTGAAAGGATTAGAAGGCTATTTCTACTTTTCAAAAGCAATGTATACATATACTTACTTTAAAATATTCCAGCTGGGGACTATCTGTGTATTTAGGTGTCTATATAAATCTGAAAATCTGGGATGTAGTTGATTGCTCATTTAATTTTCACTTAAAGACAGTATGATTAACATTAATCAGAAATTTTTGGACAGAAGGTTTTTCTATAAAAAATGTTGGTTTTGTTAAACCCAGATGTTTTGTGGAAGCACGTCCATGTCAGTGAATTCTTGTTTAGACAAAAGCCCAGCAAAATAAAACAATTCATTTGCATTCCATTTTAACGTTTATAGAACAGGATACTTTGCTTTGAAACAGCTCTTTTCTGTTTTGTGAAGTTGTGTGTTACTTTACTCAAAAAGCTGAAAGGATTTTCAATGAGGTAATGACATTTTAATTAGTTTAAAATAAAAACTTAGTTCATTGAAAACAAAATTTCATTTGGAATATCACATTTGCAAGGGTGTTTCAGTTTCCTGTTTACTCTCTGAGCTGTAGAAAGCATTCAGATTAATTTTATTCTATGTAAAAGCAAAAAATCTACTTCTCTCAATCAATGTTGTGGGACTATTCTCTTTTGAAAATTTTATTCAAACTTGTGATTTTTCTTGTGCCATGTTGCCAGTAAGTGATGAATGCTTTAGTTTTCCTGGCTTGGTATTCTGAATAGGTTTTTTGTGTGTGTGCTTGGAGTCGTATCTAGAACCTGTTAGTAATTTTTAGAAGTGCATGATTTTACCATTTCTGTTTTCCTGTGGGTACTTTGTTTTACTGCAACAGAATATAGCTGTGGGGAGAGAAGTTAAAGCAAAATGCTGTCTGAAGTTTGAGAAAGTTCCTTCCTTTTCCCCCTCTCATCCTCACGCTTCAGTTCTCCAGGCATGTCATCCAGATGGTTCTCTTCAGATTCAAGCATGAGCTCAAATTCTAAGCTACCAAAGAAAATTAACTACAATGAGTAGGAAAAAAAATTCCTAATTGAGTTTATCTGAAAAAAAAAAAAAAAGAAAAATATATAGTGACAAGAACAAATAAAACAGTAAGAATCTTACCTCATGGGGGAAATATCTGTGGGAGTATGAAAACAAACTAATTTAGTTGTGATAAACACATTGGATTTTTATGTTGATGAAAATATTTTTATTTATGGACATTAGCAAATGAAACTCCTTCAGAATCTAGCATGGTTATTTTCCCTGGTAATTGAATTTTGCATGCATTTTTTCAGCTGCAGTTGATATTAAGATTTGATAAAGTTCATTGGCAATGAGAAAATTAAAGCTTTTATGTAGCTTTCATTTCCTGAATGCAAGATATTTTCACTGAAATTAAAGAAAGTCTAAGATCAATACATTCATAAATGACAACTGCAAAAAAAGACCAATGTCATTGTATGCTGTACGTTGCACTGAAGGTTGCTGTTTGCATCCCATCTTTTTACGGCATAATTTTGCATGCTTTCTCATAGAAGATAATGCATTCAGCTTTGGAAATAACCAAGGGCAGGATTGCTGCTTTATTCTTCTAACTCCTATGGTTGGCATTAAGGTGCTGTAAAAGGTAGTCATTTCTCTATGGTACGGTAATGGTGAATACTCAGGTGTTTCAGCTGTAGTGAAAATTGGGGAAAATGGAAGTAGGATGTCAGGTGTGTAAAAATGGCCATACTGAAGTGAGTAGCTGGATAAACTGATGCAGACAAAGAGCATGAATATAGAAGTTCTCATGAAACCAGGTGTGGGTTTACTTAGGAGAGTTACTGGAGCAAACACAAATGGCCAGCTCAGGCCCACCCTTGAGTCAAGCAAATAAACCCTCCTACAGCAGTGGTGTCCCAACAGCTTGGTACAGATGCAGTGCAACATAAGCTGTACTAGATGTAGGCTGGCCCCTTTTTATCTGCTTCTCAGTGCTCTCAAAGAGAAGTGTGAAGGCAGATGAAGCACTGACCACAAGCTGGATCTCTGCACTGTTGTGCAACTGCACGTGCTTTAGTGAACTCTTGGATGCGGAGCTGTGAGGGAACAAGCTGAAGAAACAGGCTCCAGGGAGGCAGAGATGTGCTTCCCGGCACTTTTCATCGTAAGAATGGGGTGCAGAAGTCTGCATAAAGTCCCTGGCAACCCTGCTGGTTCTGCCTCATGCAAAGAGATCTGAACCTACTGCGGAAGCAGCAAAGTGTATTTGCAAAGCAGCGTGCCTGAATTAAGCTCCACTCACCTAAACCGCTTCATTTCAAAGAGGGTGTGCTGCTTAAAAATGATACCATCCCTCCTCACCCTGTAAGGTGTGTTGGAAGCTTTCATAGCTTTGCTAGTAGAAGTAGGTGGTGGGAGCACTTCTTCTGCTACTTCAGGTAAACATAGTAATTTCAGCTATACTGTTCTGACTTGCACGTCTTAAGGGTGGCACATGTGATGGTGTGCTCCCTCCCCAACCCTGTTGTAACCTGACCTTTACCTGTAACCCTGCTCAAGTGATAACCACCAGTGGCAGTGGAAATGGATGCGTCTGGTTGTGATGGCTGCATCTGGCTCAAAGTGGATTTGGAGACAGGTAAAGACACAATAGCCAACGGCTAATTTGAGCAATGAGCCCACCTAACCGCAGTGCTGGTCAATGTCCAACTCAAGCCAAATTTGGAAGAGACTAACATGTAATGCAAATGTGATGGAGTCAATCATCTCACTCCCATAAATAGTGAGCCACCCAAGAGCCCATTGAGCTCTCCTGTGCAGCAGCGGGCTGCCTGCCAGGATCTCCCCTTGAGCAGGGATCCCTCTCAAGGTTACTCCTTGAGATTGAGAGATTCCTTGCTGCAACAGATTCTCGGTAGGTGACTAACAGCATGCTAACCTTTGAAATCTTTGCTAAGCGATATAAAAGATTGATTGCCTATGTATATACGTTTCAACATTAACCGTTGACCAAGTCTGGGACTTGGATTGGATCCAGCTGCACCTAGACTCCTCTCTGAGAAGGAGTTTAGAAAGCAAGGGGGTCCTTTCTGAGCTTCATGACTCAGCAGGAGGGTCTCCCTGACAGTGTAGTCCGACCCTGTCCTCTATGCAGTAAATAATCAAGTGTACCTTGCCATTGAATCTTGTTAAACCACTGTCACGTTTACCTTTGATCTTTAAGTCACTGTTTTACATGAATAAAGTATATTGTTGCTTCTCTCTTATGAGTGAAGTGTGTAACTCCACCCATGACAGCACACCATGTCCCCTTTTCAAACAGAGCTGAGGAGATACATTAGTGAGGGCAGGAATGGTTTAATCCTTGGCCTGGGTCTGGATGAGGATGTCTGGCCATGCTATGAAATCAGAAACAATAAGAAAAATAAGAGCCTGAGCTACATCAGCCGATGCAGTTAAGGGTGGTTTGGGTGTTCTGACAGAAAACACTCCTTGGTTATTCAGCTTATTTGATCTTCATATTTATTGTTCTGGGAAATTTAAACCACACTAAATTAGACATAGATGATGTTAAGTAGTCTTTTAATCAAATAACAGTTTTGTAAATGGTTTTATGTAAAATGAGGTCATGTTTTAACCTTCCGCTTAGAATAAAATAAGGCATTATCATTTTTATGTGCAGCTCTATGTATATTATGCATTCTGTATAATGATTGTCAAGGGTGAGTTTTTTAAAGCCATTTAGGAGGCATTAATTTTGATGAGTGAGTAGCTCTTGCCCTAGATAGGTGTTCAAATCTGTCAGGTTCCTTTTAGACGCTATAGATGTTGTGAGGGGCAGAATCAACAATGCTTTGGCGATTTTTCTTCCTTCAGTAAACTGGGTGCAGACACTGGATGTTGGAGTTTATATCTGATATTATTTAACTTTTTCTCTGTCATTCTCTCTAACATTTGCTTTTCACTTCATTATAGGTCTACAATATTACCATTTCTGGGTGGTCCGATTGTTTATGATTACTGGCATGAAGATTCATATCAAGAGTACCTCTGCAGCAATTTTTATAAATGTTTTCATTTCCCAAGTGTTAGTTTTTTCAAGTAACTATGAATGTCAGTGGGTAACTTTAAAAAGTCTCAGAGCAGAAACAATACCAGTTAATATGTTTATTTTAAGTTGCTCTCTACAAAATAACTCATCAAATAACATAACATGGCAATTATCCTTCAGATGTTTAACATAATTACGTAAATCAAATCAGCATCAAGTCTCTTTTTCTGAAGTTTGTCAAAATATTTTCATACAATCATTTCAGTAAGTACTATTTAATATTCAATGCTTATATGCTAGAAAAAAAAGTGTATGCTTTCAGAATTTCTATACCCATTCTTAAATCCTGCTTATTTGCACATACACATGTTACTGTTTATTTTGTGAATGGCTTTCACAAAAGATTAAGAAATATATTTCTCCAACAATACCTCATTAACTTTTTCAAATACCTAAAACTAACTCCTTTGTTCTCTGCTAGGTCCACTAATGTAAGGCAGTGATTTTCAGTGTAAAGACAGAGCTACCACTTCTCCACTGGAAGCTTCTTGGAAGTGTAAATGTGTCTGGATGACTCAAAAAGGGCAAGCATGCAAAACCTTAGCACAGGTCAGAACTAATGAATTTACCAAAGCGTTTATCTATTTGTGCTCTTCCTTTCACAGGATTTTTCAGGTATTTTGAATTCCCTATGCTCATGCCATGAGATGTAACAAAAATTCCTTCTGTAGCTAATTTCTGTTCTTCATTAAGCTTGTTGCCTTACCTGGCAACTTCTTAAGTATTAGTGAGGATTTGGTGAAATTGGCTAGTGCACTAATTAGGTGGAAATTGGAGGCCTTATCAGTTAATACTTCTGCCATAAACCGTGTTTGGGGTGTTACTAATTGAGAAGGATTTCAGAGTCTCTAACATGCAGTCTTTCAATGACAGTCACTGCATTTGCAGAGAACAAAAGGAACCTTAGGGAAGTGCAGTTGTATACATAATTCAATAAACATGTTATTTATGTACTGTACAAAATGAAATTTTGTCTTTGGAAGCTGAACGTGGTATTCTTCCAAATCTTCCAAGTTTTAAGATGTTACAAGTAGATGCAATGTAACAGACTTTCTTTGAAATGTTGTTTCCTTCCTTTAAAATTTCATTAAGATGTTATGGCATATTTTGTAGCTAAGGGACTCTATAGCTGATCATTTGTTGATTGTAGTTGCTCTTCTGATACAAAGCTTGCATATTTTGTGGCTAGAGAGGATCAAACATCAGAATGATTTATCAAAACTCTGCAAATTTTGAGAGGGTTTTTTTCTGCACACATGCCCCACCCCCCCTTTTCAGTCTAATAAAACAGTGATTGCAGTCACGTTCAAATACTATGTGCAGATTAGAGTATGGCAGTGACCTGGAGAACCACTCTGCCTGGAAAAAAATGAGAAAACAAGGGAGAGAAAGCCCATCTTTATACCATGCCTTGTTCTTAGCTGAATCCAGAGGGTTGCTGGATTAAGCTCTGGGTCTCAGTGTCTGTAAATACAGATTTGTCAAGTCTTGTGTGGTGCATGTGAAATGCATGAGACATGCTCCTTATCCCTTCTCCTACATCTCACGTGTTTTCCCTGCTGGTCTCGAGTGTCTCCGTGCTCCAGATGCACCTGGTTGGCAGCCGGCTCGCTGCACCTGGCAGTGGAGGACGCGGGGTAGCTGTCTGGGAAGGAGAGCCATTGCCGACCACCTGCCTCTCTAGAGAGCCCCTCCAGAAGGCTCCTGCTCCAGCAAAAGCCTACAGTCATGATCCCGTGGTAGTCACAGGAATGATACCAGGATAAATATTTAAAGCAGGCTGCAAAAGTTATGTTACCGGAGACTGTATAAGTGCTTGTGAAAATGTGTGAGCTAATTTTACCTTAGCGTGTAAACTTTTGGGACGTAGATTTCTCTTTTCTCTGTGCTTACAGAAAAGCATATAGGGAGCCTATTGCAACTACTGCCTGGCTTGAGAAGCTGCGGTAATACAAACAGTAATAATAATATCTGTCTGCAATAAAAGATTTGATGAAAATGTTTGTTCATAGTGTATGTTGTAGGAATAGTTACTATTTTGTTTCTATATGGAATTGCTCACTAGGTGTCCTCACAGGATCAGAACTCATTGAATAATTTTTATAATGAAGTTTGGGAATGGTTATATTTGCCCAATCCTGAATGATTATGAGCTATAAAGGGAAACTAATGATGTATATCTGTCTCTGACTCAACTGGGAGATTAAGATGGAGAGACGAAGGTGGCCAACTTTATATCCATTTTTATACTTCAGATTTAAAACTGTTACAGTTTTTCCTGGCTTTGTACAGAATCCATACAGCATATTGAGCAAATATAAATAAGAAGTTAATATGTAAGGAAAAGGTAATGTAATCATCTTTTGACAGGAGAGAAAGAAGTGTAGAGTAATTAACAGTACACAAACAAGGACTTAATCAAGAATTTGAAAGCCTTACTGTTCCGTAAACATACTTCACATAATCATGTAGAATATGAGAATGATGGTAGTATCAAATTAAACTCACTATTTCTCCAGGAAAATGTTTTATGTTCCTCAGAGGTAAATGCAACAGATTTACTTGATAGTGAATGAATAATTGTTTCTGTATATCTGTGTCTTCTGATTATTGATTATTTGCCATCAGTATAACTAAAACAACTCCCACTATAAGGCAGCCTGCCTTTTCCTTGATTTTATGACATTAGTCATCCTTCTTGGGAGGCTAGTAATTGTCTTTTCTAAGCTAGTTTGTTAACACAGATTTTTCAATTATAACACCAAAACTGACCATGCCGTCAGTTAATTTAACCTCCTCTATAACATAGGTCATAGATGTTCAATAAAAAAAATATAAGCAGTCATCAGCAGTTATAACTGAATATCTAAAGCTGCCACTTTCGGAAAGCATGGAACATACCTCAGGCAGATTTTCAGCTCCAGCATGGTACAGCCAGCTAAAGACTGATTTGATTCTTTGTACAGATTCTTGCTAAACAGGTCCTTGTTCCCCCGCACAGGACCTAGGAAAAGGGTTGCTATGGAGCTGCTAAATTGGCTCAGTACCATACAAATTGACACATTTTTTCCATTTTATTTGCATTTCTAAAACAGGGACCTGTACTGTGCTTTGAGCAACCATTTTTTATTGATGATCATCTACCCATAATCGAGCGAGGAGTAATGCAGTAAAATTAATTGCCTTTACTCATGTTCTTAATTATTTAAACTGATCACGTTGTTTTGACAGTTACTCCTAGAAGTGTTATTAGTAAAATATAACACATAAACATCTTTTAATGGAACAGAATTTTGACATAGTGCAGTAGTAAATCAATTGGGCCTTCAAAAGGTGTAACTAGATCAAAGATGGCTTTGGCTGGGAAAAAAAGAAATAAATTGAAGGAAAACACAAATAAGCAGGTATTTTGAAACTCAGTAAACAAATCCAGCTCAGAGTAGTGAAAAACTAATACTTTACTGGGAGATAAGCTATCAGATAGCATGTGAACTACTTCGGGATAATTGCTTGTGTATAACCAGCAATGAATAGCGAGTGTTTGAATTGTTCTGAATTCTCACATTGACTTGCTGATCCCCCCTGAAACACTCCGGTCAAGTGATAACACATTATCCTCATTGCAGCTGCATCCTTACTGATACACCATTCTTCACCTGGAGCTTTTTTAACGAACAGCTCAGAAGTTTCTCCACAAGCTTTGTGTCGTGCCCGTTAGTCACTTTTGCACATCATGGCTCTCAGCTTCCCAATTTGACCCAAGCTTCCCACTAAGTACCAAGTGCCATCTTCCTTGCCTCTTGGATCAGTCTTATGGCTGATGGCCTCCACCTTAGTGAGATTTATCCTTTCACTGGCGCTGTGCTGTGCCTTGTAAACATCTTGGGCCTTTCAAAGATAGAGTGGGATCTAGGAACTAAGTTGGCACATTCCTACACACTCATTTTTAGATATGCTCATTTATCTTTTCCTTTAAGGATTAATTCATGGATATACCTAATGTAAAAACACCTGGCAAGTTAAAGCAATTATGTAAAGTCTTGTACAGAAATAGAAGTGGCAAATGGAGGTACGTGCTTCTTGGAAAATATATCCACTGAAAAATACCAGGATGCACGTTGAAATAGCAGCACCTGGAAGGCAGTTATGCTAAAGTAAAACTAGAATCCATAATGCCTGATAATTTAATGGTGAATGAGTAAAAGGGAAAAGCATTGGCAAATCTGAGGTGTAAATACTGAAACATCCTTAGACTAACACAGGCAGTACCACCCGTGCTGCTCGGCAAGAGAGAGGTTTTAGATACAGTTGAAACCTGTGAAACAATAACAGAAAAAGATCAAATGTCAAGCAGAGCTGATTCATATAGAAAATTATTTTTTAAAAAGGCAATTGTACCTATGCTATGAAGTTCTCTAGGAAATATGGACTATATTCATAGAATATATTTTAGTTTAGGAAGCCTAAGGATCTTACTATAGTCAAATGGAGGAGACAAGCTTTTGCAGCACCCGGTCAAATTAGACTCATGTACTGACTACTTGCCTGGGGAAGTTTATCTTCATTCACCAGAGGACCATTTGCAACTATCTCTGTGTGATGACAACCAAACTGCTGCACATAAACATAAATTCATTGTCTAAATTAATGGCGGAGAACATAGTCATTGCAAATAACCACAAAACCCCCAACAAGAATCCTCAAAACAAATTTAGGCAAACTGTTAATGAATAGTATTGTATCAGTAATGTCTGCTTGAAGATGAGACAGACACTCTTAAGCAGCAATGGATAGAATTGCTACTTTCTGAACTAAAGACTTTATGGTGGGTAAGTGCTTTGAGACTGAACTACAGGGAGATGGCCCACACTAACAAGAGAATAGACCTATCTGATATAATCTTGTTGGGTCTTTTCTAATGCTTATCCATAAATTCAAGCATATTTAGTGCCATGCAGTGAGTGTTTAGTATAGAAATGATAAAAGAAAGCAGGTTTTCTAATAAAGAGCACTGGCAGAGACCCAAATTCTCCTCTGATAAGACTGTGCTTATATCCCAATCGATGTTTTCCAAAACTTGGAAAGGAATCTTAAGATTTTGTCTAGAAGGAATGAATGTGACACACAATTCAGTTACTGGACTCCTAAACGAGGTTAGGAATAGGGGAAACTGTTATCTATGAAGAAGTGTTAAGTCAGTGTGTGGGATCTCTAAATTATTCTGGAAATGGGGACAGCCAAATCCTGGTCTAGAGAAAGGCCAAGTTGCTATCTGCATGCCCTGCTAGATCTGCAGTGTTTTCAAAGCAGAAATGGAAGCAAAAGGAAGTGGTAGGTACATAGCAGCACTCTCTGCAAATGCCTCTCTGAGAAATAAACATGGGAGTTGTAGTGACCTGAAAAAGAAATTAGACTTCACAGTAGAGAAGCTGGAAAAGCCTCAGAAAGGAGATTTCAAGTAGGTGCAGGCTGAAGAAGTGATGTTTGGAAGGCCAGGCATAAACTGACAGAGTTTAAGAGAGAAGAATAAAAGTTTTCAAAGTGTGTGTATGTTGCTATGTCAGTAAATACAGGTGAAAGAAAGAAGCTGAGTAGTTGCTGGAACAACTCTGAGTGTGCATTAGCAGTGTACTGCAGAAAAGGCGGAAGTAAAGACAAATTCTCTTACGGTCTGTGTAACTCAAGGACTCCAAGCAAGCACTGCGATCTCTTGCTGGTGCACATCTGTGCTGCTCTATTCATGTCAGTGTTCTCAGGGGGTTTAAAATCCATTAGGACCTTCATTGCAGTCGAAGCAGTATTTTGCCTGAACATCCAGACTCAAAGACTGTTCAAAAACTGGTGCGTTTATAAGAGGTAACTTTGCGATCTTTTGTGCCCAGACGTTGTTGCCTGCAGGCACAGCATCTCTGTTATCTGCTGCAGTGACAACATGATGCAGTAGCTGCCTTTTCAAAAGAGAAGCTAATCAAGTAATTGATTTTCTGTAGATAGTATTTGCGGGTAATTGCTTGAAGATCATAGAAACGTCTCCACAGGATTTCTTTTCATGGTATTTTGATTTCTAAAGTATACGTTCATTAGTGTCTTCTGAACAGGCTGGTTAGGTCATCTCTGCTTAACTGCTATTCTACTTGGAAAACCAAAGGAGAGGCTGGACATGCAAGGATAGCTTAGTTCCCCGTGTCTGTTCATGATTGCTGACACTGCAAGAGGCTGGTTCAGTCTCCACCATAATTTGGGGGGGTGTCCAGAGTTTCTCTAAATCATAGATGGCAGCACACCTATTAGTGTCATTTTACAAATGAAAATTGCCAGAACGGAACGTCTGTGTGATTTCCAGTACCTCCTGTGTGAGAAACAGACATAAGCAGAAGCAGCCAAGTACCCAGTTCCCTTACTATGAATACAAAGTGTTATTTCTAAACCTTTCTTTTAGCAATCTTTGTTATCTAGTCAGCATTTCAAATCTGTCTGATAGCTAATTGAATTACAATTTTTAATATCTGTATTTTCCTTACCAATGCAGTGTGAGTGAGTTAGAGCATGGAGGATACTATGAAATTCTGGGTCAAAATCCAGAAAATGTGTGAGGAGTTGTGCTCTTGGTCTAGTTAGTAAAAACCTGTTTGTTTGTTATGACTCATGATTTGGCATTTGTAATCCCTCAAAGTCTCCTAAAATGAAATTTGTGGGCAAAACTTTCTGCAGATAGAGGATTGCTAGAGACTCTAGTGAGCAGAAGCAGCTGCAATGAACCCACCTCTGCTGGGATAATGAAAAACCAGCAGTTGAGGCTGGACTTTTCCTGCTTTGTCTGGACTGGCAGTTTATTCCAGCCCTTCTTTCCTCTGCAGTCTCTTCATCTCAGCTTTGGAGCATACCCGGGCTATCCCTTTACCTGCTCCTATTTAGCTCCCACTGCCTTAGGTAAAACACTGATTTTGTCAAGCATGATGTTTGTTTTTATCCTACTGCACGTCCCTCCTCACCCCCCGCTCCGCTGCCCCCAGTCCTTCTCTCCCCTGTTTAGACCAGGACTGTGGCTGCCTGTAATTCTGTCAGTACAATGCCCAGCATTAGCTAAGCAGACAAGTGGTCAGCATGGAGAAACAGGCACAATAAATATAATTATAGCACTAACATTGAACTAGGAGAAGCTGATGCATATGAGTAAGAGAAGTCTTACTCTTTACATATACTTTTTTATTTTTAAAAGCATCAGCAGACATTAAAGAAACAAACAATATCCAGTTGTAGAATTACATTATTTTGCATCTTCTCTCCATTTGCTGCTGCTGAAAAGTTCCTTTCAGTTTGTGACCTTCACCATAGCCAGCAAGGTTGTTTAAACTTCAGGCATCAGCACTAAGTTGAAATGACAGATGAAAACTTGCAATAGCTCTTTAGAGAAAAAACAGGAGGAATTAGTCTGAGGTTTATTTGTTACTGTGCTTATGCTTTTATGATGCTGTAAAGGTCCACCATCACACCAGACGTGAAGCTTGGACAATCCTTGCTGGTTATGCACTGGACATGGCTAAGGGACCTCCTGAACCACCTAGGTGAGACCACAAAGTGCACCATAGACAATAGTGATGTGAGAAAACGAGATTGTTTATGTGTTACCTCAACTATGTTGTTTTCTATTGGGCGTGCGCTGGTATACTTGAATTGGGGTGTGGTGTGAGGGCATCAGTACGCAGCCTAGATCCTACTTTTTTTTTTTTATTTCTTACCAAATAAGACTCTATGGAAGTTGTTAATCTAACAAATATCATATCTGTTGGTGTATTTTTTTCCACTTTGAAATACGCTTAACAGAAGATATGGTATTGTAAATAATTTAAATTACCACTCTAACGGCCACATTAACACTGTGTCAAATGGAATGATCTTTCCTCAAGGGCCTCAGTGTGAAGCTTGCCATAATACTAATGTTTTGGTACATTATTTCATTTTAGGGTTTTCATCTTTTTGTCATCGTTGTTGTTATCATCATTATCCATCAGTTTCTCAGCCAACACAACAGATCTTTTAGCATCTGCTACATGACGTTCAGTGTGAAAGCTGAGACGCTAAGATTAAAAAGTTACTTTTCAAGTGGAGGTGCTTGAACTTTAGACTCTTAAATGTGTGTTTGAGGTGTCAAAATGCAGTGACTGTTAGTCATGCAGAAGTAATAACTCTGGTGAAACTGTGAAATTTAATGCACAAACATGGGCATCCAAATTTGAAAATGTTCGTCCATTTGAGTTGTCCAAAGCTATTCAAGATGTCTGTAGCCAAGCTGAAAAGTGAACTTGAATCTCTCACCTGCCATTCTTGTAGTTTATTTACTATGGTTGCCCCTTCCTGCACTGACATTTTCTAAGTAATTTCCAACTGATTTCAGATTTACAGCATTGCACCCCGTCCTGTATTTTGCTAATTAGTCACCATTTTTTCTCTTTAATAGTCTTTCACAGACAGTCTGAATATGTCTGTCACATCACTGCAGTCCTGATATATGGGACACATTTTGGGCCACATGCTGGGAATGGGCTTTGGTGCTCTCTACACCACATCACAGAAAAAGGAAAATTGGGGAGCTGGAGGGAAGCAAGAGGGTAGCAGTGCCAGTGTTTAAGACTTGAAAGGATGGCTTTGTATTATTCATTTATTTTTCCTAGTATATGATGTATGTTCCAATTCCATGGACGAAATTCACAGGCAGATTATCACATCCTCAAAATGACTAATAAAGATAGTAATCTGAGCTTAATGCTGAACCATCCAACTTCATCTAAGTGGGTAAACCAGACCAGGGTTTCAAATGGGAAATATCTGGAATGAGGTACCTAGGGTACTGTGAAGGTCACTGAGGGCTCCTAAATACTTGGAATAAGGATTCGTTTGACTGGGGTTTTTTTAGAGGGTTTTAGAGAATCACTTTGATTCTAATATGTATTTTTTTATTTTATTTTGGGGATAATTTTCCAAAATATCAGCAATCTTGTTTTGTTTATTGGTCTCCAAGACGGCTATTTTTAGAAGAAGGATGGCTAGAGTTGGAGGAATAAATAATAACTATTTTGGCATAACAGCCATAATTTCAGAGGGAAAAAAAAAAAAGGAACAAAAATGTATTTGGCTTGGTCCAAAATGGATTTTTTTTTTTCTTTTAAGAAACAAATTTAATTTCAGAACAATTCAAGCAAATCCTTGCACTATTGAATCCTTTATTTGGGGGATAACATCAACACTTCAAGACACATATCTTTAGAAAATAATACCCATTTTTAAATGAACTTGCAAAACATTGTATTTTTAAATAACTGAAGCCCATTCATCTCCCATTCTACCTGGTCAGTCCAGAACAGAAATCTTTTCTTTCCCTTTTCACACACTGCTTACACGAAGAAAATAAGATAGACACAGTGAACAAAAAATATTACCGAGATCTTTCCACATTGGAAGAAGGAATAAATTAAACCAGTGACCTGGCAGTCAGAAGTACTTCTGGTAGGTCGTACACATGTTGAATAACCAGGTCAGCTTGCTCAGCTTTCTGTCAGGTTACTGTGACAATGGGAAGAAAGTATGAGCATAGCGTACAACTGGTACTGGAAAGCTGTAGATGTAGCATACCCACACGATTTAACGTGTAACCTGCTTAGAACGTAGCATACTCTAGGCACTGGTGCACTTAGAAATGGGCTGTTGCTGTCACTTGCCATGAGAAGCAAAGTAATACTAAACTCATCGACCTGCTTGCATCATTTCTTTCCTTTCTTTTCCAAAACACACTTGTAGCTACTCTATCTAAGCTGCATATAGCTTTGGGCTAATGACTTGAAGAATTTGGTTTATCTGTGAGTTTCGAGTGAGACTTTCTTGATTACAGTAAAAACATTTTGTCTTTGCATTGCATCATCCATATAGAAGAAAGGTGGAACATAGACAAAGGCACCACTACCCATGAACTGACGTTTCTTCTTCTTATTCTGAGGGGTACAACTGTTGGGTTAAAGAACATTTTAGAGCAAGGGCTGAAACCTCTAAAAAGACTCAAGAGAAATAATTTGCAGAGAGATTGGTCAGTACATTGGTGTATACCATATCTACTCTTGCAAAAATTGCACTGAAATCTTTTATGGTTTCAAAGAGTAGCAAGGTGTACCGCCACTGTCCTGAAAAAGCATAGGACATAATAACGCTATCTCATGACATTAGAAGAAACATTGCCAATTACAAATATGCATCTCAGGGTTTCAACTAGCAGTTGACACTACTGTTTGGTTATGTTATCTGACAAGGTCAAATTCTGAAATGATGATTAATTTTGGAGACAATTTTGGAGACAACTCTGAGTTGTGTAGGCAAATGGAAATAGAAAATAATTTTTTTAATGTTTTCTGAAATATTTCTGTTCAAATGCTTAAACAATGTAGTTTTGAGAGCAGCAATGACATAAAATGCAATGCTGAAATCTGAAATGGACACTTAGCAAATTATCAATATCATTGTCACTGTGCACAGGGAACTGGTTTTCTATCGCTCTTACTATTACTCTATTACTGTTTTAGAGTACTTTTATTTCCTCTTAGCCCTGCAGTGTTTCATGAAATGGCACCTCTTATTCCTCAGCCTGGCTGCACACTAACCTATCTGTGAGAAAAGGAAAACCACCTCTGACACACCTCCGAACTGGCCCTTTATGCTTTGCTGCAGGCTGCCCTTTATGCTGTGCTGCCAGAGTTCACCGGACCTGTTTGAATGTGTCCTGGTTTCCCAATGCGACTAAAGGACTTGGGGTTTTTTTACAGGCTGAGACATGGCAACATGCTGTGATGCTAACAAATGTTTTTTAATTTATATGCAGAAGGAGAAAGGAAGCGTTTCCTTTTCCCTTCTTTCCTTTTCTTCTAGTAGTATTTTTTTTTTTTTTTGTTTGCCGCCTTATGGATAAACTGTTCCTGGTTCACTGTAAAATACATCTGTCCTCATATGTTCTGCAAGGCTTTCTGAAGCTCTGTGATATCTTTTGATACACATCATCTCTGAAGGAACGGTTCTCCATGCCAGCATTCACGCTTTGATCTAAAGTTCAGTGTCAGTAGTTTGGTGCTTTAACCTACAGTGTACAAGGACCAGTTGTGTAGTATATGGAGAAACTTTGATGACAGCAGTTCACCTCCTTTTCTTTTAAGGGGAGTAACTCTTTTTTGCACAGAAGAATATTTAATTTTATGCAAGAGACATGATCCAAAACCTCCATCAACTTGTGATGACATTAGTGATTTCAAGTGATGGGTTTTTTCACTTCCCAACACTACAGTTTCACTAAAAATCAAATACAAAATCCTCTGAGAGTTTAGATTACTTGAAAAGAACCAAAGAACCTAATTTTAGTTGGTGTAGTATGTTGTTATTTCCCAGTACAGATAGTATTGCAACAATCTCATTGAGGTCATGCTGTTTCTTGTTTCAGGAGAGATGCCCTACCTTCATACATCACTTTGATTTCTCTGTACTAGTATAATTCCTGTCATTTCACTGAGGAGGAGTTTTGGCAGAAATATCTGTGTATATCTGCAGTACACTTCTGGGTAACAGTCATGATCTTTTATTTTTCCAGTTCAATGAATTATGCAGTTGGCAACCCAGTAAAGTTTTGTTGAATTGTTTATTATGGAAGGTGTGTTTTCATATCTATTATTGGAGGTTTTTTTTTTTTTTTTCTTTTTGCTTCCAGGAAGAATTTTCAGTTAGGCATTTCCTTTCTATGTTACAATCAATAGACAATGTGTAATTTAATTTCTGTTGGTTTCATGTTTGCTGCTGACTTTGAAAATGAATCACTGAATTATTTCATTAATAAGTATCCAAATTTGGAGTGTGCATGGACAACTGGTAAGGAAAGGCAGGGTTTAACTGCTGTGCAACTGTGAGCATGCAGGGGAAGTGCCAGGATGGTAATAGCCACTTCTTGGACTAATTGAACATTTTATGAAATCAAGGGCAACCTATTTGTTGACTTAGAGAAGGAACTGACTCATATTTTGATAGATTCAAGTTTCCTGTCTCTAGAGTTTCCTGATTGGCTTAGTTTGTTTGTTTGGAGGTCAAACACTGAGGGTATAGCCTTAAAAAATATGAACAAACAGAAAGCAGATGAGAACAAGAAAGAGCAAGTCTGTTATTTGGGAAGATCTGGCATGAGGCAAGGACAGGACCTAATTTCTGATATTTACTGGTTTTCTGTGACTTGTGAATCATCTATGTAAATTTTATTTATAAATAAAAGGCAAATGATTTTTAATGGGTAGCTGTTGATTGATCCCTCGAGTTGTTCCAGACAGGCCCCAAAGACATTAGAGTCTGTGGCTGGCAAAATGATAAACAGTGATTGCTTAAAATTCTATTTAGAAATTAGCTTTGTGCTGTACTTTGTCTAGCTCTACTTATTGACTGTCTGGGCAATGTACTTTACATCTTCTGTAGCCCAATAAATCACAGCATGTTATTAAAAATCAGTGTTGGCTCTTACCATCTCTTATGTCCTAATTCTTTTGTGCCATGTGGCAGGTATGATGCTTCTGAGAGGCTTCAGTAGTTTCTCTGTTGCTGCTACACTGCATCTACCCTTGCTTTTTGATGTATTTTTCTACAGAAGATAAGGAAATATAGAGCCTGGCATCCCTCTGTGTTTCACACACAGCTCAGGCAGGGGAGAGGAGGAGAGGAACACGATGATGAAAGCACTGTTCTAGCTATTTCAGCATAGACTTTTCTTTCAGTATTGAGGTGAAAAAGAAGGAAATAGCTCAGTAGCTAAGGCATGTGAAGTATGCAAAAGGAAATTCCAGGTATACAGAGGAACCAAATTTAAGAAAGGCATAGAAAATGGATATATGTACATATATATATATGGAAATATATAAACATATATGTAAAATAAATGAATAAATAAAACAGATATATATGTGTACGTAATAATATATTTGTATTTATAAAGTGTTTGCAATAAGGCATGATGATAAAGCAGATCAGCTCACATACTCTCCATTTTAAAAAAACCTTATTAGGTCAAACATTTCTCAGGTTCTGAAAATTTTCCAAAGGGAAGAAACTGTGTAGGTCAAGACATTGGGATTAGATCGTAATACGTAGATCTTTTCATCTGTGGGATCAGGAAATTAAGCCACAAGCACAAAAGAGCAAAGTATTTTTGCACAAGTAATTCTATCCCTCTCAGGAAAGATTTAGTCCTGTGCCTAAGTCCCTGTGAAGTCTGTGAGAGCTGTCTGATAATGATGATGCAGTTTCTGATTATATTATCTCACAGAATAAACAGTGACATTCAGCATTGTGCTGCGGAGAGGAGGCTTCCTAATTTAAATAAGTTTGAAAAGGTATCAGAAACATTAATGAATATTACTCATTAAATCCATGATTAACTAAAATGTAGTCATTCAATAACATTTCCGGAAGACTTAATGCACACTGCGAAAAAAAATTCTAACATTTGTTCCAGTTTTGTGTTCAAAACTAAGAAAATTGACCCAGTGATAAGCAGTAAAAAGATGGAGAGCACATCAGGATGTGCATATCCACGTGAACAGAGGAATCAGTTAAGTGAAAATAGAAGGTTATTATGTGCATGTACAAGTTTTCTGTACAGCGCTACAAACAGAGAAGTTCAGGAGGTGAATGGTTTGATCTGGAGAATTCCACCAAAGGCATCCATGGCTGAACACTGACCCTTTTGCCATGACTCTGCATATAAGACTTCAGGGGAAGGATAAAGTAATTTCACATGGCTTTCAAATCTAACGGAAAATTCCTCTATATTGAACACTCCTAACTGGAGCAGTGTGAATATGAATGTGTATATCCTGAAGCACTTTTGCAAGGCATGAGAAGAGACATCTCTTGATATCTCTAGGGGAACCAATTGCTGGAATGGCAATTTTGTCTTGAGGTACTTAGTGGTAATTCTTGCTTTTTTTTCCTGTGCTGTTTTTTTTTGCTTCCTTTTAAAATAGAGAAATTGAAAGTGACAAGTGAACTCAATTGAAAAAAAAAAAAAAAAAGACAAGACATCTATGTAAGAATTGAATTCATAACTCTCACCCAGGATTATTTTACATGCATTCAACCTTTCAAGGCCAACCTAAGTGGCAGTTGTGTTTTAAACACTCTAATCTATTTAATTTTATTAATTATTTTCCAATGCAGACTTTAAAAGGTGTTTTTTGAAGTAAGTCCCTGTCCTGGTTTCAGCTGAGAGGATTGATTTTTCTTCATAGTAGCTAGTGTGGGGATACGTTTTGGATTCGTGCTGGAGACAGCATTGATAATATAGAGATGTTTTTGTTCTATGGACTTATTGTTGAGCAGTGTTTACACGGGGCCAAGGCCTTTTCTGCTTCTTGCACTGCCCTGCCAGCGGGATGGCTGGGGGTGCACAAGAATTTGGGAGGAGACACAGACAAGACAGGTGACCCAAACTGACCAAAGGGATATTCCATACTATATGATGTCATGCTCAGTTTATAAGGAGCTTGGGGGAAGGGGGAGGGGGGGCGGCGGCGTTCGGAGCGATGGCGTTTGTCTTCCCAAGTAACCGTTACGCGTGACAGAGCCCTGCTTTCCTGGAGATGGCTGAACACCTGCCTGCCCATGGGAAGCAGTGAATGAATTCCTTGCTTTGCTTTGCTTGTGCACGCGGCTTTTGCTTTACCTATTAAACTGTCTTTATCTCAATCCATGAGTTTTCTCACTTTAACTCTTCCAATTCTCTTCCCCATCCCGATGGGGGGGGGGGAGTGAACGAGCGGCTGCGTGGTGCTCAGCTGCCGGCTGGGGTAAAACCACGACAGTCCCACAGATAGACACAATGCATCTCCACGATTTACACAGGTGATCTTGTTTCTATGATATTATCCCTGCCCATTCCTTAGTGAGTTAATGATGTCATGTAGCAGACAGATGGATTAAGACAATTATTTCATACTATAAATGGCCTCAATCTGAGTATTCCATTGGAGCAAAACTTCAAAAATTAGCTTTTCACTTCATCGTCATGATGATGGCTCACTGATGCTTTGGAGGGTTACTCCAAGATCAGACTATCTAGTGGGATCTACAGGTAATGATGTAAAGGATACAAAATGCAGTGAGAATCCTTTTTGTTGACTTGTGTTGATTTTTACTGGGTTCAGAATGAATCTGATGAGATTTTACTTACACTTACACCTTAATCTGTAAATTGATGCCTTTTGGTGCAATTAAGTGTAAGAACTTTTCTTTTCTGAATGAGATTTAAAAGGGAAAGTTACTTAAGAAAGAGAAATATATGAGCAGCATATTTCTGCCACTAGAAAATTCCAGTCAGTTTACTCACTAGCATATTGCTGTACTTTCTGCAATAAAACACAGACTATGCAGTATTCTGCACATTAAAATTATTATTATACTAATGCTGACTACCTTATTATCCTATAATCTTCCTTAAATAATTTGATTTTACACTTGGCTGGTTTGCTGCAGCAAATGAACTAAATGCGCTAAGAATGAAGATGGGTAATAAAGTGTTCTCCACACATGAAACATAAATTAACTGATGTTCTGAGGTAAATTGTAATTATAGCACTCCCTTGTAAAGATGTCCTCTGAGTTTGGTGAATTTGGGAAAGACTCACAGAGACAGGTTAGAGGACCTGAAAATGTAGGTGACAATGCACCACAGGCTACTTTCTGGACTTCTATGCAGACAATGCCTATGTAGGAGGTCTTTTAAATACATGGAAATTGTGCAGATTGGGAAAAGGCAAAGAAAAAGAAGTGAAAAGAAGAAAAGGAGACCAAGAGGGTATGACTTCTTGAAAGTTTTTTGAAAGCCAAGCTCTTGCAGATGATTTTCTCATCTATCCACACATGCATTTTTCTATGAGAGGAACATTGTTACAAAAGATGCATTGATATGTCTGACAGGATGGCAGATACTTTTTTTCATTTGTATTTTTAATGACCAGTTTGCTTTTAAATGAGGTTCAGAGCCCTCAGGATAGCCTGATGTAAACACGTGGTCACATCTTGCACTTTCGATGCAGTCCATCAGAGGAAGCGTAGCATGTCATAGTGCTGTCTTCCTAAAACAATCATTTAACCAAAAGTTAAATCATTTAATCCATCACCTCTGCATAGGCAACCATTGTAACCCAATTCAGAACATTAGTAGTGAGATGAATATTTTTTAGATCCCCATATTTGATTTGTGGGATGAAGGTGAAATAATGAGAAGCTGATGAATAGGACTTCAGACTATGGGCCAGGAACAGAGGTGAGGTGAGAGCGCCTGTTCTGTACATCAGTGATCAATGTCCCTTCCACAGAAACACCACCTCAGAAGGGTTTTTTTGTTTTGAGTTTTTGTGAGGTATTTCATGGTTGGTTTTTGGTGGATTTTTTTGGGTTTGTTTTTTTTTCTTTGTTTTCTGAGGACAGGGAAACAAAAAGACTCAGGCAATAGAAGCCCTTTGAGACTGCAGCCTTAAGAAGGACTTTTTGCCAACAGTTTCAGTGACTGCATGCCAGACAGCAGTGGGGTTTTGCAGTACAGCTTCCTCTGCTGTTGGCAGGCAGGAGGTTTACATTTCTGTTGTGAATACATTTTGACTAAAGCTGTGACTGAAGTGAACAAAGCAGCCCTAAAGCAAGGAGCTTGTGGACCAAAGCGTGGAGGTTACTGCTCCTGGTACCTGCCAAGTGCAAATGATCAGGTAGCCCCAGAAGAGAACAACTCTTCATAACTGAAGAAAATCTGAGCTCAGAAAATCTGAGCACTGCAATGGAGGTAAAACAAGCCAGGTTAGGGCAGAGGTAACAGCCTGAAGGGAGGGGTACCATCTCTTGTGCGTCATTCCCTGTTTTGGGCAGCAAGGAAATTTCTTTGATTCCTCCTCTGTGTGTCCATGACCTAAGTCAATTTTAAATTGGAACATTCCTCAAATATAGCTGGACTTAGAGGACTAGATTATATCCAGGGTCAAGAGGGGGAGGAAATTCATCCTTAGGTACAGAAATGTAGCAGCTCATGTTTCCTTTCTGATATATTTGGTATCCTTGCAACAGAAAAAGGTCTTCAATGTGAACTCTGATTTAGGCAATAGGTTTCAAAGACTCCAAGGTCCTGAAAAGATAGTTTTATGTTTATCTGCTCTTTTGCAGAGTGGCTTACCTGAATTCATGGATGTATAGTTTAAAATATAATCTATGGTTATATATACTTGAATTTTTGTTATTGTATAGCAATACTTTTGTCAGCAAGTTTTAATATATTAGTAAACAATAGGAGGTGCTATGAACATTTTGGGGAGTGCTTTTTCTGTGAAACTGCTTTCTGTATCATGTTATTTGGCTTGGTTTTCCAGTCCTTTAGGAAACAAAACTATAAAGTGATTTTCATAACATGGTTGTAATTATAACGTTATTTCTCTCATTGTTGAAATATGACATTTAGAAATCTTATTTGTAGATATGAGAGTAAGAAAACAAGATTTATTGAAAGGAATAGTTAAGAATAGGTATATCATGACTGAGTTAAAATTTATAGCAGTTGAGAGGTTTTGGAATACGACAGCTGAAACATACAGTTTCCTGCAGAGAAGGATTTATGAAATTCTACAGGGGGCAGGGAAGGATGCATTACAATATGGCCTTTCCCACAGCGAGGGATCTTACAGAAATCTAACCCAAAATTGCCTCGCCTTTAAAGGCATCTAAAATGAAGCACACATCATTTACCTGCAGCAAGTGCCTGGACTCTGCTTTTGCCCAGAGAAACCACAGGAAAAACTTGAAAGAATCCTATATGCTTCATATTTGACTGCCTACTTTGGAATCTACTAAATTAAGCCATGAATTTCAAGTGGAAATCCTCTTTTCTCTATTTTCAGTTAGTCTTTTCTGAAAGACCTTGTAGATAGTCAATTCCTCTGTGCCTATTTAACCAAATAGTTAGCTTTTTCTGGAGCAGCTGAGGAAGCAATGCTTTTTCTGACTGGGAGAGCAGAACTGCAAAACCACTGAAGTGACAAGATATTACCAGACTTTTAGGCCAACTTCATTTACATTTCAATTATTTTAAAAGAGCATTTGAGGGGGAAAAAAAAGCTTGTAGGTAGGATGCTGTAATGAGCCTTTCCAGGTGCATATAATAGATTGTTCCTATGATTGCCAGAGGTATTATTGCTCCGTTAAGACCTTCTCATTATTCCTGGTACTGTCTACACATTAGGAGACTCCTTATTGTGGTTTCAGCCCAATTTTGAGCCTAAGACAGGTCTCTTAAGTCTGTTGACCTGCTGCAGTTGTGTCCATAGTGGATACTGTGCAGCATGAACCCAGGTGAAATACTTGCATGATTTGTGTCTTTTTACCTTCTTGTTTCTGGGCTCTGGTGTCAGTTGAACATGAGTGACTGGCAGAGAGAAAGTGCTAGGAGCCACTCAGTCTGCCCTTCTGCTGTAACTTGCCTCTCTCTTAATCCCATAGAGGTGACCCAGCCTGCAGCACAAAGCTCACTGCAAGGAGCCTTGAGGATTTCTGGCAGGACAAGGCTCTATCGTTAGGAGTAGCAATTTGAACAGATGACGATCACTGGTTCCAGTGGTCATCCCATCACCTGGGACTTGCATTTGACATACCAGGCTTGAGCGTGCTCTTTTCAATCGTCTTTAAGCAAGAGGAAGCAGCTAATCTTCAGATACTTTTTCAGTGCTTCATTGTGCAACACTGCAAAACCACAGCTTTGAAGACAAAGTAAACTGGATAAAGATGGTTACTTTTTTCAAGCCAGAGAGGGGGATATGCGACTGTGGGGAACGTTACGAAGGCATATTGTACTCACGTTCACAAGTGTATTGGGCCAAACAAAAAAAGTTTTGCATAACCATCTGGTGTCAACCACTTTACAAGTTCAAGATAAAGTTAGAAGGGACAAAAGAGGAGACTAGAAAAGTCAAAATAGGTCAAAGAAGGATTTATTCTTGAAACAACAATGCTGACACACTGAAACAGATGGGTACCCCAAAAGAGTGTTATGATTTTCTTTTGCCACTTTGCATAATATGCCTGCAAGCATAATTAAATATATATGAATTTATATACACCTACCTCCATGTGTACAGAGATACCACTGCTGCTGGACAGCAAGAAACATACTGTTTGTGCTACTTGTAGCAGTGGTACTTGGGAGTAGCCCAGGAGACTCTTAGATGAAGGGTGTTGAGACAGGTTCATTTACAAAAAAGGTTTATGAGTGAGGTCAGTCCACAGTTGATGGGTCTTCTGGTTAAAGTTGCTCTTGGGAACAAATACATCAAAAGAAGAGAAAGATAGGGGGAAAAAAAAGGAGGGAAAAAAAAAAAAGAAAAAAAAGAAAACTCTCCCCAGTGTCCAGCAGGGAATAGCAGGGACAGGGTCCCAGACAAGTGTCTTCCTCTGGGGGCTCTCTCCAGTGCAGCAGGCTGCAATGATGATGATGATTCTGATGAGTTTTTGATGTCTCTCCCCTAATGCTATATATTTTTTCATTAGGACCCCCACAAACTCCCTCTGGATTGTTCCCAACTTGAATGTTATTAGTGCTGATTGGAGTATGCTGACTAGGTGTTAGTGGTGCACACTGATTGATTATATGCTTCTGTGCACATAAATTATTGGATATTTGCTGAGGATTTAAATGGCTCTGAACTGCTTCCTTGTGCACTGTGCTTTGGATTTTTCTAATACATATTAAAAAAAAAAAATCTAAAAAAGGGAATGGAAGGGGGAAGCAAGGAGAGGTGGGTATCTCATGCCAGTGGTCCCCATAGTATTTGAACATGACTACCTGGCATAACACCACCTTCAGGATTTTCAAGTGCAAGGCTGTGAGAGCAACAATAAGAGTACAATAGGATGGGAAGCATAAGGGCAAAATATTGACACAGAGGCCCTGGAAATGCTGCCTCAGTGGCTTACATAAAAGGTTAGAGAGTTGTAAATAATAAGCTCTTAGTATTACTAAGACTAAGGCACTAAAGTACCTATGACACAGTGGAACAAGACAGATTTGGCTTTTATTATATCTGCATCCTTGAAAGTAAACAGGTGCACTTGAGATGCAGGTATGAGGAGTCTGAGGACTCATGTAAAAATGGCATGTGTAGTTATAATCTGAGTAGATGAACCTTCATTATACCTCCTTTACGGGTAGATTAGTCATAAGCAGCAAGGATGCTACAAGCATAAACTTTGGCTGGAGATTGCAGGGATGTCCCAGAGACAGAGCACAATACTACCGACAGGACAAGAACACTAACTTTGCACTTAGATGTCTAATATTCTTGTTGCGGCTACACAGGTGCTCAGGAATTTGGATAGCATGTAATTGCCTGTAGCTTCAATACCAGATTATCCTGGTGTTCCTGTGGCACTGGAATAGAAATACAGAACAGAGAACTGAAGGACACAAGCCGTCAAAGCCTGGAGTTGGGTGAAAAAATTGTTAGCGTGCCATCCACGGACATTTCCAGTTTTAGAACAGATGACTCTGACTCAGCAAAGTGTGGGGTAGACCAGTGTCCATGACGGACTTAGCCATGCAGAAACGTCCGGGGAATTTACAGTGACTCACCTCCCGTTTTAACAATTACAGATGTCATTTTGCTTTGGGTAACTCCTCTCATACAGCTGACCTTAAGGTATTAAGGTGATCCTTAAGGGCGTGTGAGAACTCTCACTATCCTTCTGTGCATTTTTGTGTTTAGACTCAGAATTTTCCATAAGGTGAGGTAAGATGCTGAACATTCAGTTCCTTTTTTTCCTGAGTGCTGAGAGAAATTATCTTGTGTAATCTCCCCAGTGTCTCCATCAACACTGAATGAGTTTTATAACAGCAAACCAAAATGTTTTTCCAGTTCAGTTATGGATGCCTAGTAATAACCAATATTGTGTCTTTTCTGCCTTTCTCCTACAGGAACCCTGTTTTATAGCAGTGCTCTGTGTCACAGCAAGCGCTACCGGTTCTGTACGTGTTGATGAGGAGAATATCAGCTGTCCACAGGGACATGGCAGCACACCAGCTGTACAGCTCTTCTTGCTCCCCTCATTTGCACACAAAGCTGCCAGCCTGCAAAATACAGAAGACAGAGGGAAGATGATGGATATAATTTTACTCGTACCTCTCTCCGGTAGTCTCTGAGGCTGCTGAGAATGATTGCTTCTGTGAATAAGTGATTTTAGCTGGGCATTTCTACTCTTTCTGTTATTTTCCTTGCACTGGCATTGCTCTGATTTCTAGTGGGGAATGGTTTGTATTTGTTCTTGGTTTTTTTAGCACGTAGTTTAGCAGGTATTGGCCTACAGGAGCTCCCATCTGCTGTTAACCGTGGAAGATTTGGCTAGACTTTGGACTAAGTGAGGATGAAGGGCTATGAAGAGCCATTCTGCCATCACGGAGACTGACTGAATGGCAGGACGTACTAGCTCCTGTCCACAAAGCACTTACATTGCTCTATATACAGAGTAAATCTCAGCCCTGGACTTGGGTCAGGCACTGAAGTCTTGGGGAAAGCACTTTGTGAAGGTAAAGAGGACATTAGCCTTTCTTTCTTGATCTTTGCCCCAAATCAGTGGCAACTCATATACTCTCTAGCTGCAGCACAGCACCATAATTTCTCTTCAGCTTCTCCAGCGTGTCCCGCCATGGGGACAAACCTCTGTCTTCAGGCTTAGGAAGATGAAAGGGTCACTCAGCCCCTTCCCCTTGATGAACATTGGGGATATTTCTGCCCCTGGTTCCCAGGACTGGGAACATCTAGAAAGACCTGGATCCAGGAAGATCTAGAAACCACAGAAATCCAGAGAATAATCTCAGGTCTGAGATTTTTATTTATTTATGTTTTAAATAGTGACTGTATTAGAGCTAGAAAGCAACTGCCTAGATTTAAATTTAAACTTATTGGTTCAGTCTAAGGCTGTAGAATACTATTTCTATATTCATTTGGAAGTCTGAGGTGACTCTAGCCAGTGTGCTTTATAAAGGCACACTGAAGTATTTAATTTAGCAAATAGGTATTTACAAGAACAAAAATTAAACAATCATCTTGTTTTTTTACATAAGTAGCAATTAAATATGTTAAGGGATTAAATTTCTCATATTTTATGTTAATGCATAAGAGGCTCGTTCCTAAGCTCAGTGTTCCCAGTCATAAACTGAACATTAGGCAGAAATTTCAGAGAAAATTCTAAGCATGTAAAGAAGAAAAGTTTATAATCCCAATACAAAATAATCAAGGCATTACACCACCTGGCAAATGTTACTGAAATGAAGCTGGATTTCCTTTATGTAGATCCACCATAATAGAAAATTTCAAGGCTGTGCGATATACTAGCATCCATCTGTTGGAAGAAAAGTTAATTGTCGTAAAACAAAAATACAGTCCAGCAAATTATGTAAAGCAACTTGTAATTAGTCACAGCATGTTTTAGAGTGAAAAGCAATTGGAAATTATTCTATGAATTATTCTTCCAGGCACATAATAGGGCCAAGTTTTATTAAAGGCCAGAGAAAGAGATCAATTAATAACTACATCTCACCAGCTGTAAAACTGAGGTGAAAGGATAAGGTTGTCATGCTTTATCAAAGCATGCATCACCATTTTAAACTTTTTTTAAAGAGTCACCTTGTTTTCGACTTGACCTAAAATAACATCTTTTAAAAACCCATGAGATGCATAGAGAGTAACACTAAAAATCCATACTTGGCCAGGGGTTGCAAGAAGGTATGTTGATTAGAAAGTGGCTATATAGATATAAAAAAAACCCCTTCTAATTCCTTCATACTTGACTTTTTTGCTTTTAAAACTGGATTTAAAAGCCAATTAATTAAGGAATCAGCTAGAACACCAGAATATTAGTGACATAACGAGGCTAGTCAGGTTTGTAATAGGGAATATGTCTTTCATAAAGTGCAGATATATAGAGAGGTGTCAAAAAGACTTTAAGGCATGCCATTCTGACTTTGCTTCTGCACAGTTCTCCTTGTGGAAAATTAATTCCACATGAGATGTTAAGACAGGAAGGAGAGGAAGACTCAAATCAGAGTTCTCGTTTGCTAATTTATAATGTTTCATCTGCCTGACCACCTGCAGGGAAAACTTTACACTACTTTTGACATATCATTAGCATAAACCTCAGGTTCCCAGCTACTAACTGTGTCTGTTTTATCTCTGCTGTCAAACTTGTTCACAATGTGATCTATGTCTTTTGGATCTTCAAGGATACCTGGGAAGCATTTTATTGGCCCTGCAGAGCTCAGTATTGGCCATTGTGTTGCTTAAGGTTTATATGGTAGCTGTAATACGCTAACAAGTCAGCATAAGGATACCTAAATGTTGTAAACACCGTAAGCAAATTCACTTCCATGTGCATGTTCTCCATTTTCTATGAATACTGTCTAGTCCAAGCACATGATAAAGAGGCAGTAAAGGAAACAATAAAGCAACTCTTTCCATCTCTTTAGTTTTTCTCTTCCTTTAAAGCAAATTTTATTCATGTCTCAGAAGCCAAGTTTCTCAGGAACAGGTGTAAACACATATATACATGCTGAGAAGTATATGAAGTAGAACAGATGCATTAGCTATAAGAAATGCTATATCCAAGCAAAAGTTTTGTTCATAAGACATTTCAGCTGTGAGTGCTCCATCTTAACGAAGAACTTCAGAGAAGTGCTTCAATATTCACTTAGCTCTTCAATTTCTTTTTAGTTGTATTAGCCAGTGAAGTGGATTTGTTTCTATACAAAAAACTTCTTGCAGAAGCCAAGAGCCTGTAGTTGTGTAGACCTTACGAGCTGTAAAAGGATTTTTGGTGTGTTTGTTTCCTGTATGGAACACTGGAGTTTGAGTGCCTGTTCTTCATTGCTCTTGGTGTATTTCCGTAACTGCTGCATAGATTCATAACGGAATACTTTTGAGACAACTGGATACAGAGGATGAGTCTTTCTCAGAATTTGTGATCTTATTTCTCAAATGGTGCATGATTGACCGCACGGCAGTCAGCCAGCTACCAACCTTGTGGCAAATAAATCTCTTTTCTGCTTCTAGCTTTTAACTCTGTAAAAGATTTCTTGGAAACAGTCTTAGATTCACTATAGGTGAACAGTTCTTTGGGGGTGTGTGTGTTTGCTTTTGTCTTTTTAATCTGTCAGTCTTGGAAGAACTTGGAAGGTAGAGTAAAAATAAAGAATCTCACCTCTCACACATTGTAGGACTGTGATACCATGAATTTGGAAACCCTGGACCCTGGTTTTACTGAGGATTTTATAGAGTTGTTTGTACTTCATCAAGCACAATAACTCTTACTGATTGTGCAAGGAAATATTTTCATTGCAAAACACTGGAACTGTAGAATCTGCACAGCAGTTCTTCATAAAAAGGCTGCAAAGTTCTTATTTATGGGCATAAGACTCCTGCAGGGTTAGGTTCATGTAGCCCTTTATTCTGTCTTTGACAGAGTGCCCATGGCAAGGGCTTGCCCTTCTCAGGAGGAGTGCTCCTCTTGCAGGGTTTGTCTGCTTATAACTGCAAATTGCACTGAGAAGGATCACTGGTCATGCTGTCAACAGCGATGTCCAAGTCTCCCTTTCTTTTTATTTGCCCTCTTTGGCAGGTCTGTGCTATATGGGCAAATGTTGTATGTACACAAAGTTAGAAGCTTTGGCTTGCATGAAAATGTCAGTATAGATGTAGAAGTTCCCATGAGATGTTTTTAAAAGTTAGTTGTTGTATGCTAAATTCCATTATCTAGTACAGGATGTATATCTAAACTAACTGCTCTGCCATAATGGGATAGCTGTAGGACTGAAAGGAATCTCTTTCATTACTGAGTCAAGTCCTCTGCTATTGTAGCTAAGTTATCAAATCAGTTATATATATTTGATAATATCTAGATCTAACTCTATCTCTGTTCTCACAGCTTCTACCAACAGGCTCTTTTAGAGCTGATGCTCATCAATCTCTGTTTTTGAGCCTGTGTTTAGTCACAAACATTTTATACCTATGGGTGCTTGAGATGATGTTCCTTTGATACAACAGGCAAATTGTTTCTGATTTCCTCCTGTTAAAAAGCCTCTACACTCTCTTGATTATCCTATGAATCCATTTCTGCAGCTGTTCTTCTCTAAATTAATCTGTCTTGAACAGAAGTTGCTTCTGTCTAGTGGAAATACTTCATCTGATGTATTTCAAAATTGTATTTCCTTTTTTCACAGCAACATCATATTGGTGGCTTATGAACATCCTGTAACCAACCAAAACACACAAGCTTGCTTTCCATCATTTCAAATCAATAAGCCCCAGAACTTCTTGCTATTAGGTCCAGAACACATGCTGTAAAAAAAGAGTATAATATCCAGTTCTGTATGGTCCCATTAAAAAGTACTTCTAAGAACTAGAAATAGCCCCCACCAGGAAACAAGCAAGCAGGTTGTGCAATATAAAGTAATGTCTCATCTTCCACGTTAATCTGAGTGTACCTGTTTGCAACAGCAATATGTGGGTTATTACTGCATGTCAGAGTGGTTATTTGTAACTAGGGGCAGTACAGGCGAGCAACTGGCATATAGATGAATATTATGCATAGTCAATTAGACAGCTTCAAGGTACAAATTGAAGTCCTGCTAGTATACATAGCAACAGCAGTGTTCTGTCACTGCCATGACCTCTTTATGGTGTCACTTTCATAGCTCACCCTGAAGGTGTCAGATGTCTTTTGACGCTTTAGAAGAAACAAGATTTCTGAACTGCTTCAATTATCGTATATTTTCCAGATTCTTTGACTTGCAACTGGTATTTGCTATGGCTTTCCATGGTGCTAAAAGGGATCATCAGACACAATCAGTGATTAATATATGCGGTATTTGTACACTAACAGTGGCTTGAAGTCTACACCTGCAATTTTAATGGTTCTTGCAATTCTGTGTTAGAAGGGTCATAGATAACGTTTTACATTGTACTACAGGAACACTAAACCAGAATTGATTGCTGAAATCTGCTTCACACTGTCATGTCTAGGTCTGCAGAATGGTTTGGGGTGACAGAAAAAGATTCTGCATGGTTCCTTGTCATCTTCTTTGCAATATGATGGGTATTTCCCAGTCACTGTATCAAAGAACTCTGTCTTCAAGCTCTCCTTTCCTTTCCAGGGTCTCAGGAGATAGCAGGGTCAGCCAGGACAGGAGCAGCAGTGTTTGAGTATCCTGAGGGATGCCTGTGGGGTCTGTGGTGGATGGCTTAGAGTGCCTTTGCCTCCTCTACCACCCAGCTCTGCCAGTAGATTTAGAGGAGAATGTCACCCTCCCTCCAAGAGGTATATGGTGAGACCACATGGCAGCTGGCATTTAGTCTTATGTAAAGCATAGGAGAGAGCCCTTACTATAGCCAGACTCCACCTCTGAAAAATAGTTTTGTTGATGATAAAGTACGTGGCATTTCCTCTGACTCAAACAGCTAAGTTAAAAAATACTGGTATTCTGGCATTTTGCCTGTGTAGTTGCTATAGTGGTACAGAAGAGGGCCTGATTTTAAAACACACATAGTGACAAGGAAGTAACTGCAGCCCATAATGGGTGACCTCTGCAGAGCAGGGTTTGCTAAGTAGTGATATATTTATGGCTGAACAAAACTGGACGTGTTATCTGAATGGACCTGTTGTGGTTTGTGCTGGCACCGTTCCTTGTCCTGCTTTGGAAAGAAGTCAGAGGCAGTAAGCTGGTCCAGCAAGTACTTAGACCACTCTAATTATGCCATTACTTCCATGTCAGAACAGTGGGGATGTAGGAAGATTTTTGCAAGGGATTTAAAATTTTGTGACTACTTGTCCAGGCATTCTCATGAAATTACTTTCCCTTGCCTGTGGGGCTGAGGATGAGCAGGAAACCTGAACTTACTAGGAAATGTGCTAAGTCTTTACTGACATATTGAATTCAAGCTGCTCTGAGAATGGAGGTGGAAGAAGCAATTCCTGGTCACAGAAGGGGTCTGCGAGTAAAATTACTGTACCCTACTTAATTTCATTCTGATAGGTACTCACTGATTCTCTTGCTGTGCAGGAGCATAACATCTAAAAATTAGTAGACAAAAAAGTCTACTTCAGCCACATGCCAGGTTTTGAAGTTCTTAACTAAGGAAAAAAAAAAAGGACAGTTTAGAGACTAGGCAGGCCAGTGGAAAAACTGAATGGCCTCCTGAACAACCCCATTTCTCTGCAGTATGGGAACCTGGCTTTAACATAAGTACTCTCTTTGATATTCATAGGAATCTAGCCAAAATCACATGGTACGTAAAAGCACTTCCTTCTTATACCTTGGAAATAGGACAGAAATCAGAGAACTAGGTAGAATTATTTGTAAGCATATTGTAGCAGACATCTAAAAGTGTGTCATTTATGAACAAATATGTATCTTTTAAAAAACTTGGCTCTGATGACTCATTCTTTCCTAATCACTATGAAAGAAGTATCAAAAAGCTACTGTGTGGAGTCCTGTACACTCACTACTGTTGCATTTTAAAATGCCTCTGTGTGTGTGTTTATGGAACATGAAGGTCTAACTAAATATCTTGCCAGTTGTCTCTGTGAGACCTCAGTGCAGAGGCCCTTAGGCTGAGAATGTACATTTACGTGCAGGACACCTCCCATACTCTCTGGAGATACCACTGGGTTAGACACAGTACTAATCATGTACTAGATTTTCAGCAATGGCTCATGTTCCCCTGACTGAAATTGCTGACGTGCTCTGGCATTATTTGGAAGTCTATACCACAAGTTAGAGCTTTCTGCATTCCCAGATCCTGGTATAAACTGTGACTGCATGCTTTTAAAAAAACAAATGTGAACATCTTAAATTTTCCCATAAATTATTTCCCACCTTCCTTTATATATGCCAAGAAATCAGGTATAAATGGGCTTCTTCACTTTGCCATTTCAATTTCTGAGTTGACTCCTGTGCTTTTCTAACAATTTCTTTTCAGCTTTTTTACTCTGGTGCAGTTCTGGCAATTATGAAGTTGTCTTTTCTCATTCATGTAAATCATTAAAACAATGCCCTTTCCTGCCACTGGTGCAGTGGACATTCACCAGAGGTTTTCTCCCAATTACATGCCTCACTGGTCCCTTCCTGATTTAAATATTCGCTCATTTTTCCTTTGTTCTAAGCTATCAATATTGCTATTCAGTGAAGTCAAGTTGTGTCAGGAATCATAGTGTCTATTCCCACAGGATGCTTGTGCTTTTTGAAATGCTGAAGTCTGAAAATCAATTGGTTTTGTAAAGGGGATAACAGAGGGGTTTTGTGTGATTCTCCACCTCTGAAAGGGATTCTGTCTGGATGTGCTCTGATTTTTATGTAGCTATAAATGTAGTTACTCAGCAACACAACCTGAGACTTACCGTTCCGTTTTTTTGTCAGTGTCTATTGCTCACAATCACAGGGCAAGGTTTCATTTTACTGGACACTGTGCAAATAAAGTCTGGGCTCCACAAATGTCCACCTCCATGTCCTGCAGGTGAACAAGGAGTCAAGCAAGGACTGAAAAAATGTCAGCTGTGAAACTCAATTGCTCACGAGTAAATTGGCTAAATTCACCTCAATGTCAAACATTCAAAAGGTTTAGGAAATATTTTGACAGTCCACACATCAATGGGTGTTATTCATCTAGAATTATAGCTGATCAGCTAATATCCGAATAGCTATCCACTCTTCTTAAGAAGCTTCTCTTTTCAGGGTGACAGAGCACAGTGCATCACTTCTGACATCATTAAAGGCTATGTTGGAAAGAGCTAGGTTTCAGCTGGAAATTTGTAACAAAAATAAATGTGAATCTCTTGCAAAAAATTTTTCCTTCGTTCTAGAAGCCTTTTGAAAGCCAACTAAAGTAAGTTCTTCATGATTCATGGGCTTGTTAATTAGGTATGCTGTTCTTTGTAATTTTTGAAGTTTGTGTCTATTGCTGAACTGCTTTCGAAATGTCCTGGGGATGGGCTCCCACTCCTATCGGTGGACTTCTGAAGCATTCAGCTGCCCTCTGGAAGGGATCATTCACAGCCTTTCTGAGAAGGACAAGGCCTTTCTGTGTGACTGCTATAAGCCGCAAGCTATAGCATAGTTTTACTAAACACAGTCCTTCAGGGCACATAGTGAATTTTTGAACAACAGATTTGCACGTTGGTTGTTTCTGCATTGCACCGGCTGTGTCTGGGCTCTCTGGGTTATGTGGCACTAAAAAGAGAGTTCAGCCTCAGACTGTCTGCAGGACGGTGTAAAGACTGACTCCAGGGTACCAGGGTCACCTCTTGGCGACTAATGTCCTACACTGGCTTGTGTGGCATCTAGGAGTTACTGCTGTTGTCCACATCTCCAGGGCTCTATCTAAATCAATCGTGTGTTATGTTTAAGTGTGGGACACATCCCATGTGCTTGTCATATCACTTTCATGCCCCATCCTCCTCTGGACAACAAAAATGTTTTGACTTATTCTCATGTCAGGAGGTTAAAAATCAACTTTGCAGCATTGTTTATCTGGGCTGGAGAGAAAACTTCAGAAGTTTTCTTCACCTGAGGTTAAAGGTGTAATTGAATTGTTCTACCCTGTAGGGCTGTTCTTTTTCTTCGCTTTTTAATAGTGGAACAAAGTCAGCCCTCTACATACAGTTCAAAATAAAATGCTCACAAGTCCTTGACTAGTGAACTTTATTATGGAGATGGAAACCTGCCAGCATGAAGTCAGGGTTAGCCAATATTAGTTTGTCTGAAGTATTAGAGTCACCTTCATAGTGGTCGGGATCTATGTTTTGGGCACTAAGAGGAACGTGCTTTTTTCTTTAAAGAGAACAGCAAGGGCTTTACACAGAGACAGCCAATTATGCAGTTTGCTCAAAGATTAGCCAATCATTCATTTTAATGAAGAGAATTTCAACTTAGACATAAGTATGTCCTTGACATTTTTTAGTAGCAGTGACATTATCTGAGCAGCTTGTTCGAAGAGAAACATCAGACATACACAAGTACATCTACACCTACAGGGAAAACACACTAAGCAACTTGACTCGCTTAGCATAACCAGTAATGGCTTATTAGATACAGCCAGAATTCAGTCTTCCTCAGTTCTACGAGTCTGTGCAGAGTATTTGAGGCAAAGAAGCTGCAACAGGTGCAAAGCTACAAGATTCAGAAAGCGGCTATAAGAATTGAGGCTGAAGTGATCATGAATGACAATGAATAAGCATTGTTTCTTTAAAAATAGTAGCCACAGTTCCTGCCCAAGATTTGCAGTATAAAGGACCACTGACATGAACACACTGGGATTCTGTTCAGCAGTATTGCCTCTAGGAAGTCTCTAAAATTTGTGATGTCAAGTGGCAAACAACATCTTTTTTGTTCTTTCATTTTTTCTTTTTTTCTTCTCCCTGTGCTCCCTGCCCCCCCCCCCCAGCTATTTGGAATATTCTTCTAATGTATAGACAGTTTTAATTTTAATTAGGAAAGAGGTGCTTTTCTGGGAACTCCAAACTATTTATTCATTATAAACCAGAAATGTCAGCAAAGTTAGTTTCATTGTACTAGTTACTGTAAGAATACACAGTAAGAGACAGCTGTAAGAACACAAGCCATGGTTTCAGGTATATTTTGACATTTAACTCAGATTGGACACACCAGGAAATAAATACCTAAAATACATCTTCATTCACCTTGACAAGTCACATGAAAAGGTTAGGGGAGTAGAAAGAAAGATTCACTAGCTGCATTTAACCGATAAGGATTGGAGACGGAGAGCTCAAGGTTGTACCGCCTGTTTCGAAGCTATCCCAAAGACTTAGATGTACAGTATATGGGTGATGGCATATCAGAATGGCTTTCCCAACAGAAAATTCAGCTTCCACAAAAATGCAGTTTTCTTGGGACACTGATTTCATACTCCCAATTTTTTTTTTCATTAGGAAAGAGAGAAAAAGTGAGCCAGCTTTGCAGTCGATACATTGGGATCTTGATTTATCAGGTTCTTTAGTGCTATAAAGCTCTTTGGTGCCATTTCATCTTGATATAAGAAAGAATTTTTTTGCAGTGAGAAAACCATTCACTGGAACAACCTCCCCAGGGATGTGGTACAATCCCCATCACTGGAGATTTTCAAGCTGCAATTGGACAGGGTGCTAGATAATCTCATCCAGGCTCCCTTTCCCACGAAAGGTTGGACCAACTGATCTTTTGAGGTGCCTTCTAACCTGGACTGGTCTATCATTCTATGATAAACAACAAACATTTTTCATAAATATGTATACCACTCCAACTTTAAAAGAGCTGGGTTTCTTACACCTGCTGCACCTATTGTAAGTAACATCTCACACTTTCCTTTGATTTGCAGCTTTCATTTGAGACAGTTTGTATTTATTTGCTCTAGTTTCAATTCTGGTTTGTTTTTACTAGCTCAATAGCTGTTCTCTCTCCCTGTTGTTTAAATCTTGAGGTCTTTAGAACATTTAATAACAATACCTCTGAGTCTTTTCTAGCTGTAAGGTAGTCTTTTTACATTCTCTGATCATTCAGGTTGTTAAGATTTGGAACATTTTAGATCAAACTGATTTGTTTTGTTTTTTTTTTAAATTCAAAATTAAACATGACATATCAACTCAGTTTAAAGCACCTAGCTGCATTTGACTAGCACTTCATTTCCCTGTGGAAGGGTTTTTTCAAATTCCCAGTCTGTCCTCAGAAAAAATGAAATTTTCCTGTAATTCATTGGAGATATCTTCAAACTAAATGGTGGTTCACCACTAGAGGCACATGCCTCTGCATGTGTTGTGGAAAAAAATGCTCTGCCCAGGAGACACTGAAGGTGAGGAAAAGGAGGAGAAAACGGGCATATTGGGTACCTTATGTACAAAGTCCACTAGAGGAAAAACTCAGCTGAATGCTGAATTTAATCACAGAGCATTTGGGTCAATGTCATCACTTGCAACGATTTTCAGGTACATGAACATTTCAGGTACAGATAAAATCATGTTGACATTTCCTAATATTTTTTAACTCAAATCCATCACATATAAACTTTTAATTTATCCTGATTTGGAAAGATAATTATTAACCTACATGTTAACCTTTCCCTAGGAGAGAAATTGCAAAATTCTCTTACCTCTATTTAGGCTGTCTTGGATAAACTTTTGCAAAAACCTTCTACCCAAACCCTGAGAAAACTGTTCTCAGTTTACCTAGGACATTTTGGACAAAGCCTGATACTGAATGCAGTTTGCTGACCATCCCAAGCTAGTGACACAAATATTCTTTGTCACTGAAGCTGTGTGACCTCCTAAGCAGCTCAGAGCTCCTACCATTGGACACTTACATTTTCATAATATTTACATATAACGACAGCTAAGAGAGTGCCTTTGTTTTCTTCTGCTGCCCAAACCACATCTGAAAATTGGAGTCTAATACACCTGCCACTAAATACAGGCAGTGGTGTAATTTTAGGCGGAAAGATGCAGCAGTTCTCATGAAATTCATGGGTCAAAACTAGCTTTTGAACAAGTGTGACCATTCCACGCACGTGGCTAAAAGCTAGATCAGTAATCTGATCTTAGTGTGTCTCCTCCCTACATAAACAGAGGATGTTTTTCCTCTGCTAATTGTGTGTACTTGATTTGAGACTATCTGAAGGCTTTAGACTTGGCAGAGGCTTGAGTTTTATGTCTGCTTCTAATACGTTTTATTAAACGATGTGAGCTGTGATATGTTTCTGGAGGCGAGGTAATCAGCATCACTGCGAGGAGCAAATGGCTTTGAATCTCAAACACATATTTGAATCTCCTGTGCTTCTCCATCTGTAAACGTTGTTACTAGTTGTTTCACTTCTGCTGTTGGATTAATTATTTTTAGGTTTAGGGCATATGTTGACAAGTCTTAAACATGCCTGCTAAGCCAAATAACTCAATTAGTAACAGGCAGATTCTGTATTTAAAATTAGCTTTCTTCAACTGTTAAAAACTTTATCTTGAACTGTTATTGGACTTAAACGGTTTCTCTACAATGCTAGCTTGGAAAATAGATGTTTTTCTAAACCTGACCCATTGCACAAAGAGAGAACTGTTTATCATTCCTCATGCTCATCAACAGTTTTTCAGCCCTGTGGGGCATTGTATCTTTTATTAATAATTCTGTTTTCCAGTTCTGTTTCCTGTGGATGTTTCTGGGCTATCCATGCCATGCATCTTTTCTTCATTTGTTGTAAGTCAACAAATAGAAACAGAATTGCATGTTCTGTGATATATGATGTATATTTCATGATCTGGATATTTTGGTTTCCCATGGCCTTTAAAAATATAGGTAATAATTTTTGCCCTTGAAAAGCTCCAAATATGAAGCCGATGTTGAATGTCTTTGACTTGGTTTGGTGAGAATGGAAAAAATTGCCATTATTTTTCACCTTCAGGTTCTAAGTTTGCTCCCAAGATTTGAACTAGTTGGACAGAGCTATTTTTTTATTTCTGCGTGGAGAGTTTCTTGTACAGTGAAATCCATGAACTAGTTTTCCTGTGCAACTTATTGTTTCCCTTGATGTTCACCTAGACTGACAAAGCAAGTTTTCTTCTCTTCTGTTCCTCTGAAGACACTGACAGGCTTCATACGCTTATTGTAAACTTTTCCACAGCAGAAGATATACCCACCACAGCACATTTTTCTGTGTTTGACCTAAGCAATTCCTCTAATGACATCTCTGGTGATAAGCATGGAGTGAATGACCTTACAAAGCTAAGAGACTGCACTTCACCTGAGTATGTATGTTCTTCATTCTAGAGCTGCGTCTCATCAGAGGTCACCGAAACCTCACAGACTCACTAGTTTATACATCCTGTGGCAAATGAGGCCAATATCTAGGAAGGCTATGACGATGCTGTTATTTCAGGAAGGGAAGCAACTTTTTAAGTTGCTAAACACTGTCAGCCTCAGCAGGGTAATTTCTAAAGCTACAAAATTCTGTTTGTTGCTGATTTAGCTTAACCCTTTCTCAAAGTGGATGCAACTATCTGTAGCACCGAGGGGAGAGCAGCCCAGTCGCTTGTAAGATGACTCAAAAGGAAACATTCGTATTTCCTTTTCAAATTTGTATAAGTGAATAATCATGCAAATACATTCTTGTGTGCACTTACAACTTACGAACAAAACCTTACTTATATGAGTGTTCCACTTAAGAGTGAACAATATTAGTCAGAAATGCCTTCAGAGGATGTTTGATTTTTATTTGAATCAATGTTCCTAAAAACTTTTTTGTGCAATATTGTTAGTTCCGTGCAAAAGTAAGTTTCAGAATTGATTGATTATCATGCAATACCTGAGCTTTAATGCCCTTTCTTTGTCAATTTGAATTTATTGGCCACCGAGTTTTAGACTGGGAATATCTTATGCCTTTTAATTAGATCTTTAATTTGGGGAACAGAACAATCTGGCAGACTAGAGTCAGAATTAACAAAAGTAAACACAGACACCATTACACATCCTAGCTTTTGATAAAAAAGGATGATCAGAAATCTGATTTGATGTGCATGACAAACTATGGATCAGCAAGCTACAGCTGCTTCTTGTGGTCTATACCATGCATGTTTTCATTCACTTTAACTTGAGGTTCTGTTTCAGAAGGGCAAACTAGCAAACACCCTTTGATCACCCGGGAAAGGCACGTAGTAGCCATTCAATAATTTAAAACTTAATTGCTTTCCTGGAATATCTTTCCCAGATGTACTGCAAAACAGCCTTTTTTCATCTTTTGCTGTCAGAGGCTTTTCAAGGTCTTAAATGACCAAGGTGTGGTGTGTCATAAGCATCCTCAACTGGAGTAGAAGAGCATGGCACAGGCACCTGTGGAAAGATGTTATGAGGGCTTTGGGCGTGTATCCAAGGCAGCTAATAGAAGAATATAATTATCGTAGACACCTTTTGTTGTCCACAGAGAAAGACAGAAGCCCTCCCAGCTGCTGAACCAACTACTCTGTTACATGTCCCTTGTGCTTCGTGTTTTGCTTCAGAGTTATCCAGTGCCCTCACTACAATGCTGACTGAATTTTGCTTTTATTAAAAAAGTAAATTTGCCTTGGGATCAGCTGGTGGCCTACAGAAAGCATGCAAAGGGTGCAGACAGCAGGCACTGAGAACAGAGGCAGTTGCCAAGTCGAAAAGTCACTGGATGTTTCAGATGGCACTGCTGGGGTTTGCTACTACTCTCTGATGGCCAAGCACTGCAGAAGCTGTTATGAGAGTGAAATTTGCTTAGTGCTACACGGTCACAGCACAACTGCTGTTTCTTTTGATCAACATCAGAACATGAAAATACAGCAGAGAGTCATGCAGAAGTCGCAACGAAGCCCATTGTTAAGACCTTCATATTTTTACTGCTAATAATGGAACATTGTTCTTCATACAAATGCCTCATCAACTCATTATCCTAAGCAAGGGGCAAAATCATATAACTCGCAAATTACATTATTTCAATAATAGCTGCGGATGCTAGAATGGAAACACTTTAATCTTGCAGAGGGAAATGTCATGACAACAATCAGTAACGCAGTCTTCGCTGTATTAAGCCAAAAGCTATGCTGGAAAATGAATATGCTCCATATGCTGGTAGGCACACCCAGAGCCACAAGCAGCAATCTTTGTCTTTTAAGCAGGTTTTAAGGGTGATATTTATACAAAACTTTTCCTTTTTAAACTCAAAATTTTGTTAAAAAAATTCCAGCGTATTTTGCAGATAGGTGAAGGATTTTTTTTAAATACAAAACTGTGGGCTTTTGGACCCAGATGCCATGAGTTCTATTTCTGCAGTTAGTATTTTGTATTTTACAGGTTTATAATCCTGTATCAGTCCAGTTCATGTTTCTGGAGTTCTCATTACCAGAATCTGTGAACACATAAAGTAATAATGAAGAAAATCTGAAATATTTTGGCTTTGATTTCACTCTCTAGGACCCAGCCACTTTCTCTTGTCCTCACACCATTCTTTATTTTGTTTCATATAGGTAAGAAGCTTCCTACTATTTGCTACTGAACTTAACAACAAATGATGCATCTTTATGCTCACTTGAAACATGTTTTTCTAGATAGATGCACCTGGCCAGAAAAGGGCTGCAATGGTGGCATGCCAGAGCCATAAACCTTACACTGCTCTTGTTCCAGACTGTCATAGCCAGCACAAAGTGATTAATGTCCTTCTCTCCATATCCAGCTTCAGCCAGGAGGCGTCTTCCTTTCCTGGAAAATGGCACAATCTTTTTGCTAACAGATGAAGCAAAACATTCTGGGAAGCAAACAGGACTTTGCTATACTATATGAATATTTATTTTTTATGTCCAAACACAATGATCAAGAACTAATATTTTAACCCCTGAAAATTCTGTATGTGCAAATCAGATGCTAAATGGCAGTGTTGGGAAGCTATTAATAAAAATCTAGTTTGCTCTGCTTGTAAAAGATTCAGATATTTCTTATTTCCAGTTTAAAGTATGACCCAAGTGCTACATTTATCACTGCAGAGCTTTTGGTCTTAATGCACAGGTTGATAGTGTGAGGACTGGAACCAGATCCAGGTACACAACAGAAGCTGCAGAGCTACGTGTCTGTATCTGTACCATGCCATCTACAGCCAGCAGCAATGGGGAGAAAGGAAAGGTAGATAATTTGTATGTCGAAGAATGATGGACTTTTGGATGATTTACAGAAAGTATCGTAATTGGAAAAGAAAAAAAAACCCCACCACCTGTGTTAGAGTTAAGCAAGGTACTACAATCCCGAATAATTTTTATGAGCTCTTCCAGCAGGACAAGCTGTGCTGAACTAAAATCGGGAGATCTGGATGCTGAATTGTCACGAGGTAGGCATGAATGTGAGAGCTCGCAGTTTCCAGAAGAGTTACTCAAGCACAAGCATTGCTTCATGCCCAGAGCTCTGTGGCCCATGGCGTATTTGTGCTCGTCCAGTTGTGGCCACGCAGCAGGTACCTACTGCCTCGCTCCCTTGGGGCGGGGGTGATTTTTCTCTGAAGACTGAGATTGCCACGTGGATCTCAGTGCGTAGATCTAGGCAAACCCCTCTTACACTGGTGGGAACCAAGCCGTGAAAAACCAAATGCCTTCTTAATTCTCTTTCTTTAGGTGGCAACACCCAGCTAATACACTTGAAAGAAGGATTTAAGTGAAGTGACAAGTGCTGGCACTTGTCTAACCTATTACTTTTAAACACTACGGTTTAATCTCTTTGATTGGAAAGCTTTAGGATTCACTTCCTAGAGTTCCCAACGGCAATCAGTAGAAAAGTAAAAACCACCTAGATTGTCTCTCCTGAAAGCCTGACATGAAAGAGGAACATGCCCTGAAGTCTGCACAGGTGAGACCACAGCAAGAAAGAGTGAACAAGGTAAAAATTCATGTTTTGTCTACCATTTCTTTCAGGAAGCTATTAATTCCCTTTTACAAAAAGTTGAGTTTAGATGTAAAGAACAAAAGTAGAATCTGTCTTAAAAATGCTATTGAAATTTGAGTGAAACTTCCAGTCAGCTGCAGCAAGAAAGGCAACCTTATGACACCAGGAATAGATTCTTTGTATGTCCCTATCAAATCTGAATTACGTTTCTTAGAGTCTTGTTAAATTATAATTTGCAGGAAAAATCATGACTGTACAATAGATGAATCTCAGTCTCTAGTGCGGACATTTCTAAGTACTAATAAATTAAGTTACAGAAGGTGAAAAGGTTGCCTGAATGATAAATAATACATGCTTCAAATATCCTGCATGCTTGTTTCATCATGAAGCATATCCTGTTGAGATTTCAAATTAAAATGAAAGTAAAAGAACAGTGTCTGTCTACTTATTCTGTCTTTTCTTTCTACTCTCCATCTTCAATACAAATCAATTAGTTTCACCTTGCTTGCCCTTTTGCTAAGAGCTTTGAATGGTATGAGTAGAGAGCTCTGTGCTTAATCTTTGGATGTAAAGTGTTATGAGGATTGAGACCCTACCTCCAAATTTTTTAGAGTAAATTTTATTACATTTGTTATTTAGAAGCCTGTATAACTTAATTTTTGTTGTCTCTATGAATCTTCAGCTGGGATCAAGTTTAAAATCCCCAGTACCCATGATAAACCCAAACATTTGACATCCATCCCTTGTATCCTCCGTAGAGGTATTCCTGAAACCTTTACAATGATAGCGCTTTGCAGGCCCTAAAATAGAGTATGTTTGCTAGAGACAAACTTCTTTGAGCAACACGATTTTTAACATCTGGTGAAGTGTTGACTTTTTTCAGCCATGTAGGTGTTCTGCACATACAAGATGTTTTACTTTTCTGTTAGTAATTGTGTATCTGGAGCCACACATTTCCTTATGTACACAAAACCAAGTGCTTCCTCCTTCTATCTCAATCACCACTTATGTCCCTGGGTAATATTAAAAATACAAATGGAATCAATCATGCTGCTGATGAGAGGAAATGTAGTGGTGGTAAATACATATCCATTGACTTTCTGTTGCTGTTCTGGAGAGGAGACAAATTGAGTGACAACCTAAATGCGTCGTTACAATGCACTGAGAAAACAAATGCAGCTGACACGTCACCCACAGCAAACGTACTGTGCTCAACAGAATGGATAGGATTGAAACACTTCCTAGCATATTAGTTAGGAGTTGTAGTAAGTTCTTTCCCAGAGAGCTGAGTGAGGCTCATGACATGGTCATATGGTACCTGCTGGACATAAATATGCGTTGGAAAGTAATGCCAGGCGCTCACACGCCTACAAATCTGGCAGTGTAGGCAGATTTCAGATCTATCTAATCTGAAATATCTAACTCCAGGGAGAATCATCCTTTAGGGAAGATATTTTCACATTTTTAAGATATGTGAGATACCTGCCTCTCCCTTTAATCAGAGTGTATTACTTGTGGTGAAAAGTTAACAAATACTGGTCTTTGGCAGTCTTGCTGCTAACATACTGCCTTGAAGCAAAAGTGAATGTCGACTTAACACTGCTTTCTGATGACATTGAAATGTGCCTTCATGTGTTCTTAGTCTCTCTTCAACATCCTTCACCTGATTTTAAAGCTACAAAGTCTATTTTGAATTATGTCTATGTGTTTTCCTGCCTACTTCCTAGGAAAGCTTCAGGTGATAAGCAACAAATGAGGAATTGACAATGCATTCAACAAATCTACAGATAATGCAGATGCATAACAAGTAAGCAGGAATCACTTTATTTACATTTGACTTTATTTGTCATGAATTAAGTCCTATGACACACAAATGTTAGTTCTGTGTAGAGAGTAAGAAGGAACAGAATTTGAAAAAGCAGAGAAATATTCAACTGCCTTGATAATGACAGGTTAATGGTAAGGAAAACTCATGATAGTACGGTTTCCCTCCTAGGTTTCAGTTTTACCACAGACTCTTTTCACCTTCTACCCTTACCAATAGTCTTGGCCTCAGTCCAGGGATCCTTTTTTCCTTCTCACTGCTTGGACATTTTTTTCTCCTCAATGGTTACAGCACTTTTTGAGTCTTTGTGCCTTCCCTTCTCTGTAGTGATGTTAAGAAATTTACATTTTTCTGGACAGACAGAGATGGCAGCTGTACCTGCACCAGAAAGAGATTCAGGATTTGTGATTTGAGTAACTGAACAGAAGCTAGAAGAGGTGAGAAAGGAGGAAATGAGTGTTGTAGAATTTGAGAAAGGAAGATGTGAAAGATATGAAGAAGAAAAGAGTACTCAAGGAAGAGAAGAGTATCATTCAGAACCATGACTCAGAAGACACCTAAGCCAGTGCTGATCTTTCCAAGCATGGCAGGTAGGAGGTAATTTAATGCCTGGGGGGTTGCAATAAAGCTTTCCTCTTGTATGCACTGGTCTTAAGTGCTTATGTACTTAACATTTTTAATTCAGCAAAGGGATCTCCCTGTGTCTCTATGCAAAAGCAGGCAGGGCTTTTGGACCCAGGCATAAGATCCATTTGAAATGTTTTATGCGTATTGTTGACTGAAAGCTGCCTGATAGTCTTTGGCACCTTGCTTAGTCAGCTCTACTTTAATTTCTCTGTGTGTCTGTACACTGGATACCAAAACATTTTACACACCAAGTTTCAAGTAGCATAGAGGGAAATAGGTAATGGCAATGTTTCATTATGTTCTCGCCAGTCCTGTGATCCTAGCATGGCTGAAAAATATGTGGTTGTTTTTGCTACACAAACAACGACCATTAACTATGTTAGATCGGAAAAGACAAAAGAGGCATAAAATGCATCAACGCTTTCTCCATGCTAAATTCTTAATGCTGCCAAAAGTAGAAAATGAGACGTGTCAGCACTACTAGCTGTCATCCCCTGGCTCTAGTGAGCAATATTGACATTATTCTGGATGCAAATTCATATTTCAGGAATGAAACTATAAAGCTACAGATTCTAATGAAAAAAATGCCTGTACAATGGAAGGTGTCTAGTCCCCTGCCTCTTCTTCAGCTACTTCAAGCATGTGAGCTCTCAAGCATTCCCATTTCATTTCCATTTTGAAAGTTACACCGTGCAATAATAGTCTTGATCAGTCTTACACAGTGACAAGATAGAGCACCACCAAACTGGGTTTAGCAGATTTTTCTGATTACAGTGCAGTACCATACATGCTGGCAACAAACTGAAATATTTAAAAGGGCAAGAAAAGTTCATAAAATGAATCTGCATTTTTGATTGATTGAAAGTTACAGGAAGGAAATGAGATTCTCAGTGTAAATGTAAACCAGTGTTGCTGTAGTGAGTCCAGTAAAACTCTGTTGTCAGTTACAAAGTCAAAATCAGCAACTACATTTGCAAAGACATTTATGCATCTGGTTCCCATTAAAGCAAAATAGATGCCTAAGTGCCCTTAAAATCTGTTCTTTGGGCTTTTAAAACTGAATTATCTCTGAAAAGGCAGTGCCTTTTCAAAGTACTTTTACTTCCATGAAGTGGATTCTGCATAAAGCAGTGGAAAAGCAAACTTTTTGAAAATGAAGATTGCAAACTGCAAAAACATTAGCTTTTAGTGTTTCCTGTAATTTAGAGATTCTTAGGACAGAGCGACCTATTTTTTGGGCTTTAAAGGAAAAAAAAGCCAACTCCCGTCAAGATTAAAACAAATTTATTCTTATTATCATTTTCGTAACAAACACATTTAGCATCCTTTTTCATATCTTGCCTGCAGTCCTTGAAAGTCACATGGAGAGGAGGAGATGATACAGACTTACACGTACACACACACGCACACTGCCTATCAAACCAACCTCCCTGCTGTGTGTATTAGTATAGTGCTGGTTTCTGTATTTGCCAGTTGTCATTAATGGTCTAAATGTATGTGCTATGTCAAGAAGTACTTTGATTCCTCTGTACTTTTGTTAAATTACTGCTTCTTTCTCAACCCTGCACAGTAAGTGATGAAAGTAGTTCAGGGACTGATTTGCTTTCCAGCTCCCCTTCCTTTACACCCCCACAAACTGGCGTTTGGATTTTCCAGCATTGTGCTTCATTTGCATGAGCAACTGACATTTTAGAAGGTAGTTGGAAAAAATGTGTTTAAAAACAATCCAACAAAGCAGGCAGTCTGCATTTGTAAACCTCATTAGAGGTGCTCCAGGCTGTGCCGTAATGGCCTGGAAATCACTGATACACAGACCTAACTGGTTGAGGAGGAACTAATGTAGCCACATTTTATTTGTTTTTTACGTATAAAATATCAAAGAGCAGAATGTAGTTCCCTGCTTTTTAAATGCAGTTCTGTTAGTGAAAGTTTGGGCTGTCAAAGAAATAACTGCAAATTCTTTCCAGTTGCTAGCAATTATTGTTACTTATTATTTCCCTTTCTCTTTTTGTAGCACCTTACATGATTTAAAGCACTCAGAACAGCTTTCAGAAATCATCAATGAAGCCTAATGAGTAGATAATGGCTTAGCAACAGGGAATTGAAGTTAAAGGACTTGCTGAGGATAACATCACAAGTGGTAGGTCTGAAAGTGAAACTCGGATCCTTGGATACCTGATCTTCTGTTTTAATCTGTTCTAAATTGAAGTGCTATTTTCAAGAATGTACATTATAGCTCCATTCAACAGCATGTTGATGTGATTAGACAATCTCTAAATGCTTTCAGCTTAGTGGCAGATTTTGCTGTGAGTTCATTATGATTCTCACATGGAGTAGGGTTCATTGCGTGTAGCTTTGGCCTTGTCAGAATTACATGTCTATGCTAAGCTGGTTGTCCCAGATCCCTTTCTATTCAGTGAAGAGCAGCAGACATTTCCAGGCAGTGGCTCACCCTAGTCTAAGATAAATGTCCATGCTAATGTACTGACTCGCTCTGTGGAGTCCCTGTCTCTCCTGACTGCTGTCCAGACTGTGGACCTGCAGACTGGAGTCCTGAGGTTAGGTGAGGGCATTCCTGTCCTAAACAAGAATTTGCCATAGACATCGTTTCAGTTACTTCCAACGCTCTGCACCCTCCACAGAGGCAGGCTGCTGTTCAGCACTTAGGAACAAAGCTACTAGAATACAAACACAATTGAAATTTCTGCAGGAAAGAAACATCCTGAGCTATGTTTGACTAACACTCAAAATTAATTTCATCATGTTAAGGATGAGAGATGACACAGCAAAACTGAGTGCCTCCAAAAGAGAACTAAGGAAAGTTTCCAATGATTCAGTGGGAGCCATTGCTATAATGAAGAACATGTCCAGGTTTCATAAATCTGTCTCTCAAAGACATCCTAACTAGAAATGTCTTTCAGCTCTATGCAGCGTGGTTGGCTGCAGTTGTTATATACATGAAACCAGTAGTATCCTAGGCATCACAGTGGAACAATGTAAAATTTCTCAGCGGGTAAGTACGCAGCAGACAAAAGCTATGTGAGGTTTTTGCTTGGAGAGGTTGTTTGATGTTAGGAAATTGTTCTGAAGGTTTATGAGGACATATATTTACCCACAGTATGTCAGCCTTCCCATCAACGACACCCTGTTATTTGGTTTTTTCTTTGCCATTCTCTCTTCAAAAGGTGTATTCTCCATGTACTACTATTGCCTTTCGAATTTATGCTTATAAATGCATGTTTGTCATTCAAACTTATGGGGTTTTTAGCTGTATTTAAGATTTAGCTTAGGAGGCTTAGAATCTAAGAAATTAACCTTAAGGAAAAAGCTCTCAAGCGGGAGGTCAGTATCATGCTTTCTGTCTTGCTTTGCACTTCAACTTGGATCTGCTGAACCCGTGATCCATACAGAAATGTACAGGTATCTAATTTCCTTTGAAACCACTGGACATGGGGCATCTTAATATCCTTTAAGGTCCTGTCCTCTAATACTATGTAATACTTACTCTCTCTTGTTTGTTGAAGGCAAACCTTTTTCCCTGTAATTTTCCGTGGTTTGGTGTGCTGTTAATACAACTCGTTTCAAAGTTTGCCATGCAACACTTCTAAGGCAGAGACCCCTCCACTTATTAGAGCTCTGCAGAGAAGATATTTGATCACTGACCAAGGCAACGAGTTCTTTCTAGTGAAAACTCTTGTTGCTTCCTAGACAGACAGAAGTAATAGTACCTAATACTGGATCTTGCTGAAACAAATCTGTAAAGCAGAAGTGTATCCGAGAAGGGGAGAATGACTAATGCTGCTACAAATCTAGGAAATCAGCATTTCTAGTTAAAAAATACCAGAGTGCTGGCAGTTAGCCTGCATATCATATCCAGCTGGTCGGCAGTTATAGGAATCATCTCCTTTCATAACAAATCTCAAAACTTGGAAGGTTTCTTTTTAACCCAAATCATTAAATCACCTTATTTCTGAACAAAATGTTCACCCCGGAGGTCTCCTGGTTTTAAATTACACTAGCTTAGGGTATTCCCATTGAATTGCAACTTTCACATAAAAAGATGGTAAGGTCTGAGAACCTTCCTTTTGTTACCTACCCATGATCTAATTTTAATTACTACAAAAACACACTACTTCAGACCTATAAGGCAAAAACTTGTGTTTTGCTATGGAAACAGATATCAGCTTCTATTTTCCAGACCGTAATGGATATTCAAGGCAGGGGGGATGGTGTGATTTTAATTGCTGATGAGGCTATTTTGTGCTGGCCAGGGCAAGACTAAGCCTGTAAGCTGCCACAAGAGACGACTTTGTTTAAGAAAGATTTCAGTTGTCATGTATGTCACGGTGTGTCTCCCATAGAGCCCTTCAAGATGATTACAGCTGTGACAGCCTGAGCCCTGATTTGCCTTCCTCTTTCCCTCCACCTACTCTTCTGTCTCTTCCCCTCCTTTTGCTCATCAGCAACTGCTTGGAAGTTTTCTAAAGGTAAGGGGCTGGCTCCAGCTGCATGGAGTGGTGTTAAACAACAAGCAAACTCCTCTGTTTCTAATTCAGCCTGATATGATTCACGCTGCTCTGTTTAGTAGTAGTTAGAAGTGAGCACTGCAGCTTCAAATTCTGTTTTGGGAGGCCTGTGTTTTACCTTATAATCCTAGCCACATATCCATATCCTTTTTACCCAAGCGTGTTATCTTGCTGCCTTGGGCTATTCCCAACCTGTGTACAAAAACACGTGACTCAAATATTCCAAGATTTCTTGGTTTAGCACTATCACTTACATACTAAAGTTATGATTCATGACTAATCACCTTCTTAGCATGGCCAGTTCATAATAGAAAAGCTATTTTCTGGTGCATACTGTGTGTAACTTAGTGTCCTGCATTAAGACCGTGCTGTTAAGTACACAGCATTTCTTTTCCGCTTTATGATTACCAGGCCAACAAAGATGCACATCAAGCATTGCGTATGTTTTCACTGTCATTTCTTTTGACACATCCATCCCTGAGAATAGCACCCGACCTGAAAAAAGTAGGAAGAAGTTAAATATCATGGAGCAAACAAATCCCCAGATAATGCAGAACACTAATGTTTTGCAAAATTTTGCAAAATAGCCCATTCTGATTATTTATTTTTCAATATTTTCAATCCGTTGGTTCATTAATTTTACCAAATATCCCATAAAATTTTGCAGCTGAAGCTAGTGCTTTGTTCATAAGAAGTCACAGTTGAGACAACAGAGACTTGGGAAAACTTCATGCGCCTCTATGTTATGTCTACTAGTAAATGCTATAAAATCATTAATTAGTTGTCAAAAGTAAACAGTCTTTACCACAGAATCGTAGAACATTGCTCAGTTGTCTCTGGCAGCATAATTATATTTGGTACAAACTTTGTCATTATATTTATTTATTAAAAAAATCAAATTCTAACATTTAAAAACAAATTATGACACATTTTAAGAATTGTAACTTTTGGTTTTAATAACAAGCTATGTGCTTTCCAAAAAACCCCTTTCATTTATCATGATGAAGTAGTCTTTATTTTCCATTTCAATTACTTATTTAAGTTACTGCTTTACAATATTCTAGAGCAGTGTGACATATCCATTTGAAATGAGCATGAGTTCATTGGATCGCTGTGAGTCATCTGTGATTGCTCATGTCCCTGCCTTTGCCTGCCTTCAGCTCATCTCTTCCCTCTCCTTTAGAGCTGTTTTTCAGAACGCTGTGTCTTTCTGGGAATGTCCTCTTTTACAGGGTATTGAAGGTTACATTTTAGCAGTGTAACTGTACCATGTTTTAAGAAGCCCTGAGGGCTACTGGAAGATGCTGCTGCTGTAAGGCCCCATTACTGCCCCTTCCCACCTATGCCCTCTCCATTTCTGCACGGAAACTGGGATTCCTCATGAGCTTAGCCTTGACTCAGGTTCATAACTAAGCCTCTCTCGCTTCTTCTCTGCTCCACGGAGGGACGTAGCATATGACCAGCGCAGGTGTAACTGTAATGTACAGGCAAGTCTTTGGAGAAAAGAAAGGCTAAGAGGTTGTGATTGCATGAGTGCCAATGCAGAAGCCCTTGCTCCAGAAGTAGGTAGGAGATGTCCTAAACACTCAGGCTTGGAAGCGAAGGGAGTAAAAGGAGCAGCTCTCCGGAGCAATGCTGGTAACAAATAACTCCCCACTGGGGGATGAAACACCAACAGTTCGCATAGTCCTTCCCTGGGTCTCCCTGCGTGCAAGTAAGGCAGGAGAAAACCAGTTTTCCATTTTGAAAGACTGTGAAGTTATGAGGTTTTCACCCTTTTACTGAAAGAAAGGAATTGTGAATACCTAATTGTCACAAATAGGTAATTAAAGCCAGAGGGGATTTGAAAACTTTGCAGTACTTTTGATCTCATGTAATTGCCCCCCTTTTTTTATATAAAAAAATACAATTCAAAATCAGATTCTATTTTAAATGAGGAATAGAATCTTCATTCTGGAAATGTCCATATGGGTTGTTTTCACCACATAAACACTTTTCCTCAAATTTTATTAAATTGGAAGTTCCATTGATTTTTCTCTCACAAGAAGTTTTAATCTTTATGAACTGTGTTTTACAAAGTGTCTAAACATCTTTTTTGTTTATTTGTTTGTTCTGTTATTCTAGATTTCTCTTCCTTGGAAATCCTTCATTACGGATCTCATTTTTCTTATTCTTTCTCTTTCCTGCCCACTTTCTTCTTCTTAGTCAATGGGTCTTCAAATTCTAAAAATGTCTGCAAATATTTTGAAACTGTGATGGTGCCTCGGTGTGGCTTATTTTAAATGAAAAGGTTAATATAGTTGCTTCAGGAAAGCAGTTTAAGGTAAATGAAATATAGTTACAATTTTACAAAATGTCTCGGAATAATTTTTTTTTTTTTTTTTTTTACCATCTGAGCCTTTTCAGGTTATCATTTTACAGAAGACTGTAAGACTTAGACTATGTGCCCATATTGGCATAGGGCAATGTTCTGACTGATTTCTCATAAAGTTTCATATGCAATATAGTCACACATGAATATGTTAATTATACTGGTCCCCTGAGTGTAGTTATTATATTAATTTACCTGCAGGGCTGAATTCAGAGCAAAATAAAAAATAATGAGGTCAGAGGAATCAATAACCAAGGTATTTTTTCTGTGAGCTGTCAAATTGGTTTTCTTTTAGTATTTCTTAATAGACTTTTCCTGTAAAACATCTATTTTTTATGATATAGCCATGTGTCAGTGTCTCCATTAGCAAAAGGATCCGGATATTTTATTTTTTTTGCAGTAAAGCTGGATCAGTCAGAAAAAATGGACAGGAGGAACTGAAATTGCTTTCAAGTTTTTTTTTCCAAATCTACTCTTGTACAAAAGGAACATTTGCTTTGTAACTGTAGGGCAAGAGTTTCAACGCAATATGTAGTGGAAATCATAGCAATATCACATAAATTCACAGTGAGGACACAGGATAATGGACCAAATAATACCAATGACCTAATCTGAAGCCTGTTAAAGTCAATGAGGTCTTGCCATTGGCTTCAGTGAGCTTTGAATCAGGTCCACAAGAAATGTATTTCTTTTGCTGTCTCCTCACCACTTAGAACATGGTATTTTAATGTGGAATATATAGTAACCAAAAAAAAAAATCTCTATATTTTACCCTCCCTGCTCCTTCCATTCCTCTGACACAAATGGAGAAGGTGGTTCTGTGGCTCCTACCACTTGCGTGTGGCATGGACTCGGGGGCTGTGCCACAGCACTTGTTTGGGTTCAGGTGCTGAGGTCCACAGCTGATCTTGGACACATGCATCAAATGAGTGGTTGCTAGATGGGGAATTTACACAAGAGTTTGGTGGTGCAAGGCTGCATGTAGGAGTCACTTAATGAGAAAAAAAGTGCTGCCATCTGAACTGAAAACTGTACCGATAGCTGATCTGCAGAGAGCTAACGAGTCAAGATTATAGCCGCATACACATTTAATTCAATGCAAAGTTTTGTTAATAGCCAATGGCTTCCCATATGGGTCCTTAAATCCCAATCTACTTTATGGACTTTGACCTTTAACTACAGAAGGTGCAACTGGAGTTACCAAATTTGGAAAGGGGTCATGATTTATGCAGGGAGATAGTACAATGTTTCAGGAATAGCATAAACATGATCTATACATGTTGACTCTCTGAGCACAGTGAGGGTTTAGAAATGTCCAGTGATTTATTACAAAAAGAGGAATAGTCAGAAGTGGGGGAAGGTATTTTTCTTCTGAAAAACCAGTTGAAGTAGCTAATAACACGGCTTCAATTACCCACCACTATATTACTAAACCTCTCGACCTTTTCTCCTTCATGTTCTAACCTTGCCTCCATCTCCAAATTAAGCAGGATGGAGGGACTGTCTTTTATTGCAGAACAGAAAATAAGATGAAATGCAGATTAGCATAAACCCATTTCTCTTTGCCCCTTTCCTCCCCGCCCCCCCCCCCCCAGGTTTTAATCTCCAAAAAATGTTTTAAATATATTTATCTAAGTAAAACTACCTGTATCAGAGTACTTAGCAGCTAAGCATGCACTTATCTTGTGCTGTACATTCCTCAAACTTACCAGGTTACCAGCTACCCTTTAATAGCACACACCTATCAGATGGACACCACCACAAACATATGGAACTGAACGGAGGAAAAAAAGACTTCTCTGAGGGGCAGAGTTCTCTTTGCAAGCTTTTAAACTAACATGTCACCCTCTCAGTTAAAACCTGTTAAACACATATGTATTAAGATTGAGATCACTGAAACCTTTTTAAAAACAGTGTGTGATTTCGTGGGAGGAAACGGAATCCTTTGCATGTATTTTTCCATACACTGAACTCACGCCACAGCCATTCTTCCCATTGTCAGTACCTTGTATAACCCCAGCATCCTGTATTCTACCTGTTTTCCTCTATATCGGCTCTCCTACAACCTTTATCACCACAGTATTTGAGTACCATTCACCAATGCATTAAGCATCGTAACTGCCATCTGTCATATGTTTGTCCTCTGGTTCTCCCTCCAGGGAGTGTAATGTGCTCAGTAGAGTGCCTTGTTTTGATAGGATTTTTGTTGGGATAGATTTTTATGTACGTAAAAACAGACTGAAATCTTCCTTGACCATAGAGCAGAAGGTGAGGATGTCAGTGATGTTCTAGGTTCCCAGTTCATGGGAGAGTTTACCCCGCAGACTGGACCAGCCCCTGAGAGAATGATGTTTTCCTGAGAAAGGAATCCCTGCACTTGCAGAAGTTAGTTGGGCCTTTCAAAATCTCAGTAGATATTTTAGATATCCCAGGCCTAGACCAAAAACCATTTCAAAGAAAAGATTCAAGACCTTGAATTTGATTTGGGTGCTTTCAAATTCCTCCAGCACAGCTTTGCAGTGCTTCTGGTAGCTTTTGTTCCTGGAGAGACAGTTCTTATTCTTGAGTCTTTCTTCTGTCCCAGACTGGTGCTGCAGCTGAGTTTTTCAATCTGCCAGGACTCTTTTTAATGCTGTCTCAACAGCAAAGGCATTGTTTTTATCTGCAGGCTATCATCAGCCAGGCCTTTCTGGGAAAAAAAATCACATCCTGCTTTCAATCCTTTTTGGAAGCCTCCAGCACTGTTTAAAAACTTGTCCCAGGTTTTGCCCAAATTTCTGTTAGCCATCTTTGATTCCTGAAAATGCTTTCATTACTCATTTCATTTTGGTTTGAGAGGTGAACTTCAGAAACTCTATAAATTTAAAAGAAACAGTTTGGAGAGGTAGGTAGCTGTCTGATAGATTCCTGATTGTGAAATTCAGAATGTGTTTCTGCATGTGTTGTGTTTTGTTGTCTACTTACATGATATTTTTGTAGCTTTTTGTAGCATAGATGGATATGCACACAGCCAAAATCCTGCATTTATCATCAAGAAATTCTGTGACCTGCAAAGACCAGCTAGTGCACAAACTTACACAAGTTAGTTGTTTAACAGTGGTTTTCCATGTTTTGGTCACTAATCTAAGGCTCATACTGTTTCCTTCAGCAGCCTGACACTAAAGCACCTGCTATAACAAATAGCTTTAAAGTGGCACAATTGGTTTTAGTCTGAAGAAATAATGGGTGAACTAATTAGGTAATAAAAGTATATGTCCAGAGGTGAGGTGAAGCGTGGTGTTTAAAAGCCTACAAGTTGCAAGGCTTGCTGTAAGATTCATGATGCTAGATTGAAGACAAGTGCAGCACATTCTGTTACGGTTTTCAAAAAAGCAAAAGAATCTTGGAAAATTAATACTGGGGCTCCTTCTTACACCTAGATGTAGTTCTGACTCTCTGCTGAGTTATCACTACTTACTTCTAGCCTTATCTCTGCTCAGTTATACAGGTTTCTCTAAGGATGTGGTTCTTAAACCCTGGCAATACAAGCAGGGTGATTTTGGCCTAAGTTTTTAATTAAACTGGTAGATCTTGGAATATAGATAAAATCTTTATTGCAGTTGGTGGTATGTAATTTTTATATCCAAGCTGATCCCTGCTTGACAACAGGCCCATTGCTAGCTTTAATTGTTTTGATCATTTACCCCCTTATACAAGTAAGGACAGTAAGATATAAGCAAGGACAGTAAGATAGTAAAGTCACATCAAAGCTGCAATGTACAGGACTACTACATTAAGCTTTTGGGGTTTTAGCTCTTCCTCACCTTTTTTACAGTTTAATTTTATTGTAGCTTTTGTACTAATGTATTTCTATGTGTAGAGGACTTTTTTTAACAAAAATGTCCAATAAAATCTCCTTTTCAAGTAAAGCAGAGTTTTCCAGACTCTAGTTGACAGGTCATACCTATTCATTTACTCAGGATCCAGTGTCTCATAAGTGCTAACAGGACGAGCTGTAGCTCTTTAAGCCTGTTTCTGTAAAGTGTCTCTGGTCCACAAGACATAGTCAGTGGCCTGTGGGAATCATCCAAAGCAGCAATAGGTAAAGGCTCTGCTCTGGGTGGATGTCGACTGGGTGGCCTGTGGAGGTCCCTTGCAACCTAAATTATTCTATGCGTACTTATTGTATTATTGTGTTCATTTAGAGTTGTCTAGTTTCACAGTGGTCTGCAAAACATGGCAAAGATTGACAAGGTCCATTGATTCAAATGTTTTGGAGCAGTGCTTTAAAACATTATCATGAATGCAGCCCTGTCTGATACTGCTATGAGTTTCCCACTCTGCTTCAATGAGGGTCTGGATCCATTCACATATGATTTCTTACAAATGTTCATTATTAATATTTTCATTACACAGAGCCCATGCTAGAAGGGAAATGGTGTTGGGGAGCTGTGTGCTTAGTATGAGTGATAAAGAAACTCTTACTTTTACTTGTCTTTGCAGTGTTATACCATTCTATTGAAAGGCTTGAGCGATTTATGGTGCACAAAGTGCAAATTGATGGCTCTTCTGGAGGATAAGATATGTGATCTGGAGGTGCCAAGTTCAGCATAGTACAGAATTAAAGAACTGCTCTTCTGGCAACTAGATTTGGAATTCACAGACATAGACTCTACAGGAAAAGGGTTAGTGACAAGGGAGCTAGTTAGGTTGTAAATTGAGTCAGTTGACTAGTGATCTGTAACTAAGAGATGTTTTATCCGACTAATGGTATTGTCTTAATATCAGATACCTATTGAGTCACCTGCTGAGGAACAGAGGACAAATTTAGAGGGACTTCTCCAACAAACCTCCTTACTATAGGAAATAAACAGAAACAAAGAGCTTCTTAATACATCTTAAATGGAGAGAGGTGCTGTCCGTAGTCTACATAAAAATAAATATAAAGAAAATTAGTAAAGGAAGGGGGAACAACAAATGTCCTGTTTCCCAAGTGCAAAAATATGGAAATGTAAGAATAATATTGGATGGGATGATCAGTCAGGCAAATCTTGCTCTGCTGAAAATACACATTGGAACAAAAAACATTACGTGAAACAGGACAAATAATAAAGGTGTGGGAGGTACAGAAGACAAGCAAAGAAGATAAAAGTTCAAGTGATATTTCTGGTTTTATGAACAACAGAAGGGAGAACATCTTGAGAATGAGTGGTTGGACCGCTGACTGGTGGAAACAGAAGGTTTTGCATTTCTGGAGCACTGAACTTTGTCACAGTTTACTGGGCATTGGTGCCACTGTCCAGAGACAGGCTGTATCTAATGGACAGGGAGTTAATTTTCTCAGCTGCAGACCAGCTTGAGTAAGTAGGAAGAGAAGTAGCAACATGAACCAGGGGTATAAAGACAGCAAAGGCAGTACCCGTTTAAATTCAATGTATTATAAACAAAGTGGTCTGATGTGACAAGGAATGTGAAGGCAAGACATTTTTCACTAAATCATTTACCTATGTTATGAGATTCACTAATGAGCTAGGGGAATTGGTAATTCTCATTGATGAGGAGATATTTGATTTAACTGGCATTACTGAAACCTGTTGGGATGATCTGTATGACTAGAATGTTAAAATCTCTATCTGTAACCTGTTCAGGAAATAGAGAGTGAGAAAATTAAATTCTATATTAAAGATACCATGATAACTCAGAGTTAACACATCTTGAATGCATATGAATCAATATACTATTTCAAGTGCTCAGGAGGAAGTACAGCTGAGATCTGTAATAGGTCATATATCTGCGCGAGAGGATGGGGTGAATGCTTGTGTGTGCACTTGCTTTGGTAATGTATAGAAGGTAAAACTACCCTAAAGGGCCTCAGTCTTGAAGGTGCAGGCAGACGGTGACAGGCATTGCTGCAAAATGTCATTAGAATTCTAGAAATTGAAAAGGAAAAAAAAAAAAATTCTAATGAAAAGGTGTCTACCCTCCTGTACTTTACTTTGCTTCAAGCTTTGTTACAGCAAACAAAAATGAAGTTGTAACTGGTCTGGAAAGTCAATACTTTGTAGTAGACCTGATAGCATTCAGTATGGGCAAATGGAGGATAGATCCATGCGGAATTATATGGTAATTAAAATGGCCAAATTCAAGGAAAACAGAGTGAAACTGAGTATAATCGATTAAGAAAGAAAACAGCTGACAGGAAAAAACAGGATGTTTTAAGACCAGATTATTGTAGGAGCAAAAAGTTCTAACTTTGCAGTCAAGAAAAGTAACATTTAAAAGCATAAGCTTACTTCTGGAACAAAATCAGCAGGAATCAGCAACTGATATGTTGCAAATAGAATGTGGGTCTAGAATAGACACTAGAAGTTACAACTGATATAAATTCACAAGGAAACTCAAGACAACACAAATTCCCTTATACATGGCAGGTTAGGACAACCAGTATAAGCTGATTTTAAAACAAAACAAATGCTAGCAGTAGTGCTGTTCTCTCAGACTGAGACAGTGAAACTGTTAACAGCAATCCAGAAAAAGCAGAATACTCAGTAAACACTCCTGAGAGAACCAATGACGTATTCTTGTTTCTCAAGGACATGGGAGGGAGAGGGATGTAACTAACGTCTACCAGAAGAGTAGTAGGGAGAATAGATCTCATTTCATTGGAGATTCTTTAAGGAAATTGCAAATTGAGTAGATGAAGGTTACTTTTGTGAGATGCTGAGCTTTCTCTTTTAAACATGAGTTTTAAAAGTATAAAATACATAGCGTTCGTTAACTGGAAGACTTTAAAGTGTAGGTTCTGACAAGGAATCATCATTGAAAGAGGTTATCTGAACCAGAATCTCCAATGCTTAGATCCAGCATTTCAGCATTCAGGTTCTCAATGTAGCAGAACTTTGTCTCCAGGATGGCAATGCAGGCCATACTCAGAGAATGCAGGTCTGCAACCTGCAAAGTCATGGAAGAAAGAGTCGGGAACAGAGGCAGGCAGCAGAGGCTAGCACAATCCTTTGTTGTGTAAACAGAAGAAAGACTAGAGGATCTGCTCCTATTTCCTGGTCTTCAGAGCACTTTGTGAAATTCAGAACAATCAGAGATTCTTGTAAAAGTCTTATGTTGAAGAATCGTTTGCTCTAACATTTAACACTTGGTTTGAGGGAGCGGTCGAAGGTATTATAGCTGTGGCTGGTGTAGCCTTAGCAGCAACCAGAATGTTCCAGAGTAGAGTGGTGCTTGTCTAATGCTTGGAGGGAGAGTCACACACTATGACTTGCTGCTACCAGGAATGAAAGATGGGAGAGGTGGCAAGGACAGGATGATCCTGCTGATGCAGTGACAACAGATGGCAGTGTTTGTTAATGACAGTTGTGATAATTCATGCCCTGGTGCTCTATGCCCTACATTAATATTCAGGAACATTAACACCTGAGAAATATTGGCATCCCAGCATCACATTTGTGAAAGTCTGGATAAACAACCTACAGCTCAGCAAGCTGATTTGCCAATGTAAATGTTCACATTAGTCTTTTAACCAGAGTCCTTTAAGACAAACCACATCCAGCTTTCCATCCACTAGTACCTTCAAGTCCTTCTCCACAGGGCTGCTCTCAATCCATTCTCTGCCCAGCCTGTATTGATACCCAGGATTGACCTGACCCATGTGCAGGACCTTGCACTTGGCCTTGTTGAACCTCATGAAGTTCACATGGGCCAACTTCTCGAGTCTGTCCAGGTCCCACTGGACGGCATCCCATCCCTCAGGCACGTGAGCCGCACCATTCAGTTTGGTGTTGTCTGCAAACTTGCTGAAGGTGCACTCAAACCCACTGTCTATGTCGATGATGAAGATATTAAACAGTCCTGGTCCCAGTATGGATCCCTGAGGGACACCGCTTGTCACCGATCTCCATCTGGACATTGAGCCGTTGAGCACTACCCTCTGGATGTGACCATCCAGGCAACTCTTATCCATTGAACAGTCCATCGAGAAGGATGTTGGGGACCGTTTCAAAGGCCTTACAGAAGCCCTGATAGATGACATCCATAGCTCTTCCTTTGTCCTCTGATGTAGTCACTAACCTTCACAGGATGGGCTGTGGAGAGCCTACTCTTTCAGCAGTGCCCAGTTTCAGTGTATTCCTCCCTAGCCATGCTCATAGTTGTGCATTGGACACTTAAGAAGGAGGTATTTTGCAGAGGCCAGTAAAATGCTTTCTTCCTCTTCCTATGTTTTTATTGCTCTCTGCCCCATTCGGCAAGAGTAACTCAAGTTTATGAGACTAAACTTAAAAAGACAATACCTTCTCTACTGTAGAGACTTCAGTGTTTTAATAAGCCATATGAACCTTATTCTATGACATGAACAAAATCACAAGATGTATTCTTCTGAGAATTAAACCTTAGCAGATTTCATAACAGGGTGTCGTGGTTTAACCCCAGCCGGCAGCTAAGCCCCACGCAGCCGCTCGGTCACTTCCCCCCCAGCGGGATGAGGGAGAGAATCAGAAGAGTGAAAATGAGTAAACTCATGGGTTGAGGTAAAGACAGTTTAATAAGTAGAGCAAAAGCTGCACATGCAAGCAAAGCAAGACAAGGAATTGATTCACCATTTCCCATGGGCAGGCAGGTGTTCAGCCATCCTGAGGAAAGCAGGGCTCCATCACACATAATCGTTACTTGGGAAGACAAACACCATCACTCCAAACATCTCCCCCGCCTTCCTTAGTCTTCCCCCAGCTTTATATGCTGAGCATGATGTCATACAGTATGGAATATCCCATTGGTCAGTTGGGGTCAGCTGTTCCAGCTGTGTCCCCTCCCAGGTCCTTGTGCACCCCCAGCCTACCCGCTGCTGGGGTGGTGTGAGAAGCAGAAAAGTCCTGGGCTCTGTGTAAGCACTGCTCAGCAATAATGAAAATATCCCTGTACTATCAACACTGTTTTCAGCACAAATCCAAACCACAGCCCCATAGTAGCTACTATGAAGAAAATTAACTCTATCCAAGCCAAAACCAGCACAAAGGGAAAAAGACTTTTTTCTTTCTTTTTTTTTCTCTCAAAGACACTTATCACTAGATATCTAAAACTCCTGTCCTGAGATAGTACCTGCATTATCAGATGTAGTTGCAGATGAACACCTCCTACACTGTACAGAACAATACAGTACAGGTAAAATCAGAATCAGGTCCAGTGTTCTGTAGCTAATGTGTAAAAAATAAAGCAAACAAACATGAAATCACCTTGACACTGTATCTGGTGGATTCACCAGGCAGCTTGTTTCAGTGCTCAAAAGGATAGTTTTGAAAGTGGTTTTGTTCTACTTTTTTCTTTTTTTTTTTCTTTTTTTTTTTTTTAAATTTCTTACTTTTTCAGCTTCTTAAAATATTGCCAGACTAAAAGAGAAAGCTCAGGATATATGTTAGCAAAGGGGAAGGGGATAATAACTTGACAAGGTTTTAAAGGCAGAATCCTTTTATTTTCAGCAAAACATGACACTCCAATTTAAACAATTCTCCTGTCTTCCTTTTTGCTATGGTATCATGGCCAGAGTTTAAAGAGGGTACATTTTAATGCTTATAGCAAGGGCCAGACTATGGAATAATGAACCTGTAAATCTCCAGGCTCCCATTGGAGGTCAGTAGCAACCCAGGGTGTTTAACCTCTTCCAGATCTGGCCCTGTACTAATCACATCAGTTTTTCCATAACAGTATTAATTCCTTCTCTCAGACCTGAACAAATGACTTTCTGCTTTTTAGTCACAGAATGATCAAAGTGACAGGAATAGATTCATGTCAGCCATAGGACTGGTTGGATTTTTGCATATTGTCACCCAGTGAAGTCAGGTTAAGAAAATTAAAGAACCAGTATTTCTGCAGGCAATCGCTCTGCTTTCTGCAAGTGCTGCCAAAGCTACACAGTTTCACTGCTGCTGGCACCTTGGTCCCAAGCTTGAAGAGAAACCTATGGTTAAAAGGCTGCTATATCAAAACTGATGTATATCTGGTGGAGCTGATGAAAATGTTTCCATCTGAATGGTTTTCCATCAGAACATGGTGACTGGGTGGAATCCAAGTGCTCCACAGCCTGGTTTTGGTGATGCTTGCATGTTCCTGGAGAACACAAGGATGATGCCAGGCTCCCAGATGGCAGTCTCTCAGCTCTGAGTCCCCTGGGAGACACACCATTTCAGAGCCAGGGAGGCTGTTACCCCAGGATGCTGAGAGCAAAGCAAGATTTGAGAAATTCCATATTATTTTTAACCAAATATAACTATTTGAATATGTTAGTCCTGTCCAAACCTGATCTTTATGGAGAGAAGTGAGAACTTATTGCTCTTTCTTTTATAAACACATAACTTCTGTTCTTTCTTGGGTATGCTTTTCTCTGAGAGCACAGTAAGTTTAATGCTAGAGGAACTGGAAGTGAAAGCACAGTGCTGGGATTTTAACCCCCGCATCTGCAAGGGTAGGGGTTAGGCTTGTTTGGTTCAGTAAACTGGCATAAATAACATTGGGGTTTTTTTTCCTTCAGTATTTCAATGTTAATAATAATGTCATCCCATCCCATAACTTTTACTCATTGACTGCAACAGACCTCCTGAGGGAGATACGCACAAATGAAGGCAGAAACAACATATGTACTGTATCTCTATCCAATCAGAAATATGTCATTGGCATGAGGTGAATTGCAGGTATGCATAGAAAATTGTACATTGTCACTTCAGTTCAACTCCAGTGCCTGCTCATTTTCTTCTCTGGAGTTCTTTACTTTTGCACCTTCCTGGAACTGCAGACTTCGAAGCACACTGACCTGCTCAGGTTTCGCTATTTACTGTTTCATGACTTTATATGTGGATTTCCCTCCCTTTACTTGAGAGACTCTTCCAGTTTTAACTTCACAAAAACTTTACCCATTTAAAAGAACCTGATTCCTCTCCTCATGGATGTGGATGAAAGAGAAGAGGGAAGACCAAGATTGAAAAAGATGGTAAGAGTATCCTGAAAGAACAAGAGAAACATGGAGGAAAAACAAACATGGTAAGGGTATCTGCCTCCATTCTGCCCACGCTTCATTCCAGGAGTGAAGGGTTACTCTTTAAAAGAGATAATATCTACTCCAGAGAGATTAATCCTCAAAGCAAGATGATTCCTGTTATGCTTTGAAATATGTGAAGATTATGGAGGTCTCCTGCATCAAATCCAGACAGACTCTGAACATCTGCAACTTCCTTTTCTCATCAGGTATTTGGTCTTTCTCACAACATTGAAATGCATTTAAAACTGAAATGCATTTAAAATATTGAATGCATTTAAAACTGAAATTTCCATCCTGAAACTATGGATATTCTTCAGACAGTGCTCACTAATTTTCTAGGACAATAATCACTGTTGGAATGCAGCTCCTTTCTTTGGTGTGATCTGATTGTAAAGGAGAGAAATGCTGGTATCTTTTGTATTTTTGTGTTGTGAAACTGATTGCAAGACCCTTCTAAAATAATATTTTGAACACAGGTAATTCTGAGTTACTGTATGTGCTCTACTTTAGCAGTTACAAATATAGCAAGATTATTAATCCACCAAACAGAAAGGACTGTATAATGTGAGAGGCAGCACTTGTGCATGGTAAGCGATCTCCTATGACCTAAGAGTTCAAAATCGAAGGAGCTGTGATGGCAGTTAAGTGGAAATACCGCTGTGCTCATATGCCTAGTTGCACAGAACATCTGTTACAGAGAAAAGAGATTAATCCAAACTGAGTATGAAAACTTCCTCAATTACAGGACTGATCTTCTTTTTTCTGTGGTATACTTCCTATCTCAGTGTAACACATGGCACATATTACCATGATGATTTTCTCATAATTAATCTGAACATAAAAAAGGTTTAATTGTCCTGTCTGATTATTAGAAGTTATGTTTGTCATGTAACATCCTGTGTTCTTGGATACATTATGTCCAAACACAAATTTGAACAGCTCTGTCTTTACAACTGAGTCTTGTACTTGTCACATTCTGGCAAACATTACTGATTTATTGAAGACAGTAAAGAAATATGGACACTATTAACAGCAGACCTCATTAATAACTTGTCTGAATGCCAAGCATACAGAAAAGATATTAGACTTTAAGATAGTGTGCAAACTACTTGCTAGCACATGAGTTTAACTGATATGGAGGATGTGAGCTGAGATTTTATTTGTAGTTATTTCACATACATGAGGTCCTTCAGTCTGCCATCTCAGCAGAGGTAAGGGATGGAGATCCATGTGACATCAGATACAAGGGTTATTGATGATGTGTTAGAAACCTGGAAGCACCTGACAATGGTCACATAGGAATCAGGGTTTCCCCCCAAAAAAGGTGGCAGGATCAATACCCCAACTGAAGTGCATCTACACCAATGCACACAGCACGGACAACAAACAGAAGGAGCTGGGAGCCATTGTGCAGCAGGAAAACTACGATATAGTTGCTGTCACAGAAACATGGTGGGATGACTCACTCAACTGGAGTGCTGCAATGGATGGCTATAAACTCTTCAGGAGGGATAGGAAGGGAGGAGAGGTGATGGGGTAGCCCTGTGTGTAGGGAGTGGTTTGGTTGTCTAGAGCTTAATGACAGTGACAGTAGGGTTGAGTGTTTACAGATAAGTATCAGGAGGAAGTCCAACAAGCAGATATCATGGCAGGATGCTGTTACAGACCACCCAACTACGATGAAGAGGCAAATGAAGTATTCTATAAGCAGCTAGGAGAAGTCTCACAATTGCTAGCCCTTGTTCTCATGGGGGACTAGGGAAGGCACCCCGCTGGACCTGTTGTTTGCAAACAGAGATGTACTTGTGGGTGATGTGACGGTTGGTGGCCATCTTGGGCATAGCAATCACGAAATGATAAGAGTTTTCTGTTTTTGGAGAAGTAAGGAGGAGGGTCAGCAGAACTGCTACCTTGGATTTCCAGAGGGCAGACTTTGGCGTGTTTAGGAGACTGGTTGATGGAGTCCCTTGGGAGGCAGCCCTGAAGGGCAAAGGAGTCCAGGAGGGACGGACATACTTCCAGAAGGAAATCTTAAAGGTGCAGGAGCAGGCTGTCACCATGTGCCAAAAGACGAGCCAGTGGAGAAGAAGACTGGCTTGAAGACAAAGCTTTGGCTGGAACTCAGGAAAAAAAGGAGAGTTTATGACCTTTGGAAGAAGGGGCAGGAAATTCAGGAGGACTACCAGGATGTCAGGGGTTATGCAGAGAGAAAATTAGCAGGGCCAAAGCCCAGCTAGAACTTAATCTGGCTACTGCTGTAAGAGACAATAAAAAATGTTTCTATAAATATATTAGCAACAAAAGGAGAACTAAGGAGAGTCTCCATCCAGGGGGAAACATAGTGACAAAGGATGAGAAAAAGTCTGAGGTACTTAATGACTTCTTTGCCTCAGTCTTTAATAGTGTTAGGTTAACAGTTGGACTTGATGACCTTAAACGTATTTTCAAACCTAAATGATTCTATGATTCTATGATTGTAGAGTGGCCAATCTAAGAACTAACAGAGATAAATCTGCCTTTAGTAAAGATACCGGAATAAAAATTAAAAGAAAAAAAAGATATATGTGAACAAGATAAAAGCAATCAGCATAAATCTCATGCTTATTAAAATTAATAAATAAGACTTTAAGTGAACAGTTCTTGATGTCCAGCTTGACTTATTTTCTGTATTTTCTTGTGGTGGTTGTTTTTGCAGAGCAGCTAGTGTGGACTGAGAAGCACTGAAAGCTAGAATGCATTGCTCTTTAATGGTGGGAAAGGCATGAGGCCAAGTCAATGCACACAGTACTTTGCTGGGCAACCTGAGTGATCCTTATTATCATACGCAGAAAAGCATACATGTTTTATCAGTATTTATTTGACTGTTCCAGAGAAGTCAGATAAGCCCTTTCCAAAACTTGTTCATGGAGGTGTCTGCCAAAATGCCACGTGATCACCAACAAGTGCAAAATCGAAATGGATCAAGTCTGAGCAAATGATGAGGGAAGACATCCTTTCCCTCCAGAACACTCATGCACTAGTGTGTCCCACTTGGGCTCTTCTTCTCAAGGGACAGCTCCTCCTAAAGCAAGAGGAAATTTTTGCTTGAACAAACTACCCAAAGACTACCCCAAATCCAAGGGGAGAAGAAATAAGTGTGCTTAAATTGTAGCTGTGTCAAGTCTGTTTCTGACTCACACTGTTTGTCCTGTTCTCCCCTCCTGCCTCCCAGCCACACTACGTATTTGGGATGCAGACCAATTGCATGCCCAGCCACAGTGCCTACAGCCACTTCTGGAAAGCAATGTTAATTTTTTCTGTTTGAGACGAAATGGCAATTTAAAGGCCTTTTTGAAAGCAGAAACAGTCTTAGGCAAGGTTTGTATGTTTCCACCTGGGCATTTTTCAAAATTGATGCTGTGCAGCATGTGTCATTAATTATGATTTATTTCTTATTCTGTTACTCAGGCAATTACTCTGCAATTAGAGTCTGTGCATAGTGCTTTCCAGGACAAAGATGAGAGTAGAAACTGTGATGCGCAGACCTTCTAAATCAGAGACCTCAGATACTTTCTCAAACAGGAGAGTGTGTGCCAGTCCTGTGACAGGAGGAGGCTGCAGCTGGGAGTGACTCCTTTGAATGTGGAGATGTGCTAAGAAGATCATTCCCCCCCCGCTCTACCATAGGTTACAAATCAGACCAGCTACGTGCAACTGGCACGTGGGATCCTAGAGTAGGACAGAGACCATGATGCTGTACTGTAAATGAATGAGGTATGAAAATAGCTTCAGGGACGTCACGACTGAAACCAATTGCAAAAGTCTAAATCACAGTGTTGAGACTCAATAGATCTGAGATCTGCAAAGACTGGAGTGTAGACACCCCCTTGGGCATGGGTATGAACTGGTAGTGAACAGTAGGACACCACACAGCTTCAGGGACTTGCTCACACATATCTTTTGTGAACTGAGGCTTCTATTTTTATACAAAGAAAACAGTAGAGAAATGGGATGTATGGACCAAAGGCCAGGTGGATAAATAACAGGGCTAACTTGCTCTGCAGATGTCTTGACTAGTGGTCTGGCACTTCAAAACAGTTTTTTTTTTTTTTTTTTTTTTGGTGCAGAACTGAGGGAAGAGCAGGAGGGAGAAGGAAGACAGGTGCAGATGGCATTGTTAGATTTGTTAGTTGGAAAAGAGGAAATGGCATAAAGAAGAAGCACAGTTGAATCCCATTTAGCATTAGCAATACAGAAAAGAGGCCTTCAAAGAGTTATACTGAAAGACTCATAACTATTTGGCTCGCTGGCTCCTGTGTTGAGGAGTACTGCTGTAACTGATAGTCTGGAAACTATTTCCAGCAAAAATAGAGGAGGAACAAAGACATACATGCTCTGTATGTCCTTTGGTATCATGGCTGTTTAGGATACAGCATGCATTTGCCAGTTTGGTCATTTGAATGCTCTGTGGCCTACATTCACTAAAGAATGGAATTCATAGGAACTACCAAACTGAGGAGGATGCTGCACAGCCTGCCCAATGCAAAGTGCTGCAGAGATGAGCACAGAAGTGATTAAATGTCTCTGCACTAAATGGAAGCACCTGCTTCACCTGGAGCTCAGCTCTTCCCCAGAAATTGGGTAAGATTGGCAGCATCATACATATCAGACCTCAGTGCTGATAACATTAATGTAGGATGTAGAAGATAGATTCAAGGACTTCCTCTGTATGAATTATAGGCTTAATCTCCTGTCAGCCATCACTCAAAGAAATGCTGTAATCCATGACAAATGTGTAGCAGGTAATTCTGTCAAGTACATAAACTATTCAGTCATTCAGTATTCACTGAGCTGTAGAAAGAGTGGACGTGACCTTGTAAATTAGCAAGAGTGCATCTGTCTGATAAAAGAGAACTTGAGTTTCTGTTCTTCTTCCTGTTAGCACAAAACTATTTTGCAAAAGATGAAACAGCTCCAAGAAGAGATCTCAATATTGGGTTACAAATGGCTTTTGGGTGTCAGTCTTGTGTATCAGCAAGTGGGGCCTGACTCTGGGTGCCCACCCTACTAGCTCAGGCTCCTGAGCACAGGTGGCTGCTAGTAGGACTGCCACGCTGTCTGCTGCTGAAGTACATAGGTGTGCTCTGATTGCGCCTACCAGAGCACGCCTACCAGTTTGGGAACAATGTTAAAGCAGAAAAGTGTTTGCCTCTGACACCTGAACTCCTGGTAAACAGGCTTTTAGGACGTGATTTTGTACTTCTTATGGCTAACTTTAACCTTGTTCCTGTTACTCTAATATTCAAGATTAATTATACTTCTTGTAATATAATCCTTCTGGTTCCTGCATTGATTTTACATCGATCACTGAATATTCAGGAAACTTCATAATCTCAGTGTTTTGTGCCAGTCTTTATAGGAAATGTTAAAGAATCTCAGTGCCTCAATCTACCCTTAAGGAACATCAAAAGGAACTCCATTTTAACCGGTGTGCTCTGTTTGTGATGGCTCTCATTATCTCTCAGTTAGCTTTTGACATGCTTTACAGTCTTTGCACTAATCTTTCCGCCTCCAGTTTTGCTAATGATTTTCTGGCCCTATATTAAATGAATAACTGGCTTCATTTTAGGTTACTAGATTTCCCCAATCCAGAAGATCATTGGTGTTATCAAAGAAAGAAGCAAAAGGTACTCTGGTTTCCTAGTACTCAAGGAATTGCTTTTCCATGATTGATGAGCTGAGATAGTGGCATAAACGTTATTTATAACATAACTCTTAATCCATTTACTGGTCAATGTTCTCCATAGTTATGCCATTAAGTATATGCTATTATCTTTATTGACCTCAGACTTAATATTACACATTTGTTTTCATTAAACTGCATTTTCCATTTCCGTGCCAAATGATATAGGAGATCAAAATCTAGCCACAATATGCCTTAATAGTAGGTGCACCTTCAAATTGTTATTGCTGAATTTGATATATGCTTTAGATAGCTGTATGAAAATAGTTAAACATTTTTCAAATAAGACAGGTTCTCAAAATGACCTCAAAAAGATACAGTTAATAATAATAAAAAACTCCTACACCTTTCTAGCTCGGTAAGGTAGTCACTGTTATTTTACAAGGGCTTTTTAAATGGTATTTAACCCTCATGCAATTTTATCATTCTTATCATTAAAGCTGAGCCTTTTTTTTTTCAGTGAAAACTAAGCTCATGGCAAAATTTATGCTTTGATGTTTGTTACCCTAAAATTGTGATCCAAAGTGGCATTTGCTAAGTAAGTTGGAATATATTTTCTGGGCTAGAAACACAAAAATGATGAGGAAATTCTGTCTTCCTTTCGCCCAGCAGAAAATGTAATTCAGGATTCAGTGCAAGATCTAAATCCTGTCTGCACATCCTCTCCACGGGACAGCAGCTAAGTCACAAGTATTCTTGTGCTAATATAGGAGGAAATAGACAGTTTATCACTGTCTCTTGTTTGAGCTGTTTTATTTAGTAAATACAATTAAAGATTCCCTAGAGTACTTGGGTGTTTTATCTCCTTGTTGAGTGGCTGATCTTCCAGACTATCACCATTCTTTTGATCTGGATCAGAGACAAAGTCAGTATTTTGTACAAATCAGAAAAAAATGTAGCAGCTGAGACTGACTGGATTCCATGTCTTTCTGCCCAGTTGCTTAGTGGTTAGGCCATTCATTTAGGCAGTAAGAATTGGGTTTAGATCTCCTCAACCTGTGACCAACTCAAAATTCCTCCTCTCTGGTTAAGCTTTCTCAGCTTCAAATGATTGCTAACTGCAGAATACAGCGTTTCTTTCAACATTTTTGTGAATGATATGCATAATTTCATTTGCTTATTTTTTCTCCATGTATACACCTGAAACAATTCTTATACAAAGTGTCAATGAAACAAAATAGTTTTGGTCAGTTTTCCTCAAAAAAGGAAAATGTGGTTTGGAATGAAGCCTTTCAGGTTTTTTTAGTTCACTTGCTGAATTGAAACATCAGTTATGAACACAGTTTAACTACTTTTCAGTGCAGTTCTGTACAGTGGCGATGCTCATACCATTTACCATGAGACTGGTAGAACACTTCCCTGTCCCTTTACAGGTTAGATACCTTTTCCTTTACAGAATGTAATTGAATTTCCAGATCTAGATACCACAGTAGAGTGAAGACGAAGTCTGGTTACTAAGGAACAAATCCAAGCCCTTTCACTGTCTCCATGAATTTGAGGCGGCTTTCAGAAAAGGGACCCACTCTCATGGTGAAATCTCCAGTTCGGTTGGATCCTCTCACTGCCATGTCAAAAGGGCAGGTGGAAGTCGGGCATGGAAAAATGGAGTGAAAATTACAGCAAAGATGCTGCTTTACCCATTCTGTGGCTTCCTCAGAGAAATGGAGAATGTAAGGTCGTACTGGAGTAAAGGTATTGTCAGTTGAACACCGCTGTTTCTGAGTCATGTCTGAGTCCTTGAAGTTAATCAGCAGGTTGGCACTGAGTAGTTAGAATGTTTGTTTTCCATCAATAAATGATTATCTTGCAACATCCTAGACTTTGCATTTATTTAACCAAGGACAAAACTGTGTAACTGTCCACAGGATCATCAGAGGTTTGGGATTTCATCAAATGTAATTTTGTAGTGTAAAATAGATGTCAGAAAAAAGGAGCAATAGTTTTGGAAGCTCAATGCTGCCCACTTTGAAAGCCAAGCATAATGTCAACAGACTAGGTTAGAAAACAGGGAAAAGCATTAATGAAGTTGGTCATGATTTCCGAAGAATAAACCACCATTCATCATGAATAAGGGTGGGACAGTCTGACAGTAAACAAGACTTTCTAATACTGTGATACCTTAAAGACTATTTTTGGGGACCTATAAATAGAGTAACACATAGACTGCAATAAGCCTTTCACTAACTGAGTTCTTATATACATAATTTTAAACCTGAAATTTTCTGTTTCTAAAGAGTTTGGTTAATGACACACTGTACAACAGGTACAGACAGCAACATTTTCAAAAAATGAGCAGGTGGTTACCCACTTTTACTCTCAGCCAGGAAGTGGAAAAACCTCTTTTGCTACCCTTACATGCCTGCTCTCTAAAACAGTAGGTAGGTTTTTTTAAATGTTTCACACTAAAGTTGCTCTTTGAATGCCACACAGCCCAGTGAATCCACGTGCCAAGCAGGAGTCAAAAAAGGGTTCAGGACAAACCTTTCATCCTGTCAACTGGAACATTTTTTTGTTCCTTTTGCCCTCGCTGCTTTTCACTACTCTGCTATTTGCACCACCAGTACAGCTGTAAACTTGGCCAGGGAGATGATCCAAGACAACAAAGACAATGCTCATTGTGGTCTGAGCAAGAAATGGGAAAGGCCTTTCTGCCTTCACACTGGGGAAGGCCTGTGACAATCTAGCCCAAAGGCTGTTACATTTTTTTTTTAATATTGATTAACATTTTCTTCCCCTTTCGCTGTGTTTCATGAGTGTGAAATCCTTCAATCCTTCCAAGACTGATTAAAGTCACCAACAACTAGTCCTCAGATAATCAGAAACCATATTTTTTTGTAATTTTTTTTTAAATCTTGGCCTGTAATTGCATCAAGTGACTGATAGGCACCATGTAAATGAAACAGATGGTTCTAAAACAGAATGAGTGATTACACTTAACATTTTAAAGAGGTAGATGGTAAGGGGAGATGGAGATCATCAGTTCATGAGTTCTGAATTTAATAAGGGAGTAGTGTGCTTCTACCCATCCTACCATTTCACAAAGCTGAGCCAAAGATAAAGGTTACCAGGCAAGCCGGTAAATAAATATGTCAAAACCCACAAAGCAACATTTTTGGAACAGAATGAAGTTTCAGTTCAAGGAGCATAAGCTTCTCTAAGTACTAAGAGCAGTAAACCTCAGCACATATGCCAGAGCCTTTTGAAATAATTGGCTGAAGTGGGATGTTGCTGCTCAAAGTTGTGACTGTAACCTAGGCAAACAAATGTTTTATTTTAATTACAGTCCACTGTATTTCCAAGATTCCTACTTGTTACTACTAGTTATACTCAGATGGGTGTTTGTAATGTGTTTGCATGTTCTACAGTCTCCAGTATTAACATTTTTTTTATTTCATTATTCAGCTTTGCAATATATACACTCCAGCTCAGGCTTCATACATTTCGGTGGCATGCTTTGAGTAAATACTTTTAGTATTACTATGCAAATAAGTTATAAATCAAAACCCTTCACTGTTTACAAAGGGAAATCCTGCTAAAAACCCCTTGATGGTATAGTACCTCCCAATGCAGGTACAACTTGGCAGTTCCCATCCTGTGATTTACTATGTGCATATATTTAACCTGATGAACAGAAATTGTTCCATTGGGACTACTCTTCTGTTTGAAAATGTTTGCAGTGCGAGTACTTGTATTGAGGTTAATGTATAATGTAGAGGAAAAATGAAAATCTTACAGCTAAGCCACTGAACTAGGAGACAGGTTTTCCTCCTGCTCTTCGGTTAGGGTACAGAGCTAATTTATGCCAGTGATAATTTTTGAGCATTCATCAAGACTATGCCACTGCTGCAGTAATTTTCATCTGTGCAGGGCATTTGCTAAATAAGATTATTCCGTTGAGGTAGAGCTTTGTGCTCTTTATATACTCTGTGTCTGGTGTAGATAATGCCCCGAAGAGCAGCACAGAGTCACAGCTTCTTAGTAGAGCTGACCCTGGTAGGGTGTTGTGAAGCATATGAAATTTGTGTTGTTGAAGTCCTCCACAAGTCTTGGAAGAAAAACACAGTACTCTGAATGAGGATCATACTGGTTATTTCTCTTAGCACCTATTTGCTTAGCACCTTAGCTCTTGGATGTAGTTTAAGCCTGGTGCAAAAATACTGTCTGATGTAAGTGTTTTCAATCTAAATAAAAGCCAATTTTGTTATTCAACAGAATGTATTCGACTGTGCATAATTATGCATTTCATCCTTACTGTTACCTCTCTGACACCATTCTTTTCTTCCAGAACTTGGCTGTCATTTGAAGAGATGGGCAGTTAGCTTAGTGTAATCTTCAACGGTGTAAAATCTTTTGCTGTGTTCTTTGATGCTAATGAAACTGCAATCAAGTCACCCAGCATAACCTGAAAGACTATTTGAAGCCTATATCTTCTTCATTAGCCATGATGGGGTTTTTTTACCACTGGACAGATTAAAGGGCTGCTGAACACATCTGTGCAAACTGCTGATGCACAGAAACCTGCATGGAGACGGAGCCTGGGGCAGCTGTTAGAGAAAGTTGTATTTCTCAGCACTCCTGAAGCTGCTCTTTGAGATAAATGTGGACTTGAAGCCCAGAATGGACTATAGGAACATACTGTCTGAACTGATATCATGTATAGTAATGCATTCCACTGCAAACCACTTTCTCAAGCTCTCATACTATTCCTCCCTGCATCCTCTACCCCTAAGTCCCTCTTTTATTATGCTCAGCTGACTAATTCTGCATAATTCTGGTATCAATCATATCAATGCTTTCTTAACATTAGATAGCTGTCTTTCTTTAATTTCTAGTCAAATAGAATTCATATTATCTAACTGTGGGTATCTGCAATGAAGACATGTACTTCTGGGCTAATCCTCTTGACTTCTTTTACAGTCACTGGAAGGAGATAAAGAGCTGTTTAGTTGCTACAGCTTTCTTTTAGCATCACATTTAGTCCAAATCTGAGCCACAGGGATTTGCATCCCTTCTGGACTTGCACAAAACTGGAAATGTTCCACTATTCCCAGGTCAGAGTGTGAGGAAAAACACATTATCTGAAGTCTAGGAAATGTGTGATAAAATACTAAGATGTTTTGCTATATAAATAGCACACTGTTCACAAAATGATTGCAGAGTAGATTGCATGGCTGCCAGACTTTTAAGAGAATAATTGGAGGATGAAGATTGTCAAATTTTGCTTGGCTTGAATGATTGCACTCCATCTCCAGTTACCGTTGCTGTATACCTAATCGATTCATCATAAACTTCAAGAAAAAGCCACATTATTCTATAAAAACTCTATCAAACTCTCCTTTGTACTCTAAGAGCTCATTATGGTTGGAAAAAAAAACCAAACCCTGATTAAAAAACTTAAGGAATGTATCATCTTTTTCCCTGCATAATGCCTACCAGTTATATGGAAAATGATCTCAGGTACTTACAGAACAAAAGACAACTAGCAAATGGGAGGAACATCCTGGAATTAAGATTCAGTCTTTAAAGTTCATTCTCAGGCAAGATGCATTTAGAAGAAATGGTTCAATTTCAAATGTGTGCTTCAAAGCACATATCTGTAAAAACAGAAAGCCGCCAGGCAATCACATCTTTTCAGTCACAACAAGGATAAAAGAATGGTATATTGCTTCTCATAAAGAACTCTCTCGGTTATTTGGATGTGTTAAATGGCTCAGAGTAATTGCGTATATTTAGTATTGCAAGCTGGAACAGCATAGTATGCCTCACCAATCAGTTTTTCACACCTAGTGGGTCAAATGCTGGTGTAACAGCAGAGCTTCCTGCTGTGAATGGGTTTGCTGAAGTACAATGTAGGACACTGGTGCTGCTCAGTGCCAGCAGCTGGTCAGGGTAAGATGTTGCTGCCAAAGGTTCTTCACAAAGCTGATGTGCCACTCAGCCTTTTAAAGACAATGTTAGTGACTGGGGGATTATAGTGCAAGAATGCTGAATTATCGCACTGAGTACAGCTATAATTCACCTAGATTTGTTCACCTGTAGCCAAAGGCGGGGGAAAAAAATCAAACCATGCTATGTGTACATTTTTCACTTTAAGGCAGAAATTATGTGCACATTCTGTATCCAGAAAACCACACAAGATGAAAAGCCATGTAGTTATGTGTCTTCATCGTGGATTTTACATTTGTAACAATCCTTCAAAAGAGGTTTTAAATATTCCCAGCAGGATATATATTTTAATGCATAATATTTGGCATCGCTGTATGCTCTGTGCTAATTTCAGTAAGGCCTGAACTGTGAATAGGATAGAAATACAAATAATTTGCTGTGCCCTACTTCCTGGATTCTCTGTGGATAATGGTCTGTATATAAGACAGTGGCACTTTTTCTTTTACACCTGAAATGAAGATTGGTTTTTTTTAATGTATTTAAAAACATGATTAAGTAATAGGCCTGCAATTCAGGAACACTTATTGGTGTTCAGTTGTTCTGCTCATATTATGATTAAACAACCTACAGACAGATGTAATCTGTGCCATTTGATTATTTTTCAGTTTAGCGGAGTCTAAGCATGGCCATCACAAACAATAGATCTTACTGATTTCTCTTAATTTTGTGTAATTGTGAAGTAGCTTGCACATTTTCATTAAAAAAACGTGGTAAATTTTCAATTCTAATTCTGGTTTTAATGTTACACTGCTTGTTTTCTTTTACACTGTGCATTAATAGCCATTTTGTGATTAACTTGCAATAAGACCTGGAACAGGATATACAGAGCAATAAAGAAATAAAAATTAAGCAATATCTGTAGAATCAAAATTTCTGCTATCTGCAGTTATATAGTTATGTTCCTTTGATATAAGAGCTTCTAGCTATGATGAATATTTATGCACCGAAGTCTTTCCTAGCAAAACTATCAGAGGTGATATGAGGTCATTTTACAGTATTGTTCTCAAGATCGACACTTGGAGCGGTGTGCAGGACTGCATCAGTTGTCAGGGTGGTAATCTGCTGGAAGCAATCAAATTCTTCTGAAATCAGAGGTACTGTCAGTGCTAATTAGCAGAGGTGTGAAATAATGATGTCTTTTTAATCAAGAGGTCTCACTAGGAGCCAAGCTTATGCACATCTTTTATAGTCTTTACATTGTGTTTAATTGGGACACCTCTGAGGCTACTAGCTGGATAACTAGGACAGTTGGAATTGGATCTGGTGGCTGATTAACTCTCAGTTAGTGGTAATTATGAAAGGAAGGCCCAAGTGTTCAAATAAGCACTGCACCACACTGTGCTGTGATACACTTCACTGTACGTCTCTCACTGTGCTCTCGTAATACCTGAACGTCCCTCAGTCAAGAACATTGAACTGAGAGCTGGGGCAGTTTCACTGCTCTGGCTGCAGCAGCCAAGGCTCATGATGGTTTAGGTGGAGTGGTAAAGGGTGAAAGGCTTTCCCCTTCTACACATCATATCCCTTCAGAAACTTATTATTTCCTGTGTGTAAAACCTTTTGCCCTCAAAGTCCTAATCAACACTGTGGTAAATGTTGATCGTGGGCTTTTGGCTGTCTGCGTGAAGCGTTGTTGCCCTGGGGAAGCCAGGTCTGGAGCAGCTGGGCTGGCAGCTGGCAATGGGAGATGGCAGCGAATAAGAGCAGCTAACAGAAAAGTGTGAGTGTGTTTGTGAAATTAGAAATCCATCAACTATGTATGGGCAAAGCAGCAGGTGGAGAAAGGGAAGCTGTAAGACAGCAGTACAGAAGACATGCATTTGGGGTTTTTTTGTGTGGTTTACTTTGTTTGCTTTTCAAAGTTTCTCTGATTTTTATATCTTTTGATACTAATTAGAAGTTAAATTCCCAAAGAACTGTGTACTCCCTGACTCTGGAGAACACTGATGCTGTCATTTATTTTAAATTCTCTTGTAAGTCAGATTTTCCTATGTCGTGCACCTGGCCAAGATCCCTACACTTCCTTAAATTTTGAAATTTATATATATATATATATATTGCAATCAAATGTAACTCCTTGAAGAATTCTGTATATCTCTTTGTTCTTACCATAGTGTGGAGTATTGCATAGGGAGCATTTCTACAAACACAGTTTCTAAAGGATGTGCTCTCAGCTGACCTCCACTTGTCTCCTAAGAGAGTGATGCTAATTGCTGAGTTGCTGGTCTGACAGAGAGGGCAGGCTGAAACACAAGTTCTCTCTTTGGTATTACAGATACGGACTAAGTATAAAACCAGTACAAACAAGCTGGAGCACAAGAACAGGCTAAACACTTTGTGCAGGTTGCTTTTATTTTCCTTGAAAGACTTCTCTGTTGAAAAGCTATTCTACTTGACCCCCAATTTGTTATTTAATGTAATTCTATGTGGTTTTATGTTTTATAGTCCGTTTAATGGATAAGTGAGCAACAGATGATGCAGAAAACCTAATTAGCAAATACATGGCCTCTACGTTTCTGAGGCTTTATCAAGGTGTCCCAGACATCAATGGTAACCCCACATTAGAAGGACAATGGAGCAGTGAGGTTGGGAATGGTAAAAAGGAAAGTGGAACCAAAACTTGGTTTATTTTTTTTAATCTGTTATTCAGCCAGAACTGTTTGTAGTTAAAACAGAGCAACAGAAGACTCAGTTACTGGGACTGGCTAAATAAACCCAACTCAGCAGGCACTCTGTCTCAGGTTTATTTTCGAAGGATGAGATGGAGAGTCCCCTCATGCTGTTCACATCTCCACTGTTCTGCAAGATAGCTGCTGAGGATTGCCCTGGGAAAGACATTCCAATCAGAAGTTCCGTGCAGCCACACTATAGACCCTTACAACCCTTCCAGAGAGCAGGCCCATCCTATCGTACTCAGCAGGCAAAGCTCTTCCACCACTCCTTCCCACCTCTGACTACTCCAAACTGTAGTCTCACTACCCTGTACCAAGGATCCTACTGAACACTCAGTGTTGTATAATAGTATTTTCAAAACAAGTCAGTGAGGGCTGAGATCCAGACCTCTTAGGCTTTCAGAACTTCTCCATAAATTGTCTCTGACTGAACCTCACAGCCTACATACAAGGGATAATGAGCGTCTATTCCCAAAGCACAAAGCTACTACTCAAGGGACTTTCCCTCCACAAGGCTTGACAGTGCAATGGCATGTTGTCCTTCTTCACCTGTATCATGCTGTCTTCCACAAGCTTCTGCAAAAAGGAACCAACGTGCTCAAGCTGGACATAAAGGCAGGAGGCAAGATAGCATTTCTACCCCCTGCTCCTCTCCTTGCAGCCAGGTAGATTTACCTTGGCCATGCACTCTGTTTGTAAATAGGTCCCACTTCAGCTCATTGTCGTTCTGCAAACAAATGCTTGTTGAGGTAAAAATAATAAAGGTACTTGTTATTGTGTCACGTGTCTCCCTTTCTTACTGGATCCTGTTTGTGGTCAAACTGGGCACTAAACAAAAACCTGTTTTGAATCATTTGCTGATATTTTAGTCTATGTCTGCAGCATGGTGCAGTATACCTTGGTCAGATTTTTATACCAGTTTAACCAACTTAGGTTCTGTGCTGATGCCACTGACTTGCCTCTGGATACCAAACAAGTTCAGGCCCCTAAGCTAGACAGAGCAGTGAGGAGTAGACCCACCTTTGCTTACTGAAGACCCCCTCTTGGAAGGAATAGCTTTCTTTAAAAGAATTTTTTAAAGTTTAATTTTGAAAGTATAACCTATTGTCTTTATGTAGTTAATGTTTATTACTTCTAGGCAGAATTTTAGAAAACCTTCTTTGTACTGTAATTATTTAGTAATTGCTATTAGTATCTCAAAAAGAAAAATCAGTAACACTTCACTATAGACAAGTAAAGACAATATAATGCCTAACAGTCTTCACACTAAAATAAAATATCTCTGAAATGCACCTTTACCTCTAATAAAATACCTTCCAGCCTTTTTAATAACTACATTTTCTGCACTGGATCTATTGTTGCTAACATTTTAGGATCAATTTAGTAGATGAAAAAATAATAACAATCATTTTTCCATGTCAAAGCATTTTGAAAAATGTGAACAACTACAGAGCAAGTGTTGTTTTATGTCTAAGCAAAACCAATTTTTAAAAAAACTTCTATTGTGTTGACATTTAAAATGGGCTAGAAATAGAACTATGGGGGAAAAAAAACCTACAACAAAACAACACTTCTGTAATGCAAGCCAGATCAAAGAGATATTGCATTGCAATCTTGTGATGAGGGCAGGGTGGCCTTAGGGTTTTATGAGGTATATGAACCATTTGGGAATGTTATTCTTTATTTTGAGCATCCTGAACTTGTTTAAAGAAATCTGGGCTGAAGTTAGGATTTCATAGAAAAAATCCCCCAGTGATTGTTTGGATTCATAAAGCAGGCAAGACTTCCCAAAGCAGACAAAAATTACTCCTCAGGAACAGTAAGTTGCCTTCTGGTTTTCCAGAAGTTTGCTTGTATCAAATGGATGAATTTGAGAGACCTTGACAGACTTGAGAAGTGGGCCCATGTGAACCTCATGAAGTTCAACACAACCAAGTGCAAGGTCCTGCACATGGGTCGGGGCAATCTCAAGCACAAATACAGGCTGGGCAGAGAATGGATTGACAGCAGCCCTGAGGAGAAGGACTTGGGGGTGTTGGTTGATGAAAAGCTCAACACGACCCAGCAACATGCACTTGCAGCCCAGAAAGACAACCATATCCTCGACTGCATCAAAAGAAGCATGACAGCAGTTCAAGGGAGGTGGTTCTGCCCCTCCACTCCACTCTTGTGAGACCCCATCTGGAGTACTGCATCCAGCTCTGGGGTCCCCAGTACAAGACAGACATGGAGCTGTTGGAGCAAGTCCAGAGGAGGGCCACAAAGATGATCAGAGGGCTGGAGCACCTCTCCTATGAAGACAGGCTGAGAGAGTTGGGGATGTTCAGCCTGGAGAAGAGAAGGGTCTGGGGACCCTTCCAGTACCTGAAGGGGGCCTAGAAGAAAGCTGGAGAGGGACTATGTACAAGGGCATGGAGTAATAGGGCAAGAGGTAATGGCCTTAAGGGCTGAAGGAGGGCATATTTAGATTAGATATTAGGAGAAAATTCTTCTCTATGAGGGTGGTGAGTCACTGGAACAGGTTGCCCAGAGAAGCTCTGGATACCCTATCACTGGAAGTGTTCAAGGTCATTTTGGATGAGGCTTTGAGCAACCTTGTCTAGTGGAGGGTGGCAGAGGGGTTGGACCTGGATGATCTTTAAGGGCCCTTCCAACCAAAACCATTCTATGATTCTATGATAATTATAAGAAAATCTCTGCAAAACAAAATAACACTTAGTGCAATGACCCCCTACAGAGGTTCTAATGACCACTTGCACAACTGAATGTGATCTTTATTTCACTTGCACCGTCCTTTCATTACCATCTTTTCTTGTAGAACTATGCTATCTAAAAATTTTCCAGGTTTCTGACAAAGTGGCCACCAGAATTTTATTTCCAGTGCCACACTCACTTACTGCTATGCCTTATGGTATACCTATAGGACATTTCTGTGTGCCATTGCTTGGATCTCAGTGCCAGTCACCCATGCAGTCTCTGCAGCAGTGCAGAACCCCATCACTGAATAGCGTTCACTTCCATAATCTGATTGTACTTGCAAATTTGGATGCAACGCCAACTTGTTGTTCACTTATTGTACTTGGAATTGTATGAGTCAATTATCTGAAGGGCCTTATTGCTTGAATTGCCATCATCTTGAGCTATTCAGTAGGTCTGAGACACAGCCAGATTTTCATGAGGGAGACAAAACCCACATATCTGATATAAAAGCAACCCACTGTGAAAATGTAGCATTTTTCTTTGCACTGAGAGACTCACTCAAGACTATGAAGATACAGAAAGCCCTTTGTCTGTGACATTCGGGAAAAAAGGAAATAACACAGGTGTGAGTGCTGTTCCTTCTATGACTCCCCTTTGCCATTCTGTGCAATCTCAGATCCTGACTAACACCTTCATCTCAACCCTCCCTCTAGATCTATGCATCTCTGCATAAAAAAATGCAAACAGTAAATTATTACTCCCTTGCAGAATGCAAATATTCAAAATGAGACTGAGCTCCTAGCTTAGCACCATCTCTGGACCTGATATTCTGAAAAGATAGTCTGCGCTTAAATGTAAGATCCTGAGTTAGCCTCAGTTCTAGTAATTATTGACCTGACCTAAAGCTGTTAAGTCAATGGGAACCTTCTAATGGGTTTCAAAGGACTTTGGATCAGGATTTTTTGCATATTAAGTCCAGTGATGCATTAAGACACCCCTTACATTCTGCTTTGGACACTGACATTTGAAAAGGTCATTCTGAAAGAACCTTTGAACTTATGATTAAGAGGAAGCAGAGCTAAAATGATAAATTATCTCACAATGAGCTCACTGTATGCTTTAACATATTCAAAGTAAGATATTTACGTTCTCCAAGGATGGCAAATGGAGACATAAAATACCTCTTAAGACTTACATTATGCCTCTGTGAATGTTTCCAGAGTATGATTATCATTGTTGAGTTGTCTAAGTAAGATCTTAAAATGAATAGCTTCTAACCTCAGTGACTGTTGGAAAAGAATGGTTCAATCCTTCAGCTGGTACTTTTCTCTGACATGTTTGAGGAGTCAGCACAATCAAGAAAATCAGAAAACAAAATAGCTCAATTAGGACACTCGGTACTCATTGCTCAATGAGAACAGCAAGCAAAGACAGAGCAGCTTTCAATATCTGTGATAAGATTCTCTAACATTTACAATGTAGTGGTGCAGTTGCTATTCAGTCAAGCCCTCCTATTTCAAGTTACATCACTTAGTACATTTATGTACCATTTTTAATTCCATAAACTCCAGAAGAGCCTGACTTTTTGTTGTGATACTAGGACATGTAGTTACTGTGTCCTGAGCTACATGGTATGTAAAAGGATGCATAACTGGGTGAAAAAAACAGTTTGTCTTAGAAAGGACAGTAACGAACACAAGAGAAATGATGAGATTCAATCCCGGTGAGAATGGAAAAACCTCCCTCCAGTGTTTGTACTGAATAAAGTTGGCTTTCTTACAAAAAGAAGCAAATCAAAGGTGACAGACTCTGCATTTACAAATGTCACTGTCTAAGACAAACCACCTAAAAGAATAGTCACATTTTAGCTGACGTTACTATACAAAGGAGAGTGAAATGGCAAGTCTCTACAGTTAGTTTGCATGCATTTGGTACTCCTTCAATTCCATCCATAACCAGAGTGAGGTTAGGGAGAACACTGAGTCTCATCTTCAGACTCATGGCTAATGGATGCCTGGGAGAGAAATGCTAATGAAGACATGAAAGTGGACTTAAAATTTTGGGTTAGCTACTAAAACCAGATTTAATTATCTTTTAATTTTCTGTAACTTAGTTGACAATATTGCTGTAGAAAGGGTAACCTTCTACAGTGATAAAATAAACTGAATGCAATCCTACAAGTAAGCCCTGTCTGCTAATAAGCATGGCCTCTAGATCAGGCTGAAGATTGCTGTGTTGCTGTGGGAACAGGGGATTATCACTGATGGCTCTGGGAGGAGCGAATACCCCAAATACGTAACAGGGTTGTAAAGAGCTGAGACGTATATTTTCCATAGAGCTGCAAGAACCAGTTCAAGGCCAATGATGCCAAATGCTGCATCTGTGGGAGGAAATCTCCTTTATCAGATGCAATCCACTGACTCCTGACAAGTGGAAAGAAGAATGTGATATAAAAAGTGTTCTGAAACACTCTATCAATCACACTCCAGAAAATAGCTGTGGTGAGGCAGAAATTATTTGGGGCAGACTTTTGGATAGTTAACATGGTACAGAGCCAGAGACTGTCCTTGACTATGGAAAACAATGGACAATGTGTATGCTGGCTTTTAACTTCAGCAGATGCTGCCGTTTGCAATCTAAAATCAAAGAGAGGGGAGTTAATTCTGCCTTCGCTCAGCAAGACCAGCCTCCTTTGTATTTGGAAAGGAGCGCCAAAGCGGCAAACTTCCCCCGGCATTTTATGGCTGGTTGTTCACTCCAGGTGAAAGACATCAATTCCTAAACAAAGAAAAAGAAAACCTGTATGCTGGGGACAAGGTAGACCAAAGAGCCAAAACCTAGGAAGTAAAAACTGATGATATAGACTTGGGCAGATCAGGTTATATCTAAATAATGGAAGTGAACTTACAATCTGTCATCTCATAATATCATGAAAACTGAACTAAAAGACAAAAAGAGATCTCTGAAGGTTTGTTTGCTGCTTAATCCAAAAACAAGTTCATATCTGAGAATGCTGTAAAGTTCTTGCCACAGGGAAGTAAAGGGAAATCAAAGTATAGAAGATTTATATACTGCCATCAAATGAAATTTTAAATCTTAAGCAATTGCATAATGGAAATAAATGTTTAAAATAATCAGACAAAAAGAAAAAATGAAGGTGAAAGTGCAAAGAGAGAGTAAACTTAGGGAATCTCAGAATATAAATAAATACTTAAAGCTGACCAAAAATGAAAAAAGCAAAAACAGATGCAAGAAAATTGGTAATTAACAATTGCACCTGTGAGTGAATTGTACCTATGTCTGGGTACAGCACTGCAGAACTGTTCATCTGTTCCAGAGCTCATTCTCTGCAGTTCTCTTTCATGTGAGCCCTGTTCATCCCCCATATATGACCAGACACAGGCTGCATTTGGCAAAGGATGCTTCTCTCTAAGGTGGTGCTGTGTCTCATGCTACTAAGCCTTGAATTAGTCCTTTTAGATCACTGGAAGATGTGCCTCTCAACCACTGAGTACCCCATTACTTGTTTTGACTAATAGTTCTTCTCAGAGTACCTATGTTCATCCTAATTGATGATCCCTGGCACATCTCTTCTGAAGTTAGTACAGTCAGATGAGATATTTAATTGGGGAAAATAAAGTGGTTTTTTTGGATCTCCACAGGTTTATGGATCAAGACATGTAACCTTATTCACTGAACTATATATTATAAGAATTAAAATCAGAAGTATAATTTCTGACAGTGTAAAAATGCTTTTTGGTACAGCTGATCCAGGCAAAGTTGGCTTCTAGTGAGCATTTTTATTATGGAAACTGAGTCACTTGTCATCAAAGTAACTGAGAAAAGTTTCAGCCTTTACCTGTTAACCAGTGCAATAATAAAATGAAATATTTTACTATAGAGGCTAATTCAAGAAAAAACCATGACTCGCTACTTTATTTGCCCTCATAACTACTGTAATTCAGTGGGTCTGTCAAGTATATAGTCTATTTTGCAACATTAAGTGGGATGTAATTCATGACAAGTGTTTTGTTCTTTCACCAGGCAAAAATCATAGATAAAACTTCAGCTTCAGTAAGTGCAGAATATATCACTTATGGAGGGGCTCAGAAGAAGCACGCTGAGGCTCTCTCCTGTCAGAAGATCACCTCTTCTGCAAGCAACATGACATCCACCTCAGCTAGGTAACTGGATACTTGTATGTGTCATATCACATGGACAGATGCCCACCAGGTGACGTGCACCTTGTGCGGGTGTCCTTCCTTATGATACAGAAGTGCCAATGACAACCATATGACTAGGGAACAAATGAACATTTGGTTAGATGAGAGATTTTCCACTACTGGAAGGCACCCATATTTTGATGTATGACAGGAAAGTCCCTGGTCAATGGAGAGAATGTTCATACACGATCCCTATATTTACACAACTACTCCTATTTCATACAAGCAGTGAGTAAGACCACAGTCTTTGAGAGCCTAAACTAGTGAAGATCCCCCCACTCCCAACTACAACTCACATCTGATCTCACTTCACTAACCACTTCAGATCGGTATGGGCTGAGCTGGATCAATGAAGTTTAATAGCAGAGAAGCTTGCTTTCGCCATACATTTCTGATGTTAGAAGCAGTCAGGCAAATGTAGTTCATTTGTTCCCACTAAAGCTAATAGAGCTGCACAGCAGGACCTGGAAGCGTAATTATCTCTTGTTCTGGTGAGCGCAAAAGCTATTCTCTTTAACTTAAACTGTATCTATTCCTCTATCTCAGAGCTAGCATTGTTACCAAAATATCTAACTCTATGATTGGACATAGCACATAGTTATAGAGTGTTGTGGCTACTTTAACTCAGTCATATAGTTCATCAGCATGCAGAAACTGTGTATAGGTGACTTCACCATTTCTGTTTGCATAAATATGTGGGCATTTCTGATGGGTTTATGCTCCAGCTGTTCTGGAAACTAAGTCACACAAGACCAAGCGAGTTGTCATGACATCAGGCTATATTTGATCACACAGCATATGAGGGGATCAGGCAGGCTTTCATTTTAAAAGACTTGGCACAGAGTCTAGTAAAACATCTAAATGGTTATCATGTATTCATTGTTTAATTCCCCTAAAGGGGAGTCTTTTCAGCCTGTACAAAAAGCCAATTAAAAAAAAAAAAAGCCCCAAAGCCAATATTATGATGATGCTGAAGTTAACATTCTAGTTCAGGAAAACAGCTCAATGTTTTGAGGATTGCCACATAGACATTGTGAAGGGCCATGGAGTTGTGCTCGCATGCTCTTTGTGTAGCCTTCAAACACCATGGGAGTAGTGCAGTATTTTCTCTAGCAGGGGAATGTAGAAAAATTTTAACTTGATCATTTCTGGTTTTGTCCTTCAGATAGGAATGGTAAAGTAAACAGCATTCTGAAGTTGCAAGAAGCAGTGAGTCCGTGCTGTATGTAAGAAAATAGTGTAACAAAGGTAAATGTGAAATCTCGTGCATGGTGAAGGCAATATTTATTTATAAGGTCTCCAAGTAAGTTGATTTTACCAACTTGCATGCATTTGATCTCAGATTTCATTCACTCACAGTCTCACACCCACGTATCCAGAAGTATCAGGACGTGTGTGCCCAAGTGGTCTGGCCAGGAACACCTGCATGCTGCATAGAGGACATGAGTTACTGAGTCCTCCTTACATCTCTGATGTTCTTTTCACTGGCAATGGTGAAATACTTTAGGGACAGATCTTTTACACTCTTTAGGAGTTCTTATGGGACAATCCTTTGCTTCAGAATCTTGCTTACTTCAGTCTCTATAAATTGGAAGCAAAGTCACATCTCATTGTCTGTTCTTCCTTGTCTGTTTGAAATCTGTGTCTGTTTTCCTGGTGGACTAATAAGACAAGCCTATGCGATTTGCTGCAACCTGGCTGCAGTCATCCAGTTGACAAGTCATCTATGCTGTGGTCTTATCAGTGCACAGGCCTTCAGATCTTGGCAGCCACAATACATGCCTCAATTCTGCTTCTGGGAAAGGTTTCCTGGGAGCAGTGTCCTGGGAACGATGTACTTCATTATCGGTGTAAGTGATTCTCTTAACCCTTGTTCTGCTGTTTCTTCTGGTGCTCTCACACACCCATTTGCATTCATAGTTCATTTATACCATTCTTTTATTTCTGTTACAAAACTCTAAAAGCTCGTCTTACTATTTATGCCAAATTTTTTTGTGCAGGCTTTTTACATTTTCATCTCCAGTTCATGACAACGTTTGTAAATGTTGATTTTCTCCTCTTTTCTACTTGCTTGCAAAACACATTACAAAAATATTTTTTCCACCACTTCTCACCCAAATGCCATTACTAATGTGTGTTCCCCTCAACCATGACTCAGTCACGATACTGAGAAACAGGCAAAACTCCTTCATGTCTGGAAGTCATGCCAGCATGCCAATAGAAACATTGCCTCCATCTGAACTGTAATCAGCAACTTCGAAAAAGCATTGGTGCCAGATGGTCAGATGTCAATTTAGCACTTGAACTAGATATGTCAGAAAGTTGAAACAAATCAATAAAATTATTTAGAAGAGATTTGCAATGCGAGTTTTTTGATAGCTGGCTTCATGTCCCCCTTCTCCCCCACCCCCTGAGTTGACTGATTAGATTAAAGCTGTATGAATTAAAAAAAGAAACAACAATACAGGTATGAAATATTAAGAAAAAAAATAAATGTATAAATACTCTATTTCTATCTACAAGTTAATAGATACTCTCATATAGTCACTATGTCATTGCACTTTGTCTTTTTCATCCAAAGTGTCTATTCAGATAAGATAACCTGTGAAAGTATCTTAGAGTGAAATTCGGTATCACACTTTAAACCTGCTTGGTGATGAAGCTCCACAGTCAATATGCTAGACAAAGAGCAAAATTCAAGGACACATTTGTAAACAGTAGTACTGGAAAACTGGCCATGAAATAGTTCTCTTTGACTCAGTACTTCTAAGAACAGCCTGATTTTCCAGCTGAGTTCATGCTGGCCTTATGCTAACTGTATGCAGCTCTGCACTGAGATTGCAAGAGAAATGCGTACTTGGCAGCTCAGTGTTCTCCATAGCTCAGAGAGGAAAGGGCAGCTGCGAACCATCTGTACGGCAGCACCTCTTGTCCCTCTCCATGTAGGAGCTACCTTAGCAACAACACACACAGTAAAAAGATGCAGGGGTGGGTGAAGGCCAGACCAGAATGCAGAGTGTTCTGATCAGCCTGGAGCCACTTCAGTAACTTCATCCATGCTGAAGTCTCCAGATAGCCCATGGTCATGGATGCAGTGAGTTGTTTGAGTGTTTGCACGCCAGTGCAGGAGGGCCTATGCATCAGACCTTTGCTCTAGCTAGCTCTAACAGCAAAGACAAGGTTAGTGCAGGCTTCAGCACAGACTTGCACAGTCCTACACCCCCAAATATATTGTTAGACTGCACCGCCTCCTCCATCATTTCTCTCTGTTATTAATGTTAACCTGATGTAGCTGAAGACTGAAATCTTTGTCTACCCATGCACCTGATCTAGGGCATGTCTGTTAGACAGTGGCTGGAACTCAGATTTATATGTATTCAAATGGGGGTTGAAAAAAAACCAAACATGCAAGAGCAGGTGAAGGCCATGTTTTAAGAATCAAAGAACGCGTTCATTGTAGTTAGACTATATAGCAACAGTGCTGTCTAATGTTTTTCTTCAAAGAAAACCCTTCATTCCCTTTGCCTTTGGAAAACACATAATAAAGCCATATAATCACTAACATGCTGTAGATTCAGCATCTCAAACCCAAAGTCTCACCAATTTTACCTAATAAGGTGCTCAAAATTCAAACTGTAGCACCATATAAAATGGACCAAAGGCAAAGTTTCATGGCAGTCCACAAGTCTATAACACAAACTGTCATTTACATCTACAAGTCCTTGCCCCTTCTGAAATCAAATCCGAGGACAACAGAACTGAAATCAAATCTGAGGAAAACACACAAAACATGTTGAGGAGATTTGTGTCAGCACAAGTGAGATAAGGCTCTGGGTCAAAAACCTTGCAATAGTTTTTTTTAAATCTAAGTACTGAAATGCCAAATTTTATGACCATTTACATGTGCAAACAGCCATCTGAGCTCAAAGCAGACAGATCCATGTTTAATTGTTCAGCCTGCCTGCACAAATAGTTTCCAGATATGACAAGCTTGCGTGTAGGAAATGATATTTCATAAATTGTATTCAGAGTCATGAAGTCTGGTTTTTAAAGTCTCTTTCAGATTAGCTCCTGCTTCCTTAGAAATCTTTCTGTTAGCAGAATGAATTCCAGTCTCACAAATACGCATATATACAAAGGAAGGAGATACTGTTGAACAGAGAAACTCTATAAAAAGCTTCCAGAAATGAATTCTGAAATTCTTGCCCCAGTAAAATCAGTGATGTTTTCCCCACTGACTTGCATCCTGAAGGAATGTCATTTTTCATCTTTTTCAAATCATGATATCTGAAGGGATGCTTAAAGAAGTACTGAGTTCTTCTGGAAGAATCTATACCATACCACTCTCAACTGCATTGTTAAAAATCAGCTCGATTATTGCTTATTTTAAACGACTGATTGAAGTATTTGTACCTGAAGGGGATACTGGTGATTATGGTCTGCAGAGAAGTGGGATATTTTTACACAGGCAACAAGTTCAGCACTGTATGTTTCAAAAGACCAGTAAGTACAACACCTCACTGTGACATGTACAGCTTTGCACAATGTACTGAAGAAGATAAAATGCTTTTTTCTTTATTTTTGTTTTTCAAATTTCCACCTTTTAACAATTATTTTCATTCCCATTGATAGCAAAACTATCATTTAGAAGTGAACTATAACAAACTAATCATAGTACACTACTGGATTTCACTCATCCCCAAGCCTGTAGCATTGCATGGGGTTGTTGTGACCCAAGTGCAGGACCCGGCACTGAGCCTTGTTGAACCTCATACAGTTGGCCTCAGCCCATTGATCCAGACTGTCCAGATCCCTCTGTAGAGCCTTCCCACCCTCAAGCACATGAACACTTCTGCCCAACTTGGCATTGTCTGCAAACTTACTGAGGGAGCACTCGATCCTCTCAGCCAGATCACTGATAAAGAGATTAAATAGAACTGCCCAGTACTGAGCCCTGGGGAACACCACTTGTGACTGGCCACCAACTGGATTTAACTCCGTTCACCACAACTCTTTGGGCCTGGCCATCCAGCCAGTTTTTTACCCAGTGAAGAATATGCCTGTCCAAGCCATGATCAGCCAGTTTCTCCAGGAGAATGCTGGGGGAAACGGTGTCAAAGGCTTTACTGAAGTCCGGGTAGACAACATCCACAGCCTTTGCCTTGCCCACTAAGCGGGTCACCTTGTCATAGAAGGAGATCAGGTTAGTCAAGCAAGACCTGCCTTTCATAAAGCCATGCTGACAAGGCCTGATTGCCTGGTCGTCCTGTACTGGCTGCATGATGGCACTCAAGATGATCTGCTCCATAACCTGCCCTGGCACCGAGGTCGGACTGACAGGCCTATAGCTCCCCGGAAATCAGCCAGATTCATTTAGATCACATTCACTGACTGCCCACTATCACATTCCTGAGTTTTCTTGAAGCAAATTTGGGAGTCCTCACACAGTTACTTCCACTGGCAGAGCTGTGAAGATAGGTTTATCCCCTAGAGAGGAGATACCAGGGTGCTACTATCTCCATTAGCAGAGCTATTGTCAAAGGAGTTGTTGATTGTACAGTCATTCATCAAATATTCTGTTCATTCAGGAAATTATCTATTGCATCTAGCCCCATCCTGTCTCACAATTTGTTGCATCACACTCCCATTTAGATGTGGGTTTGGGATTAGCATAGGCAGACGCAGCGTGGCGCTCTGTACCTACTGTGTAAAAGTGCCCTTAAACACAGGAGGTGACGGATTGCCTGAACATTAAGAGCCATCAAATCAGGGATTTTGTCATTCTCTTCTGATACGCCTTCATAATTGGATTTGTCTCAAAAAGGATGGTTAGAGAACCTCCTGAGTTAATAGGCCAGTCCTTGGTGACTGTTGAGCTTTTTTACATGTGGTTTGAGAGCAAGAAGTCACATGTATCTTAACTTTTCCTGCATGTTTTTAAAATAGTGGATGATCTTAATGGTATTATTTTGTGATACATATTGTGATCAGAGTGAATTCTTTCATTAAAAAATCTCTATTAAAAATTTCAGAAAGATATGTTTTAGCTTGTTATTGACATACAGTGCAAGCTGATGTTCATAAGAAAAAAAATAGAAGGTGCTTGTGTAGGATGGAATTAAACGCTTTTTCTCTCTCAGCCTGCTATTTCAGGTCTATATTTTCTTCAGAATCAGGAGTGAGATGAACTTTTCTTCATTTTGCAAAACAAGAAAACAAAGCTCTCTTGCACCATTTACCTTTTTCCACTCCATAAATGTTGCGAGTAAATGTTATTTACAAATTTACACTGTGACAAAGTCATAATTTTTTATCATGAAGGTAATTGTTCTGAGACAGTATTTCAGTCATGACTAATTTTATGTTTGACTGACTCATTTTGTCTTGCAATTAAATAAGATGTGTGTATGTTTTGATCTTTAAAGATGAATGCTGAATATTATGCCAAGAAATAATTGAATTATTTTGCATGTATTATGTTTTTGCAATTCAGATCTGTTTAGCTAAATAGAGTCAGTCTTGCTCTCTAATTGACTTTTTTTTTGTTTGGTTTTTAGTGATTCTGCTATCTCCTTGATAGTGTAAGGTCTCCCTTTCCAGAAGGCTAAGCATTTATATAAATACAGCATATTGTGGTTTTTAAGAAAAAAATCAACTATTGAACTGAGAAACATGTAGCAGACCAAGTTTTGCTTTGTATCCTATCAAATATCGAGTCTCTGTGCTCAGGGAGCTGGAGGGCTCCCAGCATGGTCTGCTTCTTTGGCATTTGGGCTTGCTCAATCAGCAGTGTTAATCCTGCTCTCTGCTTTGTGATAGGATCCCTGCAGAAGAGTTGCCCTAGCCCCAAAAGCAACACCAGTGCCTGAACAGATCAACTCTAATGCTCTAAGCCCATGGGTCCTCACATTGTTTCCTTCTGGGAAATGTCTTGGAGGAACTGAATAAGATGAAATCCTGAATTTGAAATTCCAGTGAAAACAATTTCTTACTGGTCAATGACCCAAAACATAGATTTCAATCAAAAATCTCTGGTTCTTAATTCCTTGTCTCAGTTCCTTTTTGGCCTTGAGTGTTCTTATCAGGTCAACTCTCCTGGATTTTAGGTCCCCTTTTCTTGTCCTTGTTCCTCCATCCAACTGCCTTTTCTGTAAATGCTTGAGTACCTGCAGCCAGCTCCCTTAAATTTCTGCTGACTCTGGCAGTCCAAAGATTCTCTTCCACCTCAGAAAATGTTCCCATTGGCTTTTGACATCATCCTGTTTTGTTCTTTTAAAAGCAAGAATTGGCAGCATCATCCTTTGCTCTCAATTTTGTATTGTGAAACTATCTGCAACTCAGATGACTTTCAGTTTTACTGCTCAGTCACTGTACTCTTCATCCTCAATTATTTTAAATCCCTTGACAATTGAATCTGAGAGACATCCTTCAGAGCAACCTATGTGAAGAAAAAATATCTGTCATAGGAGCCTCCAATATGCACAAACATGTAGAATTTATATAGTGCTTGTCCTATGGTCTTATTTGATATCAATGCTTCTTCTACATGATGATCATCTATTAGTCTTACCACACTCTCCCTAGGCATCTTCCTTGCATGTTTGAAAAAAGGATGTGTTGTTAATATCTATGTCTTTATCAAGTTTTCACCAAATCATTTTAGAAAGCTTTATTTTGTTTTATACTTAATTACCTGGAGATTATATTATTTTCCATTTTCCTTGTTTATCCATGATTTTGAGGGATGTCTTTATGCCAATAATTTCCTCTTGCCTTCCGGTTAATAATGCTGGCAGTTTTCGCGTAACTGATTTGGTACGTTGTATGTGTTTGCTCTGAACTGCTAACATGGTGTCTTTACACTTTCCATAAGATAACTGAAGCTTTTTGTCCTTTCATCTACTTAATTTTCCAGTAACAACAGTCCTCAGTTTATGTAGTTCCCTTTTTTTGAAGTTAAGCATTACTGTAATAGATTTTTTGGGCCTTTATGTTTCTGCAGAAATGCTTAATCTAAGCCAGTTAGGTCACTCTTACCGAAAGGTTTTTTGATAATGATGTTTGAACTGGGTTCTCTGCACTACTCATAACTAAGGCAAGAGCAGCTTTTCCTCTTGTGGATTACTCGACTAATGTTCATTACTAGTCACTAAAATCAATAATGTTGTATGCAAATTTAGCCTTGTCATCACGTCATAACACACCCATATTTACCAGATATACAGGGGAGTATAACTGAAGTCTCTCATTGTTAGTGTCTCCTCACAGCTGATAGCACTTGAAATCAGACATTGTGAGAGGTTGAAACTGTATGTGTCTTTCATAGTCCCAGATCTCCGCAACAGACCAATAAATATGCTGTTTTCCACCAACGTCAGATCTGCATCGGATCTTAAATTGCTGGGGTTTTATCATACTGACTAAATTTTTGCTGCAGCTCATAATTGTTGCTGTTGAAGTCAGCCACTTAACACATGGGGTTTATGTTCTAAACATCCTTCATCTGAATCCATTATTTGAGATTTCAGGTGTATTGTGTAGCTGTAGCATCTCTTAATCACTTCCTCTTTTTAGTGGCTGGTGATAGTATCCCACACTACAGCTCAGTCTGAATCATAAGATGATTCACGTGTCCATACTTTGTATAAAAGCAACATCATATTAGAGCAATCTTTAAAATGAGAAACTATTTGTTCCCTTTTCCTTTCTTTCCTTCACTCTTATCCACTCACTAATGAGCACTCATGCATAAAAACACACATGGTACTTATAATTTCATGGGGAAATCCTGCTAGACCTTATTGGTTGTTGAAAGAGCCTGACCCCTAATAAACACCAAGTCAGAACCTGACAAAGGTAAGCAAGGAAAGGTCAGCACTCCCTGGCAGTGTTCAAGGCCAGGTTGGATGGGGCTTTGGGCAACCTGGTCTAGTGGAGGGTGTCCCTGCCCATGGCAGGGGGGTTGGAACTAGATGATCTTTCAGGTCCCTTCCAACCCAAACCATTCCATGATTCTATAATTCTATGATTCTATGATTCTATGAAATAGCTTAGACCACTCAGATACTTCCCCACAATAGAAGAAAAAAATGCAGGTAAGTGCTCCTAAGGAAATTGGGAAGAGATTGAAAATAGGCACCTTAAATGAAAGGAAGCCTCCTGAAGATCCAGTGAAAAATTAGAACCCACAGCTCCCAAAGGATTTCTTTTCTTTTTCTGGTTTTTAACTGAAGGTACTTTACCTGCTGCAAATTCAATCTCCTGGGAAAAACAAACAAACAAAAAATCCAAACCCCAAACCCCAAACCAAATCAGAAAACAAAACAAAAGTTGCCTGATCTGTATAGTTAAGCACCTGGCTCCTGTCTGAGCAAATATAAAAGTACATAATGATTATATCTGGACATCTATCTAGGAAGAAGCTTACAGAAGCAAAAAGCTCTCCAATCTAGCAAGCACAGGAAGATTCAACAGCTGGAAGCTGCACCTGTGCAAATTTGAGGTAAAAGGTGCCCATTTTAACAACACAGACAGTTAGTCATTGGACCATCTTATCAGTGTTACGTGGTAGTGTCTCCATTACTTGGTTACTTTAAAATCACGATTGGTTTCTCTGGAAGATATATCTGTCAAAAAAGATAGGCATACTTGTGGCATGAAGGACAGATTCATCAAGGGCCATTAATTGTGATGGTCCAAATGCGACTTCCATCACAGGCTGCCCTGAAATTGCCAAATGTGAGAAACAGAGTATTCTGTAAGGAGTATTTCTCAGCACATTCTTTCTTTCCCTAGGTACTTTTTGCTGGTTACTTAAGAGATGTACTTTAACCCATCTAACAGTCCTTATGTTCTTAGAGATGAAATACAAGAAATTAAGATGCAAAAAAGGAAATTCTGTTGCATATTTGATAGAATCACAACACTAATTACTGTAACAGTTACTTCTGGACTTCAAATGCCTGAAGAAAAGTTCCTTGTGTTATAGGAAAATTGCAACACTGTTGAGATTAAGAAACTCCATTCATTAGCCCACTTCCTACTTCTGAAATAGGCCCTGATATAGATTAGATAATGTGTTTATAAAGTGATAAGACTGAGAGATGGTGAGTGATAATTACAACTCAGAAGAAAGGTAATTTTAAAATTCCTTCTCTTAAGAATATTCACCTGGTTTTAATGCACAGGCTAAGAATATGCTGGTAGTCAAAGTTGGGATGGAAGGCTGATGATGACTTCCCCACAAATCAAAGCAAATCAGCTCCTCCCTCAAGTAAACAGGGTTTGGGAAGGAAATACAGTAACATACCATTCATATGCTAACAGCCTTTGGCAAGCAGGCATGAAAGAATGATTTAGTGATGTATTAACTCATTTTAAGATATCGGTTTCCCCACAGAAGGCATGAGCGCTAAGGACAGCACAAACCAGCATTAAGACACTGAGGTCAAATGCATTTTAAAAATTGAAACATAATCATTACCTTCATTTCTTCACTTACCAAAACTGACAGGATCTGTGGTCATCGTAACATCACAGACAGATAGAAAAGAAACTTGGATTTCAGTTCTTTTGTCAAGATGAAAGAGATTGTAAAGCTACAACAGCACATCAATGTCAGGCATATTCCAATAGCTATTTATTCTACCTATATTTGCTGTAGTGAAATTACCAAACTAAGAGTGGACCAACAGCAATTTGTTGTTCCTGTCAAGTATGTTGGGATGAACGTGTTTAGTATGAGGTTCAGAAAGATTAAATTTCAACTATAAGAAATAAAGCAAGAAAGCTGTGTGCAACGATTTAGAATGAAAAATTACTATCCTCAAGATAGTGTGCTGGATTTATCAAAAATGGCCAATCTGCACATCGTAAGAGTGATAATCCATACAAGGCAAATTGATTCATAAATCGATATGAACTGAGGATGGCAAAAATTAATATTAATACATTGATTTCAAAGGAAATTAGAAAAAGAGTGGAAAGAGTATGTACAACCCGGTCCCATCCCCAGTTTTTAGATCCTTAGATGCTTTTTTGATGCAGTGAAGGTTAGGAACTAACAGAGACAGGTGCTGTAAGAACATGCAGCAATGACGCTGCACAGCTGGACTCTGCTTGGATACTGAGGCAAGAAACGTCTATAGACAAACCCAAGCATGCAGATTGTCTTGTCCTGCTATAAGCACTATAGAAACAACAGGTGAAAGCAAGATCATCAAATAAGAATTATCCTGTTGCATTTTGACTTCAGCCTTCCCCTTCACCAGGAGGCCTCTTTCCATTCATGCTATTTTCTTCATAGAAATAATCATAATCACCTTGCATGGAGGATACCTTCTACTTATGGTTATAACTGCATCAATTCTTGCATCACTGCCTGAGACTTGTCTGCAATGCCTTACCTGTTACTGCAGAGGAAACCTGGAAGAAGGAGTTACAGAGCTTAACTGTTTTATCTTTTGCTTCAATTTCTGCCTGGCCATCTGTGAATAAAGCACTCATCGGGCTACATGCTTAACTAACCCTTCCATCCTTCCTCTGTTCCTTCCCATTTAGCTCCACCTTTTCCAGGTTGTAGTGAATGGGTACCCATCTGGGCCATGGAAAGAGGAATACCTGGCCACCCATTAATGCCCAAGCCACTGAGGCTGGTTTAGGCCTGAGCTTGTTTCCAGTCTATCTGTAACATTATGGAATGGTCTTCATTTAAAGACAAAGCTGTCAAATCAATGACATGGCCTCAAGGGCTTTTAAAATACCATTACTGTTTGAAAGCTGTTACTTCATGCTGTCAAGTGGATGCCACCACCATTAATGCAAAATGGAGTAAATAAATAAATGGAGCCAATAAACGAAGGAATTGTTTAGTTTATAAACTTTGCATTTAGAGGACCAGTTTTGATTTGGCTGTGCACAATTTATGGGGTTTGAAAGTCTTCTGTTTATTATTGCTATTTACCACTAATGTATAATAAATATATATGCAGACTGGAACATGACATTAATTTCATATACATCCAGAATAATATACCTGTAATATTTCATCTTGTCCACTGTAGTGAAGAATGGAATGTCTCTGAATCACTGTTAAACTTTTCACAGTTTTTGAAAATCATCAACTAATGTCTGGCATACCAGTATGGGGAGAAAAAGGCCAGAATGCCTGCAGCAGTCATGGGTACAGTATGTTATGCGGCTGTTTTTCATCAGTGATAATGGCTTCTGAGAAGTGAAGAAGAAACTGGTTGAAAACCAAGGCATTTTCTCACAAATGCGCATGCATGGCGTGCATGTACACACACACACACACTCTGCTCTTTTATCTTTTCTGGCTTGCTATAGATTTTGTGGTACTCCAAATTTCCAAGGAAGTACTTCTAAGGGAGTTGCACTTTTTTGTTCTTTCTCTTTTATTACTGATGTCAGCAGGTTTTTTTTAAAGCCACATTATCAAAATGATGGTAGGGAGAAGGTCTGGCATAATCAAATGGCTTATATCAACTTTTCCCATCCTTGTTTCACTTGATAATGCTGCTTTTGAGAACTATTCATTGTAATAGAGAGAGAGAAAAAACAGCCCACAGAGAGAAAAGACCAGACTCATTCTCTTTCTTCACAGATGACCAGAATGATTATCCACTTTGAAGTCATGTAAGTGAAAAATATAAAACTTCTTTAAATATGCTTATCAGTTTTGATAGCTAATGGCTTCTTTCTTAGGATAATTGGCCCTTCTGGGAATGGCATTTCTTGTATTTCCCATTTGTTTCTTCTCGGCATCCAGGGAATCTTTACTCTCCAATTCCAGTGAAATTTACTTTGATTAGGCTTAGTTGTTGGTTTTAACTATTCTATGCAGAAAATAGTGGTGTTGCTGAGGGTAAGAGTTAGGACTTCTGGATTTTATTATTAGATCTGTAACTTGCTTACATTGTACCTTTGTTGTTCAAATCTTATATGCTTTTACTTGCCCATCCACTAAAGAGAGGAAGTCATCATAATCCTGTAACTGATGATGTGAGATCAAGTCTATAAAGCTCTATTCACATTTTATATGTGCCTCTAGCATATCTTCAAGGGCATTGCAAGTTGTGTTGACTGGAAGGGGAGAATGTGAAGAACTGAAATGACCTCATGTAGGAGCCTTCCAGTTCTCTTACATTCTGGTAAACTCAGACGGCAGCAGTAGCCTGCATGCCCGTCTCAAATGTCCAGAAGAAACTAATCTTTGTTTTTGAGTGCAGACTTTATCAAGCTCATATCTCACTATCTTCACACAAGACTGCTGGAAGTAACTTTGGTAAGCTCCAACTGTGGAGATAACTGCATCCTCTGAAGACAGTTATCCCAGAAAAAGTATCAAAAGCTCCAGCAAGACTCTGTCACTAACCACTCTGATATTAACCACACTATACACCTCCTTCAGAAAGGCACTGGCCCATCTTTCTCTGCCTGTGCTGCAGCACTGCAGATAGTGTTGGGATAACTAGTCCCAGTGAAATCATGAGGAGCTTTGCTGCAGTAAAACCCTAAATATATTTGATAATCCTATCCAATAGTAGTGGGTTTGTTGATTCTAAGAGTAAACATACACCATGCCAGTGCTATAAGTTTGAGGGTAAGAGAACACTAGCTAAATACAGCACTTGAAAGAAGCAGCATTTTGTCTGGTCAAAAGGTGGTAAAAATCACCTTCTTTTGAATTTGCTGATCAAATAGTGTAGAAAATACCAGGGGAATGTCTTGATAATTTTTCCTGTTATTTTGTACTTACACATTTGGAAACCAAATAGAATCTAGGATCACACAGTGCCCCACACCCATGGGAGCATGCATTTTAGTGTCTGATGTGCTAGAGCTGTCAGTAAAGGGTCAGCAAGGACAAGTTGTTATTTCAAGATATACTTGTTTTAAATACCCTTACTTTTCTTCTGATATGAATAGCTTTGTGAGTACTGTAAAGAAGATGGAAACTACTCCAATTATCTAAAGAACTATGCTGAAAGATCTTACTGGCTTTAGACACTCTGAGGTCTCTAAGAGTATTTCATAGTTATCTAGAGAAGCAAAAAAGGAAAGAAGAACAAATTCAAACTTTCTTACATACTATGAAGAAATAGATTTGATTTTGAAGACTTCGTGAGTATTTCAGACTCATATTTGTGGCAATATGTAGGCATGGATGAGATAGCACTCACAAGTTACAGCCCCATTTTCAGGGGCTTCAGAACACTATGAAAATTGGTTTTTGGAAGATGTTGGAATACTTTGTGCTTTTTCTTGCTTTGAAGGGCTTCTTGATAGATTTTCATAAGGTTCTTTGAGCTGTTCTTAGCTAACTCAGATGGCAACATCAAAACGATGATTTTCTGTGATTGAGATGATTGCCTAGAGGTTTCTTTGAACTCAAACCCAAGCAAGTTATTTGTGATTAAAAGTTCTATATTAATGACATTGAAATGTGGCTTAAAAATAAAACCTTTGTTTTAAGTAAAAGTAGCAGACTCCATTGGATCAGGCAAACCCAAGCATGGAACAAAAAGAAAAGTTTGAGGATGTATGTATACCACTCAGTTCCATTGGGCCAGTTCATGTGGATTTTGCCCTCTTTTTAGGATTGTCTGTAATAAATGGAAGCCTTAGGTGCAGATTGCCTGAGGCCTGGGTGGACCCGCTACCTGTGGTGGAACAAAACCATGGAAGAAAATGCACTCCACAAGCAATTAAAATAGGCTCAGAAAAATGGTATTACAAGAATGGCACCACTACTCTCTGTTTTTCTTGACCTTAAGGACAGAGTGAGTGGTCATGTTATATCTGGGAACCTCAGTCCATCCCACTCCTACCAGTTTGATGCCAGTGCCAGCAAGACATGCCCAGAGCCGGGAGAAGGATCACAGGTCAGCAGAACACCTGAAGTGCAGCACAAAGGAATTCCAGCCACTCCAGCCAGTAAGTCAGCTTCATCGGGGGCCCAACTTAAATGCCTCTATGCAAACACATGTAGCATGGGGACTAAACAAGAGGAGTTGGTAGAGATGTGTGCATGCCTCCAAGGGCTATGATCTCATTGGCATCACGAAGACTGGTGGGATGGCTGCTATGACTGGAGTGTTGGCATGGGAGGACACAGGCTCTTTAGGAAGGACAGGCAGGGGAGATGCAGAGGGGGCGTCGCCCTCTATGTCAATGACCGGCTGGACTGCGTGGAGCTCTGCCTGGGGATGGATGAGGAGCTGACAGGAGCTTATGAATCAGGATTAAAGGGAGGGCAGGGACAGGAGACACTATAGCGGGGGTCTGCTACAGGCCACTTGCCCAGGAAGACCGAGCAGATGAGGCCCTCTATAGACAGATAGGAGCAGCCTCACACTCACAAGCCCTGGTCCTCATGGGGGACTTCAGTCTTCAACCACCACCCCGATATCTGTTGGAGGCACACCACAGCAGGGCATAAGCAATCCAGGAGGTTCCTGGAATGTGTTGATGATAACTTCCTTCTCCAAGTGATAGAGGAGTGAAGGAGGAGAAGTGCCATGCTGGACCTTGTTCTCACCAACAAGGAAGGGCTGGTAGAGGATGTAAAGCTCAAGGGCAGCCTTGGCTGCAGTGACCATGAAATGGTGGAGTTCAAGATCCTCAGGGCAGCGAGGAGGGCGCACAGCAAGCTCACTACTCTGGACTTCAGCAGAGCAGACTTTGGCCTCTTCAAGGATCTGCTTGGTAGAGTACCATGGGACAAAGCCCTGGAGGGAAGAGGGGCCCAAAAAAGCCTGTTAGTATTTAAGGGTCACCTCCTCCAAGCACAGGACTGATGAATCTCAACAAAGAGGAAGCCAGGCAAAAATGCCAGGAGGTGTGCATGGATGAACAAGGAGCTCCTGGACAAGCTCAAGCACAAAAAGGAAGCCTACAGAGGGTGGAAGCAAGGACAGGTAGCCTGGGAGGAATACGAAGACATTATCCCAGCAGCCAGGGATCAGGTTGGGAAAGCTAAAGGCCTGATAGAATTACATCTGGCCAGGTCCACCAAGGGCAACAAGAAAAGCTTCTATAGGTATGTGAGTGATAAAAGGAAGACTCCTGAAGGAAACAGGAGATCTGGTTACCTGGCATATGGAGAAAGCTGAGGCAGTCAACAACTTTTTTGCCTCGGTCTTCACCAGCAAGTACTCTAGCCACACTGACCAAGTCACAGAAGGCAAAGGGAGAGGCTGGGAGAATGAACTGCCCACTGTAGGAGAAGATCAGGTTCGAGGCCATCTAAGGAACCTGATGGTGCACAAGTCCACGGGACCTGATGAGATGCATCCATGGGTCCTGAGGGAAATGGTAGCTGAAGTTGCTAAGGCACTATCCATCACATTTAAGAAGTTGTGGCAGTCCAGTGAAGTTCCCACTAACTGTAAAAGGGGAAACGTAACGCCCATTTTTAAAAAGGTAAAAAAGGAAAACCCAGGGAACTATAGGCAGTCATTCTCACCTCTGTGCCTGGTGGGATCAAAGAGCAGATCCTCCTGGATGCTCAGATACATGCAAACTAAGGAGGTGATTGGTGACACCCAACATGGCCTCACTAAGGGCAAATTGTGCCTGACAAATTTGGTGGCCTTCTATGACAGGGTTACAGCGTTGGTGGATAAGGGAAGAGTAACTGACATCATCTACCTGGACTTGTGCAAAACATTTGACACTGTCCCACACAACATCCTTGTCTCTAACTTGGAGAGACATGGATTTGATGGATAGACCTCTTGGTGGATAAGGAATTGGCTGGATGTTCACACTCAAACAGTTGCAGTCAATGGCTCAACGTTCAAATGGAGACCAGTGACAAATGGTGTTCTTTGGGGGTCGGTACTGGGCCCGGCACTGTTTAACATCTTGGTGAAATGGACAGTGGGATTGAGTGCACCCTCAGCAAGTTTGCCAATAACACCAAGATGTGTGGCGTGGTCAACATGCTGGATGGAAGGGATGCCATCCAGAGGGACCTTGACAGGCTTGAGAGGTGGGACCATGCAAACATCACAAAGTCCAACAAAACCAAGTGCAAGGTCCTGCACATGGGTCGGGGCAATCTCAAGCACAAATACAGGCTGGGCAGAGAATGGATTGACAGCAGCCCTGAGGAGAAGGACTTGGGGGTGTTGGTTGATGAAAAGCTCAACACGACCCAGCAACATGCACTTGCAACCCAGAAAGACAACCATATCCTCGACTGCATCAAAAGAAGCATGACAGCAGTTCAAGGGAGGTGGTTCTGCCCCTCCACTCCACTCTTGTGAGACCCCACCTGGAGTACTGCATCCAGCTCCGGGGTCCCCAGTACAAGAAAGACATGGAGCTGTTGGAGCAAGTCCAGAGGAGGGCCACAAAGATGATCAGAGGGCTGGAGCACCTCTCCTACGAAGACAGGCTGAGAGAGTTGGGCTTGTTCAGCCTGACGAAGAGAAGGCTCTGGGGAGACCTTATTGCAGCCTTCCAGTACCTGAAGGGGGCCTAGAAGAAAGCTGGAGAGGGACTGTGTACAAGGGCATGGAGTGATAGGGCAAGAGGTAATGGCCTTAAGGGCTGAAGGAGGGTATATTTAGATTAGATATTAGGAAGAAATTCTTCACTCTGAGGGTGGTGAGGCACTGGAACAGGTTGCCCAGAGAAGCTCTGGATGCCTCCTCCCTGGAAGTGTTCAAGGTCATTTTGGATGGGGCTGTGAGCAACTTTGTTGGAAGGTGTCCTTGCCCATGGCAGGGGAGTGGACTAGATGATCTTTAACGTCTCTTCCAACCCAGGCCATTCTATGACTCTACAATTCTAAGATGCAGCAATAAGTGACAAAGAGTCATAGGAGGTTCTTCTTAGCACTGCTAGTGTGTCCATAAACCCCTCTAAGGTCTTTGAACAACAAATTACAGAGCAACATCTTCTCTCTTTCCTTTTCTTTTTATAAAGAGGTGGAAGGGTGAGAAACTATATGGAAGCAGTGTAGTATGTCCATACCTATGTGAACGATAGGCAAAGGATGTACAGTCCAGGCAGATTAAAGAGATGGGAGGGAATTTAAGTTTTCTTCAGTGCTGGCACTGGAACTGAGGTGATCAGCTTTTTGGAGGCTGAGTATGGCCCATATCACCTGGACTCTGTGAAGCTGAGGCAACCGGCCCTCTACCACACCGAGCTCCACAGCATGCCATCCCTTGCAGACCAGTGAGGAAATACAGAGAGAAGACTGGCATGTTCCATACACATACTTGTCCTACTAGAGTCTGCCATGCTGGTTGCTGCCTGTTTGCACAGAGTCTGAACCACAATCCCCTTGCAAACTGAATTTTGAGTAACATTTATAAAATGCACATTCTAGCATTTAATATTTGTTAGTTTCTCTCATTTTATTTTTTTAGAGAAAATCTCACATGATAAATCGTATCTAATCACTGTATGATGCTCAGTGGTTCAAATGATTTCTGCAATAATTTATGTCTGCTGATATGTGGATTGGCAGCATTTGATCTGCAGGCTTCTTTTGAGCAATGGATTCAGCACAGGAGGCTGGGATGCACATTGTACTCTGTCACGTTGCTCAGTTACACAATTACTGTATAGTGGGCTGTAAAACTCAAAGCATTAAGTTTTAATTTAAAGCAAGCTGAATTTCTTAAACTGGGTTTGCAAGGTTAGTTTAGCCTTTCATGAATGGATGCCCCCATCTGCCTTTGTGCCCATGTGCCTAAGTGCTTCACAAACTCACTGATGTTTGTGGGGAGCATGGACAGTATCTATTCCACATTTGCACGTTTAATATAGAGGATGTATCCTCCTCAGACCATAACCTCTCTGCCTGTCTTTCAGACTTTGGTCTGGTAGCAAAGCTAGGTTTGGCTGGCAAAACAAATTAGGACCACAGTGTACAACCTCTGAATTTTTCAAGTTGAGAAACTGAATCAATTCACAAGGTAAAATATTTGTTTGGTGTCCTCATTCCCCTCTCCATGGTATCATATTGCAAATAGAGGTGACCTATGAGCTCAGTGGCACAGCAGAAAAGGCATGGGTTGGATGAAACCTCAAGAAAATAGTCTTTTAGCACAGATATTTCCTCATTAATGACAAGAACAGAGAAAACAACAACCACAACAGCCTTAGCTGCCAAAATGGAAAGAGAAAGCTTTTCCAGGATGAGGTTTAAACTCCTGGACTGTTTTCCTTTCTGTGGCCTCCAGCTGCCAACGTGAAAGCTTGTACATGCATTAACAAGGAATGCTGGCTAATGGAAACTGTGTGGATGGACTGATTTCAGTCAAAGCGTTTTAAATAACCACTCTTAATCTTCTTTCAAAACATTTAGCAGGGAATCTTAAGTTAAATAAGCAATTTTAATTTTGTTTTGCAGATATACTTTTCTTTCATATTCCTAGGAAATATTGGATTTCTTTTTTTTTTATTGGAACAACCACTAATAACTGTCAGCTGGACATTAAATACAATTAAACTTACACCAAATTAGGAATTTCCTCATGCTAATCAGCAGACATACATACCTGTCCTTGTATCCACATGTTTGTCAAACACTTTCTGAGAATTCTGAGTTTCAGAAAGTCTTTTCCCTGTCCTCCTGTCTGCCAATGAAATTCCAGATAGGACTACTCATGAGGAGTTATATCTTCATCGCTGGCACCTACATTACCTGTTCCCAAACTACACAGCTACAGTGGCGGTGCTAACCCTCTGGTCCTTATCACTTTCACACTATTGAAGGGTGGGTTGCAGCACTAGCTTCCTGAAAACTGTGCCAGTGCCCCAGTTTTAAGTGTTGCCACGTTCCTAGGTGTCAAGCTCGTTACTGTTTACCAGCTGTCTTAGAATTTCCCTGAATGTGACACAAATCAAAGTGAAGTTCTGGTTTTTGTAAGGCTCAAGGAGGACAAGAGCTACAGCAAGTTTAGAAAAAAGTGCACTGAAATACTAAAAAAATCACAGCCCCTGAATAGATTTTACCTGCATTTTTATTAGGTCCAATATATTTCTCCTTCTGTGCATTGTCTTTTTTCACTCATCATTCACTTAGTTTTTTGAGTCAGGGCTTTTGTGGCCTCTTGTAGATAGAATTTTACTTTCAATTTAAAAGCACAGAAACATCATTTAAAGACTTTCAGGCTTTTAATTACATGAAACTGAAATATGTTGTGTATATAAGAAAATCACCCATGAAATACACGTTTATTTAAAACTTTTACACAACAGAATATTAATTGCAGTCTGTGAATGGATGGATTATACCTGATCATAGGTGGAATTTTCAATAGTATCTAGCTGGGCCTTCGCAGAGAGTTGTACAATTCATAATTTGAGTACAATCAATCATGTTTTCACAAAATATATATTTTCCTGCTGTATTTATTTTTAGTCACTTTGCCCTGCATTTGAGAGCTGTAACGCTATGGTCCTACTGAGGCATGCCAGCACTTGGGAACCTTCAAAAGGAACAAGCCTTGTGGATATTTTTAGTGATTTAAAAAAACCCAAAACCAATGGTAAAACTTTAATTGTGTCCATTTGGAAGAGAAATCAGCATGTGAGTCTCAGAAGAAGAAAGTCACTGATAGAACAGATGCAACAAGCTAAAACAGGAGCAGAAATAAATGTGTGGAATTGGGTGTCTATTTGATTTAATAAAATATTCATGACAGAACCCTGAGGGCAAAAATGGTTACTAATGGTGCTGAGCAGCCTCACCTGGGACTCGCACCCAATACCCTCTGCCCTTGGGCCCTGGAGCCCCATCTCAGCTCAGGCCTGAGCCCCCAGCCCCTGCCCGAGCTGTGCCACAGGGGTGGCTGTCCCCAGCCCCGTCTCATACACAGACCCCTCGGATCTGTACTGCAGCCCAGTCTCCAGTCCCGTCTGCAGCCCTGTCTCCTGCTGCTCCTGACTGGAGTCTCTGCATGGCCCCTGGATTTTGTTCATCGCTTTGCCTTGTCTGGGGCTGTGGGTGGACCCTGTTTCCAGCACCCGTCTCTGCCTGCTGTGCTCAGGTGCCGCAGGACCGTGTCCTGGTCAGTGAGGGCACTGCCTGGCTGGGATCACCCTCAGCTCCTGGCTCACCCTCCCTTAGGAGCACCCTGTCCTTGCTGCTCCCTGACAATCCAAGATAGGACATTTTTTTTTTTCCTTGCTTTCATAAATTGCTATGTGATCTGTACATAATGCTCAGAAGATGACAAAAAGATGAGTGTAAGCACATCAAGAATGCCCAACACTCAAGGGAAAGGCAATCCACCCGCTACTGAGACTTGGAGCCTGCATGTGATAATATTGTCTCTGGCAAACCAGAAGCAGATGAAAGAGAGAATCGGGATAATCCTCTCAACTGCTAAGAGACCTTGATCGTGTAACACAAGTGCCCCAAACAGCAGAAAATGTTCTTTATTCTTGGTTAATGTTTAAAGGCTTCAAAGTGCAATACTGCTATGGCTGTGACTGAAAAGGACAAATTCTGTTCACAAACATACCTCAAGGTTTTCTCTCTTATTTCCTACTCAAAACATAATTTTTTTCTCAAAATACTGACAAAGCTGTTGCTTTGACAGGCCGTGACAGTAGCTGAAAACTGTTTGACTCTAGGAGCTCAAGTCCTTTAGCATAATGCAAAAGCTTTACCTTGCCCTGTGTGAGTTGTAACACTCGTGTGTGTTTGATACTTTAACACCACTAGAAAAACACACTCCTGTTAGTGTAAAGGTGGGAGGACTCCAGCCTGCACAGCTGTTCTGAATGCTTAATCTCCATTTCCAGCAAATCCTGACACTAGCAAAAGCATAGCTTATTTGGGAACCAAATGCATCAGTTTTTAAAAATTTGCCACAGGCACACATTTCTGGAAGCGGTCTGTTTTCGAAAAGTCACGTAATTTCTTTGATTAGTTGGGGTATTTCTCTAAGAGAACAGAAATAGCTATACTGATTCATGGATGCTTTTGGATAGGAAGCTGCTTTAGATTCCCTGTGATCTTCTTCACTCCTGGGAGCAGCCCTGGTTCTCATCCTCTCCAGAGGAACTAGGACTCAGGTTTGCTGTGGTGTCACGGAAGTTCAGAAACTCCCTGGAACCAGCTTGCATTTCAGCAGTGATTTAAGGAAGTAAACATGATTTGTAAAGCAGCATTTCCTAAAAAAAAACCCCCGCCAAGCAACCCCTGAGTGCGACCCCTGCCCAAACTCCACTGGCTCCGCATTTTCCTCAGTGCTGGCATGATACTGCTGGTGTTCACAGCTGCCCCTGTGAAGGGCTGTAAGAGCTGGCCCCCGAGATGTGCTCTCCAGAAAATACATAACCACTCAAATTTTTACTACTTTGCTGATTCTCTTCACAGTTAATGAGGAGGACAGCATAGGCTTTTTTACCAATTTACCTTCTCCCCAGATTTTAAGTAAGTTCCCTCTCTCAGAGCTCTTGGTGGAAAGAAGCAATTTGTAAGAAACAATCAAGATTCATCAAGAGGGTGACTTGGAACCTGACTGTCCCTAGGTTAGTATCCTAGCCAACACATACAATGTCAGTCTTCTCTTTTTTTCTCAGCAGGAGTAGTTCATTATTTATACGAAGTGGGATAGCTTCAGCAGGAGATACTCTGGTCTCAGAATACAAGGTGGGACTGAGACTGAATTTGAACATAAAGTTTGGAAGGTTTGAAAGAGGGTTTGTTGCTTTCCAGTGACATACTTTAATCCCTATGAAAGAATATTTTCTGGGGAGGATCCCAATTTCTTATTAAAAGGGACTTCTGTCCTTCCCAGAAAGGACTCGAGTAGGTGGTGCTTGGGCAGCAACAGACATATCCTACAGGCTTAGGGTTGGTGCATACCTCCCTTCCAGAGACGAATTGCCATATTGCTCCTGAGACTCCCTGGCAGGTAACCTCAGTATTTCCTCCTCAGCGTACTGGCTTCTGGAAATCCTTTTCTTTCATTACCTGTGTTTCACTCTCTGTTGTCCAAGGTACTTGGGCACCTATCCTGAATTTCACTAAGCACCAGGACAGCAGCTCTACTGTTTTCAAGCATCTCACTGTGTCATCCCGAGAAACTAAACCCAAGTTTCTTGCAGAGCAGTCTAGGTCCAGACCTACAAAGCCACATATAAAATCCCCAGAGGAGTCGAGTTACTCAATAACTTCTTGAATCTCGAGGGTAGTAAGTAAATCATCAGACAGCCTGCTCCCTCAGGTACACTGCACAAGTGGATAATGTGCAATAGGTAGCAGCAGATTAATGAAGTTCATCTGGAATACCAAAGAGAGGATTTTCCCTTGGGGACTGTGATTAAGTTCCATATACTTTCAGTATAGCCAATCCATAGCACTTTACTCTCCTACTAGTCACAAAGTCTAGTATTTGCGATATTGAGCTGTGGCATGTAATTAGGCAAGAAGTAGAAAAAAATATATATCTGTACAACCCCTTGTCCCAGACAAAAGTCTTTCTCATCCCATTCCATTTGGATGGCCTTTTATAGAAGTCTTATTACTATTATTTGCACTTTCCACACAAATACAATGAATGCCATCTTCACAGTAAGATGCTGGTGCTGCCCTTTACATTACTTCCTGATATTTGAGAAACAGTTTGTTATTCAAATATTAAAATAACAGCACAGTTGTGAGATTTAATACCACTGGGTGATATTTCAAGCTTCAGAACATTTTATGTTTCTTTAGTGGTCTAATTTTCAAGGTGAGTTGATTCATTTTTGCTCCTGTATTCCCATAGCAACTGTAGCCAGAAATGCCTTTTACCATTTGGGCAGGCTAAAAGGCTGCAGCCTTTTTCCGAAGATGCAAGACTACATACCAGGCTTGATGGTGACATCTTTGTCACAGGAGGCGGTGATACTTCCTAGGACCAAGCCTGCAGGCTGCCTGGAAACTGTAGCTGATTCAAAATGCAGTGGTCTGGCAGAACAGAGAGATGAAAAACATTATACTAATCTCTAAATTGTGCATTGGCCACCCGTTGGAGCCTGGTTTTTATTCAATGCACTGGTCCTTATCTCTAAAGCCTCAAGATTTGGCTGACTCTGAGAACATCTATTTTCTGCTTGCTAGTGTGAAGGTTGCAGCCGATGAATTTTTTAGACTCTTCAGCTCTAGACTGAAAGATGAAGGGACAGAGGCACAATGTACCAGTTACTTCTTCCTATTTCCCAAGTTCATCTTTTTTCCCCTTTCAGACTGCAATATACTAATTCAGATTTTTCTGTTGCAGAATATGGCTGGCAAAATTCTCTTACACATACAGTTAGGATAGGTTTTTCTACTTCTTTCCTATTAAAGAAAGCCCCATGTTGTCTCTGGTGAACGTGTTATCAACTCTTTTTATGAAGAGACCTGCTAGATGTGATGCTAAGTGTTTTAAAAAATGTCTCTAAAAATACAGAAGCAGAGATGGAAAAGCAGCATCTTCCCATACTTTAACCAGAGATCCCACATAGTCTAGTGTTGACATGTGTCTGAGACAATTATACCATCCAGCAGCTCTTTAATTTCATCAAAAAAATTACCAAGTGGACACAACAAAAGGAAAACTGTACCTCAAGATTTTTTTGCCCAGACAACGTAATATGTCTTGAATGCCTTACAAATACCTTTCTTATGTAAGCAAAGATAGACAGGCAGCTGTGTCATTTCTAGATTGCCTCAGTCCTGCAATTAATATAAATGTGGCTAAGGTTGTTCATACCTGTAATAATAGTGTAAACAGTGGACTTACTAAAATAAATGGCATGTGCTTAAATGGTTGCAACAGCAAAGCCTTAAAGATCAAGAAGCTGGTTATTACATCTATTTCTTCCAGGTTTTGTCTTCAGGTGTTTTCAATTACTCTTTGTATGTATAAATCTTTATTTAGCATGGCTGTTGTTGCATACAAATACAAAGGCATGCAAAAAACATAAACAGCAGCAACTAAAGAAGCTGAGAGCCTATATAAAGACTGTTAAGGAAATGCAGACAGATACAAGCTCACATTTATGTTGAACCCCCATCTGCCTCAAGTTGAAACACATTAATATGCAGAAAAGAGAAGGCTTTGTGTCAGAAATAAAGCAAATTGCCCCCCCCATTCTTTTCTGTAGATCGTGCTGAAATGAATTGAGATTACAGCAGTGATTAACCATTTCGTTCCAAGCATCTTTAAAACTGAGTGAACAATCTGAGGTGAAACTTGCTCTGTCCACAATAGAAGATATCCACATGGATGACTCATTAGAAGATGGTAGTTCGTATTAGTTTAGGCTTAAGATGGAGGATTTCCACTTCTTGTGCAAGAATTTTCTGTCTATGGCTGTGTTTTACAGCAGGTTGGTTTCTCTCTGAGAAAACTCCGTCTTATCAGCACATACTAGATTTTTCTCTCCTCATGTTGAGATAATGTCTGTGTCCTTACCCTGAGATCTCAGGAGGTCTATGTAGGGGAACGGCTGAGTTATGGAACCCTGCCAGCCTTGTCACTGAGCTGGGCGTTGGACCAAAGAGCTGGGGCAGTCCTGTACATTGGCATGGAAAAGGTTCCACACGTCTCTGGAATTTTAATACTGATTTGGACAGTACCTACAGAATTTTGGTTCCCCTAGATAGCCACAGAGCAACTGCTGGAACTCAATTTACAAGTCTGGTCTTGGTGTTGTCTTTTCTGCTTCTAGATTCAGTTTCAGCATCTGAACTCTTTCTTTTGTCAAGTCATTAAATTCAGACAACCAAACCTCTGCTCAGTTGGTGCCTAGCCTTGAAGAAGCCTAAAATTTATGCATAAGTGAGTTTTATTATTATATGTCCCCACTGTATCTCATGAAGCTGAGCACACTCACTCTGTGCTCCCTTTAACTGGTGACATCTGGTGCTAGTCAGGTTTAATTGTAGCTGCTTTGGAAGACTGTAATCTTCTTTATTTCATTTAGCTTGAATTAATGTCCCCTAACAAGCACTCAGAACAGCCCTTTTCCCTTTAAGTATGTTGGCCACAGAGCCATTGTTGTGACTCATTATTGAGAGTCCTTTTTCTGCTTAGCAAAATTGAGACAAAGGAATGCCTCATCAAGTTTTTACTGTTCTGCTGCCTTGCATTTATAAAGCTCATGCGAATGGGCTATATGCAAAAGTCCTTCCTGTAGAAGGTCACCCAATTAACAGCTAGTGCACAGAACCATTAAGTTTTATTAATACAATCCTTTGCTTTAAATTTTTTTCATCTAAAAGCTTTTTTTAAAAATTGCTAGCAATATTTCTGAGTATAATTGCAATTAATTTACAGTAATTAGAGAAATTATGGCTCTGAGTCTTATATTCCTATGTATATTTAGCCCACCAATATTTCAATGTATAAACATCAAAATATCTTTAAAAATCCGGTCCTCATTCTCTCATTTGTTCTTGAGGAAGCTGTAATGCTTTTTTCCCCTGTTTTCTGTCATTTTGGACTGTAAATTGTTTGGGCTGAGAATTCTGCTTTATTACATCTCTATGCAAGATAACAAGACAATGATTTTTCTCAGGCTCACTGGATGCTAGTATAGTCATTACTAAAATAAATGCAGGAAGACCACAAGCATAAGCTGTGATGGGTGGCTGCTCACTTTCCTCCATCGGAACCACATGTTGCAGTGGAAGGTGAAAGAGGAGGAGGAAACGTAGGTACTTCTCTCACCCACCTCCTCCCCTCCCTTTGCATCTCTGCTGTGACGGGAACTCAGCACAGGAAGGGACAGCTGGTGGTACTGGAGAAGGCACAGTGAGATCTTTTTGTAGATTCATAGAGATTACACCTCACAGGGATCAGCCTGTCAGACCTCTTGCTAAGCAAGTAAGTTCTCTATATTCAAATCACAAAACATAATTCAACTGAAGTCTTTCTTTTTCAGAAGATTTAATTGTTGCATGTTATGGGCAGAGAACAGGAGACTACCAAGCACTGCCAGTACTTGAGTTTACAATAGTTTTGTAGCAGGGAGGTATTCAGGTGATCACAGTAAGGGAACAACAGCATGTAATACACAGAAAAATGAGAACTTTTCCTTTTTCCTGCCACTTCTGTGAAAATACTATGTCAGTTCATCAGGTATGGCCAGTACGCACAAACAAGGCTTGTAATGTCAGGTCTTGGGAGAGCTGGGCTGCTCTACCCCATGCTCTATGTCTGCCTGCCGATGGCCTAATGTTTTACAGAAACATGGGAAAAAAAAATCTTAGAATGCATTTAAACTGTCATGGGGGAAAAAATATAATTTCTGATCTTTGCCTAGAGGGACTGCTGATAAAAAAATGAGGTTAAAAGTCTCCAAAATTGTCAACAATCAAGGAACAAATGAAGATGAATAGAGGGAAAGCTTGATCAAATTTTGAGGCTGACAAGAAAACATAAAGCAGCGTGCACACTACTGCACAAAGCTGGCAACCTGAATGCCCAAAGCAGTTTCAGTGTCATCAAGCTCCCTGCCCTTGCAGTGCTGTGGGAGTTGTGTTTTCACGTCATTAATGGAAGAACAAGGGAGACTTCTGGAATGAAGTCAATTCCAATGAAACAATAAGCATGGCTCTTTCAGCTGGTCTAACCAAAACATTTCATTAAAACTAACATCAGGATCAACCAGTACAGCAGTAAAACTGTAGCTTCAAACTTCTGTTTCCTCCAATCAAGCCTTTTCAGCACTGTATCTGCAGTTAGTCCCAGTACAGTCATGGCTTCTGCTCACTAAAATATCTGTAGAACTTTTGGTCAATTTTGGTCATGAGAGGATCCACATTACTCTTGCCTTCAAGGAACCAGTCTCAAAAAATGAAGGATGGTGGTTCTCAGACCAGCTTGGTCGTGTTCCTTGCTTGGATCCTGACTCTAAATGGGGAAAATACACACAACTGATTTCTCTTTTCACATTGCCCAAGCAACACTGGATCCTGGGGCTTTCCTGTAGTGTGGATATTTCTGAATATATCAGAAGGATGAGTGATGAATCAAAGTGACATCTTCCATGACAACTTATGCTACATGTTTCACAGGCCTGTTTTTCCTCCATCCCTTAGAATACAGGGTACACTTTCATGCATTATCAGCTTATAAAGCAGAGGGGCAAAGCCTTTTGGGGTGTATTTCTTGGTCTCTAAAACCCAGTAAATCTTCCTGTATCCATGTACATGCCCAGAAAATCTACAAGTTCACCAAGGTAGGAATTAAAAATGTTAAATAAAGTAAAAAGTTTAAAAGATTTAGAAAAGTAAAAAAGTTAAAAATACTATTTCCTATATCTATCTTTAAATGCTTTGAAGTTACTGACACATTGGTTTGTAGTCTTGGTCATTTATTCATCTTAAATAGACTAACTAACTACTTCATAGTAAAGATGAAATTCTTTTGAGTAAGCCTTTCAGACAAGTACAACAGGGAAATGTTAACATGGTTTTGTACCTACATGTGAATGCAAACTGCACTTAGGGGGATTATTTACTGCTTTTCTTATGAGAAAGAAAATAAATTCATGCAGGCTATAAAATCATAAGAGTAAAATCAATGCTAAAATTAGGGACCGAATATATAAGAAATATGCATAGAGCAAAAATTACAGTGAAGTAAGAACTCACTCCTACAGCGTTTAGCTGATTCATAACCAGCTTCATTAAACTGCAAGGTAGAAAGGAGAAAGAAGGTCAATGGCTATTGCTGCAAAATCCATTTCCCTTTTACTTTATTCATAACTTTTTGAAGAACGACTCTTCATATCCTTAGCTGTTACTACAGCACACATCCTCCTATCTCACCAGCCCCTGTTTCTAAAATCCTAAATGCTGCCACTGAGAGCTTACTATCCAGTCCAGCTTAAAATAAGGTCCACAAATAACAAGACTGCAGGACTAAAACAGCATGAGTGCAAAGAATGCGTTGGAGTTTTAATTAAAAACTTGCCAGAACCTGCAGATGAAATCTCTTTTCATTCTTGAGACAAGCTGGCAGGAAATGTTGTTGCAGCTACCTCCACCTTGTCTTCTCAAAGGAGCGGCAATGCACAGAAAGGATGGAAAGCTCGCAGCTCACTGGGAAGCTTGTGTGAGTTATGACTGATAAAATGTGCTAAACAAGAAACTTGGACCCTGGCAGAAGAGAGCCCAGATGTATTCACAGGGTCTCAGCATCGCTGCAGAAAGAAATAGCGTTGCTTGACAATGAGCATTAATTAACCAGACCTGAAACAATGTGGAGTGCATATTTTAGTAACTCTTCAGTACTGGAATCTTAGCAGAGTAGACAAAAATTAGGACCAAACTGGGGAGCTTAGATAGACCTGTCATATTACAGATGAGTAATGAGAATTTCATCCATTATGATGCCAAGTACTGATTTGCCTCTGGTGTCAATCACTGTTTGGCAGGAACCTGACTCATTAATCAATATGTAGCACACATGGATGATACTGAAGTTATTTCTCCACAGATCTGTATGCCTTAAAATAATGATGTTGCATCTTTAAGACTGGTATTCTGTTCCTGATAATAGAATCCAGATAACACAGGTTTCAGGCAAAGTTTTTGGCAAGTCGGGTGTTAGCAGCTTATGAGAAATTAAAAGATAAGACAGGTTTCTGGAACAGTCTCCTGAGTCTATTTTATATCTATTTTGTGGAAGGGTTTTTACTTTAAGATTCTAAGACAAAAGCTTTAAAATAATCCCATCATATAAATGTTAGCCATCTCTAAAATTGTCTTGTGTATTTTTCTCTCCACATCAGAAGATGAGTCTGATAATGCTTTGACTGAAGTCAGAATTATTTGCATTCAATTATACCGTAAACCTGCAATGGGATTTTCTAATGAGTATAATGTCAAAACTAGCGAAAGTGAGGAACAAAGGGGTTTTATGAAGCACAGTCAATAATAAACATTTTCCTTTAGTTTTTCAGAAGGCCTTATTTCAGAATCAGGGGAGTATTCAATACCAAATACCTATTTCAAAAAGGCCAATTCTGCAACCATTACTCAATCTAAACATTTGAAATCTGTTTCAGACCAGCTTCTGTGGCTTTTGATGATACCTTAAGTGCAAGAAGGTGGCAGCATCAGAGCTGGTAAGAGAAATCAATGACAGAAGGAAATAAATAAAAAGCTTTCAAAAGGAAAACAGTGCCAAGCAATGCTTTCAGAAAATCCTACCCTCCCTGTTCTTCTGTAGTTTGTTTTTAAAAAAATCCTCACTGGCTGATCAACTCAAATTAGTAAGTCCGAAAATAATTCTGCCTATCCCACAGCATGATAATGGTTATGAGATGAATTTTGCATCTATAATCCACCATGACTACTGAGGAGAAAAATCTCGGGATTTTTCTGTCTCTCAGGCCACCAGGATCCTGCCCACTGTAACCTGAACCTGTTCCAAAAATGAATGTCTAGATACTAATGGGAGAGAATTGCACTCACAGTTGTTTTTTTCATCACTGTTAATGGTATATTGTAGTTAAGAACCATCTCCACACATTTTCCCATATTTACAGATAGTTCAGTTTATGAAATCTAGGAGAGTTTTAATTTACCGTACAACATCTACAGTCTTTCTAATCTAATTAGACAACCCCATCTTTATAGTCACGGTTACATTATCCGATAATCATGTACTAGCACAATGTGATGTGTTTGCTTCCATCAGAATGGGGAATGCTGAGTTATTTGCTCATCCTCCACAGTATCCCCGAAATGAAATACTGGCTTCACTTAATTCAGTGGAATTTTTACCACAGCTGGACCAGCGTATCATACGTCCTATCTTGAGTACTTTAAAATAATTAACATCTCTTAGCCATTCTAGGTTTTACAAAAGAAAAAAAGTAACCACGTCTAGATTTATTCCCCTCCTCTTGTAAAGGAGTCCTTGTGGGCATCCTGAAAAACCCCAGAATAAAGCAGTGAGTGTGATCTGGATATGACTGGTATGTCTGTCTGCATTTTAAAAACCAGACCTGTCTTCCAGTTCTCATCTCCTGTGTAGCTCTGCTGGTGTCTGAGCTCTAGGGAAAAATTTAATTGTCTTGGCCATGCCTACAGAACACGTAGCGAAAGACCTCCGCTCTCACGGTCCATCTTTCGGTTTGCCCTGGCAGCAGGGTTAGCTAAGCAGCTGTGAGCAGGAACTGCAGGCTCCTGAACCGCAGACCAACACACCAGGCATGCCCACAGGTTAGGCACCTCACTCACTGGGAGTTAGGTGCCTAAACAATCCCCAGGGCTCAGCTCTCAGACACTGCAGTAATGCTTGCCATTATCCATTCAGAAAGCGAAATATTACATTATGTAGACTGTTCCTAAAGCTTATGACACACTGCACAGTTCTTAATTTTCGCAGTTATTCACGTGTTTGATCTCAGAAGCAGCAGTGACAGAAGCAATGAAGAGAAATGAGGGCATAGCATCCTATGAAGAAGCAGGTTTCACAGGATGAGAAACATGTTAAATATATGCTTTGACCTATAACCCGTTAGGTCCGACAGTACAAACCCCATAAACTGCTTGGCATGAAAAAGGGAATGATGCAAAGTACTGTGCAAGAGACGCACAAGGTGACAGCAAAACAGGAAAACAGATAAAAATGAAAGAAGGTAAATCTGGATGGTGGTGTAAAAATCTTGTTTCTCAGCACACACTACTTGAAAGATTGAGGGAAACAAGAGAGGACTTCCCATCCCTTGAATAGGTGCTAACAAACTTCCTGCTCAAAGTGATGTTGCTGTTATTTGGAATTTTCTGTTTGTTAGAAGGTGGATTATTTTCCTAAAATACTGAGTATAGATTACTATTGCAATAAATCTGTTTTACAACTGTATTTACTTAGCTGTAACTTTTTACTCTGCAACTGCATTTTAAGCTATCAAGCTCAATTTAAACATAACAAAACAAAATCTGGCCTTTGGCTTTTTTTCTGGTCATTTAGAAAATGAAACAAAAATCCTTCAGCTTCATAAAATATGCTGGATAAAACTGCAAAAAATACTTGATCGTGTCAGACTGGAAGGGATTTCTTTCTGTTTTACTGCATGATTGTCACGGTTTAACCCCAGCCAGTAACTGAGCACCACGCAGCCACTCGCTCACACCTCCCCTGCAAAAAGGATGGGGAGGGGAATGGAAAAAACCCCATGGGCTGAGTTAAAGACAGTTTAATGGGATAACAAAGTAAGAGAATAATAACAACAACAACAAGAAAATATGATATATATATATATATAAAAAAAACAAGTGATGCACAAATGCAATTTCTCACCACATGTGGAAGGAAAAAAAAGAACCCAATGCCCAGTCTGTTTCCAGGCAGCGATCCCAGCTCCCGGCTAGCTTCCCCAGTTCTTATGGAGCATGACGTCATATAGCAGGGAATATCCCTTTGGCCAGTCTGGGTCAGCTGTCCTGGCTGTGCTCTCCCAGCTTCTTGTGCACCTGGCAGGGTGTGGGAAATGGAAAAGTCCTTGACTTAGTATGGATGCTACAACTACCTAGCAACAACTAAAAACATCCGTGTGTTATCAACATTATTCTCATACTAAACCCAAACCACAGCACTACACCAGCTACTAGAGCCAAGATTAACTTCATCCCAGCTGAAACCAGGACAATGATATTCCATCAGGGACTACATCAAATATCTTAAGTGGAGTGGGATTTGGAAGTGGAGATTTGCTGTCGCATCATGGTATTTTCTCAAACACATTTCTAGCACATTATATGCATAATAGCATGCTACATATATGTTGACACAATTTCCTTGTTTTTGTAAGCTGCATAACTTTCAGAATCCCTTAATGAGAACCATTTGCATAACTAAATAGAAGAACTAAAAAAAAAAAGATACTTTGCTCAAGAGAGATTGGATGAAAGTATGCAAATGCTAAAGGAAGATAAATTATTAAATACAAAATTCAGTACCACACTCAGCATAGTTTTCCAGTGTAAGAGCTCAGTGAAAAGTTTCTGTAATAAAAAAATAAACTTTTTTCTTCTAATGCACTTTTGATCATATTCAGAGACTGATGAACTTTGATGTTTTGCTAAACTTCAGTATCTTAGAAAAATGTGGATATTTAAAAAACATTCATTAAATACTGCATCTTGCTTCTATTGCATCCTAAAGGAGCAGGAACTGAAGTTCCCCATTTAAAAAATTCTCAATGTAAACTTATCTTTAGGATTCAAAGAAGAACAAAAATCATACAGAAATTTAAGAACTAGGTGCCGGTATACAGTAAGATATCACATTATGAGTTTTGCTGGAGTGGGAATTTAAGGTTTGCCCCTCAGTTTGAAGTCAGTGGCGGTATTTAGAAATCTAGTATCAGCAGGTCATCCTCAATGAATGGAAAATTCTATTTATACAGTTTTAGAGATTGTGAAGTAATTTTTCCTCAGTATTTTCCCTATAAAATCATGACAGCACACCCTATTTTATGAAACTTATTTGGATGTGCTAACAATTATGTATTGATCATTGATTTTCCAGTATTTCACACCATAAGTGGGTTTTTGTGTGTTATATTTAAGATCATAATGGCATCTTTGCATATGCCTTTTGCAGTAGCATTGGTGGCTACTCAAAATACAGGATATCAAAATACCAAAGATAACAGATAAAAAAAAAGAAAAATCTGAAATATTTTCAGTGGATGTTAGTTGTACAAAATAGTGTGGCCCAAATGTTGAACTGTCTTCAGGGATGTACAAGTACCACAGATAACCAAAGCTAACTCTAGGATTATGCTTTTCTTCAATTAATCTTGTGCAGGTAGACTTAAATTTCAAACAACACAAACTATACCTGTGCTGTCACTGTATGATGTGTACTGCTACTTCAGTTGTTAGTAGCCATATTTCCTTTTAATTGCGTATTATCATTTCCATGATAAAAATAGCTTCCCTTTTCTCCCAGGTAAAAAGAAATAATTACATGCCAGATTATGATGAGCTATCAATTTTTAACAAGATTTACTGCGAATTACATCATTGTTTGCTATACAGATACGTTTCAGAAGTTTGAGAAGTTATCCATCAGGAAGATCTGTAGCATTTATTCATATGACCTTTACCTGAAAACTCGCACACTGAGAACTCTTTCCGCAAGCCAGCTGAAACAAGTAATAAAATGTAACTGGATATCATGCAACAGCTATGGTTATCTTATAAATTTACTTTTCTCTGTGCAATCATAGCAGAGGTTTGTTTTCTGATTTGTTTAAAGTTATTTGCATGCAAACAGCACCTCCCCTTCTCCCCAGCCCACTCCATTCATAATTGATCACCCCCTCATTTTGCTCATACATTTAGTGCAATATTTAATCTCTGACTGTATCCAGGCCTGCCAAAATAAATCCTTAGCACTGGCAAACAGTATCCAACCAGCATACATTTAACAATTACTGTAAAGAGGCTGGCGAACGCTAGCAACCAAGACGTTTCAAAACTAGGCTGGACGAAGCACCAGACAACAGCATCTGCTGTAGGGAAGTACTTCACTACAAAACAAGGAGCAGAAGACCTAACACCTCGTTCCTCAACTAGCTTTTGCAATAGTTATTTGCAATTATTTGTGCTTACTGATGGACATAATCCAACACAATGTCATAGATGTCACAGGTGTCTTGGTTTAAATCAGTCATGAAATACTTCAAGGAGCTACATTCATCAAATTATTGGGAAAGTTCACTTTTAGAGACGTTTTTCAAGCCCAAAATTTTTCAATGGATTTGCATGTTCTTTGAATGCGCATTTCCATCTCTGCATGAATGATGAAAAATTCCCATTCTTCTTGTAACTTATATGAATACAGCTATTTAAAGATTAAGCAGTTCTTCAAAACAGAGAGTTTATAGTGAGTCACTTGTACCACATGAAACAATTCCAAGACCCTGAATATTACACAGCAGGGAATCAGTAAAATTATAGCAACACTCAGACGGAAGCAAGAACAAGCAGAGTATTAAAAATTCTATAGAATTGTCCACAGAATTAAAATGATGGTTATACAACACACGTGGCATGGTGATTATAGCAGGAATTTGTGAATAAATTGCAAGTTTGTCCCATCAAAAGGGATTTCTGACATTTCCATTTGACAATGACAATTTTAACAAGTTTTCATTTATTTTCATTTCATTACTATCTCTCACAGTGAAGAGATAATAGGTAGAAGCGACTGTATTCTACAAGTGAAATAAGAGAAGTTGCTCTTCCATTTCCTATCAGATGAAGTGCACAAAGCTTTCTTCAGGGGTAATGGATGAAGCCCTGCTTCATTTCAACAGTTTTGCCCATTTATCCACAGGTAATTTGAGACATTTTATCCCGCACAGCTACACAAAGTAAAGGAAACTGCTCTAAACACCACCACAAATTTTCACCACGTGAAATGTCTTTTGAGATTATCTTTGTGTCAAGCCTAACTCAATTGTTTCCAAAATGCCTTTTTCTTTTTTGTTTAAATACAGTGATATCTATCAATCATCTCGAAGCGCTTCAATTTTATAGGGGCTAAATGCAAAGATAGTAAGTAAAACTCTCTCAAATCCCTGTGGAAGCTTCATGACCATTTCTCTGAAGAATATACTGTTCCCCTATAAATCAAATCTCCATACTCAGAGCTGCATATGACAGTTTTGACTGAGATCAAGATGTCTGCTAGGCACAAATTGCAAACCAGCAGCTATTTAATGTTTTGCAAAGTGCTTTAGGCTGGCTAGGCTTCTAACTGTTACCCAAAAAAATGTAACTGCATCCTAATTTTCTCCTCAAGAGATACATCTACAATTATACAAGTCTTGCCAAGGAGATACAATTACAGGTAAAATCAGTTCTGACACCAGTGTTGTAATCTGAACTCTGGATGTTTTCAGATGTCAGCGATGTCCGTAGGTATCAAATCACACCTTCACACTTCTTTCCCTTTGAGGAAACACACTGGGGTCCCTTCTGTTCAGTTACGCTGCAATAGTGACTAGCAAGTGAGTCACAAATATTCTGCCCCAGGATGGAGTACATGCCACTGTGAAACCTCAGAGGCAAGGCTCAGTTAACATAATGATCCACGCTCAGTGAAGTCAATAGAAACACGGCAATTTTCACTAGATTAAGACATTCCCCCTTGGAAGATAACCCTACTTGCAAGTAAGAAATAAAGCATGCAATTTTCCCGCTATGTGTATTTGTTTGATTTATGTCCTTCAAAGTAGTGAGGCAAGTTGCCTTACTTTTTTAACACACCAAGTTTTTCTATTGGAATATGCATTATACCATAGAATTAGTATTATTTGAGGAGCATGACTTCTCAGATATTTATCCAGCTAAAACAATTCTTTCATTCTTTTCAAATATTCAAGTTAATCAAGCAGTAGCAAGATTTTATGTACAACTATCTGCTCTGCTCCAGGCAGGTTTTAACCAGGCCTGATGAAAATCTGCTAAATACAATTTGTCCTTGGCTATGTTTACAGGCAAAACATACTCGGTAGCGTTTCAGCTGCACATACTGCTGGTGCATTTGTCACCAAGTAACTTTTCGAAGGGAGGCAAGGATTGAAAACCGAGGTTCCAACCACTGATACATCAATACAAACCCAGTTAATTTCAAGTCAATAGAATTACCTGGATTTGCAAAAGTGTGTCTGAGACCAGAATCTGGCACTATGTCTCATCTTGTTCACTGGGGCATCAACTTTGCTCTTGAGAACTTGGGGGGTGTGCTGTCAGCACGTGTGTTCAGCCCTCAGCCTTCCTGAAAAAAAATTAATGGCACAGAACAGTTTGTTGTACGACTCTGCCAGATAATTGATTTCAGTAATGGCACTCTGTGTCAGTTATTAACTACTACAGGAGAAAACGTGATGAAGTAGGAAGAATTGCAATGTAACGCAGCTTTTGTCAACCATCTGATTTTAATATTTTCAGCAGCTAAGTCTGAAATAAATGCATCTGGATCAAGAGACAAAGAACCATTTATGTGCTCACTAAGCAACAGCTTGACTCTTTCTCTGATGAATGTGGTTTAAAACATCTGTTTTTACAGAATAGATGTTAATTTCTCAATTAATTGTAAAGTTCAAATGACAGAATTTTCCTTTTAGGAGAAAATGCTTTCTAACATACCATTATAATGAATCACTTCCATCTGTCTATTTGCACTGCATTTTCAACCGTAACTGAAACTGATGTAAAGTTTAGGCACTTTGCTAAAAGTAAAATGATAACCAGAATTGTGAAATCTAAGATACAATGGCTTTATTAAAAGGGAAACATTTTAAAATATGTTGAATTCTAATGAGAAGTTAAAATCTTTGCTGACTCACAGCACATCCAGCGATACCAGTCATAAAGCAAGAACAGAATTTACATCTGAGTGGTTAAGTGGCCTGAAATTTTCTGTCTTAATCAAAAGGTCATGAAAAATGTATGACTTCCAAAAATATGCAATTTAAATGGGTACTGAATAATTTTTAACAAAACTATAACAGATTACAATTCAACTGATTACCCAAACTGTATAATATTTTGCTACTTTGTAGAAATAAATGGTTGTAAAAGAGTGTTCACTCATTAATTTCCCAGCAAGATTTATTTGGTTTGAATGGTGCACAGGGTGTCTACAGTTTGAATAGGAGACACTTGACTCAATTGAAACCATTCAAATGACTCAGCCTCCCAAAACTCTTTGGAATTTGCTGAAGATTCCTGGTGTATGCCAGTTAGAGCAGTTTCACCGGCTACCACATCACTGCTGTGCAGAAAAGTTGAAAGATACTGATGAAAACTATTCATATATTTTCCCAGGATTTAAATTTTTAATACATTGCCACAGGCTTCCTTTTAAGTGTCTTGACTGTTTCCTTTTTCTTGCCACAATGCTTGAGACACAGTGAGACTAGGTGAAACGCATCTTGATGGAGAGAAAATGTATCATCTGCCTTATGAACTGTTTGTAGGGGTTTTTTAGGTGGGAGATTTTGAGAGTCAGCCTCAAAATCAGGAGAAATGTTTGTCAGAAGGCTGTTTCTAATTGCCACTGGCTTTCTTGCCTCAAATGCTTCAGATGGAGTTGACTGGGCTAGCATTCAACTGTGGGAAGAAAATAAAGGATCAAGCTCCCAATATCAGTGTGGGAAGTGCTTTATCAGCTGGAGCTCTGGGCTTTGCCTCACATAAGTCTAACCCTAAGATGCGCTTGGGATGGACCTTACCCTGACACCCCAGCCATGGCCTGGAGGAGGATACGGACAGGGGAGAAAAGGTTGCGAAGTCTTCTCCTCACCATTTGGCAGTCCCTCTTAAGACTCAGCTCCCTTGGAGCTCTTGGCTTTGTCTCTCTTCTAACCCTAATCCAAGGGTTAGATAAGAGTAGTCATAGATTTCACCCTATCCAGTGACCCTAACCTGTGGCCCAGAGGAGAAAGTCATTAGGGGATAGGATCTGTGGAGTCTTCCCCTACCTTATGCAGCTTTTAAACCCTTTTCCAATGGCTTTCAGCTGGAGCTGTTGACTTTGTCTCTCTCCTGACCTTAAACATAAGCCTAGGCACTGTCCAAGAGGAACGAACAAGTGTTCAGGCATGGGGTCTTTGCACAGCCTCTCCCACCATGGGTCCTGCCCCTTGCATCCCCGCTGCACCTGGAGCTATGGGCTTCATGTCTCTCCTAACCCTAACTCTAACCCTAGGCATGGGCTGAGCCTTAGCCCTAGAGATGGCCCAGAAGTAAGACTTTTTGGGAGACAATTCTGTTTCCACTCTTCCAGGGGAGGCAGGTGTTGCTACAAAAATGGGCTATTGGAAAGTATCTACATGTGTCTTAGGCCAGCCTGCAGACTGTGTTGAGAAGGTCAAGCTGCCCTTCCCTGTTTTGTGACTGGTGGATTATAAACACAAGCTAAGACCTCTGGCCTACCCGTTACAGATAAAGTCCTTAGGCAAAAGAACAAACTGTAACAAAAATAAAATGTCTAAGCATGTTCCCAAATTAGAGATGGTTTATGTCAGAATTTCTGCTTTAAAGGATATTTTGATTGTCAGAACTATGCCTTTTTTTCATGAGGTTGAAATGAGCCAATGTCGGTATTTATAATGGTATTATATCATTATAGGGATAATAAAATGCATTCTTTCTAATCAAGCATTTCTACTTTATCAAGTAGTTAAGGTTAGAAATATATGCTTTTGAATCATGAGCAACAGGCAGTTGAGCATTGGTAAAGATCAGTAGCTGGAATTTCTTAGTAAATTGATACAAATAAACCGTGTTAGAGCAATCCATCTAAGTGACTAGGCAGGCATTCAAAAAATTCCTTTTTGGAAAATGGTATCATTCTCTAACGTGAATGTAACTTTCTGTACCCGAAGGAAACTTCTATGAATGGAGATACAGAAATCCTCAAGCCTTCTAAGTAGGACGTATAGCACATGGTACCTCATTATAATTATGCCTATCATGGCATTTTGTTTTTTCTGGGCATACATGTCAAGCAGGTATGTGTGTGATGCCCAATGCAGTCAGTACCTTTGCAGGAGTTACAATTTATAGGAAAATTATTTTGAATCATTGCCGTTAGAAAGAACACTATGCCCACATCTATTTCAACAGAAAAGCTTTTACTGACCCTTTTGGGTGCAGGGCATGCCCAAATGCTAGCATTACAAAGTAATTAATTAAAGTGGGTCAAATCATGAATAAAATATCTAAAATGCCTCCCTGAGTGACTGGGTGTTTATATGTATGCAGATGTAATGGAAGGCAACGCAGAAAAGAACTGAAATTTTGTGACGATGACACTACTATTAATAGTTTCAAACCCAATCCTTTTTGCTCCCATGTTCATAAAAAGCAATCTAAAAGCATTCAGATTTCTAGTCATACTATTGTTAAATGCCAATTTATAACAGTATGAAAGAAGGAAACCCCTCAATCAATGCTCTATAAGTAAATGCCCCTTAAAACAAATGCTCACGTAAACAAAAATTGGATTATATTTGAGTTATAGGTTTTCAAACAAAGTGCTGCAATCAACCAGATGTTCTTGTTGATGGGCTTGCAGCTATTGACTTATGCTCCTTCTCATATCAGTGACTGAAAGCTGATTCATATTCTCCCAGAATATAAATTTTAAAGAAAATAATTCTCCAGCTGAATTTACATAATTGTAGAGATTTGAGTAGTGTCAGATAGCACACTGCAACTAAAGATTTTGCATGTTGTAGTTAAATATAATTTTTTTTTTCCCACTGTATACTGGAAGCTCTAGGAAGTGATGACTGACATGAGGAAAATCATAAAGTCAGAGAGATTACATATATGTGTTGGAATAGCTGCTGGTGGTGATAAGGGGTATAGGGATATATACAGTGATAGAGAGAAGAAATTCCTGATGATGGATTATAATGAATTGATGGTAATGCTGCATGTATCCGCATATTAAAGCGGTGGGGAGTGATAATATGTATAATTGTGATGGTGGGCAGACAGTGATAACAAGATGTGTGAACTGTAGGAGGTGATGGGTATGCATGGTAAAATGAGTAGGTTGTAAGAATGCATGTGTGATGCTGAGTATAGCGGTGCTGTGGGGAGCATATAGCAGCATATGCACTGTGGTGATAGCTATGCAGTGTGGACCTGCTGTTCTTGACAAAAGTAGGTGGTGCTCACAGGCAACAGTTTATGTGAAGAGGCAGGTTGGTGTCCATACAGGTGTGGTATGCTACACATATGAGTGGCTACAGCCAACAGAATAAGCAATTACTGAGTATTTTGTATGTATGTCTGTGCTGAGGGAGTATTGGTGCAGTGAGGGTGTCTGTATTAGTAAGTAACCATGTCTGGTTAATGCAGAATGGGCAGGTGGCGGTGGTATATGCAAATTGATTAAGTGGTTATGTATAAGTATGTAAGGACAGACTGTGTGCATGGAGCAACAACATAGAGGGAGATAAAAGACATATTGCCAGGAGAGCTGTATGTGAAGGTCATACATTAAAAAAACCCCACCAAACAATACACATACAAACAGTATACTTGCCAGGCTATTGAGATGCACGATTAGGACTATCTCCTGGTGTTCATGTGTGCTTGGAACTGGTATGGATTAGGCAAGTAAGGTATCAGTGTCTGTCTGGAGATGACAGTATGAGTAGCTATCGGTGTGTATGACTGTGCTTGTCTAGGATCAGTGTGTATAAAATAGCCTGTTATGGGTCAGTGTGTAGAAGTGCATGGGTGTAGCGTGGGATAAGTCATTTATATAGCAATGGGTATGTATATGTAGAAGTAGTGTATGAACGGAGGTGATGTCAATGGTTTGTGCCACTGTCTAGTGCTGAGGAGGGTTTATAGCCTCACCCTGTGTGGATACAACCCTATCAGGGATATGCTTGTGTTTTAAGTACATTAAAAGAGGGCGTTGTAGCGCTGGTGATGCAGCATGTGATGGTTGAGCTTGAAGTGATCCTGTGAGTGCAAGCAGCACGTGAGGGGCCAGAAGAGTGGACAGATGGTGTGTCTGCATAGCAGCATAGCTAGGATGGTCTTGGCACCATCGTGGTGTAAATAGTGATGGTGAGTTGTAGTGTGCAAACTGGTGCCTGCACTGTTGGATGTGTGAGGGACAGAGGCAGAGAATGTGCTGGGGTATCAGAATGGGACAGGGGAGCATGTTTCAGGACAGAGCACGTGGAGAGGGACAGGGCTGTAAAGTATTGGGTGCTGCTAGTGTGTGATGTCTGGTGGTGGTGGTGGGACAAGACAAGGTGAGGGGCATGTAGCTGCATGGTGGCAGGAGGCATGGGCATTGCTGTTTTCAAGCAGTGCTGTGCACTTAGGGTTGAAGGTTACGTGATTTGTGATCTGTTGTACTCAGTGCCGTGCCTGGTGCCAGCGCCGTGGGGAGGGCAATCTGCACGGTGCGGTAAGAGGAGAGGGTTACAGCAGCTGTGTAGGCATGAGGCACGCCTGCCCAGGTAACATCGCCCACCCGCCCATGACCCAGGCTTTTTTTCTAAAGGAGAAAGGATGGTCCCTTTGCCTGGGGTGCCCCTGGTTCAGACCCAGGTGCCATGGAGGGGAACAGGCAGAATGGAGGGGGAGGAGAGGATGCTGGCTGGGGGGATACCAGTGCGGGGTTGGGGAAACAACACTGGATGGGGAGAGCAGTGTGGGGTCCGGAAGCATTGCGGGGTGGGAGGGCAGAGGGTACAGGGTACAGGCTGCACTCCGGCAGCCCCGGAGCTGCCAGCGCTGCGAGCAGACGGAGGGCGGGATGGAAGGCAGGCGGGGGGGGAGTGGTAGGTTGGGAGGGACACCCACTTACGTCTCCTCCTGCATTTTTTTTTTTTTTTCTCTTTCCCTCCTCCTTTTCGTAGCCGGTGACGCGCCGCTGCCTATTAATCATTCACCAGCCGGAGAGCAGCAATTACTGCCACTCGGAGCGAGCGGAGCCGGCAGCCGCCTTCTTCCCCATGCCAGCGCCCCGGAGGAGCGCCAGGAGCCCTGCCGGGATGCCGAGCCCGGCCAGCGGCAGGCGGCTGCTGCTCTGAGCCGGGGGCGGGGAGGTCCGGGCAGAGGATGCTCCCCAATGGCACCTGCACCAGGCTTCCGGGCGGTGCAGGCAGCGACAGCGGCGGCAGCGACAGCGGTGGCGGTGGAGCCGGCAGCGCCTCGGAAGAGGCGGCGGCGGGGGGCATGGACTCGGGCGGCAGGAACTCCTCTGGCGCCCCGAACAGCACCCTGAGTGAGTCTCAGGGCAGCGCCATCCTCATCTCATTCATCTACTCCGTGGTATGCCTGGTGGGGCTGTGCGGCAACTCCATGGTCATCTACGTGATCCTTCGCTATGCCAAGATGAAGACGGCCACCAACATCTACATCCTCAACCTGGCCATCGCGGACGAGCTGCTGATGCTCAGCGTCCCCTTTCTGGTGACCTCTACCTTGCTGCACCACTGGCCCTTTGGCTCGCTGCTCTGCCGCCTGGTGCTCAGCGTGGATGCCATCAACATGTTCACCAGCATCTACTGCCTGACCGTGCTCAGTGTGGACCGCTACATCGCTGTCGTGCACCCCATCAAGGCAGCTAGGTACCGCCGGCCCACTGTGGCTAAGATGGTCAATCTGGGTGTCTGGGTGCTTTCCATCCTCATCATCCTACCCATCATCATCTTCTCCAACACAGCGGCCAACAGTGATGGAACAGTTGCTTGCAACATGCTCATGCCAGAGCCCACCCAAAGGTGGCTGGTGGTCTTTGTGGTCTACACCTTTCTGATGGGCTTCTTGCTGCCTGTGGTGGCCATCTGCCTCTGCTACATCCTCATCATTGCCAAGATGCGCATGGTGGCCCTGAAGGCTGGCTGGCAGCAACGCAAACGCTCAGAGCGCAAGATCACCCTTATGGTCATGATGGTGGTGATGGTCTTTGTCATCTGCTGGATGCCCTTCTACATAGTGCAGCTGGTCAATGTCTTCGTAGAGCAGGATGATGCCACCATCAGCCAGCTCTCTGTCATCTTGGGCTACGCCAACAGCTGTGCCAACCCCATCCTCTATGGCTTTCTCTCGGACAACTTCAAGCGGTCTTTCCAGCGGCTGCTCTGCCTCAGTTGGATGGACAATGCTGCAGAGGAACCCATCGACTACTATGCCACTGCCCTCAAGAGCAGAGCATACAGCGTGGAGGACTTTCCCCCAGACAACTTGGAGTCAGGGAGCATGTACAGGAACGGCACTTGCACCTCCAGGATTACCACCCTCTGAGGAACCATTCCTGCCCCCCCAACTCCCCTACTGCCCCCCAGCAGGAGGGTGAGCGAGGCCAGGGCTGTGGCATGGGGAGGCCGGGAGGGAGGGGGTTTCAGTCCTGTTCACCAACAGTGGTGTTTGGCACAAGAAGGAGTGAAGAAAACACCATGTCCTTGGTCTGCTGCCCCATTCCCCCCCCCCGTCTGCCTCCCTTGAGAGTGGGTGCGTTTGCTGATGCTTTGACACCCCCTTAGCAAATTGCCACACTCATGGGTTGACCTAGGGTCTGGCAGCCAGGCTCTGCCACCCCTCTCTGAATCTGATGAGTGGCTGTATGGGTCCCGCAGCAACTCTCCCCTCACCTTTTGTACAGGTTGCCCTCCCCCTCAGTTGATGGGACACCCCCCCCCCCCCCAGGCCACTGAGTCGAGCCTGCCTCAGTCAAGCCCCAGCATTCAGGCTCAGACTCCCCCCCCATCCCCAATTGAAAGCAACTCTGCTCAGCATCTGTCGGTACGCATCTCCCCTTCCAAGAGCAGAAATGCTGGGAGAAGTCCCCTTCAACATACACTTTGCCCTCCCTCAGGGAAGGAGCAAGTAGCCTCTCTCTGCTCTCCCCCCAAGAACATAAAAGAAAGAGGGGAGCAAAAAGACCCCAAGAAAAGAAGCAGCATAGTCATAGAGCCGTCTTTTGCTCTGCAGACAGCTCCTACCTCACTGGAGCTCTGGTGCTATGCTCGGGGGACGCAGGGCAGAAATGGTCTTCGGAAAAAAATCTGATCACTGCTGTGCTTCGGAGCCGCACAGCAGGTTGCTGATATGGGGAGATGATAAAGAGTCCCATGACTCACGGGGAGCAGAGCACTGAGCAGGGAAATGTTTGAATGTGTCCATACATACAATAAAGCGTGCTAACAATAAAGTTTAAAGGGAGCGCTAGACTGTGGAGCTATTGTCTTGCGCCTGCTCCATCAGCTGTGAAACAGCGACCAAGGGAGCTGAGACAGTTTTGAATGACCTGGGTGGCTGCAAAGTCACTTTAGCCTACATGGAAAAAAAGAGGGATTCGTTTCAAAATCTCCATCAGGCTCTGAAATGAATACTTGACAAAAAAAGTAGCTGTTTGGTAATAGCTATTACCCTAGCTCCAGTTTCTTCTGTTGCACTAAAAAAAATAAAATGGGTTTCATATGTTGCTAATGTAATATACTGGCCCAGAGCTTCTTAATGTTTCATTTCTGAGAATTGTTGTTTTTAGTGTGTACCAGACGTCTTTTTTGTTTGATTTTTTTATTTGATTCTTGTCACTGTGTTGTGAACGTGTTTCTCTGAAGCAATTTATACTGTGTACTTATGTCTGTGGTGGCTACTTCCAAGGTTGCATTTAAAATGGGTGATGCTCAAGAAGGCTCCTTTTCAGATAAAAAGGCTTTCACTTTTTCTAACTCTTTCATCTACATTGCCTCCCCCACAAAAATTCTCCCTCTTGAATTTTCTCTCTTCCTCTCTTATGACAGAACAATTTTCATATAGATGAAGGAAGCTTTCTTGTTTGATAAATGACAGCTGATTAAACAAGACCTTCTATCCCTGCTCCCTCTTACCCCAGATGTAAGAATCGGACTGTGTTGAAATAAGCAGCTATGTTTTTTTGCTTTCTACCACCTATGTTAACAGTGTCACACAGTGGCAGGTGTCCCAGTAGCTGTGACAAATCACTTCTCTAGCACAATACTGTGGTTGTATTAATTATAACTACTGGCAATCTGAAGCAAGAAATTGGGAAAAATCCTCTAGTAGCAGCATATCCGTAGCATTGTACTGGTAGCTATGGTGCTTAAGTACAGTGTTAAGTGTAAGGTTGACAACTAAGGCATCTAGCATTTACGGTGGTGGACTTACTACAGGTTTTTGTTAAATTATACCCTTTAACTTTTCTCAGCAGCAAAAAGCAAGATACTCCTTTGTACATTTCTTTCACCAAAAATTAGGTACTGTTAAATGAATGTATAAATTTAGTATTTCAAAGTTGTCTGATTCAAAGCCCATCGAAATGAGAGGAAAAAATCCTAATTCATTTCAATGGACTGTGAGTCAGCTCCTTTTAGTTTAAAAATTGCTAATGTGGAAGCTGTTACATCCTTATTAAAATATTTTGTGAAAAGCTTTAACAATTGTACAGTTCTTTTCTTTTACTTTCCAGTGGACATCACTTAAAGAAAACACGCAAATATTAATTTTGGTAATGTTTTACATGCACATATGGGGAAAAAAGGATGAAATCTCTTTATAAGCTTATTTAACTTTTCACAGAAACCAAACATCTGTCAAAACAGTAAAATACCCCCCGATACCATGTGATGCTATTTGTAGAGCTTCACTTAAAATCTCACAATCTCTTCAAAATGGTACAAAGCTCATAATCTTATATGGTCTTTTTCACCCAGGCATCTTGTTATGTATGGTCAGATTAAACAGAGAGTCAGTCTACTTTCTACTGTTGGATTTGTTTAAATCAGACACGCCGAAGCAAAAGTTAAGAAGCAGTGATTCATACCCAATATTCAGCTTTGATGAAAAGCAGAGCCTGGTTTTGTTGCTTTTTTCTTTTAAATCTGTTTGGTTTTTGGGTTTTGTTGGTTTTTTTTTTTTTTTTTTTTTTTTACTTTGCCTTTAAACAAAGCTGTGATGGATGCCTGCACACCGACCAGCAGATGCACTTTAATTTCGGTTCTCCCAGGCAGAGCGCAGCGGGGTGGTGTTCTTACTTGGCAGAGAAGCGGGTGCTGCCGCAGAGGCTGTTGGTGCCTCAGTAGATGTCAGGCTTTCCTTCAGATGGGTGCGCTAATGCGCTCCCAGTCCGCAGGGCCCGTGTGATTACTGGCTTAAAACAGCCTCTGTAGTTTCAGCTGGAAACAAAATCTGTTTATCCTAAACTAACAGTGCTTCCTGCTATTTTTTTTTTCTTTTTTTTCACCCTGAGTTTCGTTTGACTTTGGCAGTGGGAGAGGTAATCAACAGCTGTAAATCACTCTTAATTTGCTTTGGAAGAAAAAGTTAGTTCATTCTGTGCTATTATTCTAAATAGTAGAACATAACTACTAGGGGGAAAAAAAAAAAAAAAACCCAAACAGTTGTCCTTGTAAAATAATGTGTACCAGAAAACAAACAGACCTCTTTTTAATGTTTTCCAAAATGCAAATAAGAGTCTTCAGATTTCATAGGAAAACGATTTGAACTAATGCTTAATCCACTGGAAAAACAAAAAAGAATACAGTGATGTATTTCTTGGCAACATTTTGCCTCTTGATACAGCTATAACATAATTCATCTACAAATGGGTAAACTACCACTTATAACCAGTAGTATGTGGCTTTTTTTTTTTAGTGCATTTTCCCCATGAGTTTAATATTTTAAAAATACTGCATACACTTTGTCATGGAAATTGGCCCCATGCCACCGAAATCCACCCGACTTCCGTTGTTCTTTGTTTAGCCCAAGACCTATACACGACAGCGTGATAGCTCTGAACAGCATCTGGTCAGTGGACTGGACTATTTCCCGTGGTACGCACAAAGACAGAATGGTCTTCACCTGGCACATCCATCAGGTACCTCTGCAGCATTTTCCCACTCCGAGGAGGGTACGCAGGAAATTACTCTCCTTTCTTACCAGCCTTCCCAGCGCAGAAACAAAGATGACACATCTCATAATCCTGGGGCCGACTGCTATGTGCAGTTAGTGGGCTTGAACCAGACTGGTTGCAGAGGCACTTTATATCTGGGCTGTGGGTGAAAAAGGTGATGGCCACGTGTCGATCCTCTGCCTCTTGAGAGGGTCCCTGCAGCAGAGAACATCACGCGGTGTATGGTTTCTTTGCATTTGACACTTAAAGAACCCACCTGATTTCTTCACGGAGAAGGAGAATCAGATTTCTGAATGTGACGTAAGCATTTCTGAAATGCCAGATTTCCAATGAATCAGAATAAAATAAAAGGGTTTCTGGTTGTTTCTGAAAAACTAGAAGCCTGCATTTCAAATCTATGTGGCACACTCTATTAACATTGTGACCATATACTGTCTTTTAACCAGTTTCCAGAATCCTCATCTTAAATATTAAACTAAATCTCACTAAAATAAGATGACCCACTGCTGAATAAGTCATGTAAGATTTGACTTTTCTTTGCCATGTTTCCAGAACAGCTGTATAAATTAGTGTCTTAAAATCCTGGAGGGGGGGGGCGGGGAACAACAAGAAAAATACTTTTTTAAAAAGCCAGAAAAAATTAGCCAAGAAATAAATATCAATCCAATGTTCTAGACTCTGAGATTTCAGCACCTAGAAACCTTGCCTGACTCCAGGGCTCTACAGACAAGAATGTGAATTATTAATCTCTAGAGGAGAATAAAATATTTCTACTGCATTGTGTATTCAGCACTTCCATCCTCTTCAAGACAGAGCCTTACTGGACTGTTAACCGCAGGCTAAGCCACAGGAAGACAGGGTAATTTACTAGATTTGTCTTTGAGAATAATGCTTTTAGATATTACATTTTGTAAGAGAAATAGCCAAGCAGAACAGGTGAACCAGAGAGCATTTCAAAGTACGTCACTAATCGGCTACAAACCAACCACAGTTTTGACAAGAAAGATGCTTTTCAATAAAAACTAACTATGCCCACCCCCTTCCAACCCTGTTTCCCCAAAAGCCTAAAATCTGCATTTGGCAGAATAGTAAGCTACTTTAAGTGTAACCTACCTGAGATATATAGGTTTTCACCTTCTCTGGATGGAATACATTATATGCTTATCATGTCTATGATGGGTAGAGCCACCTTGACAGCAATATAAACGTACACAAGATCTGTTCTACTCTTCCTTTTCCCCAATAATGTCTTTTATATACAGGTTCTTATGGTCTGTAACATGAATTAGGGTTGCTCTGTGGGTTCTTGAGCTTCCTAACTAGAAAGGCTCAGATAAAAGTGCCCAAATGCATAGCATACGGGAGTTGTAGGACAGATAAGAATTACCAGATTTATGACTTGCGACCTGCCGATCACTGTGATGACCACAGTAATCGGATTGTAGTCACTCCGCGTACATTGCTGGTGACACTGCTGTTTTTAGTGTACGTGTGGGTCCTGCCAATCATAAAACTGAAAGACAATCCAGAGGGAAGCGGTGAGCTTCTGCAAGGGTGCTGAAACACACTGCGCTTCACAATGCTGAAGAACGCTGAGTAATGGTGCCGGTGCCGACAGACTGACAAAAGCAAAGGGCCACAAGTTCCACTGATTCATGCAAGACTTGCTGGTTCTCAAATTTACAATGGCAAGTTCATATGATTGCTGGTCAGCTGGAATAATTCAAAATGTGGCAAAGCTGTATAAAGCAAGTATGGATGAGTGTACACACACACCACGTGCACGCGCATATACATGCTTCCTTTTTACAAAATACATAAACAGCCTATTTGGTCCGTTATCCAACATGTAAAGGGATGAAGTAGAACATGTATTGGTTGTAAAGGACTTTGTGATTAGTAAAATTCAGATTCCAGTTGCTGGACAGTTAGGTATCATGGGTTTACTATTCAGGCAATGGTAAGTCTTTTGCTTTTGTGCTTCTCTGATGTGTAGGGGAAATTGGAGCACTAATTCTGCTACGGAGGTGAGCCCATGGCTGAGGAGGTTGGAGCTGGTAGGAGATGGAAATCTTGGAGAAAAAAACGTGACTAGTGTTTGATTTGGAACTGGAGTGGCTGTATTTGGAGATATCCCTTTGATGTTCAGAACATTCGGAGAGAGCTGCAATTGCCCAGCACTTCAGAACCAACTACACCCTTCCCTAGCTAGGATAAGATAAAGATCTCCATCTGAGGTCTGAACCAGGAAACTAATGGTGGCTATGATTACAGTCTTTTCACTATTTAATTAGGTTAAATAGGTTAGAATACATTGTAAATGTATACAAGAAGTGCATTATCTATCAGAGTACCAGCTAAAGGTTGGGGATCTTGTTGTTGTCTGGTTTCTATTAAAAACAGACATAGATAGATCTTGCCTCCTTATCCAGTCAACGAGAGACAAGTCACAGATAAAAGAAAAATTTGAAAAGCACGGGATTATTGAGCAGAAAATCAATACCAGTATAAGTGAGTTTATTTTCCTAACATTGCAGCAGAAATATTTTGTATATCATTTGGTCACAGAAAGAGAAAAGACACTTTTAGAAGCTAAACTGACTGTACAATATTGTAAAGAATATTTTTTTAAAGGAGTTTCATTATATCTTCATGAAAACTAGAACAACTTCGATATTGAAACATGCTTATTATCTTATGCCTTGTATTTTCTATACCATTTTGCATTCTTTCTATGAACTGGAGTGTCTTCATAAGAAAAGTTGCTTATTTACCCACTGAAGACTCTTGGCTACTATCAGTAACTGATTTCAGTGATGTTTTGAACAGCTACATCAGCTAAAGATCCAGTCTATGGTTCATGCCTTAGATTTATACAAATTGCACAAATCAGTCACAGGACTGACTGAAAGAAAATTCAATGAAATGAAAGATAAGAAATACAGAGAGTGCATTATTTTGATGGCACGGTATATACTTTGTTTTAATTTATACGCCAGTAGCTGTTAATGGACCACATAATGAGTCCAGAAGAAATTGAATCTCAACTGCTACTCTGTTGTTGTTCCTGTTATGTATGGTGGAAAAGAAGGTGGAAGGGTTTCGGGGCTTTATGGGGTGTCATAGAAGACCAGGCAAAACATTCAAGATATACTCACATCAGGGCAAAAGACTGGATGTTTGGGGAGAATGGATAGGAAAGAAGGCAAAACTGGTGGATATCTAACACTGAACAGACTGAGAAAGGAATCTGAAATGAAGAAAAAACAAGGATGGAATGCCCAGGAGAGGCCATTTTGTTAAGAAAAGAGGGGAAAAAAAAAAAGAAACTAGTCCAGTACAGGCATTAAAAGCAGGATTTGGCCCTTTCCCATAATTAAGTTAGTTTGTTTAGGGTACAGCAACTACATAAACTTCCAACTCAGCAAAAAAGATAATTTCTGCTTGTTATGTCAGCTGCTATTTTCAAAGTTGCCTGTTCGTTCTGAAGTTTAGAAAGTATCTAGGTATTTTTCCTAAGAACCAAGTGATAATTTAAGTACTTTACGGAATTACAGGAAAACAATGCAGAAAACTGATAGATAATAGTTTTTCTAACTATTTTAGTTAGAATCTAACTAAAGTTAAAGTTTAGAAAAACTAAGTTTTTCTAAAATGTTACTTTATTTTGGACTTTTCAGATGCTCTGAATGTCATGGATTAATTTCTCTCCTTTTATCATTAAAACAGACAAACTGTTATAAAATTTTTGCTCAACACAAAGAACAACTCCATATCAACAAGACAGAAATGCAATACAGCAGCATTTTCTCTGCTCTTTCACTGTCATAAAGTAAGATTTACAGAATTTCTTACTTTAAAAGCATCTTCAGTGCTCTGACTGGGAAAATTATTTCCCATAAGAGAACTATATACTCTTAAGAATGAAAGGTAGTGTTCATGTATTCCTCTCCACAGATCTGGAAACTCCAAACTTAGTTTAGCATGAAGGCATAGAGCTATATTCCCAAGATGGCTTATCTGATCTACAGAGGACTGCAGGTTTCAGTGTACTCATTCAAGAACCTTTCATTAGAGCTAATATTTAATAGAAAATAAACAAGAGAATAAACTCCCTAAACATGGAAGAAAATCTCCTGATACATTCATATTCGTGGAAAAATATCTGTCAGTCATATTTGCACTGAAATAGATTCTGGAGTCTGCAGAAGGACTTCTCCTGACCAGACAGAATTTTGCTCAAAAAAATCTATTCCCATAATCTCAAATTTTACTAGGAAAGCATATTCCCTGTAAATGTATACCAATATATGCATACTTTCATTTCTAACACAAAATAAGAATATGCATTTAAACCTAAGTTCTTGTCTTTTACTGCAGCAAAATTTACATGACAAGCCAGTAGGATGTTCTGTTGAGAGATCTGAACTGGATTTATGGAATTGCAATGGACGTTAACAGTATTAGTGTGGTCAATTTATTGGGAAGTAATGAAAACTTCCTCATTAGTATCTGTCTGATGTATAGGTAAGTAAAAGAGGACTTGTAAAAGTTTTGGATATCTAATAATATAGTGTCACTAAGTATAGGGGAAAACAGACTGTAATGCACATTGTATATTAATAGGTTGATGCTCATGTATCATAATCTTCACATCCCTTTAAGCTTCAGGATCTAGAAAACAATGAAAACCAACTTGGTTTCTCTTGGAAAGACTAATGCATGTGTTCTTATGGTTAGTTATTCTCCTAGGATATCAGAAATGCTTCATCATCTCAGCAGTTACACAAAATTGAAAGAGAATCAGTTCACTTTAAGTGCCACCACTAACACTGCAGAGTTGGAAGGGTTATTGCCATGAAAGCTAGGAGGCTTGTATTCTGAGAAAAAGCTGCATGCACTATATACACACAAACCATTACTTGCTTGGAGAGGGAAGAATTTAAATAGAAATGTATTGGGTTGCAGCTCTTCACCAGCTGCTCCAGCGTGGGTCCCTTCCACGGGGTGCAGACCTTCAGGAGCAAACTGCTCCAGCGTGGGTCCCCCATGGGGTCACAAGTCCTGCCAGCAAACCTGCTCCAGTGTGGGCTCCTCTCTCCATGGGGCCACAGGTCCTGCCAGGAGCTTGCTCCAGCACGAACGTCCCACGGGGTCACAGCCTCCTCCAGGTGTCTCCACCTGCTCCGGCATGGGGTCTTCCACAGGCTGCAGGTGGAATCTCTACACCCCCTCATCCTTCCTCCATGGGCTGCAGGGGGACAGCCTGCTTCACCATGGTCTTCACCAGGGGCTGCAGGGGAATCTCTGCTCTGGCACCTGGAGCACCTCCTCCCCCTCCTTCTTCACTGACCTTGTCTGCAGGGCTGTTTCTCTCACATCTTCTCACTCCTCTCTGGCTACAATTTGCTCCCCAGGTTCCCCCCCCTTCTTAACTCTGTTACCCCAGAGGCACTACCACCATCACTGATGAGCTCGGCCTTGGCCAGCGGTGGGCCCATCTTGGAGCTGGCTGATGTTGGCTCTGTCAGACATGGGGGAAGCTTCTTCTAGCAATGTCTCTCAGAAGCCACCCCTGTAGCCCCCCCCACCCACCCAACTATCAAAACCTTACCATGCAAACCCAATACAACAAACAACAAAACATTTTTTTTGTGGACTGCTATCATGACAGACTGACTAAATTTCCAGATATCTTTAATAATTTATTCTTGGCACAACTAGTAAGATGACCCACAACAGAAGAAACAGATCCTGATTTTGTCCTAAGAGATGGACATTATTTGGCTGAACGCTGACCACAACATACCTAAAATGAGCAACTTTGAGTAAAAAAAGCTAAAAACATTCACTATGCTAATATTTAATTTCAAAGCAGGGAGCTGTCACATCCCACCTGTGGGGAGAGGGGAGTGACTCCAATTCACAGATCCCCTCGGTGTGGACTAAGGTGAGATAACACTCAAGGTCCGTACATAAACATGAACTTTAATATGAATACAGAGAACAAATATTCTGTTAATGTTGGCACTCTCACAGTTACATCTACCTAAGTGGTGTGGTTTTATGGCAAATCAAGGTAGACCTTGCACTAATTGGCAGCTTTGAGGAAAAGGAGAGAAAGAGAGAGAGAAAGTCTCACCTGTCCTAGATCCAGTGTCACATCTTCTGACAGGGGTAGTTGGCATAGAGTGGGTCCCCCTGCAGATTTGCATGTGCTCCTATGTATTGGCCCAAGTTCTAGGAGGGGTTGAAACACCAGTACTTCTCCACACTTTTTTAGGGCAAATCAAGAGAAGTGGCACCAGGTCCCTCCCCATGACTTCCCTTTTGTCTTTCTCTTGGGGCATTGTCCAGGCTCACAGTACTGTCACCTGGGGCTCATCACTTACAGGAGCTGCATATAAATTAAGGGGGATGCTAAGAAGAAGTTAAAAGGAACAGCTAAAAAGCTTGCAGCTGGCATTGGGGCTACTTAATGATATTAGGAGATACATCAAACACATGTTACCTATCAAAAGAAGGCATTAGAAGACCACTTTCCCCTCAAAAAAATCTAAAAAGTTAAACAGTACAGAATAGAAAAGGACATAATTTTAAGTTGAAATCAAGTAGGAATAAAGAAAACAGAAGGAAGGATGAACTTTAGCAAATAAATAATAAAATTTTAAAGCAGCCAAAAAAAAAAAAAAAAAAAGGCGGAATATCTGCTTAAAGACAGAGCAACTACCAATGCAAAATGCAGAGCAGGAAACCAGTGTACTTACTGATGATGAATGGTGATTGTATTTACCAGTGTTTCTGGAAGAAAGAGCCATGGGGGAAAAGCTGTGAAATCTTATTGCTTCTGTTCATAATGGATTATTCTTTGGGGTCTGGTTTTTGGTTGGGTTTGTTTGTTGTTTGTGGGGGTTTTTTTTTTGGAAGAGGAGCAATGAATAAGTCTGTGGAAGTTCATCAGAATGAAGAGTTTACAGAAGTTCTGGAGTAAATCAGTGAGTGGACAGTACAAAACTATTAGCAGAGGTGTGTGCTCCTCTAAGAATTCAGAAGGAATTTCCTAATGAAAGAGCTGTACTATTGACTGTGGTGAAACCTGCTGGAAACCACAGGGCTCTGTCCTGGGACTTGTCCTGCTCAAATTTCTCATAAATGATCTGGAAAAAACCTGAGGGATAATTCTTTGAAAACATGATTCTATGAACATCAGCACAGTTCTATGCAGTGGTCAAAACAAACAAACGGTTATGTTAGGAATGACAGGTGGCAGGAGGGAAAGGACATAATAAATGTGGGACCATCCCCATGTCCCTGCCTCCCCCACCTCCGCAGCTGCCTTCAGGCACCTCACCGACAGCCAAGCAGTGCTTCAAGTCTGCAATACGGAAAGGGAAAAAGGCTTCCTTGCAAACAGATGACTCCCCATTCACATTCACTTTCCAGTCTCCCAATCCCAGAGCTCTACAAGTCCAGAGGAGAAAGGCAAGGCCGCATATCGGGGGAAGAAGGAAAAGCATGAAGTTTAACCTATATCGAAGCCCTGGGAGAGTTGTTACTGCTGCTGCCACCTTCAGTGTTCGCCTTCCAAGTCAGTTATATATCATTAGCGAAATGTATGAATCACTGCTCTACAGCCTTGATAAATATCCACATCCTGAAGAAATAGAAAATATTATTTCTAGAAGGAATTAAGTTGCATGTACCAGTGATTAAACTCCATGCAAGAAATGATGAAAGATAATGAGGGTTGAAAAATGAAAAAAAAAAAATTAAGTGATAGGAAATTACACTTCCTGGGGGAAGCACAGAATCCATTCATTTTTTAGTCTTCTTTAAGCTATATACTACACTTAAAACAGGAGGAAAGTTCTTTGAACTATTTGAATTTTGCCCATGTCCACTTTTAGATTTCACTTTAATCCCATAACACAATCAAGCCCTCAGCAGTATAAATAATTATTAAAAATTTGGGGAAAATTAAAATTTTTTTTCTGATTATTTGATGAATGCAAGCCACTAAAAATTCATCACATGTTCATGAATAAAATGTACGGCTGACAAATGATGTCAAACTATCTTTGGAGGAATTACGGAAATCTAAAAATTAGATTTAATTGGCAACAGGGGAGACTTTTTGGACCACTGTGATAGATGAGATGTTTGGACATTCCTACTCTTTGCAGAAATAACCATTTTTAAATGTGGACTCACAGATTCTTGCACCCACCATTTTAATTACCATGACATTATTACATCCAGTCCTCAAGTCAAGAGCCAAGATCTACAACACTACGCATTACCCAAGGGAATGTAGAGTTTTAAAAAGCCCATCTAATATAAATCCCTAGAATTGAAAGTACTAAATTATTTTAAATCCTCCATACAAATGTATGCATTGTAAAACTCACAAAGTTTATATGTGATTTATATGGCTTTAATATGGGATGAAATAATGTGTTTCCTGAACTGGAAAAGCAGTTGTAATATAATGTGCTTATATAACATGTTTAGGCAAAGGACATGTACGTCACATGAAGGAAAAGGTCAAGATTTGTCTCCATCTCTGCTACGTTTTAGAAAAATATTTACATTTGATTGTGTGTTTTACATATAGTGTTACATAAAAGAAGTTGCATCCAATTTCATAACCAGACACTTTTATTATATCAGTCCTTGTTGTGATTATCTGTTATGACCTTACTTAATCTCCTCCTATGGATGTAAACAGCAAAGCCTGCACTGAATCTGCCTTGCAGACCACTGAATCATAGTTATGACGTGAGCCAACGTTGCAAGTCAGTTATCTGTTGATTTCCTATTTAAGAAAGACACAATTTAAATTGAGAGTGGAAAGCAAAAATGATTTATCCTTTCTCCCAAACCATCCACTTCTTGGTCTGAATCATTACAGGAAGAGAAATTCATGCATTTCAAACCTGCTTAGGTTCCAATTGAATCCAAATGGTATTGGCTTTGTATTCCACTGACTGCAAAAAGAAGGTAAAGAAACCCAGACAGACAAAACAAGAATCTCTAACGTGTAAAAACAATAGAAGCTATGGTAAAATGATGGCCATTTAGCCATGCCTTGAACAGACACAAGGCACTGTGAGCTTGCACAGCTGCAGACTTAGGTTAGCTGATTTTTCTGATTTAATTTTAGATGTGTGTTTAACAGGCACTTAAATATGAGTAACCTCCCTCGGCTTTCTTTACAGTCAATGTAGAGAAATGGCACTTTCAGGATGCAATTCATTGGTCCTGTTTTCAGCATCTAGTCTAAAATAAGAGAAAGTGCAAGTACATACTTGTCTCCATAGGCTATAAGGGAGTCTAGGTGAGTAGACGTGTCTAGATGAGCTGTTAGAGATGTCTGCACCTGGTGAGACAGATCCCATCCTTAGATGCAGAACAGTCTGGTTTCAGCTGAGTCAAATTATAAATCAGGGAAAATATAACAGAATCCTTGTGTAGTCCTCTAGACAAACGTCTATTGCTTCATCCTGAGTCTTAAGTGTGAGAAAAAGAACTTTGAAATCAAAATGTGATTTCACAGGAAGCCAAGGCAAAGAACAAAATGAGAATAGTAAGATGAGACAGGTGAATGGCTTCCAAGGGCATGAACTTGCACATTTTAACTGAATAGTCTAAGTCAAATCCTGAGAGATGCCAAAAGAGGTAGTTAGTTACAGGCACTTAACTCAGCTGTGTGCTTGGTAAGACTCCTGAAGCAGAGAATGAGTGTTTCTAAAGTTTAGGAAAACATACCTGGACACTTGTACAGTCCCATTAAGAGTTCAGCCATCTGATATGGGGAAAAGAGGAAAACATAGAAATAATAACTTAGGCAGGCTCTTGTTCATCTTAGTTGCCATTTGCTTACACAGCCCGTTGTAGAAGAATGGAGCTCCACATACACTGCTCCCTAAAACAAATTACTTACAGTGACAGTAATGGCAGTGGTATTAAGACAAAAGGCATTAATGGCTAAGTCATTTTCCAAATCTGTGCACATCTGAATGTAGAATCAAGCCTCCTACTGAAGCTGAAAAATGCCTGTCTTCTGAAATACAAATGTCAGATAAACAGATTAGAAAAGTATGCAGATTATGAGACAGTTTTGTAATGAGTAGCATTCTCACCTAGCCGGATTTCATTCATGTCATGATACAACGTAATTTATGGCTATAGACAGCCTGATGGCTCACAAATGTCTGCGATCCTCTTCACAAAAGCAAAAAGACTGTTTCCCAGCTAGCAACAGAAAAAAACCCATGCTATGCCATACTTTATCCTTAGCAGATGTTTACACCAGATTAATCTTCAAGTCTTTGCTTGCAAGAAAAATAGGTAGTAATACACATTACTGTTTGCAACGGAGTTTTCCAAACTTAATAGGAAAGTGTCAGAATGAAAGCAGTAGTCAGAAGGTCAGCTCTAAAGAGAGGAAAAGAAAGGAAAAAAACATATTTAAAAAAGACATTTCAGAGCTCAAAGTTCTTTTAAGGGAAGAAAATACTTCCCTACCCTTTAGTCGTGTCTTACTGCACTCACAGAACCTTGAATCAATATTTAGCATTACCACTTTAATTGAAAACCAACACCATCATAATAAGAAGTGGGCATCAGCACTCTGAACTGCAAAGAAAGCAAGTTCTGCAGCGAGGACAAAATGCTGCTTTATTCCCAAGGGAAATTGCAGAGGAAGTATTTACCTCCTTTAGAAAGGGGCACAAAGGGTGAATCCTTCTTTCCTTACTCTCAAGGGACTTCATTAAAAACAATATATCTGACTAAAAAGAACGGGATTTGCATGATGTATTTGGACCCGCTTTAACACCTCTCACAGCACGAAGTTTGTCAGCACCTCGTCTGATTGTAAGGGAGCCACATATTGCAGCAAAAAACAAGTTTTGTACCGACACACCTTAGAAGAAAAACTAACTGAAAAATTTGTTGCTCTGCTACAATAAAAATGAATATTGTATGAAGCAACTAACAGAGCAGTGATTTAGGTTTTAAATCATCCTTTATTCTTTTCATCAGCTGAAGTATAAAACTGACTCCCCATTAACCTCCCACTTCCTCAGCAATTTAATGACCTTCTAAGTATAGAAATGCTCTTCATTTCTAAGAATGTCAGTCTGAAAGAGTAGGGGTCACAGTTTCCTCCAAAATTATGGCAGTTCACCTCTCCAAACGTCCCAGCAATTAGAAAGAAAACAAGAGCCTCCAAGTACCACTCGGACAAGGAATGACTTTTAAATTACAAGTCGCTCAAAGTGGTCCCCTTCACACTTGCTCCAAGTAAGGCACCCGAAGAACTGGTTTTGGGAAGGTAAAAACCTACAACTTCTGCAGCTGCAGATAAGCAATCTTCTGTCGGCCACGCTGCTGTATTTATATTTTACATATGCCAACACCTAAATAACTGTTTTACAGACCGACAAAAACTCTTGACTGTCCAAAGGCTTCAAACCCCTGAAAAGGGGGGGGGGGGGGGGGGGTATCTGCATGCCCCCACGTCTGACAATCTGCACGTCCTGCTCAGCCACGTCCCACGGCTCCCCTTCCTCTGCTCCCCGCAGCTGCCAGGCTGGGGGCAAGAGAGCCGGGGGGAACCGAGCGCTGCCCCGGAGAGGTGGGGGGGAGCTGCCGCTCGGGGCAGCCCCGAGGGACGGGGCTACGGCCGCCCCGGGGCTAGTCGCCGCCCGCTGCTCCGCTCGGCTCCGCGGAGCCCGCCTCCGCCTTGCTACCGGCCTCCGGCGGCTCCTTGTCCCCGCGGTCCTCGGATTTCTTGTTGAAACAGAGCTTGAAGACACCCAGGACGGTCATGACCAGGATGATCAGCATCACCACCGCCACCGTCACCAGGATGAAAACGTAGTTGGAGGAGGCCGGCGGATCAGCCGTCTTCTCCCCGCCGGCGGCGGCGGTGGTGGCGGGCGGCCCCACGGAGCTGCCGGCAGCCGGCGGCTCCGCGGGACCGCCCGCGGCGGTGGGAGCCGACCCCGTGGCCGTGTAAGACGTGCCGGCCCGCCCGCCCAGGGTGCGGGCACAGGCGAAGTCGCCGGCGGCATCCCGGCACCCGACGGCTTCGGCGCACCGCCCGCTGCCGGGGCTCCGGTAGCCGAAGGGGCAGGGGCAGAGGGGCTCCGCCGCTCCCTGCCAGGCGAAGCCGCCCCGCTTGGGCTGGCAGGTGAGCCGCAGCTCCCCGCCGGGGCACGCCAAGGTGAGGACAGTGCCCGGCGGGCTGAAGCCGGGGCCGGCGCTGCGCTCCTCGAAGGGGAGGCGGTAGTCGAGGTCGAGGGCGCCCGCGGGGCTGAGGTCGGGGCAGACGCCCTCGTACTGGTACTTGCAGATGTAGCCCTGGCTCTCCCGCTGGCAGGGCCGCTCCTTCCAGCCCCAGCTGGGGCCGCCGCCGGGGGCGGTCGCCGCCGCCAGGTGCAGCCCAGCGCAGCGGGCGGCGAGACAGGACCGCACGGGCTCCTTCGCCCACCGGCCGAGCGCCGCCGGCACCTCCCGCGGGGCCACCCCGCCGCCGGCACCCTCCCAGGAGAAGCCGCGGAGCGGCTGCCCCGCGTCGGTGCAGGCGGAGGCGTTCCTCTTCAGCCCGACCCAGAAGAGCGAGGGTGTGGGACCCGCCGCCACCTCAGCCAGCAGCCCCAGCAGCAGGCGCAGCTCCGGCTCGCCGCTGACCCAGGCCAGGCTGCCCTGCCGGCGTTCGCAGGCGCTGCGGCCCTCGGCGTAGGAGCCGTTGGCGAGGTGGGCGCTGAAGCAGGCGCCGGCGGCGTCGCAGCGCACGGAGGCCCGCGGCGGCGGGGGCCGGCCCAGGGCGCAGGCCGCGGCCAGCAGCAGGCACCAGGGCCCGGCCCGCCTCATCCTGCCGGCGAGGGGCGCAGGCTGCCCCAGCGGCTGCGGCGGCACTCAGCCCCGGCTCCGGCTGGCCCCGGCTGCCCGCCCCGTCCTACCCCAGCGCCGTCCCCGCGCCCAGGGCCCTCCCCCGGGCCTGCCGGAGGAAACGTGTCGGGAGCCGGGGTTGATCTCGGCATCCTCCGTTTGTTGGCGGGCGGGTGACAAGCAGCTCCCAGCGCAGCCAGGAAGCCTCTGCCCTGCCCGGCGGGCGGTTGTCCAGCGTCGGGGGAGATCGAGGGTGGGCAGTCCCGGTGCGTGCCCCGCTGTCGGACGGGCAGGAAGGTGGCGAGGCCCAGAGCCGCCCCGGGGTCATGGGCCCCGTTTCAGGTCTGTGTGCGGGAGATGGCGGGGCCTCTCCTGCCAGGCTGTTGCACAGCACTTCCAGGAGAAAAGCAGTCCAGCTTCAGTGACTTCTTCCTTGAAAGATGGAGGTTTGCTGGTTAGGTGAAGCTGTGCAGCCCATCCCCTAGCTCACAATACATGAAACAGTTTAACGTGCACAAAAACTTCCTCAGCTCACTGTTTTCAAGCAAGTCGGCCTAAATGCGTCATACATTAGGTGTCTGTGATGATTTCCAGCAGGTTGTTCATAAATGATTTTAACTGATCCACTACATCTGTTCCTCAGTAGGCAGTCTACAGGTCGCCTCATTTTCATATTCTTTACTGTGATGTCTGCGGTTACCTCACGTGTACCTTCAGATACAGCACGCATCTGAGTCTTTTCCCCAGGAGTGTTATATGGCACAAACCCACATGCATGCATGTGCATTTCATTTTCCAGCTTTCACTTTGGAAGAACCCCTGTCAATATCTTTAGTTCTGTGAGCGTGATATAATACAAATTCTTAGTGTTTGAACACTGAGAAAAAAAATGGAGAAAAAAGCGGAAAATAAATAATATTTAGAATTTTAAAAAATTAAGGTCCATCAGTCATTGCAGTCTGCAGAGGCGTGAGTTCTACAGTCTTGGGCTGAGGCTCCAGGTGGACTTGGTCCTGCACCAAGTACCCTCACTGCTCCAGTACGCAATAGGCTCTGCATCTGTTCAGCCCTTTCTTAAGAATTTAATTTCTCTTCAGAGGGGATAAATGTGGATGACAAGTCCCATTCAGCTAGCCTGCGACTGACCTGCACAGATCTCATTGACTCCAGGCCTACATTGAGATATAACTCATTTTCTCTGGGCACCTCAAAGAAGCATTAGAAAGATGGGTGTACAGACACATTGTGTGATGAAGCTCTGAAGCACAGCCTAGTTTCATAATGGATTCTAAATATTGAGTAAATTTTATAAGTTTTCCAGCAGGAGACTGTCTTGATGGACAAAGCGTTTTAGAGACTGTTTCCTAGGGAAGCTCAGCGGCTTCATATATCCAATATTTTGGATAGCTTTGGCATTCTTATTTCCTAGCCGAGCACAGAGGTCACAATAAAGCAAAAAATAAGATGCTAGAAAGAGTAAATTCTGTTTTCCCTTATTGTCCAGTTTGGTGAATTATTAATAATTAACCTTTTTTTTCCCCAAAAAAAATAAAGTAGACTTTCAAGCATTGTTTATGGCTTTTCAAGTATGCCAGTACTTAAAAGGTGGCTACAGAGAGGATGGAGGTTCTCTCTTCACAAGGAGTCACATGGAGAAGACAATGGGCAATGGGTACAAGCTGCACCAGGAGAGGATTTATCTTGAAATAAGACATTTTTTATTCTAAGAACAATCATTCGCTGGAACAACCTCCCTAAGGACATGGTAGAGTCGCCATCACCGGAGGTTTTCAAGATGCGATGGGACAGAGTGCTAGATAATCTCATCCAGGCTCCCTTGCCCACAAAAGGTTGGACCAGTTGATCTTTTGAGGTCCCTTCCAACCTGGGCTGTTATATGATCCTATGATTCTATGATAAGTAGAATGATTTAAATATTTATTTCAAATCTATATAAAAATGCAAGAATTAGGTATCAGCCTCTCCCCAAAATATGCATCTATTCATCTTTGCTTTGGGCAAACCTCTTGTTAAATGCTTGCACAGCCCCACTGGATATCACATATACAGAAATTCTGTTTATCACAATTGTAGGCAACATTTTGAAATACACAAAATAGAAGAGGTTGATTAGGGGTAAGCTGAATTCACACATTTATAACTGGTTTTAGGCAGATCTTTACATTCAGTTGGTGTTTTGTTTCTCTTGTTTTCAGCAAAAATGGAACTACATCAATATTGCCTATATTCTTACAATTTTTATGTTTCAAGAGCTACTAAACTGCTTTAGTAAAAATAATTATGTTGAATTTGCTACATGCAACTGGGAGTGTAAATCTGGGTGCCAGTAGACTTCACTTTATGGAAAATAGGTTTCATACCAAAACAAGAACCTATTGGTTTAAGTCTAGATCAAATTAGAATTTTGGTTAATCAAGGTGCAGAGATGGCAGCCACTGAAGTCAAAATCCACAGTGGTGTAGCAGCTATGTTTTCAGAGCTCTGCTGCCTACTGGAATTGTTACTCCCGTGTTCACGCCTCTCCATGGATGGAGGCACCAAACCACGTGCCTGTGCGGGTGAGCATGGGGAGATCCCCACCAGCTCCGAGCTGGAAAGACACGGTTCAGTTTGCATCGGGAAGCTGTGTCATCTACTCTTCAGATCTCTGGTTCTTCACTGGATCTAGCCTTAAATGTACCTAAACTAAATGAACCATTCCTTTAGTCCTTCAATGTTTCTTGATGTGTACAAAAGCTACGCTTCGACAAATACCTGTCAGCTTAGTGTCTTGAGCCATTTTTACCCAAATGTGGTTGTTAGGTTTGGGATAGAAGAGAGGTTACTAGAGCTTTACCACTGCTGTTTTGCTGAGGAATGCTGACAAGGCTTTGCCTAATGTGCCCCTGCAATTCTACAGCTTCAGTTTGTTTTCTCTTTCAAAATTGAGTTCATTTATTATAGCTGAATAGAAACTAGCTTTTATAAATCAAAGGAATGATATAGAAGCCCCCAAATATCCATTTTATGCTTCAAACCTAAGGCTCTGTCCCTGGGGAGGAGAATGCAGCTCAGTCCATGAAAACATTTGCTCCTTTGCTTCTGTTCTCGCCTGTCAGCAAGGGCATGATTCGAGCCGTCTGGGGTGGCCTCTCCGCCAGGTAATTGACGGGTAGTACCAGCTCATTTCACACAGGCCATGACTTTAATTTCCTAGGCTGTATTTGAACCAGCAATTTAGAAACAACAGGTTAGCCACCAGTGCCCCAGGCATTCCCGTCTCGCCTATGAACATGTACCACACAGACAGATGAAAATGCTGCGTGCCAGAGCCACAGGCTTTCGCCAGCAGGAAATAGAGACAGTAGTTGTATGGCTACTTTATCTGCCCGTATACCTGCTCTTCTCTACGGCTGCTCCCGAGAGTCCTGCAAAATATTGAAAAAATAACAGGTCTTCTAGATCTCCAGAAAGCAGCTCTTGCTCTGGTTTTGAGTGTTTTTCTTGTTCTTACTTTTAAGTAAATAATAAAGCACTCTTTTATCGTGTCTTCACGGGGCTTTTCCTGAAGACATCCTTTCTTGAATGACAGGATTAGCTACTCACACACAAATGCTGGTACCAGTCAGTGTGTGAAACAACTAAACTACATATAAAGATGACTTTATTACATGAATGAGAATGTTATATGACTGACTGATGTGTAAGTCCTAATGTAGCTGTTTTGCTCAGTAGTAAAAGCCTTACTTGTTTAGCTGTAGTCATTCCTTAGTCTTCTGCCTGTAAGATCTGAGCCTTTGAAAAAACAATGGCTTGCTTTAATTGTAATTTTGCTAAGAGGCATTAGTTTTTTTTGTTTCATTATGTAACTGTATCTGTCTTATAATAATATGTACATTTTGACTAAGGAGTAATGAGAGAAGGCCTTATTAATAAAACTACTTTCTTTTCTAGGGTGGATTCTTTTTTGCATTTTTATAAGGTAAATTAAAACTGTTCTTTTTGTGACTAACCAGGAAATACATCAGCCATATGCAAGCACATACTTTGCAGCTGCTAGGGCTTAAGGGGGTGTATTTTCATTAGAAGTAGCCTTGTAGAGAGATACGGTATCCTGTTCTTACTAAGATCTGTATTGTGCTTCGCAGAGGTAGATGGATGGCACAATAAAAGAGATCTGCCTGGCTGCTAAGGGGACAAGTGAAATGATCGCATAGCACTGTGATGCGTAGGGCACAAGTAAGGTCACTAATCTGGCTGGTGACACTTCTCATCCCCAAAGGGGGTACAGGAAGATGTCTGGAAATGGATCTGTCTACCCATTGTGCCATAAACCTGGAAACAGTGTCTAACGGCAGAAGCAGCTACAGCGTCTCTTTTCTGCTGGCGTAAAGGAAGGCTGCTTATGGTGCACCTCCCTTTATCACCTGTCCTGAACAGGTAAAGAAACCTGCTGCGGTCTGTGGCATGATACAGATTTCTTTGGGGTTGGAAACTTTGGAGAAGGAGCGAGAAAGGCAGGAGAAGATCAGTATTCTGGCAGCACTGCCCGTTGGCGTGGCTCCAGCCTTTTAGCTTGCTGCAACCTTGCCGAGTCTGCGCTGGTTGGCAGTGGAGAGGCTGCGTTGTCCCTGTGAGCTCGCTCCTTCCCCCTCATCCCAACCGATATCTCTACTGGATCCACACATCCTTCTGCTGAATTTATCGTGAGTAAAGTCAAAACATATTCCCCATCTTTCAGTGCCCTGCTAAGAGACAGACAGTAATTTAAATAACCCAAAGGAAACAGGTATTTTGGAAAAGTGAGAATCACTGTTGTTTGACGGCACGCCTCAAAAATTACGAGTTAAATCCTCCTTTCCTCTCTCAGTGCTTCATGAACTTGGTATCTGTATTTAAGAAGTGGTTTATCAAATAAAAGGCAGCCCTACATTTAACATGTAAGTTGTGTTTAAGCATTTTCTTACTAAAGGATTATATTCTTCTTGAAGAAAATATGTAAGTTAAAAATCAGACCCTCCTGAAGTCCATGAGAACTGTCTCATTTCAACAGCACACCAAGATTGCTCATGAATTCAGTCAAACAACTTGCAACAGGGAGTAAAAATGCCAGGTGGAATCTGGCATGCTTTTGTTACTTTTCCAGGGAACAGGACAAGAAATGAAAATACGAATTGCTGTCTTCCTGTAGAAACTTCCACGATCATAAGAATTTAATTATTCATCTCTCAAAAGGACTACATATATAACAAGGTTCACTTACACAGTTTGGAAAAGATAACCCAGCAGGGGTCATGCAAGTTCCCTTCTACTGTAATAACAATTTCCAGTGACATTATCACATAGCTATGGGACGTTTTTAAAAATAAGGAATAATATTTAACAGCTGTTGTGAACACAGTTATGTTTATGGCATGGGCATAAAATATAACTAATCCTGACCAGCTGAAGGGGCATTTAATAGATGGATTGCATTGGCAAAACCAAACAAATAAAAAGATGCGACTGTAGCATTACCCAAAATGCCTATGTTCCCCTTAAAGCCTGTTCAGTTTAGATGTTCATGTTTCCATTACTAATTATGCAAGAAAAATAATGTATTCTGTTAACACTTCCATTCATCTTTAATGAGTTATTAAGAAAGAGTCCAATCCTGTAATTAGCTAGGGGAAATGAACTCCAGAACTCTCAAATTAAACACTTTAAATCTTTTCCAAAAATACTGTGGTCTATAAATACTTTTTATTCTCACTCTAGGCCACTCTTCTTCCTTTTGTTGACTGGATAATTCATACTCATTCCGTCCCAGCCTCCGTATTCTTCACAGATCTCCTATATTAGATAGCACTGTCTGGTTGCCCCATTTGAGCTTCATGTTGAGTATACATTGGTTTGAGAGGGTCCGCAAGAACTGGATGTAGGGTATGGCCATAGGGTCTAGTTTGCAGTTAGCGATGTCAAAAAAAAGCAAAAGCACTAAAATGCATCATGGTATGATGAACTTTCCCTGCATCATCTTCTCTTTTCTCTGTACCTTGAGCGTGAAATGCACAGCAGTGGTCAGAGCTTTGACTTTGATATATTTTATTGGTCTGTATGAAGTGTTTGGATGCTGCAGAATCTGAGCCTTCAGTTGTGTTTGTGTGTGTGTGTCTGTATTTAGATGTTTGTATGTATATCCATAAAATAGAGTAAAATAGAACAGAACAGACTAGACTAGAATAAGGCTGAGAGTGCAGCACAGGGTTAAGTTGAGGGAATGGAGAGCTGCAGCACAGAATAAAATCAGTAGGCAGGAAAAGAGGGAGTAGACACAAAAAGAAGAGAATAGGAAAGAAATCAAAAGAAAAGACAGGAGAATCAAGATCATTCACCAGCGCCAAAGTACGTTGTGGTGGAGGGAGCCAAGGGGCCGTGTCCTTGCTGCCGCTGCGCGGTGCGGCACACACGCTGGTGCATGAGGTCATGCTGGTGACTGCAGGCATGTTTGCACAGCTGGGCAGCATGATCCCAGGCGGTGCAGGCCTGTCAGCATGGAGCAAAGGACAATGACAGCTAAAATAAAAGGCAGTTACCAGAAAAAGACCGCATGCAGTTCTTCAAATATGTTCCTTTAGGCAGCTGTGGGAGACCCGCTATGTGCTGAGGGACGTTCGCAGCCTTAAAGCTACTTGGTGGCTCCAAGGCCATCCTTAAAAAGCGTTATTGTCAGAATGGGTTTGACACCTTCTTTAGGCCATTTCCTATCTGGTCCATAGGGATGCTATCAGCAGCCTGTGTAAACCATAGGTTTCGAAGGTCTGGGAAAATGTTGTGCGCAGTTCTGATGTCCTCCCATCCCAGGAAAAAAACAATGAAAAGAAAAGAATGAGAGATTAATTCTGATTTACCTATATCCTAATATAGGTTTCTAATCTTTTAGCAGGTTTTGACCTAAATAAAAACATTTTGGGAAGTTAATGAATTTTCATTTAAAGTGAGAAAACCCCACATTTTTACTAACTTCCTATAGAATTGTAATTATACCACAGACTTCTGGGACTGGCTGACTTTTTGGGATGAGGCAAAGTTTCCTAGGGAAATAAAGTAAAATAGAAGGAAATCTAGTGGTAAAGAGGTGATTTCACTTCCTGGCCTTTTGCCCAGACTGACCATTTCAGAAAGAGTCTTGAAGCATTTGCTTAAAAATGGGCAAGGGATACAGACTAGTAAGAATAAATTCAAGAGAGAGCAGCTGTGAGATGGAGAGGCAGCAGATGCTTGTCTACACAAGCAGTTAATTCAAAATGGAAAAAATAAAAGGAAGGAAGAATATTCTGAGCCTAGTGAAATAATTGTTATGGAGGTTATAGGAGGTAAACATGCCTTTTATAGAGATATTTATTGCCATTCTTTTTTGTGAGACTGGCCAGACTAAAAAGCTTTTGGTTCTCTTTACCGATGCATTTTCCCCCTTTCCCTTTTTAAATAATGACCTTTCTTGAAGCCTTTCCTTCTCAAGAAAGTCTAATGTTTTAAATGGTCCTCATTGTTTGCTTGCAAGAGATAGAAGCAGAGACTTTAGATTATTTGTATACTACAGAAGGGAAAGAAGATTTTAGAGGATCTTGCTGTATGGTGCATGGCTTTTTTCCTTTCCTCTTTGTCATGGTAAAAAGGCCAATGTGCTGTGCTTTGCACTTGTATGGGAAATGTGTGTTCAGCGGTACTTACTCTTGCTGTCCTAAATGGCTCTATGCTCATAAAATGGTACCTAGGATTCTGAAATTTTACATGACATAAAAAACCACAAGGAAGTTATCTTCATGCTCCGGAAAAAGTCCATTTTGAAAACAGGTAGGCTCAAGAAATGAAGTGTCTGCCTATGGACTTCCCACACTCCAGGATGTGGGATATTCAGAACTGGTGTCTTAGTCTGTGTCTAATTAAAACAGGAAAATTAAAATCATATTTTAACTAAATAAATGCTTATTTTCCAGTAATGACTCATGGTCTAAGTAGTGGATGTTTCTTACCCACATTTTTTTCATACTAAGGTTAAAATCCTAGCAGCTCTGACAGTTTTTCACAATTTAAATGAAATAAACATCTCTTATGATATATGAGAATGTTATTTTTCAAAGTCTTAAAAATTAAGGTCTATCACTGCTAAAGGTATCAAAGACCAACTGTTTCCATGAAGAATAAAACAAGTTTCTGCTTAGCAAACTCACTTCAGAACATGCAGTCACATATTCCATGCATTAGCATTTATGCATCCACAAGGTAGAATTGATCTACATTTTCATCCACAAGCAGGTTTTGTTATGATGATTATTGTAATTTATTTTTATATTATGGTGGCGTGTCAGGCCCTGGTTTCCTTGTATTAAACAAAAAAAAAGCTCAACGTGACCCGGCAATCTGTGCTTGCAACCCAGAAAGCCAACCGTATCCTGGGCTGCATCAAAAGATCCGTGACCAGCAGGTCCAGGGAGGTGGCTCTGCCCCTTTACTCTGCTCTCGTGAGACCCCACCTGGAGTACTGCGTCCAGCTCTGGGGTCTCCATTACAAGAGAGACATGGAGCTGTTGGAGTGAGTCCAGAGGACGGACATGAAGATGATCAGAGGGCTGGAGCACCTCTTCTATGAAGACAGGCGGAGAGAGTTGGGCTTGTTCAGCCCGGAGAGGAGAAGGCTCCGGGGAGACCTTATTGCAGCCTTCCAGTACCTAAAGGGGCCTACAGGAAAGCTGGAGACGGACTGTGTACAAGGGCATGTAGTGATAGGACGAGGGGTAATGGCTTTAAATTGAAAGAGGGTAGATTTAGATTAGATATTAGGGAAGAAATTCTTCACTCTGTGGGTGATGAGGCACTGGAACAGGTTGCCCAGAGAAGCTGTGGATGCCCCCTCCCTGGAAGTGTTCAAGACCAGGTTGGATGGGGCTTTGGGCAACCTGGTCTAGTGGAGGGTGTCCCTGCCCATGGCAGGGGGGTTGGATCTAGATGATCCCCTTTCAACCCAAACCATTCTATGATTCTATGATTATTATTTCCATTTGTTTTTATCATATAATATCAGCAAAGATATAGTTCTTGTACTGCTGATATTAACATCTCAGGGCTGCAGACAACACGTAAACATCATGTGTCTCCTGTAGAGCTGTGCAGAACGACTCCCACCTCAGTCCATATCTAATCTGTTCTAAGGTGGGTGTGCGCATGTAAAAGGAAAAGTGCACGCATGCAAATTACATACCCATATGCAATGGGCATGCATATGCCCATTCTGCCCATATCTGAATATTTGTGATTATTTGTCCCCAGTATTCTGCAAATCTTTGAGAAAGATATGCAATCTATTCATGTGATAAAATAAAGCCCTAACTATTGTTTAGCTGAAGACAAAACCAGTTAATATCCATATAATCATATTTAAAATAAATCATGACTAATAGGAAGTGAAAACAAAAAGTGGCCTCACTTCCTGGCGTCATTGAGAGTGATGCCAGCCAGAGGCTGCCCTTGAAGATTGTCCATGAAGAGATTGTCCGTGAAGGGAGGGACTGTCATCATTGCTCTGCTGGCTTCAGATTTCAACCACTATATACTTTGTCTACTTTTATGTGGTACAAAAGCGCAGTCGCAGTAATCTGTTCCTCAGTGCTCATCAGATACAGTATAAGGTGAGGAAGAGGCTAGGATCTGCAGGAATTTATTTTAGATACTGACGAGCTCTATGGGCAGGCCAAGTTCCCTGGAAGGCTGGTTCATATCCAGTAGCATTTTCCCAGGTAAGGCATGCACTAGCAGCACATGTTGCATGCCGTTCCTTCAGCTGCCTGTTTCTCAGAACAATAGCATGCATTTCAGCTGCACCACTTGCTACTTGGATTTAAAGGGCCTTGGTTTCATATTAGTTGAATAGAAAAGGTCAATAAGAGGTCAGAGACAATTGAATGTTAATAAATAATAAAGGAATGAGAGCTCCAAGTGTTTGACCCATCTATGCTGATGTGATATTGATCTGAACTAGAAGAGAAATGTCAAACCCTTCCCCATCCAGAGGTCTAGAAATGCTTCTGATGTGTGTTAGTAAAAGATAAGAATCAGACCAAGAATATATTAGCAGATGCCACAGGGAATAAAGCATGAGCAACCCAAGAACAATAGTTACTGTGTGTCAGCTACAAATAAGATGCTTATCTGGCAGAGCACATTCTGCTTATGCCCTTTCCTTCAGTCTGGACACGCCAAAGAGACTTCTCATGGGAGGAGAGGTCAGGCACAAGGAAACAGCGTAAGGGTAAGGTGACAGGTTCATGGGACTGCAGCTGTGCCCTCACATGGAGGGGTGGAAGGAAGGTTTTAAGGCAATGGATTTGCTCTACACAGACTTTCCACCCTATGTATATTCTGACTGTCCTTTGTATTTTACCCTGAGAGCACCCAACTGGATCCGCAAAGGACTTCAGGTATCAAGCTACCATTTCCAATTAAAGAATGGATCTTCAAAGCCTCTGCTGTGCTGTGATATAACCCTCTAGAGGCAGCTCCCCTACACACCCATTTTCCTTCCTGTAAAGTACTTTACATTTTTCCCATTAGACGCGTGTGTAAGCTTGACTTTACACTTGACAAGTTAAGAATTGTCCCTTCTGTATTCGTCATCTTCTTTGATCTCAGATAAATCAAATCAGCTAAACACACCTACTGCATAAAGTCTTGCACAAAATGCAATCAGAGACTAAAAGGACGGATAAGGGAAATCCTGTAGCCTGAAGGTTAAGGCATTTTTCACGATGAAGCAGAGTTGCTTCTGCTGCAGCAATTATTTCTGTACTTTATATCCACTGAAAAAAAATTGTCAGGAAGGGCTGATATGGAAACACATCTAAGATTGCCTGATCTTCTCCTGAAGCATGGGGGTTTGCTTCACATCTCTGCTCCACAGTCTGACAGAGGAAGGATTTAAACATATATCTCTGACATTCAAGTAAGCATATTAATCACTGAACTGTCTGTTTTTTCCTTTTTCTTATTAAGAGAGACTGACTACATACCAGTTTTCTGATATATTAGGAGTCAACCAGTGGGGATTTGGACTAAACAAACCTCTTTTCCTTCCTTCTTCCCCGACAGAAAGGGCTTCAGTGTGTCTCCATCTTCAAACGAGCTAGGAACGCGGTGCATTTGACAAGGATTATCCATTGAAGACGATACTAAATTGAGGCCTGTCTACAATATTCAGATTGTGTTACAAAGGAAAGAGCTCTTGCAGAAATATCTAGAGAAAAAGTGCTTTTGCTGAAATGTTCTCTGTTAGTCTCTTGCCACATCAGGATCAGGATGGCAATGTTTGCTGCTGTAAAGCCAGTGAGAATCATCCACTTTTAAATGTATTGGTTTTAGTCTTACCTGTGCTTTGTGCCAGTCTATGAAAAAGGGATTTTTATTCTTTAGCATTTAAATATTAAAAAAAAAAAAGGGGGGGCGGGAAATTGCTTCCTTCTGTAATTCCTAAAGACTTTCTATTTCAGTGTAATAAAACTTAGGGGAATTAATATACATAATCTTAGCTAAAATCTCAACATTATGTTTTAATAAAGATGCTGACGTAATTGTGACTTCAAGCCACTACTCACAGTGGATAACATTTCTAGGGGAAACAGGAAGGGGTCTTGGTCGGTGGTTTGATTTAGCCAGACTCCTTTGGTGGGAGACAGGCAAGGGAGACAGACAGACGAGATAAGGCTTCTGACTCTGAATCACCCCCACCAGACTGGCCATATTAGTCACTACAAAGAGAATTTATCCTGTCCTTCTAACACTGTAAAGATTAGCTTACCAGTTTAAGTATATTTGGTCATGTAAGATTCACATGTATTTTTCTTTTTTTTTTCTTTTTTTCTGTATGTGAGTGGAGTATCCCATAATCACAAGAAATGTTTGTAAGAGCCACTGGATTTTCAGTTCCTCTTGGAAAAATAAGTTAAATAGGATTACAGAATCTTATAATAATTTAAATTACTTTCTTTCTAGGTCAAGCAAATGTTACATGAAACATCCTTCCTTGAAAGTAGGTTTTATATAGACCTTTAACTTCAGACTTCAAGATTAAACTTGTTTAGTTACACATATTAATTGCATGTATATATGCAATGCCAGTTCAGAGGTATGCTTGAATACATTCATTGCTGATATGCTGGATTTATGATAACTAAACCAGAGGGCCGGGAAACCTTGCTCTCCTCATTCCAAAGGGACTGAAATGCTTCTACCGTTCAGTAGTCTTGTATGCTTGTCACCATTAATGTTCCCCCTAATTTATTTCCCTGTGCGTGACAAATGACCTCCTGAATACCAGTGTGAAACCTGTAGCCCTAGTTTGCACGAAGCCGGTAATGGGAGAGGAAAATAAATGAGTTTGTAAGTCCTCTCTGTGCTTTTGATATTCTGGGGCTCATTCAGTTCATGGCATGAGTTTCTACAGCTTCGTGACTTCTGCACCATCTTAGAAAGTAAGAAAAAGTTATTTTGCAGTGCAAAATGGGATCCTGTCAGGCCCTCGAATTACACTGTGTCCAGGAAAGCATAGTTGCATAACTGACAGAGACACCTTGTCCAAAAACCTTGAGCAGACTGAAAACATACCTTCCCAGTCAAGACTTCATTTTGAATTCTGTCATTCCAGTAAAGAAAGAGGGGGGAAAAAGAGAAGCGTGGAAAGTACTGGAAATCATCCTGTATGTGACTGGGAGCAATAGTGCACCTCCTGCTCAGGAGAAAAAGCCACAAGAGGAGCAGCTTGTCAGTCTGGATCTATGCCTGCACTCCAGAGTCCCGGCCAGAAGATAGGAAGGAGGCTCATGGAAGCAGGTTGCAGGGCTGGGAGAGCACCAAGGGCATCTGGGAGACAGGGGACACGTCTGAGCTTCCCCTGTCCTGGTCTGTTTGTTTGCAAGTTAAGGCATTTGCAGACGGACTTGTGGGAAACCTGAACTTGCGTTGGCTTGAGAAGTTACCACCCTCCATGCACATCCTCCCCTTTGCCTACTGCCCGGGGGCAATAACCTCAGATGGTGGACCAGCACAAATCAAGGGGTGCTGATCATCCCTTTGTCACATCCAGGTTTCTATCTCCTGCCTTTCTTGGCCATTGCAGTGGTCACTAGTAAACCTGGTGGTGGCTACAGCTGCACCTGGCACAGCCTGCCCACTTCTGTGGCTCCTCTGTTAGGCACGGCTGCCTGCTCAGTGGGTGGAAGCTCTGTCCCATGGCTGTGTCAACCTGCTACATGCAATGTGTAATAAACACATCCTCAAATAGTCAGGCACATGAGCACAAAACTAGCTTTTGCAGGAGTAAAACTGAATTGCTGCTGTGCTAACAGAAAGTGAATTTGAAGAGTGACCAGGCATGGGTAGAATGGCTTCATTTTGAAGCCTGAATGGAGAAAGACAAATATTTTGGAGCCATGTACCACTCTTACTCTCTCTACAGAGCCATATAACCTATTTGACTCCAACTTGTGGTGTCATTTATAGATTACCCCTCGTGCACATAAAGAATAGATCCTCTGCCTGAATGCACAAGGTATCCCTGTATGTAAATGGTACCACTTATGACAACAACCCTCTGTGCCTGAAAAGCAGGGTAAGGTCACTGAGTGAGCAGGGATCATGGCAAAACAGTGAAAGACATGCTTGAAAGCTCAACTACAGTGGTGTACCCAAATGTGTGCAAATAAGAACTGTATAAATACAGGCAAGTGGAACAGAAAATCCTTACTCTCATTTAAGGCTGTGGGAATTTTACCACTAGATTCAGAAATGCTAGAATGCCACCCAAAGCACATCAGAAAGTATAAATTAATGGTTTCTGGAAAAACAAATTGAAATGGAGAAGGCAGCATTTCTATTTTAGAACAATGCATTTTAAAAAGGTCTATTTTAGTTTGACATTGTCTTGTCACTACTTACAGCAGAAGTGCAAAATGGCTATTATCCAGTGACAAAGAAGTAGGTTACTGAAATTGCTGAGGCTTTAGTGTTCCAGCGTGCCTGACACTAAGCCTGATTTCTGTTCTTAAGATAAAAAGATTTGATATGGTTCTGTAGAGTAACAGGCAACTTTCCTATTACCTTCATATTATGAGCATATGCAGATTATAAGCATTTTTAAAAAAAATAATCTGTACACAGTCTGGAGAGAGACTGGTACAGTGTATTGATGATAGCCTGACTCTGCTTCATTGCCCTAATGCCGTAATTCTTAAACTGAATAGCCTCAGGATGTCCCACCCCTGTCTAGGCAATGAGTCTAGCCTAATTCTCATTTCGGCAGTCATCTGCCTGATAATGGCTAAAGTCTTGATGACTGTGGGGCAGCATGCACTGTAGTTACCTATGATATATGAATTCTACAGAATAAACAAGCAGTTATTTTTCCAGCACTATCTGCTTGGCACATACCTTCAAAAAAGTGTAAACAAAGGAAACAGGCAAGAGTTGAATTTATTATCTTGATTCTATATGGATCAGCCCTTGGCAGGACTGAATGGCAGTGAAATCAACACTCACAAACGAAGCACGAACAAAGGTTCATCGTACAAGCTGTTTATTTTGTTCTTTGTTTGGAATTTCTGTGAATACAAAATTAAACCACTAAGCAGTTGTCACCTCCTGATTGTGGCTTAGAACAAAAGCCCAGCAAACCCCAGAGTTTTACATAGTTCCACATCAAAACCATAATTCAAGCCTGTCCTGATCTGAAAAAAACCTCACTTGCTCCCCAAAATACTGAGGCAAATGGGGCAAATTTTACTTCCAGTTTTTCTGTTGGCTTTGTAGGTCAGGTGTACTGATAGCACCATGAAAGTTTTGGATTATCTCCTCTTTCCATAGCACAGTCTGAAATCCTTAGCAGAATCCTCATAGACAAACATTCATATTCTCCTTGAGGAACAAATTCTATCACGATGATGCTCTCCATTTCTCATTTTATTTGTCATTTCATTTTTAATTTAAAACAACTGAATTGCTGTCTACCTTTCCTCATGGTCTTGAAAAAGACCGTAAATAACTCACAAACCCGTTGATATTTTGGAATGAAATCTCTAAATAGGTAAGGAAGGACACTGTGACCCTTATTTTGCTTCTGAACTTACCCTAAAGAATACTGCAGGGTGGTACAGAAACAACAAGAACAAATTTAATATTAACTGATATCTGTTTCTGGTACTGACTAAAGAAAGTGTGATTGTGGATGCCTTTCAATATCTCTGTGTCTGTTTGCTTTGACTATCGCTTCAGTTGAAGAGGTGAATAGTTAAGTGAGGGTATGCATATGGTTAAACCTTTGGGGAAATTCTTGAGCTGATCTGGTTATTGTGGAGTAGGAGAAAGAAGATGGGGGCAGATATCTTGGGGGGTCTTTGGAGGCACTGGTCTGGGAGAACTGAGGCAGCTGTACAGCTGGTCTGTGAGGGGTCAGAGAGAAAGCCACAGCTTGTTCTCCATGCTTAGAAAGCACGCCAAAGAGGCGGTCAGGGGAACATCATTGCTTTAGCATGGTCAGGTCGAAAGATGCTTAAGAGCACACGTGGTTGAGCCTAAACACAGACATCTGATAAGTGTTCTAGAAGATGCTCATGAGGTCTTTAAACAGTAGCTATGAAATCCTTTTCAACTGGTCTTTGCAAGCTGTGCCCTTTGAATCCAAGGTTCTGCAGGTATCTAACAGGGTTTTAAAAAAATAAATCAATGAAATAATCTTTGATTACACAATTAAAATAGTTTATTGCTGGGTAATGGACTGAAAACAGTTTCGTAAGCTGTTTCAAAGCCTTTTAAAAATGCAATGAAGGAAAATATTGCTTTTTAATGTTAAATCTCAAAAGGCAACATCAGAGAGCAAGCGAGCTGCTTCTGCTGGCTTAATAGAGATGCATTCATAATAGTACAGAACTCTGAATGTCAAGCTAAAGTGCCTCAAATACCAATATCGACAGATTTCTCCAGAGATCATATGCAGTTATATTAGCTAAAATACTAAAGTATGGTTTCTGGGAGATGTTGAATTTCCTTCGACTCTCTTTGAACTCAGTGGGAAAGATAAAGGTGTCCAGGGCAGGAGAAATTATAAAGGTATTGGATAATGGCATTCATCATCTTGCTTCCTAAAATGCAAACTCCTTTGGGTTTCTTTTTGTTTCTCATCACTTCTCGATTAAAGCTCAGGGAGAGGGCAGAATATTAAAATACCATTCAATTTATAATTGGTTACTAAAGTCAATTCACAGATGACCTTGAAAAAGAATTAATCCAGCAAGCTTATAAAAGAGGATGACCCAGTCATTCTGATTAACATCAGAGCAGGTGATGGAACAGCGATGTGGTGGGAGTGAAAGAAGACCGAGAAGATTAAAGCACCCAAGACGTTAAAGGATTTCTTTAGTAATTTCCTCTTCTCTTGCGTCCTGACAAAAATCCACAGATTCCAGCTGGTAGTATAAATGTATTATAAATTCAGTATCTGGTCAACAGCTCTTGCTACATGTGAAGCAGATAATTTGAAATTCTGTCAAAGTATTATTAGTTCAGATTTTTCCATATTAACATGAGGCACTCTGTATAAAGATGTAAACCAAATTCATGAACATTCAAGAATCTAGAATTTATTTCTAGGTTTATTTTCCTGTCTTTTAAAGCAAACTTCTGTTAAGTCACTTAAGCTGTGGGGAATAACAGACAGGTGGAGGATGGTGAAAGAAAGGTTTTTCCTCTGCATTGTTAGAAACAGAATAAAACTGGATGCCCTGAATTGGTTAATATTGTCTTTAAAAAATGGAACTTTGCGTTTTGTTTTTCTTTAAATCAGACAGTTATGCATCTTCAAAAGTTTCATCCTTGAGTATCTGGAAGACATTGAGTACCATTCATGGTTTGTACTATCTAGAAGTTTAGAAGCTTAATTGGATGGACAGAAATATCTGAAACTAGCTTTACAGGGTGAAATGGAGTCTTGAGGGAACTGAAGACCAAAGGGAGCCTGAGGGGCTGGCTGTCTCATTGCTATGGTGAGCTAAGTTAGATACTTTTAGAATTTCTTATATTGGGTGACTTCCTGAGAAGACTGCTAAAATAAACAGGGAAACCTTCAGCTACATGAAATGGCAGTGCTCTGTTTTCATGTATTTGCCAAGTGACTGCAAAGGGAAGTATCTCCAATTCTGAGTCCTGCAGCTACTTATAAGGGGTTCCCACGGGCAAGAAGACAACCATGTTCGAACCCTTAGAAGCTGAAAAAGAAGGGAAACCCCTTCTAATTTCTAGCTATGTACTGAGGTTTATCTTCAGGGCTAAACCCTGAAACTGTACCACCAACTTCCATACCTTCATGTCAGACATACCAATGTAATACTGTATAACAATAAAATCAATGAACATGACCAGGAGGCTTTTTTTTTTTTTTTTTTTTTTTTTTTAGATTAACCAGACACTACACTGAACATACAATTTCTTCCTCAGGGTAGGATGAGTGACAAATTATTGTCATGCTGCTTAATGTACTGCTGTAGGCTTTCCCATGAAACATGTAAAAACCAAACAGAAGAGACGATGGCCTTGCAGAAGTGAAAACTTTTGTTTCAAATCAGCAATGGTACACCTGCTCCAATGAATTTTAACCTATTTTTAATCCTCCATGGTGACAAAGTCTGTATATAAATATTAGAGAGGGAGATGCACGTATGTAGACCTGTGGCTGCAACACCAGCACAGAAAAAAACCTGTAGGCAATAGCATCTCCAACAGTTAAGACAGGTTTTCTGTCCGACAGAGCTGCAAATGCATAGATATTAGTGGCTGGGGACCAGATTTCAGTCCTCAAATATTGTCACTTTCACTTAAACTATTTATCTAAATATTGTCCTTAATTAGCAGGAATCCTTATAAAACTGAAGGCAACTGAGCCAAATAACCCACTGTTGTAATTCTCTCTTTCTCAACTGCCAGCTATTAATGTCTGTTTAATTACAGCAATGCATACAGTTGTTACTGAACTTTATTTAAACTTGGTGCAACATTACCTTCTCACATTAGTAGACTGATTATGAAAACACAAGTTTTAGTACTAGATTTGCTAATGTCTTCAGGTTTGTAGCTGGTAAATAAAGGAACAATTCTGCCTTTCAATTTTGCAGGAATTGTGGTTTATTCCATAAATTTAGCTAACATAATAATAAAGTTTATTATTTAATACTGAGTCATTTTATTTTTCTCTGTGTCAGGTTAATGATATTTTCATTTGATTTTAGCTGTGGTTTTAATTTTAGAAATTACACACAATTGGACAATTTTGCCAAACAAGTATTTCTTAACCAGACAGATGATAGTGAAAATAAACTTTATGGTTAGTAACTCATTACTGTTCTCATATTCTTCAAAATCAAATCACTTGGAAGTGTTTATTTTCTTTGGAGACAAGCATAGCATTTAACTACACATTCAGAAGCGCCCAAGCCATTTTTTACTTGCTACTTTTATTATGCTGTATGTAATAAAAGTTGTTTACTATAGGGAGAGATACATCACACTTTGAATATAAATCACATATCCTTTTTCTTCCCCCTTTAAAAAAAAGGGGAACACAGAAACTGCTGTAGTGGCTCAGCCAAATGGATCACCTAGTTCAGTATCTTATTTCTAACAGCAGCCAATACCAAATGCTTCGAAGTGACAAAAAAAGGCCCTTGCATTAAAGACTAGTGAATCTACTGAAGAGATTTCTGCACAGCCGAGTTGGACTAGATGATGTGAGGTTGGACTAGATTATCTTTCAAGGTCCCTTCCAATCCAAATCATTCCATGAATCTATGATTCTATGAATATAAGGAAAGCTAATGTCTTGAAGCATTATTTCCTTCAAAACAGGAGAGTTTACTTTTCTTAGACTTTTAGAATGTCTCAGAACAATTCAATACATAAAATTTTACATCTTACACCTCACTAAGGATCTGTCCACCAAGGATTTGGGATAACCTAACAGTTATAGCTATTTCTAAGTTTCTTACTTGTACAGTAAAAAGTAAAAGCAAGACTAAGATTTAATTGTGTCATGGCCTGTAGCATTAAGGAATTTTGTTAAAGACCAATTCGTCATGCTCTAGTGATACAGCTGGGGGAGAAGGTTCCACTTCATTCCACTGATAAGTCTGTCTTCTCATGCTTGACAAGCTTAGAAACAAGTATTAATGCAGAATTTCAGAATCATAGAATCATGGAATGGTTTGGGTTGGAAGGGAACTCAAAGATCATCTAGATCCAATCCCCCAGCCATGGGCAGGGACACCCTCCACTAGACCAGGTTGCCCAAAGCCCCATCCAACCTGGCCTTGAACCCTTCCAGGGAGGGGGCATCCACAACCTCTCTGGGCAACCTGTTCCAGTGCCTCACCACCCTCACACTGAAGATTTCTTCCCGAACATCTAATCTAAATCTACCCTCTTTCAGTTTAAAACCATTACCCCTTGTCCTATTGCTACACGCTCTTGTAAACTGTCCCTCTCCAGCTTTCCTGTAGGCCCCTTTAGGTACTGGAAGGCTGCTATAAGGTCTCCGCGGAGCCTTCTCTTCTCCGGGCTGAACAAGCCCAACTCTCTCCGCCTGTCTTCATAGGAGAGGTGCTCCAGCCCTCTGATCATCTTCATGTCCGTCCTCTGGACTCACTCCAACAACTCCATGTCTCTCTTGTAATGGAGACCCCAGAGCTGGACGCAGTACTCCAGGTGGGGTCTCACGAGAGCAGAGTAAAGGGGCAGAGCCACCTCCCTGGACCTGCTGGTCACGGATCTTTTGATGCAGCCCAGGATACGGTTGGCTTTCTGGGTTGCAAGCACACATTGCTGGGTCACATTGAGCTTTTCATGAACCAGCACCAGAAGTCCTTCTCCTCTCCACCCAGTCTGTAATTGTGCTTGGGATTGCCCTGACTCATGTGCAGGACCTTGCACTTGGTCTTGTTGAACTTCATGCGGTTTGCATGAAGTGCAGGAAATATTTTGCAAGAAGTATCAGTTCATTCACTTTGAGGTATCAGACATGAAATCTACAGTTTGATACATTTAAAGAAAAATCAGCTGAAGTTTCAGACTTGCTGCTCTAAGGGAAGCTTAAAAATCAGTTTGTCTGACCTAAACTCACAGAAAGGTTTGTGGTGGTCTGGTCAGATCAGGGAAACACATCAGCTTCTATTGAATGTTACACTATTCTATTATAAGAAATTAGCCATTTGAGTGTATAACCCACAGAGTCACCCTGTGTCTTTATTTTCAGCTTATAGTCTCAGGAAAACTGTTACAGTTTACTTTTACATACATTTTTATTCTGAGTCATTGGTAGTTCACTCTACACAACAGTGATGCTTATGAGCAGATATGTGTGTAATACTTTATGAAGTGCATGTTACTAATATCTAATTATGATGTTACCCCAGGTACATTATCAAAATTACTTTATAACGATCCAAATATACTGGACCAAGAGCTTCTCTGGAGGTGATGTGGTGTGGCCAGGTAGACACCGGGCTCTGCTCCCTGGCACAGCTCCCTCCCCAGTGGGCTTTATTGCCTGTGCTCGGCTTTGCAGGCAGCTTTGCCTTCCTCCTGTGCCTCCCATCGTGCCAGCCCAGCCTGCCTGTTACACATCCTTAAATAGCTCCCTTTGGAGCCCTGAGTGAGCAGGCGAAGGAAAGGAGACCTGCTAGACCTCACAGCTTGTAATGTTATTACTGTTTCTGTTACTGCTTTTCCTTTCCTAATGTCATGTGACAAGATTGGGGAAACAGTGGGAAGTACATGCTCATTGTAGGCTTTATGTGTCCTTTCTTTCAAAAGCTGGATGCTGGCCATTGCTTACACTTCAGCCTCCTTTTCCCCCCTAAGTACACCAGGATCCTAAGTGGGTTTATGCAGCTATCAGAATTGAGCATTTGCAGCAGGTTCTGGGTCCCGCTGTCAGCCTGCTGCAACATTGGTCCCCTTTGGCTGAGCACAAACATCCTCTCTTTGCTTCTGAAATATGGCTGGGCTGTGCTACGAGCTCAATGTGCTGCTTAGAGATGCCTTGCCAGGGCTTACACAGTTTTTATTTTTGTTGTTTCTGGTGCTGCTGAATAATTCTGCCTGCTTCTTTAATTTCTTAGCTGTGGATGAGCTTCTTGGTGAACAAGAAAATGCGTTGCTGTCTGGAGCCCTGATCTCACAAGGGGAGAAACAGTCTCAATTCTCAATAAATCATGACTCCAACAAATGCTGAGATTGCCTGTACACTGTAGGATCAGAGATTAGCACATCGCTCCATGTTACTCACGAGGCAGTAGTGGACATAGCGCTGTCTTAAATCCAAAGCCTTTTTTGGAGCTGCAGCAGTAGCTCGCATAGCCCTGGCAGGAGGCTTTCATTTTCCTGGTGGAGGTCACTGCCCTTAACCTTTTCCTGAAATCATGTTCCTGGGAGAGAGGAGATTTTTCCGGACCTTGCTTGAAATTACTATTTCAGTATTTTACCAAGTGACTGCTTAATGTAATGCTCAAACAGGTTTAGAAGTCAGTTCCCAATGCTATTCCTTCTTTAATAAACACCTGAACTTCCAGCCTGCTGTCTTGTGCTCAGCTCTTGGACATCATCTTCCTCTTTCATCATCTTCCTCTTCAGACCTTTGAGTACTGCAGGGAGAGTAAATCAGCTTCAACTGAAAGCAGCAAAAGCACTTTCTTATGTTTTGCTTAACTGGTAGCCAGATGGTTAGGCTGTGCTGCTCTGCCAGGAGAGATACGATGATCAGTGCCCTCCTCTGATCTGGAACTGAGCCCCAGTTTCCTATTCCCTGGCTGACACAGCGACTTGGGCGCAGAGGGACTCCTGTGGCACCATTTGTGGTAGAACAGAATCAGCACATGTTTTTGAAGTGTGTCTCCCAGACCAAATACTTCAAGTGATATAAGCAAAGTAGGCTCTGGGGTATTTTAACACACTGCAACAAAGCTCTTTATGACTGTAATTTGTATTAAAAACAGAGTGAGATCAGAACTGGACATGTAATTTTTCAAGTTTGTATCTTCAGATAGTGTTGATGTACTTCATGCAGAGTATCTGATCTCAATTCTGTTTATGGTGATTAATAAAACATGTGAGTGCAGGCATTGACTGTTTTCAAACTGCTTGCTAACACTTGTTCATTTGACAGGTTTTCTGAGCAAGAGGATATGAGAACACTGCCACTCTTGTTTGTGCTAAAAAATGTCAGAGTTTATGTTATGTTCAACATTTATGTTATAGCATAAACAATTCAGAAAATCATCTCCTTTTTACTCAGTAAATGCAATCTACTAATATTGTTTTGCAGTAACTATTTCACATTCCTTTGCTATACTAATAAGCACAGGAACATTTAGAAAAGCAATCATCGTTTATAACACATATTTAATTTAAGGAGAACTAGACGTTTTTAATGGCTGCTCACTTACTCCATGATTAGACTACATAGAAGTCTTAGGTAAAATTAATGAAGGAGAAGTGCAGTGTTCAGAACTTGACACCGTGCAAGGCTCAGCACATCCTCTTCTCCGTCAGTTTTAGGAACAAGCTATGTTGAAAACAAGATGAGGAACAAAGTCATCCTCCCTTTTTCCCTCTTTCCCACAAAATGTCTTTGAAATCTTGGGCAGACCACCCAGATCCCAGCCGAGTGATGTGCAAGCCAGTTTTGGTGTGCATTGTTGTGTGAAGGGGACTTCTGAAGGATTAAGAACTGAAAACAGGCTTCCGAATTGTCCTGTGCTGATTAGCAGCTGATGAAAATCCTCTTTGCACAGGAGCGGCAGGATGATGGTTCCAGCTCAGAGGGGCCTGAAGCCAGTGTCTAACCTCCCAGTAATCTCTTTTCCCCTGAAATGATTGGAATCACACTAGTAGCAAGGGAAAGAGGGGGAAGGCAAAGAACAAAACAGAAAAGCCTTCAATTATATATCTGATTTAAAACCCAGAAATGCATTTGTCTAGAAATACAGATAATAGTAATAATAACAACAACAACAGTACTTGATCTCAACTGCTAGGACTGTACAGAGCTAAACAAAATGGCTATGGTATCAAGGGTACCAGCTAGCAGTAACCCACATCTCTTCCATGTTCTGAATGGATATTTCCAGTACTGTTGTCATTACAAATCTTTTTTCAGTTTCAGGTATTACTTTCCTAAGCTCAGATATATTCTTAATTAAAATCAGGTAAAGAAAGCTCCAAGGACAGCCTATAACAAAGTCTCAGAACAAATTATAAAGGCTTCAATAATTGTAACGCTGAAGTTTTTTCCAGTAGGTTTATTTTAAGGGACTGATCAGCTGTTAAAGACAGCAGACTGTAGCTTAAACCTTTTAGTCTTAAAAACTGAATATCTTCACAGCTTTGCAACAGAATTAATTTGGCTTTGCTGGCCTTACTTCAGCCAAATTACCAGTGAAATTAATCACTTTTATAGATTAGTCCCTACCCACCACAGAATTTTGCCAGATGCCTTGTACTTGCAGCTACAATACATTGCAGGTCAATAAATACTCAGTATTACATCATAACTTTTAACTGGCTTTATCACTTTAATCTGTCGAGCCAAACTCAATCTGTTATACTGCCAGCCAATCTTCACTGCATAGCTGTGTGAGAAATCAGCTGAGGAGCCTTTCATTTATATTTGCTCTTAGAGCTTGACCCTACAGAGTGCCAAATGTCATCAGCTCCCAGGGAAGTCCTGTGGATTTGAGGCACTTTGTGCCCTTCAAGACCAGATCCTAAATTGAGTTATTAGCTGTACAGTCATGGGGTACCTTACTTTGCTACCTGAAACAAGATGCAAGAACAAGTAACCTTGCTAGACTCAGCATTTCAGCCCAGGCAGTTTAAAAAAAAAAAAAAAAAAAAAAAGCAGTCAGGGGCTAAACCCTTGGGGTGCTGAGCCCTTCTGCTGCTGCTGACTTGGCTGGCTGTTAGGACTGCTGAGCCCTTCACTCTCCTGCTCAGCACTAACCAGATTCAGCCTTCGAGGGTCAGTGGCTGCCACTGCCTTCAAGGTTAGTAGCTTTAAATGGCTGCTGAAACATAAAAAAGCTGTCAGCCTTGGTCTCCCCATGCAATTGTAATGCAGCAGTACTTGCCATGGCAGTCATGAGTTGATCAGTCGTGATTTTTCTCAACATTGTTTTCAGCTGCCCTTGAAAACTTGCCAACAAAGAGAAAAAAGGGGAAAAAAATGCTTGCCAGGAATGCAGTGATGAACAGGAGGAAAATATGGGAATGGTGTTTATTCATGGTTAAGGGAGAAATAAGTGGGTATCATTTTGCTAAACTGGTGAACAATTATGAAATTAATTTAGTCATAATATCCTGATGGATAGGAAGCCTGTGACACTAAGTTAGTAGCATAACAGTAATAAGATGTGACTTGTTGAAACATGTAATAATATAAAATTTTTACTTGATGGCTTCCCCTTTCCAATCCATATGTGTTGGATTAGACCTTAATCACATAGAAGAGGGGGAGTGGGGCTCCCCCCAGAGTCATCCTTCCTTGGGCTGTGTGGGGTCTACTTCTGTTGCCTAAACTCAACTTGGGGAAAATTAATTTAATTTATTGCCAATTAAAAATAGAGTAGGATAGTGAGACACAAAGAGAAAACTAAAACTGTCTTTCCCCTCCCCTTTTTCCCAGACTCAACCTCACTCCTTTGTTCCTGACTCTTCTTCCTCCTCCTCCCCACTCCAAGCGGCACAGGGTTTTGGGGAATGGGGGCTGCAGTTAGCTCATAGCGCTTCGTCTCTGCTGCTCCTTCCTCCTCACAATCTTCCCTGTCTCCAGCACCGAGGATGCAGTCCTTCACGAACTGCTCTAGCATGGGAGCAGGAATGACCTTCGTGTCTACAGGCTTGTTTCACATTTTTATCGCTCCTCTGTCACAGTTGCTCTGCAGCATTTTTTACCCTTTCTTAAATGTTTTCACAGAGGTGCCACCAGTCTGACTGATGGGCTGAACTTTGAGCAGCTGTGGGTCTGTTTCGGAGTCGGATGGAACCAGTTCTGCCTGGCATGGGGCAGCCCCTGGTCCCTTCTCAAAGAGGCCACCCCTGCAGTCTCCCTTGTCCCCCACAACAAAACCTTGCCACGGAAACCCAGTTCATCAGCATCCCCCTTAAGGACTCCTAATGCTGTATGTAAACTCTGAAATAAGGATATGCTTCAGCCCAACTAGTCAAGATTATTGTGGCAGTATCTGCTTTGCTTGAAGTTCAAAAAAAAAAAAACCCAAATGCACCAAAACCACCCAAAACCAACACAAAACCACATAATTCATTTCAGGTCCCTGAATAACTGAATTCCTTTACAAACTTTCAGGTCAGTCTGGAAAGAATATTTTTCAGAAATACCTGTCAAACTGAAAACACTTCACTGGAACTATAATGACTGGTTTGGATCTTTGCTTAATGAAAACTTCAATAAATATTCCATTACTGAAAGCATTTTTTACTCTATTAACCTTTCCTTTTACCTCTAAAAGGTTAAGAGGCAATTTGTATATTTTTCTCAATTACATATCTGCCTTTGTCTTCTCATTGCCCACCTACAATATGACTTGTGAAAGTGTCAAAAGAAAACTGTTGTCCAGAAAGAAGAGACTGGATAAGTAATTCAAAAGTAAAGCATTTATAGTATTTCTCACATATTTAGATTCTCACCCAGCTGTTAAAAGAGGTTTAATCTGAGCAATTAGAGTCTAGATGACAATTTTTGTCTGGCTGAAGGAGTCACTTTACGGTTAAACTCACACAGCTGGTTGCTGCAGTAGATCCTTGCAATCCCCTGGCTGTACACTGGCTCCTCTCCAATTTCTTGTCTCTGTAGTGCAGAAAGCTGCTGAGTAGTGCAAAGGAGAGACAACGTTCCCTGCCTCGTTTCCTTGTGTTCAGCATCCCCACTTCTTTCACAGAAGGACAAGCTCCAAAAAACTTATCTCTGCCAGTAGAAGCACGTTGAAGGGTTCTCTGGTCTCAAGGTGTAAAACCAGGATTGAACTTTACCTTCATTCAGAGCAATTACAAGGTATCTCTCATCATTAGCATAATGCTAATAGGAACTCAATTATCTCAACACTTCTGCCAAATGTGAGGGGAATTATGTGGTAGGTTCAGAAGTTACTGGTAGAGATGTTTGCCTAGGCTGCTAATGGGATGCACGGAAAATGGCACTCTTGGTGATTCAAATTACATTGCTAAGTATGACTTTTATATAAAATAATTTGCTATAAGTTTAGCAGTGTGACCTACAAGACAGGGCTTTGGACTGGGACTTCGGAGAACTGAAGTCTGTTTCCAGTTCTGCTGCAGATCTGCATAGTGACTATAGCAAATACTTTTTCCTTCTGCTGTCTCAGTTTCTGCATCTGTTAAACAACATTAGAATAGACTGCTTTCAACTAGTACGTTGAAATCTGATTTCAAATGTGTACTGCTATTGAGGACCTTAGACATACTGTTATAGGGAGATTAGTAGGCAAACCAATCAGTTTCCCTCTGAGTTTGAAAAGATCCAAGTTACAACAGTCACCATTTATGTTGTAACATAAGCTGGTTGCCAGAAGAGAACTACAGCACTTTTGCTCTTTCCTGATGCCAGCCTAAGATGAAGGTGTTTTCTATACTGTTGCCACAAGTGCTGCATGACTGCAGCAATATGTAGAGTTTATTTTACTGCCATTACATGATTCCTCTGAAGATACGATTTTTGTAGCCCAAATCAACAGGATTGTAGTATATATAAGAACTAACAAGGTTTGCCTAAACTTGGTGTTTTACTTTCTGTAAAAATTAAAAAAAAAAAAAAAAAAGGAAAAACCTATAGGTGTAAAACATTTTATTGTTTCAAAGTCTTAGTAGCTTATCAGACTTGTTTTCATTTCAGGTTCTCCCTGTTTCTATTAAGATGTTTAATGTTGTTTTCATTGCAGATTCTCTCTGTTTCTATTGAGATGTTTAATGTTATTTGCTTAATGCCTTAGACACAGTACTGGAAACAATCCTGCACTGTCAAAAGGATGAACCAGATGGCCAAAAACTAGACAGCTTTCCATGAATACATGTAATTCTGGGCCATATGCAGTGCTGATAAGTGAGATAAGTTTTTCATGTGAGTGCTGAAAAATAAAACATATGTGCTGATGTCTAGACTGCCCTAAGGACAGGAATAGCACTTATATTGCTCTTTAGGCTAAGTTCCCATAGGAAGATTTTAAAAAGCCTGTTGGTTATACCTGTATTTTTGAAGATCATTGTCTTGGAATACGTCTGTTTGGTTTTTTTTTTTTTTTTAGGTCCACGTTTCAATCTACTGATGCCATGGCTATTGCCATATATAACTGCTACATAAAAGCATCTTACTGAGCATGAAAGGTAACATTTTCCAAGGACTCTATTTTCTGCAGAACAGAATGGGTCCCAAACATTCCTACATTGGTGGGTTCTCTTCCCATTAGCAAGAGAGGGACATTTGTGTGATTTCCAGTATTTGGAAGTGACTGCCTGGGTTAGGTGAAGCAAAATAATTTCAGTGGTCACAAGGATGTGTTTTAGCAGTTACGGTCTTAAAATGGGAATTTGTGTTGGCAACACAAGCTTCTCTGTCATAGACGCTTTTCAAATTCACTTAATCTTGGAAAAGTCTTGTTGAGTATAAGTGCCATTTCTAACCATGCAGACATATTTCAAACATATAGGTAATGTATAGATGCCTTCATATATGGATAAATTGCCTGGTTCCTGTACACATGTGGAGTTGGTCACCTTTGTCAGGAGCCACTGAATCCAGTAGCCTGAGAGAGGCAGAGCTGCAGCAGCTCCATGTTCTTTGGTCGAGCCAGTAGCATGTATTCCTCATGGGCACACATGCACATACAAGATATACACATGTATGCATGGACAGCCACACAAATTAACACAGACAGAAACACTCATGTAAACACATGTAAGGAGTAAGGAGCTCCTGTGTCTATCCTGCTTTCAGGCTCCTACATGGTGCCTCTGGTCTCTCTGCAGAGACTGGCACTGTGTAACGTCAAGATTCCCAGCGACGGATGTGAATGCATTTCAGCTACTGTACTGGGAGCACATGGAAGTGTGGCATGCAATAAGTACTCAGAACAAGCTGGGGGGTCTGAATCACTTCTTGTGCTTGTAGGAAAACAAAAAAGAAACAAGGCACAGATCCAGATCAAAGATGCTCCATATAGGTAGTGATAAACAACACTCTAGGTGCACAAGACAACGAGGAGTGCACTATACCTTTAAAATGAATCAGAGTGCTTTGTAGTAATTTAGATGTGAACTTTCAGAAAATAATTTAATATTCTCCACTTTTACAAGGTTAATTTTTTCATGGCCTCTTTATCACACAGATAACTAATCAACACCCAGATTTAGCTTTTGAAAGCACTTATTTGCCCTCTGGTTTCCTTCAATGCTATTACAGTGTGTAGTTTAAATCTTCTTTAATCTACTTCAATTTGGTAGACTAATTAATAAACATTAATTATAAATGTGCTGAGTCAGCATCGTGAAAGAAGAGGATGAAGAGGAGGTAATGGCTGGGGAAGGGAGGGTAATGTAACGATCCTCCTAGTCTGCCATGTATGTCACTATATATGAGTATGTCTTTGTGTTCCCTATTCCACTGAGTCTAGCAAGCAATCTCGCATAACTAACTCCTGACTTTTGCTGCCACACAGTTGAAGCTTGCTGTCATGCATTTGGAGTACTGTCTCAGTGTCTTCTCACCCCTGTGACCGAATGTGCCAGACCTTGTCCATCACAGGTTTGCCATCCGGCTGTATCTCGCGCTCGGCAAAGCCGTGTTCATAAGCATACTCACTTGCTGTGCCCTTGAGCTGGGATTTTTCTCACATGGCTTGATACACTGGCTGCATCCTTGTGCTCATAAGCTCATAAGTACAGTGTTGCTTCATGCATCAGAGATGATATCACCTGAGAAGCCTTTATGTCAGGCACTGGCAGTGAGAGTAGGCCTCGGTGGGAACAAATTGCTATATTCATTTTTGTTTTCTTCTCTGCATAACAATTTTTGTGATGCTTGGTTGAAGAAAAGTTAAGAACAAGAAAGTGTGCTTAGCTAGACATAACCACACCATCAGTCTGTGCCCCTGAGAGCTCAAGGGATAGTGTCAGCAGTGGAGAGTGCTGTGATAGAGCAGGGTCTACCATTGTGGCAGGAAATGCCAACGAGAAGCAAAGGCATTTATAGAAGAGGCAAAGCTTAAAGATTTTATTTCCCAAGTCAGAGAAGTGAATGAGGATGATGTTCTCTGGGGACAGAAGTGGAGAATAAAATTCCAGCTAATAGAACATATTCACTCAGGAAGATATATTTAGATCTGCTGAAAAACAGTAGCAAATATTTGTGGATATGAATTGTGATTAGCAAAAGCATGTCCTTAATTTCTCCTCCTTGATAAATCCAACTCTTCACTAACAACACAGCATATCATTTTCATATTTATTCATTGACAATATGATTTTGTGGATGAGCTGGTGGATTGCCACATGGTTAAATTAAATTATTGTTGGTCTGACAAACCCATTAAAATGGAGAACTGTGAGAGGATAATACCTTCAAATTTGGAAGCAACAGCCTCTACTTTGCCTTCCCCACATTTACCGTGACGTTTCTGTTGCTACTGTGGTGACTGCTAGCTGATTGCCATGTCCTTTGTCTTGTCATTGTTCCTTTATTACACCACATGAAGTTGCTCCTTGTCAATTAGAAAGGTGTTGGACGGATTTAATTGCTGTTTTAAATCAAACCAGAAAACACTCACTCCCTGTTGTCAGTCCTAACACATCACTTTGTAAAAGTAGTTCTTCAAGGCAAAGTATGATGTCAGGAATAAAGTCATCATACAATTATATGTTTCATAAACCCAAAGGCTCCTCAAATATATATGTGAGTGGAGCATATCTTAGCACAGAAGATTTACTAGAAGGCTTCAGGGGCTGTGGCTACCTGTCAGCTCTGCTTATTGTAGGCTCATGCCCAGACTCACACATCTGTGGAGTGATCACACTCCTTTGTAACTTCTCCCGAATCCCTTAAGCGGACACATCCAGTATTGCCCAAGCAAGCAAATTCTTCAGTTTTATTAAGGTAATTAAGTTGTTTTTCTAAAGTCTCACTGAGCAGAATGATACCAGTCACTCAGAAAGGTAGGATCTTTCACCAGGCACTGGTTTTCACCATAAAGACCTAAAATCCTACAAACACTTAAGACAGTCATCCCTTAGCTCCGATACCGGAGTAAGCTCAGGAAATCCAGGTTCTTCTCTTGCTTCTGTCACAGGTTTCCTGTGTTGTCTTGGGCAAGTGGCTTAGGCCAAGAGTTAAAAACATGACTGGCATTTTTAGGTGTCTTAACTTCAAAAAATTTATACTGTTTTTCCAGGAAAATGAGCTCAGGATATGCAGGAAGCACCAAATAATTTTTAAACGCTACATTTTCCTTCCCATCTTTCCTCTTTTTTTTTTTTTTAATGCCATGGTTATTGGTGTTTATAGTGAGGGGAGTAGCTAGAATTCAAAGTTAAAAAATAAATCTCTTTCAAAAAGGCCTGATTTAAATTTTTAAGCTTGGTGTTCTCAGGGTTCATTAATCACTTTTGAGCCTCTTAGTATTCATCTTGCTGGGCCTCAGCAGCCTAGGCATAGCAGCGGCTGTATAAATATATTTGCATCTGATAGAGATGTGCCATAGAAAGACTTGCAAAGAAACAGACCCCTGAACTTCAGAGAGATGACTCAGTGAGCAAAGGTTTCTGCCGTCTTTCTGTCACATGAAGGCTTTGCTGCAGGGTCATTATCTTCCCTTTTTATCTTATATGTCCTACACATTATAGAAACGGTTTTCATTGGGCACTCACCTACTGTATCTTTAATGTCTTCTTCTAGATTGTTTATTTCATAGGAAAGAAGATAAATTTAGATAGCTGCAATGATTGATTGCCTTTTCTGTGTTATTATGCCATAGCATTTTACTTGTGTGTTTTCAATTTCATGGTGGATTAGAATAAATTTTTTGTTCCCTAGCAGAAGTTGGCATCTGTCCAATAAACTATCCCAGAGATATATTCATTCCTATGCAGGTAATGTTCTAATGATTCCTTCCATTTTCAAAGCTATTTTGAGGCATTCAAAGTCAACTTTATTGAGCTGGTATATCGAGACCTAGGATTTAGGCACAGAAAAGCTCAGCACTGCTGAACCTAACATACACGTCTAGCCCTCACAGTGTCATTTACAGGGCTGAGTTATGTGCCTAGGCATAGTATTTCATAAGGCTCTTAGCTCCTTCTGGCTTCATCCCAAAACACAGAACTTCTGGAAGACAGTTTTTATTCTCCCTAGACCCCATTTTATTGTACCCATGGGTACAAGTCTGTGAAAAAGCTGCTTCTAGTCTTCATGAAATATTACTTACACATCCTGGCTAAATCTAAATTAATCCAAGAGGCGCTGTCAAAAATTCACTCCTATACTTCAGCTGACAGAAAATGACTAATGATTATTTGGCAGTCATGGCATTTAAATATTGATAGTCTTCCTTAAAAGCTCTTTTATTTCATTATTTGGTATTTGACTATTTTACTTCGGATAAATGTGCAAGCAATTTACACCTAATTATGCACTTGTCGCTTAACTCCTACGTACAGTTTTCCACACTGCTATTCTGGATAAGCAGTGATTAGCTGCGTTGGATCAACTGTCTTTCTCTTGAAAATTCTTCATATCCAGGAACACTGATGAACAAAAAGTAAGTTAGGTTCTAACTACATAAGTGTAAATTAATAATGCAAACTACTGATGAAAGGGTCCAAAATGTTTGTTGCTTAAAAATGGCTAATCTGAGGTTCTTGGGTGAATCCCAATACATTACTGAATGGAGTTGCAAATAGTAAAGTTCTAGTATTTGAACCAATACAATAGTTCTTCTTTCGCAATGCTTACAGATTTGGGGCATTAGATTACATCTACAAGGAAGACAGAAAGATAAAGATTGGGTTTGACTGAGTAATGTGAGCTCAGATTCAGTGTTCTGGCCAAAGTATCTGTTTTGTGAAAATATTTTGGGAAGTTAGTTTACACTAATTTTCCACAAAGCAGTATCTGCATGTACACTGAATGATACTCAGACTGTAGTGTCCCACAAACTTTCATAGATGCTACTGTCCAGGCAGTACTATCTATTTGAGCTATTACATCCACATATCAATTGTTCTGGAAGGAAGCTGTGATGGTAGGGGTTTATATGAGCTTTTCAAATACTGTCATTGGAAATGGAAATGAAAAAATGTTCCCTTAGCACCACTGCCCAGACCTCTGACTGAAATTTGAAAAAGGATTATAGAAAGGCAGGAGCTATGAGAAATCACTCAGTGAATCAAGTTTTGATATATCACGATTCCCCAATCTGAGTCTTACACTGAGGCTTTTAAAAAAAAGTTTTTGAAAGGAAGAAGCATGACAATAAAAGTCCAAAGTACTCCATAGTAATTCTGGTACACTAAATTTTAATAATAATGATTTTTTTTTTAATAAGGAGTAGGCAAGAATAGTAACAACTTAATAGAGAATGCAATTGCAATGAACCTGAAAAGCATATAAAAATGAGAGGTTGTATCTGAATTTGTTCTTTAGTGAGTTTTCGTTACATACGAAAATATGCGAAGGCACAAATGATACTCAGAGTCACAAAGAATGCCTCAAAAGATACTGCACTAAAGAAAAATATGAATAGCTAACACATGTAATGTTAAGAAGTAGTAAAGCCAAGGATGATTTAGCTTGTGATCCAAAAGCCATTGTGCCCTTTAAGAAGAAAGGTTTGCAGGACCTAAGGGGCTGTGAATTAGCTGAGGCTTGCCAGAGCACAGAAGTGTCCCTGCTGCTGCCTAGCACCGCTAGCTGTGCACCAGCGAGAGCCTGCATCCCTGCCGGCTGGGCAACTTCCTGAGCAGTTGAAGCTGAGTTCCCTGAAGGGGAAAGGGAATCCACTGAAGGGGGAAGGAAGTTGAATATACTCTATCTGTGAAGAAACCACTTACCCATTAATAACTCAAAACTATCTACACATCTTTCAATATTTATTTTGGGAACTGTTCCCTAGGATGACAGCAAGATATAACTGCTGGGTAAGGTGCTTTTATTACCACTTTGTGAGCGATCTAATGTCCCTCCATGACTTTTGTATGTCAGAACCACAGGAAACCTGCGCGTGTGCTTGTGTATAGCATAAGAGTTATGGCTTCCCTCCCACTTTGCATTTGCCAACACTATAATATAAGTCCCATTGTGCCCTGGTGGTTTATTCAAACTGTATTTCCCACAAAAGCAACAACTAGCAGTTTGTACCCTTCAGAAGTGCTCTGCAGTTTAGTAGATAATTAGCAATGCAGATGGCTATTTTTGCTTTTCAGCCTTTTTAGAACAAAGATGTAGAAGCACTCTTGCACATATTTTCCTGACCATAACGTTTGTTTCTGAATTTGGACTGCAAAGAGTAGAGCAACAACTACTCCCATGGTATTTCACGGTTTCTATTTTTGGTTGACATTGGCAAGTACAAAAACATGAAAAGTGCACTTTTCCACGCTCTTCATGATGAGACATGATGTAGCACCTCAGGGGAGGTGGTTCCCTAGGTGCTGAGATCAGTACCTGTTGGATCATGCTGCAGCTCTCATCTCAGCTGTGCACCTGAGCTTTCCTCCCATGGAAATCGGGATGGAGGAGTCAATGTGTATAGCTGTGCCTCGTCCTGAGGTGAAGGTGGGAGGCAGTCTGAGCCTGCAACCAAAACCACTCAGACACTGTCCAGGATCCACAGGTTGACATCGCTCCCGTTAACTGAAATGGGTTGGAGCAAAGAGGTGATAATAAAATATCGTAAGATCAGAAATTGTAAAGCACTGAGGAGTAAAGAAGAAATAAAACAAGCTCGGAAAGATCTAGGAGAAAGAACTATCAAAATGCAAAATGAGCTTCATTCAATATGTAAAATCAATCTGAATCTGCATTTGCTTTCTGTCTTACAGCAGTCTGTAATTAGAACTATGCTGACTGCTGTTTGTTGCTGATACAGGAGCCAAGAGTTAATTCTCTAACATTGCAAAAGCCATACAGATAGGAGAAGAGTTTCATTTTATGAATCAAAAATATGAACTTGGCTCACTAATGCTCAGGGAGCTTTTATGCAGTCCATTTTACAGGCAAGAACATTTCTGACTATCCCAAAATCCAGCTGAAAGTTTGGGGAGGGGAGAAAATAAAGTGTTATTATTAGAATAAAGGTTTGAGACTGTATGTCTCAAATGAAAAAAAGGCACTTACTAACACAGTGATTGTATTTTGTATATGTAGGTTCAGTTGCTTATAAATTACCATAATAGGCGAATAGTGCATTTTGTTGGGTCATGGATACCATTACTGGTTAACATTTAAAAGCATCTTCTAAAATAAAATTTCCAGGATATGTGGCCTTTAAAGACATTTTCAGCTGAAGGTCTTCTGTGTTAGTTGCTAGTCCCTTGCATGTTCTTTGCTTATAATATGTCTGGCAGGTTACAGTGGAATAGCTTATGACTTTAAGCACATCACTTTAAAGAAGCTACTTAGATTTGTTTTGTCTTTTAAATTAACCTAACCTAATCAAGCCTGTCACCTTTCGGGACAGAACAGGTCTGAATTACTTCAAGAAATTAAAACATTCAGATCACATTGAGAAACAGACAAGCAAGTAAAATGGACATGAAAAGTGATGGTATCACACAGCTGGATGGCTGGTGGATAGCTTTAGGAAGAGATCCAGAGTCTTTAGTAAGATGTACAATATTTGTAAGGACAGAAGATTGTCATGAAGATATCAGGCTGCCCAGATTTCAACAGAATGTGAGTTAGATATTGAGGAACCAAGTTGTAGCTATTCTTTAACATGCTACTCTGAAAGCTAATTTGCTACTAAATCAGGAGCAAAACCATGTAATGGCCACTGCACAAACATGTTGCCCTGTTTAGTTAATTAGTTAATGGATGACATTAGTTAATGGACTAAGTAATTTGCTCGATCTGTTTTATTTACTAATTACGATTACAATAATTCTCATAATAATTTACGATTCCATTTCTTTCAACATTTCTCAGTGGGTTTTAGCTGCCCTAAATGAGCTCCAGGAAATTCAGACTAACGGTTAATTATTGTGGCAAAGCTATTATCCAAGTTGGAAAGAAATGTCCAAAAACTTTATCACAGAGTTTATTGCTGACTGTCACAGAGGTGAGACCTGGACTTCTATCCTGGATTTTATAATTAAAATAAACAAAACATTAAAACATTAAAAATGCAAAGATAAAAATGTATGCCAAAACAAAGTTTGGTATGCCATGAAAAAACCTTAAACATTCCAATCCAACATGCAATCTCTTAGGGACAAATTCATATCATCTAAATTCTACTGCAGCCCATCTAAAATGGTTCTTCTTCTGAGAAGCCTAACCATGGAAAATGGTGGCTGATCTCAAAAAAATCTTAGAAAAACAAATCAAGATATGCCAGCATTCTGACAAATGGTTTTCAGTGTGTTTTTTTTCTTTTTCTTTTTTTTAAGAATCTCCATCCCTTTTTGCTTTTTGACTATTCTCTGTCTGGCAAGTTTTTCACCCAGAAGTGCCAGCAGTGCAGGGTACTATGAGCCAACGCTGTAGGTGTCAAAATCCAGGTAAAATTCCCCCTCTCTTGCTAGTGCCCTTCCTGTGAGAACCAGGTGGTAGTGAGATGATCCCTGAAGCCGCACAGTGAATTATTCTGTTTATAACAGCAGCATATAACCTGATATGACTGCACGCCAATAATGATACGTTTCTTCTCTTGGGATAATAAACCGTTTTAATTATCATAAATTATCCCCACAGGTCATAACAGAGATGCAACGTTCGCTGCAGAGCTGTCTATAGATTTCTTCCACAAACATTTACAATAGCGAAGGTGAATGTCACACTGCTTAACATCCCCTTTTTCAGATAAAACCCCATTCTGTAAGAAACAGAACATTCACAACTTCCATTGATTTCAATACAAATTAGACGTTCAGCTTTTTCACAGAATTGCATGTAATAAGTGGGTATGTCACATCTCACAGATGCTCTGTTATTAGTCTATGAATAGCATCAGCTGAAAGACTGATCTTTACCAACACTGAACTGCTCTAAAATACATTTTAAACATTGGCAGCATAAATTTAAAGTTTTCTCTGCAAAAATCAAATACCTTCAAACTTTTTCTTCCTCTGCAATCCCAGCAGCTCATAGTGCCAAGATGATATTACATTCAGACTTCTTGATGCACCTCTAATCATAGAGCTTCTCCTCAGTTTTACCAACTACAATGGCTTGATGTCCCTTGTGCACAGGTCTCTATTTTTTGATCATTTTTCTTCCTTCTCTCTTAAATGTCTGATTGTTAGCATCCTTTGCTTGCCCCTTCCTACTTGACCATAGAGTGAGTCACACTTACAGAGGACTTTTCCAACATTCGTCTAGATGCTCATGCCAAGACTGTAAGTGTAGAGGATTCACAAAGTAGTTTCACTTTCTCCTCTGAGACCACATGCATCAGGAACTGTAATCTTTGCCTCTTCTGCAGTAATATGTAACTTATGGCTTTATTATTACATGCACTTTTCTCACTATCCAGTGACAAAGCCATGGAATGAACTCTACCTTGCTACGTATCCATGAGTCTTGCCATAACTACCTAGTTAATCTTGGACATCCTCCTGCACTAAGGATGACTGTAGTATAAATCGCTCAGCTAAATAAGACACCAATAACACTCAGAGGGAAGTCTTTATCATTATTTGCAAAGAACTCCATGTAGAGATATATATTTAAAATAAATAAATCTTTACCCACCTCCATTTTACTTTGGACAATGTGCAAACCCATAACCATCCTTGACTCATATACCTGTGTATTGTCTTGATACTCCAGCTACAGATCCTGAAAATGAGTGATTAACATAACAAGTCTGAAAACATCCACAGTTTTCATAGTCTGACACAGTTGCCAAGAGAGGTAACGTAAAGAAAGTATCTGAATGCCAGTCTGCCAGAATACTAACTGCAATTGTAGTATCTGTCTGTTAAACGTCAGTTTAGTTTTCAAGCATGGAGTCCTCCTCATGTACCCAAGTATGGATAGATAAACCAATTGGCATAGAAGCTTTGGGAAAACCATAAAACAGTTTTTGCCAGTTTACTTCAGATAAACTTGTTGACACAAAACGATGCTTTGAAATATATTTGGAAGCAGTTGAGCATTACTTATCCCTATCCAGAGAATTCAAAGGTAAGTCTGCTCTTTTATTCGTGCAAAATTATCAGTTAAATTTAACTAACCAATGAAACTCTCAGCTTCTGCTACAGTGCCAGAAAGGAGAACAAAACTCTCTTATTGCACGTTGATGTTAAAGACTCTGTGTCACACAGCTATGTAGAGGTCTGTCTCATGTTAATACCTCTGCCTGTGGGTTACTGGCTTTTGTGAACCTGCAGATGAAATGTTCACCTATTTCGGAACATGGTCCTGAACAACTAGGAAGATTTAAGGTAAATACCAGTTTTATACGTACCTCTGAGCAAGGTATGGCATTTAAACTGGAGCACTTTGGGATTTGAGCAGAGGGCTGCTACAACTCAAACACACCTCTGAAGCATAAAGTCTGTCTACTTTCTTCTGATAGTACCAAGTCACTATCAACCAACCCCAGCAGAATTTCAGTACTGTTCTCTTGCTAGGTTAGCTAATGGTAGAGAAAGGTAGCAAGAACTCTTATTTCTCATCCATTTTCTTCCCCTCTAGTGCTATTTTCTTTCAAACAGACAGCACAGCTATATGCCTATAAACACACATGTAAATTCATCTCTTATTCTGAAAAACAGTACACTCACACGTACACTGCAACAATGCAGGCCCTGGAAACTCTGGTACGTCAGCTGTTAAAGCTGCCTGTCCATTCCAGATGCCAAGCAAACCACTCTTATTCCTGCATTTCTAGACTCAAGCTCCAGACAGTCTCACAGCTGGTTCACAATCCAGCTGCAGCCATGCCAGCAGCTAAGGTAACTTGCCACACCCCTCATATTTTCACCAGCTCTGATCTAGTGACGGGGCTGCTCCACTGAGTCTTCCCTAATATATTTTTTGGAAAATGAGCTGGATTGTCTTTCTAAGCTGTATAAGCAAGTGGAAAAGAAGAGTTGAAGAAAGATGCTGCCTTTCTCTTGCCCCATTTGCAGATCTATAAGCCGAGTCACAAGTAGCCAATATCATGCTTATGATGTTCTGCAGCAGAACCTTCCTGCATAAAAAACCACAAAACTACTTGACCAATTTAAAAAAAAAAGAAATCCCATTTAGTACTTCTCAGCTGAAAGTAGTTTGACAACCCAGAGAAAAGTATATTGGACTAAAATAGTAAAAACAAGGTCTTAGTAGCAAATCAACCTTCATGAAACTGTGTTGTATTCAAAGTATTTCTCAAGCTATATACTTTGCTTTTAAAAGTAGTTGTTTACTATAGAAAGGCATGCAGGTTCAGAGGCACCAGTGATTCATGCAACATTCAGCCCATCAGTAGCAATCTTGGTCTCTAAAGGGTCTTTAAAAGCCACTTCTTTCATTTCATTTCATACAGAAACAGTGCATATAAATCTTCTCCCACAGAACACATACTGACAAAAAAAGGAATACATTGCACCAGACTGGAGAAAACATTTGGGTCTTCTCGACCTCTGAACTAGTATGTCCTATATGTTGTTCTGCAGTGTGGTAGGAAAAAAATTAGTCATTCTGATAAATGTTAAACATTTCTGACAAAGTTTGGTGAGCTCTTACACAAGTTGTATAATCCTAGCTTGTGTGGCTGAGCACTTTGTCATACCAATAGCATTACTGGAGCCAACAGATCTCCTCCTAGGGATTGGTGTTCCACCAAGGTTGAACGGAGAGTGTTTATTTGGGTCAGTGCTGTTTAACAGAATTGTTTCTATTTGCGCTTTCTATTTATTTTTTTTGTCAGCTTTCTCCTGTTTATACTGGGTCCGTTCCCTACCTGGGGAAAAATGTCCTTCCAAGAAGATGACAACATAGCAGGGTTTATTATTTGTATGTGATTTATTGTATTTAAATCAGGTTACTGCATGATTATCCTGGGAATACCGCAAAAATTTTCACACACTGCTAGTTACTTTTCAGTAGTGTACTGTATCAAGCATTAGTTACTTAAATGAGGACAAGATGTATGTATTTTTCCCTCAAAGAGATGTACTCTAGTCCATCAGCTGGAAGCCCTCTCCCTACATTTGCTTTCAGAAAAAGGTGGACAGACTGAGAAGAGGAAGGGAAAGCAGTGTATTCAGTGACTGATCCTAGAGCAGAGTTGCAATCCTGCTTGCCTTCCTACCTCTTGTCTATTAGTCTGGAAGCTCTTTGGAGCTAGCCCTTCTTTTTCTGTAACATCATTGATTAATTGTGAAAAAGAAGAGCTGGGATCTGAATTAGAGACTCTAGAAGCCCTTTTCCCCCTAGTAAGGAGGGCTGCAGTGGGAAAGTTTGGGTTCTCTAAAGTGAATCTGAAGTCAGACAGGTTCATTACTCACTCGTGAAATTGCTTTTCTGTTCAAGAGGAAATGTAAAAAGAATAGATACAGTAATACTTCTTCAATTAATGCATACTTTGAAAGCATACCACTGCTTCAACAACAGTAAGAGGAAGATAGCACTGTGGCTGCTGTGTAACATTAACTGCTATACTATTCCTCTTCGAATCCAGATAAGGCTAAGGAAAAATAATAAAGTTAGGTGAGGACTGCCCTTGTTTTATTGTTTATTGCCAGGGAAAAGCAAAACCCAAACAAAATTCAAATACTCTTTTTACCCCATGGAGTCCAAATGTATTCAAGTACTCAGGACAATTAATAACAATGCAAGTCAAAATTAAATCATAAATCATTAAATTCTACATGATGCAATTAAGTACCTTTCAACATCTCATCTAGGAACTAATGAAAAACAATAATGAAATAAAATCAAGCCTTTTGTATTTTCTGAAGTCATTGCTCGGTAAAGCTTATCTGAGTGTGCTCTGCCAGATATTAATGAAATCAAATGTCTTTGCTGCTCTCTTGTCGTGGTTTAGGCCCAGCCGGCAGCTGAGCGCCACGCGGCCGCTCACTCACTCCTTCCCCAGCATGATGGGGAGGAGAAGTTAACAAAAGGCTCGGGTCGAGATAAGGACAGGGAGAGCTAATTATCATCACGAGCAAAACAAACTGAACTTAGAAAGAGGGATTCATCTAATTTATTACTAAACAGAATAGAGCAATGAAAAAAAACCAAGCAACATCAAGCCTTAAAACACCTCCCCCACCCCTCCCCCCTTCCCGGGCTCAACTTCACTCCCGGCTTCAAACCTCCTCCCCCCCTCAGTGGCGGGGGGGGGGGGGGGGGAATGGGGGGAGGGGGATGGGGCTTGCGGTCAGTGCAGCGCACGTTGTTTCTGCCGCTTCGTTGTCCTCGGGGGGAGGACTCCTCTCATCCTTCCCCTGCTCCAAAATGGAGTCTCTCCCACGGGCTACAGTCCTTCCCGAACTGCTCCGGCGTGGTCTCTTCCATGGGGTGCAGACCTTTAGGAGAAAACTGTTCCAGCATGGGTCTCCCACGGGGTCACAAGTCCTGCCACCAAAACCTGCCCTGGCATGGGCTCCCCTCTCCACGGGTCTACCGGTCCGGCCAGGGACTTGCTTCAGCCCGGGCTTCCCACAGGCCACAGCCTCCCTCGGGTACCTCCACCTGCTCCAGCGTAGGGTCCTCCACGGGCTGCAGGTGGAATCTCTACACCCCCTCATCGGTCCTCCATGGGCTGCAGGGGAACAGCCTGCTTCACCATGGTCTTCACCACGGGCTGCAGGGGGATCTCTGCTCCGGTGTCTGGAGCGCCTCCTCCTCCCCCCTCCTCCTGCACTGACCTTGATGTTACATCTCCGCACTTCCCCCTCCGGATGTAAAAAAACTTCCCACCTTCTTAAATGTGTTATCACAGAGGCGCCGATTGGCTTGGCCTTGGCCAGGGGCGGGCCCATCTTGGGGCTGGCTAGCATTGGCTCTACCAGACACTGTGGAAGCTTCTAGAAGCTCCTCACAGGAGCCACCCCTATAACCCATGCCCCCACCCACTACCAAAACCTTGCCACACAAACCCAACACATCTCTACACTTGTCTTCTCTGTTTACAGTGTATTGAGCTACAGGGTTAAAAAAAAAAAAAAAGCTTGAACTAATAATTAATTAGCCTTTAGTTAATGCTGGAAATACAAGGGGGGCCCTCTGAATGTTCAGTCAGTGCCACAAGGGGGTTAAAAGGAATGAGGATTGATGGCTTTGATAATGCAGTTGTAAGAACAAAAATGTTTGCCAGCATTTCCTAAACTGAACGGCCCCTGTGTACAACTACTAGACAAGTTTAATAGGAGTGTTGTCTTGCATAGTAATTGATTTACTTTACATAAATAATGCATTAGAATTTTACAAGGTTCTCCATCATACCTTTGGGCTTTAACTGAGCACTAGGCATGAACAGGATGAATTTTTTTCTAAGTTATGATATTGCGAAGGGGGGCATTGCAGTTGCTGGAATGTTCTTCTTTCTGACAGTGCTGGACATATATCTACATTATATGATTATTCCTCTCTCTGACAGAATTCCTGGTTCCGTTCTGTTTTCAAGTGTCATTCCTGTTTTACTGAAATTATCTTGCACTTGAATCAATAACTTTAACAACATACAAACATAAATAATTTCAGACAGTCATCCTCCTCCCAACTTCCCCCCCCACCCCCCTGCCATGCATTCAGTATATCAGTATAGCTCATACTATTAAACACTTTGCTTTGTATCAAAACTGCATTAGGAAGTTTAAGTCTATTCTGCCTTCCCCATTGACCTGTCAGGGACTTTTTTACCATGATCCTCTATTAGGAGTTTTCAGGTATATACTACTCTTAAATTACCAGACCCCTTAGAAGCTGCAACTTGAGTCAGTATTAAGTTAATTTAAAGTTTCTTGAATTCTGCCCTAAGTGGAGTTGTCAGGTGGCATCTCACAGTAACCTGACCAAACTGTTCTCATCTAACATCATTTAGGTTCCTACACCCAAACATATGATTGTGTTATCTCACTATCTGCCAATAACAAATAAGCTAAAATCCTGTCAGACATTGCGTATTGCTCCTTCCCTGTCCCCTGTGCTCCCCTGATTCCTCAAACTTGTTTTGCTTTATATAAATACTGGATAGTTTGTGGAGGCAAGCTTCCCAAGACTCATTTGACAGTCAAAGAACTCCTGTGCAACATGGAATGAGAGGTTATAGGTACAGTTGTGAATTTGTCCCCCAAGGTCTTTCGCCCCAGTGTCCTGCCCACAAATCTATCAGTTACTCATTAGTCATTATCCCTCTCTTAGTCATTACCCTCTCTTCCCATTGCTGTCAGAAAGCATTGTGTGTGTTGTTTTGGTTTTTTTCTCCAAGGCTGGTACATTTCCAAAGAAAGTTCCTGTTTTTATAAAACATCATTTTTCAAGGAAAAAAAAAAAAAATCTGGATCATCTCTAACAAACATCTTCCTAAAACCCCATTCCTTTTGCAACAGCTCCAACTTTGTTATCTTCTTGTACCTGCTTCATTCTGAAGCTGCCTATCTGTAAGTGGTTCCATACACCATAAGTGTCTCCTCTCAGATTGCTTAACAGTGTCCCCTTTCTCTCAAGCTGGCTCTGGGCCAGTCCAGCTTCTTAGTGCAGCAATTGCTGTTCCAGTATAATAGGCAAGATAAGCCACTATCAGTCTCTCTTACAGCAAAGTCTTCACTAATTGCTTTACTTTGGAAGGACTCCATCTCCTTGCTGTCCCATATAAAATTCTGGAGAACAGTTTAGCTAAAAAAATGTTCCCCAAGCATACATTGCATTGCACATTACACAAAACCACTGTCTGTTTACAAACATTTTAATTAGACATAATGACAAGAAGAAACCCCAAGTGTTCCAGAAACGTGCATATGCAAATGCGTATTTAACACAATTCATCCTATATGAATTAATTCTTTCTAAGTTTAGTACAAGGGATCTTATATTCTCCTCGCTTGGTATAGACACAAAAAATATTGCAGCTCTTTCCTATATAAAGAAAGGTCATTCAGATCTGCTGCTACTCTCACCATGCAGCAATATTTCCTTCAGTATCAAAGCCCCACATATGTTGAGCAAAATCTGCTAAGGCAAAGCAATGGGATGAATTCTTATGCAAATTCCAGCACAGTCTCCTTTTTCTGCTAAGTGGTCCATTCACTGTACGTCAGGAAACAGAAAGTTATAGATGATGTTATAATCATGACAGCTTAAGAACGTATGTGCAGGAAAACATGTTAACTCTTATTGGACTGATAGAAACAGCCGAATGAAAAAGTAAGTTTTCCTGCTGTGTTGGTTTTGCGTGGCAAGGTTTTGGTAGCGGGGGGGCTACAGGGGTGGCTTCTGTGAGAAGCTGCTAGAAGCTTCCCCTGTGTCTGACAGAGCCAATGCCAGCCGGCTCCAAGATGAACCTGCTGCTGGCCAAGGCCAAGCCAATCAGCGCCTCTGTGATAACATATTTAAGAAAGAGAAAAACAGTTAGAGAGAGCTTTTGCAGCCAGAGAGAGGAGGGAGAAGATGTAAGAACATCTGCAGACACCAAGGTCAGTGAAGAAGGAGGGGGAGGAGGTGCTCCAGGCGCAGGAGCAAGATTCCCCTGCAGCCTGTGGTGCATGGTGAAGCAGGCTGTCCCCCTGCAGCCCATGGAGGGAGGATGAGGGGGTGTAGAGATTCCACCTGCAGCCCGTGGAGGACCCCACGCCAGAGCAGGTGGAGGCACCTGAAGGAGGCTGTGGCCCCATGGGAAGCCCATGCTGGAGCAAGTTCCTGGCAGGATCTGTGGATCCGTGGAGAGAGGAGCCCATGCCAGAGCAGGTTTGCTGACAGGACTTGTGACCCCGTGGGGGACCCACGCTGGAGCAGTTTGCTCCTGAAGGTCTGCACCCCATGGGAGAGACCTGGAGCAGTTCGTGAAGGTCTGCAGCCTGTGGGAGAGACTCATGTTGGAGAAGGTCGTGAAGGACTGTCTCCCGTGAGAAGGTCCCCACGCTGGAGCAGGGGAACGATGAGAGGAGTCCTCCCCCTGAGGATGAAGAAGCGGCAGAAACAACGTGTGATGAACTGACCGTAACCCCCATTCCCCGTTACAAACCCGTTATAGGGTTTGTCCACACATGTTCCATGAAGGTATAAGATGTACTGAATAAGGTGTGCATATATTCAGTGACATGGGAAGTGGATTATTTGAGGAAAAAGCATGGAAAGTAGTCTGGGAACACTATATTTCCCAAAGCTGCCTTCTGGATAACTCTGCAGAAGTTAGTACTAGCAGCAAATTGCATTCTGCCTCTTTTTATGTATTTCAATACTTAGCATTCTGTTGTTTCAGTTTAAGGCTGTTTAGAGCTACTCCTGTCTGTAAAAACAGCTCTTGTTAAATAACAATAAAAAAAGAACTTTTATTTTGAATTAAAACTTTTTTCAAAATAGAAAATTGTTATTAAATACAGGTGGGTGAAATCTACTGAGTGAATGCCTCAGGAACATAATGTCTCACAATCTATAAACTCACCTGAAATCATTATCCCAAAGTCCTTGGGTTTATAATTGAACTTAAAATAAAGCCTCTAAAGAAAAATCAGCATGTATTATAGTTTGTTGTTTTCCAACTATACTAGTGACAATTCTCCAGTCATTTGAAACAATTTTGCCTGACAGGATCCTCATTTTTGTAATTCCAAGGTGTGTTTGGGATGAGCTTCCCAAGCTTATCAGCTGAGCTGCTTCTTTCAGCTGAAGAGAGCAGGAGGACCCGTGCAACATGATTTCCTTCTTTCTGCAGGTTCACCTTTACAGTCTAGCTTGTCACAGTCAAGATCTTGAAGGAAAAACTGGTCATAACTAAAATGAGTAGAGTGGGACAAGAGAACAGTAGCTATACACAACTGTGTGGCATGGTTATGCTCTGTGGAGAGTGAAAACGTGGAAAGACAAGACATAACCATTGCGTGAGCCAGCGTCCAGAATGACATTGAGACAACAGGAATAACTAGACAGATGTGCAAGAGAGTAATCCTGGTGTTCCTCCATAAATCCTTATAATACTGGGTTAGATTTTGTTCTCTTTATCTTTCCTCGCATGCCTTTAACTCTTCCTTTGATTGGAATTTTTTGCTATAAATGTTCTGTAGTAAAAGTCAGTTACTTTCTTTTTTTCACAGTTGAGCTTTACCCTGGGATGTAGAAAATGGCTAGTTATCTTCAGAATAGATCTGGCTACTGCTTCAAGGGGGGACCAGATTAACTTTTGTGGTTTTATCCAGTTGAAGTCTTTTCACAGGCACAGCTCTTAGTAAAGCAAAGGAGTATCACCCACTGTCTTCAGTTCTAATCCAAAGGTGAGAGGCTAGTTCTGATAGTGGTTCACTGATTTACAGTATCAAAACCAAAGGAATTGCATGAAAAATGCTGCAACTGCATTGCACACACTATCCATAAAAGATCAACATAGTTTGCCATTTAAAGTATGCCCAGACCTTTTTGACCAAATACCATTATACCAAGAAGCTCCATGGGGGATTAAGTAACACTATGGTGGATTAAGCAACACACGTTGTTCTACATGCACCATATATCTGGTATAAAAGCCTCTATAAACCTCTTTTTACAAGGGCTCACTGATGCACCCAACTTTGATGGGTGATATGGCAGTGCAGAGATCCAGAGTTAAGGCCGGTGAAACCATGGCCTCAATATCCAATGCTTCTCTGGTATTAATAATAACCATGAAGCCTTAGTGAAAGTTATGAGGGTGCTTAAAAACCATTATTTAAGCAGAAATTTTCCTAAGGCATAGAGATTAACACAAGTTATTCAGTTGGCTATCACACTGTAGGATGCTGGACTTTCTTTGTACATTTGAAAATCTGTTGTCAGTCTGAACAAGGCTGCACTTCAAATACAACACACAGGGAATAAACCAACAGCTACAAAAGCTCACAGTTAAATGTGCAGCAAAATCCTCACAAGGATCGTGCTTATCAAATGTTCTTTTCCACAGGCTTGAATTGCAAGTTTGCATTTTAAATTCAAATTTAAAAATACTGTGAATCTATGTGCTTATAGCTATATGCATTATGGGGTAAATAAATGCTTGCCACAGATGTATGTTTGATGTTAATACTGTTTGCTAGATCCTCAGGGAAGGCTATTTCAAAACAGCGCTGTTTTCAATGAAACATCAAAGCTTTTCCATTTCTTCAAAATAACTCTCTTATTGCAAAGCCATAATAGCTCAGTTAAAGTGTATATGAATGTACCTTGTAGCACAAGTTGTATCTACCTTGTAGCACATGAATAACTGACAAAAATCAGTTTGTAGTCCCAGATGTTATATGCTGCATTACCAAATTCCTATCCGAATCACCTAATTTATTCTATTAACTTATTCTTCAGCTGTAAAGATTGCAAACTATGCAAGTTTTGCCATTTTTAGGAATCTAAGAAGGTTTTTAAATTATTTGCCTGGTTTTTTCTTCAGTTTTATGATCTAATCTACAGCACTGTCTGCTGGGACAAATTATTTTTGAATGTTAAAAATGAAACTGGAGTAGCATTTGTCTTCTAAGAAGAAAAAAACTCTTACCAAATAAATGTCAAGGATATATAGTTAAATAGGAAGTTGTTTGTTGTTTGGTTTTTTTTTTTTTTTTTTGAGAATCCTTCCATAGGACATTTCTCTAGGTATCTAACCTACAAAACATACGCATCAGAAAATGTCACTCCTTCAGACACTTCTTTGCCAGGATGTTAAGTCACTCGGGGTTGAAGCAAATATCTATACCTGATCTAAATATTCCATTTATAGATGTTCATATGGGGAATAAAATAGGATTATCATATTCCCACAGTCACACATGATCCACAGATAAAGGCTATACTAAGACATTTTTAATGTAAAAAGAATGGCCACAGATTTTATTAAATTTATCAAATTAAAATATTAATCAGAAGATTTCTTTTCTCATTCAGAAGAAAATTCATCCACAGTCCACAAGCAGTCTCCAGCTATGCCTCAACTCAGTGGGAAGAACCAATGGCCCTTTTGTTTTACTTAAAGGTGAAGTAAAGTTTTTTTTCTCATGTGGAGGGGGATGTGTTACAGTCTTACTAACATTGAGTTAATGACCATGACATTATTTTGTTAAAAGGTCAGTTTTTAAAATTTCTTTTCAAAATGTTTTGGTGAGAAGATTTGGTGTAGTCTTGTAAACCAATCCTGAATTCAAGGGAAGATATGATCAAGACAGCAAATATTTTTATTTATATGGAAAATGCTCACATTTAGCACTTTTTATTCCTAATAAACAACTGCTTATGGCAGAAATGTCATCCATGACTTTCTTCCATCCTGATATGACTGCAGTGCTGATCTTTGTTTGACAGCTGATGTGTACAGTATCACTGTTTATATCAAATACCTGGATATACTCAGCAGAGAAAACACCCTGGAACCTTTAACTGATCATTGCTAAACCAGGACACTTTCAATCCTGAAGTCTCCATCCTGCAGTTTGCAGTAAAAGTCAGGATAGCTGATCTGGGTTCCAGCTGTCTCTTCAATGAGACAACCATTTGGGATACAATTTTCTGTAATTCTATACAGCTATCAATTATTCAGTTCCACAATGGGCCATTAAAGACCCATCAAGTCAATGATTCATGTCTGGTAGTTATTTTAAGAAGTCTAAAAGGAAATCTCCTACAGAACAAAAAAAGTCTTCATAGTTCCTAAATTCAAGAAAAATTCTGCTTATAAGAATAATCATCTCCAATGATGCAATGAATTAAACTCTTTGGAAGATCCCCAAAAGGGTACCAGCACCTAGACCTGTAAGTCAGCCAGGCTGGAACGGGAAGGCAATGGGGCAGGGTGTCAATTGAAATGGGATCTGAGGCCTACTACAGGAGCAGAGCATCGAGCCAAGCTGCTGAGTATAGATAGCTATGTATGAAACATGGTCAGGAGACAAGCAAGGTTCAGGAAACTGGTCAAGTTGGGATGCACCAAGCTGAAGAGATAAACAGCAGCACTGCAAGAGACTGGGTGAAGGCCGAAAAGCTGAAGCCTCTGAGTAAGACAGGGCCAGGGAGATAGGAGAGACAGGACTGAACAATGTTGGACAACATAGTCACCTCAGCAATTGGTGCTCTGCCAGGAGTAATCAGGGATCAGGAATGAGGTGTGAAGAGACAAAGGGCACGAGCCAAAGATGAAGACAGCAAATGGAGAGAGAAGAGGATCCTTAACCAATATCAGGAACCAAGACTGTGGAGGAGGAGATGCAAACAAGGATGCAGATGATGAGATGCAGAGATGAGAGAGGCAAGAGCCTGATGCACAGCAGTAACCAAAAGGAACAACTGAGAGCAATGGATAGGATTGTCTCACATCTCCGATAAATGGAGAAAACTGCCAGCCAGCCTCCAGCCTGTCCTCAGGATGCCTGGCCTTCCGATCCTCCGGGCTCTCCAAAGAGCTGACGACAGGCACTGTCCATGGAGCTAGATAATGTGGCTGAGGCTGAAACAACTGGAAAGGGGTAGGATTTGGGATTTCTCTGGGCAAATAAGCACTGTTGGATGGCCATTCATCACAAACAACGGTTAAAAAATAAATAAAAACTTCCCTAATCTGCTTCCAGAAAGGAAAAAAGGTACTGTGGTAAACGGTGCACTGAAGTTTCTTAGAAGTCAAATAAAGATGGAGCAAAGGACTGTAACTTGACTAAAACCAATACTGCAATACAGCCAAAATAAAGCATTTTTTACTTTTGAGTGAGATGTTTTAGTAGATTTTTGTGAAAAAAAGTTTACAAATTTCGTAAATGGTCAATAAACATTTCAGGTTTTAGTGGAATAAAGTGGTGGCGGTGCATGTGCCTGTGTTGGGGGGTGTGTGTGTGTGTAAGTTTACAAACTGTTTCCCCTGCCCCCGCCAGGTCTAATCCAAATCATTGCATAATTGTGTCTGGTAATATGCTGCCAGTTTTCTGTCTACATAGAGCCATCAAAGGACATTAGGAACTCTGATACTTTACATAAGCATTTTCCAAGCTATTTTTATCTCACATACTGCCATGTCAGAGAAATTCATCTGTTCACATCTCCTGCCTATTAGCTTCAACACAGAGCTGTACTCATACAGATATATTGGCAATGTTTTTAAAAGGTAGCTCAAAGTATTACCCTTCCCAACTCATCTCTTCCATGCAGCTCAAGGGAAACACTTGGAACCACTCATATCCCAAGCTTTGAAAAGGTCACTTGAATGAAATTAGTACCATGCGCCGCCTGACACTGACTGAAAAGCAGATTACCTCTCCAAACAGCCACCTGCTATTTCTTTTTAATCAATAGCAAATAGTGTTTCAAAGAAGGCTCCTCAGTTGCCATGAACTAGTTATGGACATTTTTCATCTCATTCTTAATTCACAGAGAATTACAGCAGTAGGTGATTATCATCTTGATTGCCTTAGAAATTTAAAAAAAAAAAAAAAGTAGAAACCCAAATCCCACAATTTGAATAAGTATATTTAATCAACACTTCTACTGGACTGGATCCAATTATTTATGAGTATTTTTTTGAATCAGTAAATAGCTTTAAAAACTACTCCTCTAGAGTGACAGCATGTCAATCTTTCAAGAACATGTTTTTATTGCATTTGAATCCGATTAAGATAAAAATAAAGATAAGAGTTATAATGAGAGCTCTAGTACTTTCTGAACTGACTAGTCTGAACGACTTTGCTAATAAAAGATGGGAAATATTGTCAGTGATGCCAGATCCCAGTTTGCTGTAGATTCCATATGTAAAACTTTATGTCTTATATAACATGCTCAAACTAAGGAGGAAAAAGATCACATTTAAAAAAAAAAATGTTAAGACTATCTTGTGTGGTATCTATGTACGTGGGGGAACATTTGTCCTTCATTTCTTCACAAGGCTATGCAAGCCTATCTACAAACTGATATGCTGATTCACAGGGATCTAAAATAGATTATCAGTTTTTTGCAGCTGAAATTCAAGTAGAATTTAGCAGAGTGCCTTAGCCATATAGGAACTCTTAAGGAGATAAGATGTCTTTAAATAGCTGTGTTTTGTGAAATGCCATATATGTATATAATATATATTAAAAAGGCATTTTTGTCTTTATATATATATAAAAATAGCAACATCCATTGTTCATTTCATGGATTTATTTAATATTGAGAATAAAAGGCACCAACTAATAGGCAGTTTCTATGCTTTTTGAAACAGACTTGACTAAACTTTCAAGTAAATTTGTTTAGTTAAGTAGATTTGGGAATATAAAATCTTTTTGTAGTTCAGAAGGGATCCAGAAATCCTTATAAAATCATTTTTACAGGAGAAATTATTTAGAATGCTCAGCTCTGAGGCTAGTTCAGTTATTTGACAAGTTACTTTTCCTTCTGATAGCATTAATTGCTTGAGGGTTATGATAGACAAGGAAAAGTCTGGTTGTTAAAATTTAAGTGCAAGAGAACAGGAGTATTACATCTGCCAAGGAGCTACTGAGCAGCTGAATGATCAGAAAAGGTAGCATTGACATTCGCTGCAATAAAACCAGAAGAGATTAAGTCAAATTATGAATCCTTCACAGTAAATATTTTATTTTCTGCAGTGTATTCAAGCTATCAATGAAACAACTTGTATTGCCAATATTAGATTTTATCTTTGACCATATGGTACAACTTACAGAAGTAATTTTGGCAGAACCTGATATCTTTTTTTATGTGCTTGCTAAGTTCGTTCTTGGTACAGGCAGATGCCAGCATTAAAAACATATCACTGGGTACTATTAGAGTAGGTACTTTGTGAAACATTAAAAAACTGAACCAGTCTATATTTTCCTCAACGAATAAAGATGCAATTCACACTGCTTTAAATTCATAGGTCTGAGCCACTGTCCTTTATATATGATAATGATAAAGAACATATTTCTGAGCCTGCAGTTCTACCTGAAAGCTTCTCATACAATCTGAACAAAGACAACCCTGCTGATTATTGTTTTGGAAGGGAATCTGATTTGTGGGTGGATGAGCAACAGCTCAGGTGGAAAAGCAAGAGGCTGCTTTCAAGTTCAGAGAGAGAAGGACATTTCAGCACTGCCTGAGCCACACTGCTGTGTTACTCTGGCAGAAATATGAATGAGTTGCTGCTCAGGTTGATGTTGAAAGAGGGTTGATAGTTAGATCAAACATTTCTGAAAGTTTGTTTCAACGTAATGTGATTTTCACTACCTTATAACTAGCAATTACCAGTTTCTCATAAAAAGCAAAGCATATGAGATTTTGGATTTTGGCTAGATTGGAAGTGTTAGCAGCACTTTATTCGATACTGCTGTACGCAGTAGTGCTGGCTCCTTATTACAGGTAGATTAAGTTGGAATAGCTGATGCAGCTACTGCCACCCTCACCTCCCCCAGCCTTCTGCCATCCCTCTAGCAGATACTAAATACAGTGCCATGAATCAGAGTCTGGATCCAGAGCCACTGTATTCAACAGGAGTCATTCCCTTCTCTCCAGAGAAACTGAACCAGTGCTTTGGGATTCTGTTCTGCCTCCCTAGGAAGACCACAGAAAGATGCCTCCCCGCTTCTCTGGATCCTGTTGCTTACTGAACACAGTCCATCAAACCTCAGCATAGCCAGCTACAGAAACAAGCAGTTTAGGCAATGACTGTGGGGAAGTGGATTGCTAGGGATGGCCTCACTGACAAACAGCCTTACAAACCCTAATGTCACCAGGATTTCTTCTGCACCTAACTCCATGCTGGCTGCGCATCCGCCTGCTCACTGCTGGGAAGCAGCATGGGGGAGCAGCCGGCACGCAAGCAAGCTGAGCAGCAACGGCTGAGCTCGCTCCCCACAGAGCTGGAAAGCAGCAAGGAGGAGGTGGCTGCTAATTCCTTGGTATTACCAGCTGCTGGACCAGTGATGAGCTCATCATCCAGAGAAAAGAAAACATGTGAAGACAGAAAAGAAGAAGTCCTAATGGGGGCTCCTTTTGATGAGGAAAAGATGCCAGATTTATATCCTACTTGCAAAGTTATGTTGCTCTCAATTTTTTCCTGGACTGCTCTTAATATATGGAATTATTCTAAATTCAAGATGTTTGTTTGCTTTTTACTTTACTGAAAATCACAATTTTACTTTAGAGATTAAAATTCTAGAAACCGCATTTTATTTGAGTCTTTAAGGGGCTTTTTTTGCATATTAAAACCCCAAAATCCCTGAAACAGTGAATGTAACTAGTTACTTTGCCCCAACAATTGAGGTGCTAGCTAAGCGTGGATAACTGCAGCAGTAATGATTTGTTTTGCAGTAGCATCCAGTGTTCAGTTAACATTAGCCCTAATGTGATAGGAAACATATAAACACCTGGGAGGCAAAGATCTTCATTACATTAACTGTCTGCCATTTTGCAATTCCTTGTTATGACACCTGGTAAAACAAAAGCCTTTCCTTTGGTAGATGGTATTAAAGGGTTATACACTAAATTCAGTGTCACTTTGTTATGGTACTTCTAGTAGGTAGATTTAGGATATAAAGGGATAATTGACAGAGAGAGTTTTAACATACACCGCTGATGTAAAATCTAAATGAAAGATATAATTTTCCATCAAACAGAAGATATCAACTGTAATGTTGAAAATATTTCCCTTTTATTACAAGCTAAATGATCTAATCTGTGTGTAAGCCAAGAAATTTTATAGTTGTTTCTATTCATGCAGTTCATAAATGCCCTGTTTATATAACCAGATTATGGAGGTATTTATGTAAAATGGCATCAAAAGCATAAAAAAAAGACACTGAAAATCTAAAATGTTATATTACAAATCTGTCTTGATTCCCTTTAAAAATAAAAAAGTTCTGTTGTGAAAACCAAAGAAAATCAGTAAACTCTAACTCAAAAGGATTAGCCACACAAAGTAAAAAGTTACCCTATGTCAGCCAATCTGTAATGACTATCCATCTGCATGCCCTTAGCAAATGCAAAGTACTTTATATTAGCTAGGTTCTTTGTAACTGGAAGCCAAGATAACTCAAATTGCCTGACATTTTCTGTAGGCCAAATAAGGCACTCATGCTGAATCTGAGCTAAGAGCAAAGGTTCCTGAGAAGAGTCAGGTAATTATCCAACCTAATTTTCATTTCTAAAATTAGATCCCCCGAATAGGCCTTTTGGGGGTACACAGATGACCACAAGTATGTATTTGCAGGTAATTTTTTTGTTACCCTGTTTTATTCTGATCTTTCAGTTTGCATTCTTTACTTAGAATACTGAAAAAAACCGAAGGGCTGAAAGAATTTTCTTTTTCCAGTTTGCTTTCTCTTCCCAGCTGCATTTCATTACTATCTTCTATGCCAACAATGTTGCTCCATTGCATCCTCAAATGAAGATCTCAAGATCCTTGCAGCTTTTTGTATGGTTGGCTTGCGCCTCCTGAGAATTAGGATGCTACTTCTTTGACAGAAGCAGTTTTAGCCAAGAGGAAGAAAAAAATGACAGCCTATACAGGACTATAGCCTGCTGCAAACAAGTACAAGATTTGGTATGGATATAGAACTGAATGTTATCTAAAAGACAGCTAAGAACCCAGATTAAAAACAGATTTTATAATTCTATCTAAATAAAATTTCAGACATTTATGTCCAGGAGAGTGTCCCTCAGAGAGATTGCCAGCCAGGAGTTCTGCTATGCTTTCTTAAGTAAATTGCTTAGGTCAGGCACGTAAAGTTTACTACATTCATAGAGGAACTGTGGCCTGCTTGGTGGCATGACGTTTAAGGCCAAGTGCCATTGACATGTTAGGCATCCCACACCTCAGTCTGGTGAAAGGCTGGATTCAGGAGGAGCGCTCAGAATTTGCCATCAACACTCAGTGTCTGAATTGCATTCAATACAAAGCAACCCTCTTTGAAAAGAGAAAAGAACCCAAGTGTCCATTTTATTGATTTCAGCAGTTCACCAGGGCAGCTTAATTCCTTCTTCAGCTTGAGAAGATTCAAAAGTACATCTTCAGCCTCCCAGGAAATTGTTGATCTTCTCTTCATAAAACAGGCTGAACTGAAGCACTCTCCTTTCTGCCTGCTGAAGTGACATCACTGAATATGATGTAAGCTACTTAGCACTGAAGGAAAACAGGTAAGAGGAAACTTAACTCTGAAGCCCAGTGACAACTGCATTCCTCTGGAAAGGAACTTATCAGTTGTGAGGCCTGCTCCCAATTCCACATCACTTTAGGCATTTCATTTAATGATGTTTTAACGCACAGGATATCTCTGGAAAAACTGGGAAAAAGAGAGGTGGTCTAAGCTGAACCTCTTATTTTGCAGTTGGGATGTGCTAAAAGCTGTGAAATGGTGGGTTAGTGCAAGTAATTTTACAGTCTAAGACTTCTTAAAATTAGACAACTGGATCAATTGCCATCATTTGTTATCAATTACTGTAATAAAATTAAACATAGAAGTTTAAATTGAATTCATTTGCATGTGTTACCACTACTTGAAGTAGGAAACAAATGGCAAAACATAGATTCACAGAAATATTTGCGTTGGAAGGGACCTTTAAAGATCACCTAGTTCCAACCCCCCTGCCATGGGCAGGGACACCCTCCACTAGACCAGGTTGCCCAAAGCCCCATCCAGCCTGGCCTTGAACACTTCCAGGGAGGGGGCAGCCACAACTCTCTCAACATACCAAATATGTAAGTTATGTTACTCAATGTGATTAGTTATTGCAAAAAAAAAAAAAACTTTTCCCAATTTACTATTCCCGTTCTAAATTGCTCATATGGAGCCATGTTTAGGCTGTTCAGAAACTGCTTACTCAGAAAGCTGTGCATGAAAAAGACTGCCTATTATTTGTTCCTCTCTATTCTCTGTTACCTATTCCTTTTGTTTGTTTAAATCGGTATCTGATGACAAAAGAGAAGAAGAGACTGTGTGATTTGAGTAACTACCCATGTTGCATGGTCAGTTCACAAGTAAACCAAACAAGGTTTGAGTGAGTACAGGCTGAAAATTGCTCATCCAGTCTATTAGACAAAGACTTAGTACCAAACATTTCTGCAAAAAGTGGATCAGTTCACAAACGTATTTGTAAATAATAAAAATAGGATTGCTGTCATCATATTCATAATGAGTAATTTAATGTTATTTTTAGTACTCTGAAAGCATCAGTTCTGTTTAAACACCAAAAATCTACTATGTGTTTTGATTACTACTGACAAGCAATCATCACCTGTCTATAAAAGTGCATCTTTCCTGTAGGGATTCTGTGTCTTGGACCACCGCCACTTCTTTACACTGAAGGGAAAGGAAAAAGAATAAAATATGCTCTCTTCCAATAGTAAAAGTAAAAGAAATGTTAAAATGTAGAGACTGTTACGAGATAAATCTGCCTCCAGGAAAGTGATATCCTCATAGCCTGACATGGAGAGCTAGCTGGTTTTTGAGACCATTTTTGTTATTGACAGAGCAAAAAAAAGTACATGGAATATATGATAGACAAAACTAGAATGTAATGCATAGCTCCCAGATAAATAGAGGAAATATATATGAACTACATTTAGTGAGGCAAGAACTACAACATCCAAAGGGAACAAATGGCCTAACCTTTCTATAGGGGCAATGCAAACTTGCCAATTCTTTTCCCAGTGTAGAACAGTGTTTATTTTTACACACTGTACACAGCCTAATCATTTTTGGACATTTGCCCGTGCCTCTGGGACAAGGAAAGACACGTATACAACAATTTTATGTTATGTGCACAGGAAGCTATGTTGGACCTATTAAATAAAGCCTGAATTACTGGGTCTGAGCATATACAGCAAACTAATACAATTCATGTGCAACAGATTTTTTGGCCAGGAGCTGACCAACTGCACATCACTTGCACGATAGTTCCAGCACATCTGACATGAAAAACATGAAATGTTTGAAAAGCACAGAAGTTATTATCCTTTAATTTCAAAAGTACAGGTAGGATAATATTTAGTCAGGTCAATAAGGCTGAGTCAGTAGTATCTGTAAAACAAAGTGTCTTACAAGAAAAAGACAGGTGAACAAGCAATCAAAATCCAGTAATATTGAAATTCTGGTGCTCAGATATTATGATAATGAGCACTTTAGTAAATAGGTTTGCCACATTCTAAAGCTATCTGCTGAAGTGAGTTACCCAACATGTGGTTTCCAGTTACGGTAAAAAAGGTTCACCAATTTTTTGAAAGTCCGTGGCAGAGTTTATCATAGAGACCATCTGGTTCCAACACCAAAAATAATTAATTTGATCATGACATGCCTTGATGCTTAGTTATGACTGAAAACTAACCTTCCGCCTTCTCATGCTGCACATAGCACGATGTATGAACAAAATGTGTCACCACGTACTGAGCTTACTAAAGCTGTCTGTAGTTTCAGGCATCACTATTATAAGCCCTATTTCAATACCCCAGGACTTTTTACACTGGATTTCTGAGTTTCAATGGCTTTCTAAGCAGAATTTTTTTCCTGAAGGGGCAAAACAAAAATAGCACTACTATTTTCAAAAACGAAGAAAATGGAATATTATTTATGGTTTTTACTCTTATTTTAATAGCTTACATTTAAAGAAAAAAGGTTTCAGCAGAAAGTTGAAACAACTAAGCAAGATACATCATTGAAGAAGACATTTCTTCGTGGAATTACTGGTCTTTGAGGATGTCTTCCAATAGGACAACTTTTATCCATATGTCTATGTAAAAAATACCTGCAGTGCTCTGAGAACTTTGATATACATGTAAGTTACCAATCACAGGAGCTCTGTGCAAATGCACAGAATTTACTAGAATAATCTGAGTCAGAGAATCCCTTTTCACAAATGAGAACTAGAACTTACTACCTTCATCAGCTTAGCAAAACAGAAATGATGATTCAGATGTGATATGCTCTTTGTTAATTTCTGTGAAGGCAACACTTTTCAAACATTTTATTTTATATCAATAGTTGTAAAAACAGGATAAACATCACACGTTTGTTCTTTGAAAAACATGTCTAGCCTCCATTTCAGAGGGAAACAAGAAAACATTTACATTAGAATAATTAGTGCCAGATGCATTGAACTAAAGGAAGAGTCAAACCTGCTCTAGCTGACCCTGCTTTGAGCAATGGGGTTAACCTAGGCAATCTCCAGAGGTCCCTTCCAACCTCAGCAATTTTGTGATTCTGTGAATCTGTGTTAGTGAAATATCTGCCTTGTCATTTAATTTCTGAGCTGCTTCTGAAAGGTGCCGGCTGACTGCAGTTCTGAAGCAGAGACCTACAGTTAGGTTCATTAGCACTTAACATTTTCTTGTAGCCATGGTGATCCTAACTAATCGAGCAGCCCAGGCTGTCCTGAACAACCCAGCAATTTTCAGCAGTGACAGTGAACAAACCCCAGGAAAGAATTGCATTGCAGGAGACATTTGTGTTGCCATTGAGGACAAGCTAGCAAAAGGAGAGCAATGATCTGTAGTAGAAAGGGGAGTGGATCAATGCTTCAAATCTGCAGCATAATGACTTCCTCCTGTGTATGACAAATGTCACCTTTACTGCTCAGTTCCAGTATAAGAGGAGTGGAGTATAATGGGGAAAGGGGTGGAGGAGAATACTCCTCCATGCTGAAGCTGTATTATTTCTTCAGAAATAAGAAGGGGAAATGCAATAAAGTTAAGGTGGTAACAGCTAGAAACAATGCTGCAGCAATATTAGGAAGCAGGAAAAGTCTCAGGAGCACTGCAACTTAAGGACATCATTTTCAGAGAGCTAATTTCCAGAAATGTACTCTGGGAATTACTTGTATAAAAAGACAGCCTTAGGAGGAGTTGGCAGGGGATAAGAACATTGTTAAGAAGTGTCTGTCCAACTATTTTGCAGTCTGCCATGAATCCCCATTTATAATGGTGCTGGATGAGGGGTGCTGCAGGCTGGATTTATTCCTCCTTGACAGAGAAACAAGTTTGGTGATACCAAGATGACCAAAACAGGGGACTTGGGTTCCATATAGCTTCATGAGGTTGGTTTTCAAGCAACCCAGAAAGAAAGTAAGAAGAACTGCAAGAGTACTGATGCTTTCACATATCTAAGTCATATTTTCAAGCTTTTTCTCTGAAATTATACAGGTTAATAGGGCTTTTAGAAAGCAGACTTTGATTTTTACATACAGCCACATCACTATAATGTAGCCTTTCCTTTCCCTTGCCCCCAAAGTATTTATGAGAATCATAATTTTTAAAATTTAGATAACACAGGGAAACTTTGTGGAAAAAAAACCCCACACTGTTTGTAGACACTGTCTTTATTGGTCTCTCCTGCTTCTCTTGTAGAACTGAAGGCCTTGAGAAAGTGACCATGGATGACAGCATGGGCTTACAAGTGCAGTTAGTAGGAGCAGTGCATTTATTATAAAATGCATCTGTGTGTCATGTCTTTGGTGTCATGTCTTCAATATCGTTTGTTCCCCTCTAAACATAGGTAGCACTTGACATGAAAAAACATACGTGCTTTCTTCTCATCTAGAACCACTTGTTACAATAGTTTAATGTCAGAATTATTTGTGCTGTTCAAATTCAATAAGATTCACAGCCTAAAATAGCGCTCCTGATCCTCCTTTATTTATTTGCAGTACCACTAAGCTTCTGTGAGTACAAACACAGAATGAAAAGGTGGCCTCTGCCCCAAGAACCTTGCAGTCTGAAATGAGAGAAAGCAGATAGATATATTCAGGTGGACCAGGGGGCCAAGGAAAGAATGAGACAACACTGGTGCTAATGATACAGTACCCAGACAGCTCACTAGTGTAAACTGTTGCATGTAGACTAATAGAAAATTTATGGATAATGTATCTGCCTTACAAGGGCCTCTACTAATGAAGAGAACAGCTTGGGAAGCCATCATATGAAAAGTTTGGAAACTACCACCAAAGGAGAAATGACAGGTAAGGATGGATACAAATATTTGTTCTGCTTGGCTACTCAGTACCTCATTTTCTGACCTCAGCATATCCAGGAGGCACTGAAAATAGACCCAGGCTGGAACACAGAGTCATCATTTTCCTGATTCAATTCATACTACAGGGGTTATGAATTCTCCTCCCTTTTTGTTTTCCTGAATTCAAACTTTACAAGTTTGGGCTGGAGGAAATAGGAGAAGAATGGTTTCTAGTGTTATTTCCTGGAGATAAAGCTCATATCTAAAATGTGAGAGATGTGAAAATGGTGAACTTTAGAGGCTGATTGATGATCTTAAGCACAGAGCAGGTTAGGTGTTTTGGACTGGGCCACTGGGTTTCATATTAAATCATCTTTAAGGCATATTATTTAGTGCTGTATCAAAGCACAATACGCTTCTGCTATCTTCCTGAGCATGCCATCGCTATTGAAATGAGAGAAAACAGCTGAAAGTAAGCCCTTTAAAATGGTATAGCTGGAGCTGGATTCCACAATACACCTCTGAGGAATCTGCAAGGTAGGAGGTGCCCCAAAAGCCTTCCCCTGTCCTTGCTGAGCCCAACAGGATCTCACTCAAGCGGCACAGAGATCCTTCCCAGCCATTCTCATGTCCCGTGCACAAAGCAGGTTCCCATCCAGGCTTCATTGAAAAGGCAGTACCTCAGTTTCTTAAACAGAAGTCAGTGGAAGCTTCACATGTGGATTTTTGATAATCAGCCCAAGGCACCCACAATGCAAACTCCAACTCAGAAACTTGATCTGAAGTGCAACTGCTTTCAGGCAGTAGAATGATACCCTAGCTACTCTCATCTTTAACAGTATATAAAATGAAATGTATTTTCCACTCAAAAATCTCTGCAATGTCTTTTCAAGCTTCATGAGCCTTCACTATATGCTTTCCTTTAACATTTCTTTCCCTTGAAGAATAGACGAAGTTATAAGACAATGATTTAATGCACTGTACATAATTACATCCAATATCCCTCTAGGTTTGTATGCTATTTTCATCTTGCTCTGCTTCCTCTATATTTTTACCACAACACAAAAATATTCAGAGCCCCTATCTACATATTTCCATCAGCCCATTGTTCATTAAGTCACGAACATGCAGAGCTTTGATCGGTTCTCAAACAACAACAGGAACATTTCTAGCTAAAATTTTCCCACAAGACTGCCATAACTACATTGACAAACCAGTTGGCTGCACAAACAAGTGAGCAAACCATCACTTTTGCTTTAACAGTCAACGAAATCTGGCTCTGCTTTCATTTCTTTAACAACTCCAAAGTTGGCAAAGATGTAATATTACTGAAATAAAACACAGGTGGACAATTTAAACATGATTGTAGCATGTCTATACTGCAGTAAATCTTATTTTGTGCACATTAGGAAAAGAAACAAGTTCCTAGTACTTATTCCATGCACTTACCATTGAGGGTTTAGGACAGAGTGATCACTGCAGAACAGAGTAGACATACACCAGCCACCTTTAAGCTACTTTGTTTGGAGAACAGTAGTAGCTCAATGCAAACTAATCTATCCTGTTTTTCAGACATATTTTTCAGCTTATACTCATTTATATTCTATCATGTCTGTATCGATACAAATACTGGAGGTTAAACAGGTCAAGACTAGTGATAGGTATATGCTCAATTATTTGTCATAGAACAAACAGTAGGGATAAGACTTTTCTAGTTTAAGTAAAATAGGACTGACTGCAGTATAGATATAGAAACAGTGCAATTGGACTCTTCATCTAGACCCCCTCGGGATTGCTGGGGCAAGGTTTCGGACTTAAACTGAGAATGAAAGATTAATTGATGTGCTTTGCATTCAGGATAAATCAGTATTTAAACTCATGTTCTGAAATAATTTTCTGCTTTGTATTTCCAGGATGGAACGAAGACCATTCTAATGAAATATATGCTAACATATACCCAGGGCAAAACATCAGTGGCAAAACATGGAGCAAGGAAAATTAAACAAGTCCATTAGTATTACGCCACAGGGAATAAACATCAACACAAGGTGGCAGAAAGAGAAAAAGATGCTTGTAATAGTGAAATATAATCACTTCCCTAAGATGACATTCTGCTTTTGTTTGCAGAAGTCAGGTGGGATTCTCTCTCATGTAAATGACAACAAATGATTTGATAATGAGCATTTTGTCTCAGTTCCTAATGCATCTCAGGTGAGCCCTGCTCTTGCCAAATACATAATTTGTAATCACAAAGTTGTGGATATTCTGATTTTCTTGGGTGATGAGCAGTATTCTGAATGAATATATTCATATGAAGATATTAGTGTACTATATCATGAGATTGCCATTGGCATTAGTAGGATCTATTATTCAGAGAGCAACACCGACCAGCAGATCAATGGGGAACATTGCATATTTTATTTGTATTAACTTTAAAACTCAACAAGGAAATGCAATATTTTTCAGTAGGCAGGAAAATTAAAGACTTGTGTAAAATGAGCTGCAAATGCTGCTAAATTTGTCAACCTTTGGGAAAAGTTTCTAGTTATTCCTGACTGTTATGAAAGTACGTGAGAAGAAGCAGACTCTTAAGTGTTGTTACAGGAGTCCAAATCTAAGCATATGGATATAAGGTCATAAAGGATAATGAACATCAGAATCCAGTTTATTTGCAGTAAAAATAGAGTGAGACAAATGTGAAAAAGAAAGAATATTGTGATTTAAAAATACCAGAATCCTTTTGTGTTTTGGCAGATTATTTTATGTTAAACATCCTATGCTGGTCTGCAGGGACTATATGTCAACTTTGACAAAGCGGGTGTATTGCTAATTTTGAGCAAAGAGAATCCACATTCGCAAGTTAAATTTCCTCCAGTACAGATGGGAACAGGTGCCTTATTATTCGGAGAAAATTTGCTGACCTTTCTTTACACTTGATGTGAGATTCCAGATAAATTTGGTTAGGTGAAGCCATCCTAGTTACAAAAGCTAATTTTATAATGTGGACATTTTTAACAAGTGAAATAGTAATTAAAATCAAGCAGAAGCAAAAATAAGGCAGACAGTGTAAAAAAGGGAGTGAAAACATGGAAGAAATTATGAAATAATTTCTCTTGGACACAGGTGCCTGAGTACAGACACATTCATCACACAGTGCTATTCAGAAGACAGGCACCACGTAAAACTGCCCTCTGTGTCCCTATTCTGCCAACCCCTACTACTATTTTGAATTAAAGGTTGTCTCTATAATCAAAGGAACAGCAATAAAAAAGTGACTGGAAACACTGCTGGTTAACAGGTGTCATGAAATAAAGAATGCAGAACAAAAACAACTAAAGGAACTTAAATCCTGCTACTGCCTGAGCTGTAAGATGCTGAATGTTTCAACAGAAGCATCATTTAATCAAGTACAGTCAGAATATAAAAACTTCTGAGTTTCCCCTCAATACTACATTGCAGTCACTGTTAGCTTACAATTCTTAATTAGAGGTAAGGAGCAGATAAATTATGAGGAAAGTAAACCCTCCAAAAAAATAAAACCAAAACCTATCTTCAGCGTTCACAGATAATCTACTGTTACATCTGTCAGTCCACCCTTTTGAAGACCTTTCCAGATTTCTATGTGCTGCCTTTCAAGTAACAGGCTTGTAAGCGCCACATCTCCTAGTAATGCAATGCTGTATGTAATTCAGTCAGTCTCTGTGCTGCGCTATGGTAGCAAAGAGCATTCATCAGCAAACACAGTATCTTGGGCCCCTGCAGGCAATTCCCTTTGGGAGCTGGAGCACATAGCAGCACAGAAATCGACTTCAAAACACAGCAGAGTGTTTGTGTCAAAGGCTACACAGTACTCACAGAAATGGATTCAAATCAACAGAAAGACATATTCTGCATGTTCTATAAGACCTACATTTGGCATCCACCTCACACCAGTTTACTTCAGTAATGTGTGTTTAAAAATCATCCTACAGGCACGGACAAAGATGCAACAAACACAGTTAAGGGCAAAATTTAACACCTGTCATTTTCATCCAAATAAATTCATCCAAGATTCATTAATTCTAAAAGCAAAACCGGACTTTCAAGAATGGAAAATGTGGATCAAAACCCCCAGTTTTGTAGATCTTATTCCGCTGCACGGAGCTTTGCCTTTAGATTTGTGTCAGACATTTCACAGCTCCGTGCTTTCCCCAATGCTGCTACAGGGAGCACTTTCATTTTATGATTTTCTGGCCAACAGATAGGTTATATTCTGTTTGGTTTAGCAAATTTGTGATATGTGTAGCATGTTGAAAGAACTGCGTGATACACTGAGGTCCATGAAAAAATATCTTAAACTGGTGACTATTTCTTTTGAGATATGAAAAGAATATAGAGACTTGAAATGTGTTTCTTTTGCAGCTTGGAGAATTTACCTTTTAGGACTCCATTAATACCCTGCTCTTAGTTCATTATAAATTTACAGAAGTGAAGGAAAAATCTCCTTTATAGACTTATTGCACAAAATGAAAAGGTAGAAGGATGAAGGAAAAAACAAAGATCTGTCATTACTAGTATATCTTGTTCTATTTATGTCTATTTACCTTAAGATAGGACAGTCTTTTTATTCTCTCACATTTCTAACAATCTGAGAGACAAGCATGTATTTGTAAAGATCTTTCATTTAAGAGCCATACATAGGGTCTATCAAATTACATGATTGAAGCCCATAAACAACAGCGTGTGATCTAACAGACAGGAGAACTGGGCCATGCAAAAGCCCATCAAAAGGTTCTACAGCAATAAAGAAACATTAATACTCTTCCTACTTTCCTCAAAAAGGACCTGCAGTATTCTCACTGTATCTTTTCATCTCCTTGACATTTCTTTACAGTGAATTTGACTATGAAATAGATCTAAGTGGTTACATTAAGTTCTTGTGACAAATTATGAAGTCAGAGAAGTTTATTGACATCAGGAATGGCTTCTCTGAACCATTTTCTCAAATATCCCCGTCAGGCTGTCAAGCTTATCTCAAAATTCTTCACAATTCTGGAAAAGGCTGGCTTGAAATTTGTCACCAAAATGCTATTTAATAAGCACTGTTACTTTTGTTTAGGCCACAACATTTAAAAAAACAGTGATTTTTATGAAAAGTCCCATGGAAGATTTTTTGTTATTGTCATAATACTAGAATTTTACTTCAAATGTCATTTTTGGGGGTATTCTTTTTACACAATGCTTTATATTTAGTACTCACATGGACTTAATGATCTCTCTGCTGGATTCTTACGAATATTTTGAAGGCATCTGGTCAGTTTTGCTTAAAAAACCTTTTCTGTGGATCGGTGTATATCTCCTGTTGTTTGTAGTGAATCAGTTTGCCTATATAAAAGAAAAATCCAGTTAAATGTAAGGACGGAAGCCAATCCAACCACACACACATAAACAATTCCTAACACTTCCCTTCCACTGCATGTGGAGAATAGAGTAGGAATGTACCGTGGGATAAACAACTGTCATTGATTTGTTGTTACAGTCACAGTTCGATACCTAAACAAATAATTCTAAGAGTAGAAAATATTAAATCTGGTTTTATGTGAGATTTGCTTGGATTATTTAATGTCTGATAAAGTGCACGTTCTGCTCTAAGCTTTTCTGTGACTGAAGTGTTCATAGTCTCTCTCCTGGGGAATATCTTGTTTCTAGTAACATAATCGATCTCACACTGTGGGGTCCCCAACAGTGGGATACCGATTTGACTATTCCTCTTGTTCTCAGCAGCGTATTCTCCCGCAGCTTGGAGAAACTTAATATTGCTGAGCCCTCTACACCTCTGTCCAGAAGTTTGGTTGAAAGTGGCTGGCAGGCTCAAGCATTATTGAAGGAGATAAGAGAATGATGGATTGGCAGATACTGGGACAGATACAATGCCATCCCATAAACCTAATTTCCCTTGGAAGTCAAGCTAACGTGGAAGAAAATTCAGATCCACATTCACAGCAACATTTAATACCAGGTATTCTAGCTCCTGCTATTGTGACTTTGCTTCTGAGGCCTGTTTAATAGCAGGCCATTTCTCAAAGGAGTGTTTTATATCCTAATTGCTGTGGAGACAGCAACAATAGGCTTTTATCCAAGAATCGAAGTTCTCACCTATAAAATACTTTTTTTTTCTTAATGTCTAATTAGCAATAAAATAGAAGCTTATCTTTTAAGTTCTCTTTTTTAGGTTATTAATCTTTCCCCACTATATATTACACATAAATTGTATGAAGACAGTCAGTTCCTTTTAACTGTCTCCCCACACAATAGATTTTATTTCAGTTATGGATCTGAGGACTTTGCAGTACCGAAATCATACGTAATAGGCAATGATATTATAGACCAGTTCAGCTGGTTAGCTGGCCACTTTGCAACTTACCATTTTCTTGTGACAAGTTGCAGTCATTATGGCATCATAGAGAAAATCAGGTTTAATATATACCTTGGGTGTTATTGATTCAATTCCATCTTGGTGGTAATAGCAGAAAAATATTGTAATAGTGTGTTACTTTGATTAAGAGTTGATCGGATTCACACCCACCAGAGAAACAATTTACATAATACTGTTGAAGCCAGACCTCATAAAAGGCTTGGGCACCTTGCTGTTAGGGCAGATGTTCACAGTTCCCCATGTGACCCCACCTCTGGGCAGGAGGGATGTATTAGGGAAGGATCACTTCATGCTAACCTTTAAGATAATTTCTGCTGGGGCTGCAGCACTCAGATTTTCAGTGCTCGGTCATTCACTGAGAAGCAAAATCCCAGTGACCAAACATCCCAGCCAACGCCTCATAAGGACAAGCCCAACAAGCAACATACTGAGCATGGAGAAGACATACTGCTAGCAAACAGGGAAAGCAAAGAGCAAGGGGAAAAAATATCAGCAACCCAGTCCTTTCCAGAGATTACACTTCTAAATCAGGGCTGTGGGTAAACACCTCCATCTGTTTAGCATCCCAATCCTCCCCAGAGACTAGGCACCTAAAAATGTCTTTGAAAGAATTCAGCAGTTCAGTCTCTCTCATGCTTTTCCTTATAAAGTGCAGACTGAATAGGAGAGGATGGGGAAAGGTAGCTGGATAGTCAGTACTTCTCCTAACAAGAAGTCATCTGAATCGTAGCTTTTTCTCTACCTGGGGAGGTTAAATACATATCTTACATATCCTGGCAACACATCCAGACAAGGCTTAATATGGGGAAAAAGGCACGTATTTTATTGGCAACCTACATACTTATGTTGGTTTACTGTTACATTATTGTGTTCCAAAATATAACATATGGCAAGGAAATGCATCCTTGCAAGGCTGTAAGGTCTTTAATTGTTAATTTGTGTTCATTGAACATTTAGTAGTCTGTATTTAATAGCGTATTAAATTTGTGGGAAGGAAATCCTGTGAATTCTAATAATTTAAAAATTCTAATAAATTATCACATCTAAAATCAGAAAACATTAGCATATGGTTTGGAGATAAAAAATAATTTTGGAAGCTAAATCATTAAAAGTGTGTTCCCTTTCTTTTAAGAATTGGTGAGGAGTGCTCTTTGGCATACATAAAATCTTTCTTTCTTCTTCCTACCTACATACAAATTATTTATTTTTTTTTCTCCTGAGGCTTCTTTCCTATTGTGGAGAAGTAAAGATTAATGTAACTGTTCACATTCATCGTTTGGTTTGGCAGAATTTCAAATGGTGGATTTTGATTTCTAAAACCAGAATAATTCAAATTGTTTAGATCCAAGGTTTTGAGTCCATCTTTAGTTAGAAATGAGATGTAATAACAAGACAATTTTCTCCTTTGCACAAGCTCTCTTCAGAGTAGCTTTCCCCTGTCAAAATTCAGCATCGATTGGCTTTGGCTGTGCTTCTGAATCCTTCTTTCTCCACAGCTGCATTGTTAGAGCACTTTCATTATTTTTAAATAAGAGTATTTCCTGCCTTTCCCTTATCTGATTGAGAGCTGTTGATCACAATCAGTTCACAAAGTTCAATTTGACAATATTGAATGCTCTGGAGTATGCACTGCATGAGGATCTGAGGATCACTTTTCTCTTTTGCGTTCCATTAAAAGAGGAAAGCCTTTTTGATTCAAATTATTAGCTAGTCATTATATTCTTTGTTGATACACATTGATACTCTTATTGAAAAAAGCAGCATTGGAATAAAAAAAAGTATGCATGCTATAAAAACCTGAATTAAACTAAAAAGGTTGAAGACTGATGTCTAAGTCTCAGTATGTGACACCCAGGTCAGTGAGGAAGGAGGAGGAGGAGGTGCTCCAGGCATCAGAGCAGAGATTCCCCTGCAGCCCCTGGAGAAGATCATGGTGAGGCAGGCTGTCCCCCTGCAGCCCATGGAGGATGGTGGGGGAGCAGATACCCACCTGATCCAGCATGGTGGTGCACCCAAAGGAGGCTGTGACCCCATGGGAAGCCCACACTGGAGCAGGCTCCTGGCAGGACCTGTGGCCCCATGGAGACAGGAGCCCACGCTGGAGCAGGTTTGCTGGCAGGACTTGTGACCCGGTGGGGGACCCACACTGGAGCAGTCTGGTCCTGAACGACTGCACCCTGTGGAAGGGACCCACGCTGGAGCACTTGAAGAACTGCAGCCCATGGGAAGGACTGATGTTGGAGAAGTTGGTGGAGGACTGTCTCCTATGGGAGGGACCCCATGCTGGAGCAGGGGAAGAATGTGAGGAGTCCTCCCCCTGAGGAGGAAAGAGCGGCAGAGACAATGTGTGATCAACTGACCACAACCCCCATTCCCTGTCCCCCTGTGCCACTTGGGGGGAGGAGGCAGAGAAACTGGGAGTGAAGTTGAGCCTGGGAAGAAGGGAGGGGTGGGGGGAGGTGTTTTAAGATTTGGTTTTGTTTCTCATTACTCTACTCTGAATTGTTTGGTAATAAATTAGATGAATTTTTTCTAAGTTGAGTCTGTTTTGCCCATGACAGTAATTGCTGAGCGATCTCTCCCTGTCCTTATCTCAACCCACAAGCCTTGCACTATATTTTCTCTCCCCTGTCCAGCTGAGGAGGGAAGTGACAGAGTGGCTTTGGGGGGCACCTGGCCTCCAGCCAGGGTCAACCCACCACACCTTTAAACCACCCACTAAACATTAATGATTTTAAATGTTTCCAGATTCTTGTCCTTCTGAAATGAATTAGCCTGGCATACTTCACTCTTCATAAATTTTACTGTGAGAAGAAAAAGCCTTTGTAGACCAGCCTTTAACAGAAGTTCTAAACCAGCGAAGAGACATCACAACCTGGTAAAACCTAAAAAGGTATAACCAACCTCCTGCATGTATCAGGGAAGTATTTTTCAGTTAGCTGCAGCAGCTAATGGGTGCTTGGTTTCTTATACAATTCCCTCTATGCCAGTTTTTGAAAAGGTCAGCCAGGATATAAAATACAAAAAGGTTTTTGCAAACTCATCTGTATTGTAATGGGTTTACATCAAAGATGGATAACACAACTTGATGTTTGGAGAGCTGTCTGTTCCACATATGTGCAGGAAGAGTGTGTTGGTACCACTTTCGTGGAATTTCAGTCAAGAGTAGGGGAAATTCTTCATGGTTTATCTTCATGGTACTTCTCAGTGCACCCACTAACCCAACATAAAAGGCAGTAGGGAAGGAGCTGAAGACAGCAACACTTGAGACAATTATGCCAAAGTTAGAAAATCAAGCTTTTCAAGAGCAGCTTTAAGCATTACTGGAAAAAGAGATATCATTCTGGCTTTCTGAATGTCCCACTTCTGAGCCAGTATCAAGTGTATGAGAAAAAATTATTTGTATACAGCTAAAAAAAAGATCATTCTATGAAACTCTTCCCCACACTTTGAAACTTCAAACTGAATAACCCTATCTCAGGCTTTGCTTTTCACAGCTCTCTTTCTCAGTCTAATCAAAATGGCACTTATGATAATCCAGTACACCTCTCTTTGAATTATTTCCTTGGCTTTGTGTCTCACTGCATCAGATTTTTTCCTTTGCTCTTATCTTCCTCATAGTTCTCACCTTTCCTTGTATTTTTGTCCTTTTGTAGTGTCACAAAAATATTTACACAATAAGGTGGGAAGATATTTTGGTAACAGGTTTGATGGAAATAACAATTAGTAAATGTGTAGAAGCACTGATAAAATCTACCAAAGAAATGCTATTGTTTAAAAGAAATTAGCAACAACACTAAATATCAAACTGAAGAATTGTAACAGCCTTACCATGTTTCTTTTGCTAGTAGGGACTATGATTCATGAATAAGATATAAAATTATGTTAATATATCAAATGAAAACACCCAGGACAGGAAACAAGTCCTGTGACTATAAATTGTAAATCTCCAATGATTTAGTAAAAGTCTAAGTAGAAGCAGGATCGTATGAAACATAGGAAAAGGCTGAGGTCTAAAACCACAAAACTATGAGACAGCTTAAATACAAGAAAGTGAAAAATCAGTATTGACACTCAATGGATGTGATGTTGCCATCTGTAAAAATAACATTTTCAACATATGGACTGTTTATTTTCAGCAACATCTGCAAAACACAGACACACATTGCAAATTGTGTGATTGCTGGACACATGACAAGCAGCAAGCTTTAGACTCATTAAACAACTTCTTCAAAGAAAAGCATTTTTATTGTACTAAAAGAAAATTAGATGGAATGGAACAAGATGAATGTATAACTGCCATGAAAATCCAAAAAAAAGATGTAATTAAAAATGAGGAGAAGCAATTAAAATAGGCACAAGAGTTCCTCAGGAAACACAACCATGTGTTTTCCTACTTATGCACTCTACATAAATAATTTAGATCACAAACTAAATAATTATCCTATAATATGCTGTTCAAATGCCATCATTAACTAGAAGCAGAAATATGTTGTGTTCTTCCAAAGTTAATGGGTAGATGACATATGCTGATAACTAAAATACATGCTTATCAGGTGAAAATACCAAATAGAATTATGAAATTATTTTGGTCTAGTCTAACTTGGGAGACAGAAACTTATTTGGACATCAGAACCTTTTGAATGTAATGACTCTTGTGAGCAGTGACAATGATGCTGACTTCCCTCTCCTCATCACAAGTTCCAGTACAGCCAGCAGAAATCTTCCTTTTGAGACACAGATTCCACAAAGATCTGTGCCATTGACTACAGAAATACTTTAAGATAAGAGTGATTTTATTAAATGAGACAGTACTTTTAGAGCAGTAGCTAGAACCAAGCTCCCTCTTCTCCCAAGTACGTATTGTAACTGGTTACTGCGGGGTTTGGATCTGAAAAACATAGAGGAAAAAGTGTTTTGGAGGGAAAAAAAGTTGGCTTATGCGGCATGATTTTCCACAGCAGAAGACTTGTTTGCAGGCATTTAGCATTTGTTATTGTCTCTCTGAGCTGTCTGACTTTCTCACAGCACTTCCAATCTGTTCCAGTCCTCATCTACTCAATCTCAGCCTTCACTCCTCAGCCTCCCTTAGCTCTTATCCAGATAATCCCTGCCTCTGCTTTGGCCCCCTCCCCATCTCCTCATCTTGCTCTCAGTGTGCCCCATTCCTGGCCTCAACTCATTTGCTATGCCTGAAGAATCCTTCTCACATTCCCTCTTTCCTTCCTTTATCAATTTGGACAGTACTGAAAAGGCAGGAGGGACGACCCCACTGCCCAGCTCCATCCCACCTGCAAAGAGGTCTTTCAAGGTCAGCTGGTTCCCGCAGCCCCTGGAAGCATCATCCTTCATCTCATGTCAGCACATGTGGGCTGAATCACTCAGAACTGGCAAAAGTTTGAGAGCTTCCAGCAAGGGTGCTGTCTTCAGAAACTATAGACATGAAAGTCAATGAATATTGGACATATTGAAACAATACATTTTTAAATGCCTATAATGGAGCTGAGATGGTTTCTCCCCAAATCTGCCAGACACCCTTTCAGAATATCCCATGTTCTGGGGACACTAAAGGGGCAGGAAGGTGGCCTGGAAACCTAAGAGAACCGAAGTAACTCTGAGAGTTGCTTGTATTCTCTGTGAATACACTAGAAGTATTCTCACTAGAAGTGGTGTTCAAACAGAAAGAAAAAAGCTATCATTTTTATATTCACAGTGGGAACAATAATGTGTTTTTTTATAGTTTAAAAATATTTTTCACTGCAGTTATTAAAATTGAAGACCAGATTGGAACTTGTTTTTTCCCAGTTTGTTTTTGCAACATTTGTCTTTATCCTACAGAGAATGCCAAGATAATATAAGAAAGGTGTCTGGTTCTAACATCTCTTTTATCTGGTGTGTCTCAGATTTAGCACTAGCAGACTAGGAACACTGCCTCTCTCTGTCAGTGCCAACACAATAACTTCTGCAAGCATTTTGATCTACTCTTTTCAGAGAAAAGGGTAGCAGAATCTCTGTCTTCCAGACAGTGAAACTGAGATAGAGAGGTGATTTTTGCAAGACTACACCATTCTTTTGTGGTGAAATCAGTAAAGAAATCCACGTGCCCTCTGTTTAGGATTAGTATCATAGCCATTAGTTCCATGTTATTTCTGGATGACTTCACTGGGAAGAATCATCTGAATAGTTCAGTTACATTTCCTGCATATTTTGCAAACCTTAAATGAAGACTACAGGTTATTACAAGAGCTTTTTCCCACAATTTAGAAAAACTAGAAATCCAGAATTTGAATTTCAATAATTACAACATTCAGAGAAATCAAGAAAGGTGAAATACAGTCTTAGTAGCTGACTTTTTTTTTGTCTCAAACTGCACATATCCCTTCTTTCTCTGTCATCCCAACTTAGTAAATAGAATGCATATAGCTCAATTTAGTTAAGAAGCCAATAATTATAAAGCAAAATCAGATAAACAAGCTAATAGGAAAAAAAAGTTTTAAATCCAAGAAATTAAACCTCTCCTTAATTTAGCTGGGTCTTGGGGGGTTTTTTGTTGGTTTTGTTTGTTTGTTTGTTTGTTTATTTGTTTTTTCCCCAGAACTTTTTCATTAACCAAAAAGGAAACAAACCCTAAAAAACAGTGGCAAACACTATTAGCAAACTCTCCATTCAGATTACACAAAGGAAATGAGCACATTCTGAAAGACAATGGGTTGAATGTAAAGGCCAGCAATTCAGGAGACAATCACAACTGGCTTCTCATGGGAGAGGAAGCCAGAGCTAGTGTTATCCAGAAAGATCAGGACATTGTGGAAGAAATGACTCAGCTCTCTTCTGGTCTTTGAGGAAAGGAATTCTGTTAGAATACAAAACTGCTGAGACTTGGGCAGATCCTCCTCACCAGGCACATATCCTGGAGCAAGTGATGTTGTTTCATGGTACTGGCCATGTTATAGCTCGGGAAGGGGAACACTTGCTCTCTATTTGCATCTCAATTTTTGACATTTAGGAAGGATGAGATTAGATTAGGCTTTTAAAAAAACAAAGTGATTGAAAACATCTACTTTTCTGTAAGACCATGCAACTCTAACATAGCCACAGTCACAATAAGTTCTCAGAGATTACTCTGAAAATTTGCTTTAGATTTAGCACTTTGAGGCACTGCCTCTGCACTGTTATCTTTCAAGCCACAAATCAAACCAAGGACTAAAACATAATGAAGCTGGCAAATCAACTTTCCACTCTCTTAAGTGGAGACTCTTTTGAAATGCAAAAAGATGATCCTCAGATCTTTGTAGTCTTTTAAGCACTACTCTGAGATACAGCATAATGCTACCAGCATAATAGAGGCAGTCAAAAGCCTTGTTATACACAGATATGACACAAGAGTTAAGTACAACAAACATACCTGTCAATCAAAATTCATGTTAAAATAGGAGCTCATGTCAATGCTATTATATCTTCCTGACAGCTGAATACAGACAGAAAATTTTACAAGCCCTAGTACATCTACAAAATGGACTGCTCTGCTATTGCTTTCAACTGTCTACACCTGCTAAAACTATCCTAGTAGTTCCTGTTCCCCTTGGAAGCCATCAGCCTAAAAGCCTCTCTGGCTTCTTTCTCCTGTGAGATGAAATTTTACATGAAGATCACTGTCTGAAATATATCTACACTCTGGTTCTTTCAGAGGATGTGGAGTTTGATTTAAGAATTAGTGCACTGAACTCAGAAAAAAAATATTATAATGTCTCTTTTGGCCTTAAACACTGCAAAACTCTGGCTTCATTTATTCATATAAAGAAATTTTACGTTGCATGGGAGCACTTCTACCACTGTCTAACAATAAATCATCACAGCAGAATCAGTTTGAGTTATGTACGTTCACATTAACTCCACACAAGTTAGTTTAAATGGAGTTTGAACAGAAAATGGTACCAAACTACAGGTGTCAGTGGTGGTGGCTGGGCAATTATGTATAGGCTATTTCCCACAGGCAGGCCAACCACTCCATAGGCATTGGTACGCTAATTAGGCATTTTGGCTTGAGGAGAGGCCAGAAGTCAGGTGTAATGGCATACATACCCACTAGAGAATAAAACAGTTTTATTCATTTTACCTGTGCAGTGCAGACAACTCCTAACTGTACCATAGCACCCACAGACCTGCACCATGATGGAATCTTTCCCCATAAGGCATAGATATTATCTTCAGGAGCAATGGGTAATGCTGGGATGAGTAACCCCTGCGTTTTCCCTTTCACCCGCTAGAAAAGATACTGACAGGTGAAGTTAGCAGGCAGTCTTCTTCTCCTGACTAGAGTTGGATGGCTTTGTTGCCGCTGCTTTCTCTGTCTTCACCGAGACATCCACACTGTCATACAGCTGACAAGATGTTTATTGGATAGGAGACCCACAGGTCTACTTGCTCAAAGCCTTTAAGTAAAGCTGCAGCAAAGTCAGCACGTCCTTTGAAGGGATGCCACATGTGAGCATACATTACTGAGGTTCATTGCTCACCTCACCTACAGTCCAGAAAGCAGAGGTGCAGACAGCCAGCCGAGCAGCTGACACAAACCTGGAGGAGGCTACACAGGGAGGGTAGCCCTGGGTGCCACCATTGTCTCATGATAGCTTAGTCTGTGGATGACACTTTGGGGCAGCTGCTAGCAAAGGATGACTTTCACTGGGGGGGGAAACTTATGTCAAGGTGAGTGTATTCATTTTACCAAAAGCCAGAATGAAACTTTATACACTTTCACACTGGAGAAGGAGATCAAAATCTGGGGAGTCACTTTGCTGCTATAATGGCTTTCCTTGATCTGCTACAGAGGGTGTGCACCTGTCTGCAGAGCCTAGCCATTTGCAGACTATTCTGGACACATAGCTGACTTGCTCCAGAACCTCTTCCTCCTCATTTTTGATCTTGTCCCTAAGGGGAACAAGGGAAACAAGATCTTGGTTCTGAAACAAGAATGTAAGTCCTGTAGCTCAGCATATCACATCCATAACTGCAAACAACAGAACTGAAAATTACACTAACTCTGCATTTACATCCAACACATGTCTGGATCATTTTCCACACAAGAAATAATTAATCTTCTGGGGAGCTTTTCCATCAACCTAATGGTTGCTTTGAGAATTAAATTCCCCTTACCTCTTTCTAGCAAGTCATTAGAGATTAGAGAGATGAGAGAATAAAGTTGACAAGAATCTTGCCTTTTGCTTCAGCTACAGTAGGTTAGGGCCATACTTGATCAGCAAAGTCCCTTAAAAGTCTTTAGATGCAAAAAGCTGAGTTTCACATGAAATCTGAAGCTTTTGTAAGTTGAAGAAGAACTTGAGTGCTTTCTGCTTGTGTTTTGAATCAACTTTTCTCATAATGAGTTCAAAAAAGTTATTGTTATGATCATCTGCAGAAAATAACGCTAAATTAATTCCATAAAATTTTATGAGTGAAATTATACAACATAGTAATGAAATGCAAATATCCTTGTTCATTAGGCTCATCCATTTCAATTGTACCTACAGTACATGTCTCAGCAGGGACTGTTAATCATACAGCAGCATGCAGAAAAGAATATATTATATTAATTAAATAGCCACATTATGCAGCTGGGTGCTGAATTATGCCCATGAAATTCAACATAGCATAAATTATTATTTTTATTAGAGGAACAGAATCTTCTGTTTACTGAATTTGGGGGAGCACAGTATCATTTTGGTGTGCATCACAAATAACAAATGCAGAACAGTCCAGTATTTCACATGATAAGAGTATTCACCGAAATAAACCTCTGCATGAAATTCACAAAACTGTGATTCTTCAAAGAGTTATTCACAGCCACATGCATCAGTCCATGCAGATCTCATTGAAATACTGAAGCACACAGGACGTTAGAGGGCTGGACAGAGTAGAAAGGATTGGCAGAATTGAGCCCTCAAATTCTAATGTTCAGCCAACAGCTACTCAAATTTATCCAAGACTGAATACAGTTTATTTGCAAAGGTCACTTGGCTAACTTCTCTATTACACAGTGCCTTCAAGGACCTTGAGCGCTTTAAAGACTAACCTACTAGTATGCACATTAAAAAATCTTCTCATATAGGCAGTGTAAGTATGTTCACATTCACAGGAAAAGACACTGCTTACTGTTATGGAAGGAAAACCAAAGGGAGTTTGTGTAACTTTCTGCTTCTGTCATTACACTATGCATATCCTTAATGATGTCTCAAAGCCAGTTTCTCACTAGGATTGTGAACATTCAACGTTAATGCAGATTTAGTTGTGGAATCAGAGGATGTTCCCCGAGGCCCTCTTAAAAATACTGGAACCAATGGCACAGCAGATAAAAGTCCACTTCAACAAACCTGCCCAATGTAAAATGTCATTTTTTTCTTTACATATAAAATATAGCACTTCACACTGTAGATTATGCTACTGAAAGGAAGAATGAAACATATGCAGGACACAGCAAATTCATATCTTACAACAGGCTCTCAGGTTACTGAAATCTTAGGTTTCCCTCTGAAACATCATGATGTAAGAACTGTTTACCACTAATATTTGAAGAAAAAGCAGCATTTGCATTTATAGACTATCAAGGATTTCAGGATCCTTATAGATTTGTGGTGGTGGCAGCAGAACATGTAGAAAATAGGCATCTAGCCCTGACAGGACACTAGATTTTAGGCTCTTTATCTGGCCAATGGCTAGAAACATGCATCAAGAGTCCTTGTTTATGAAGGCCTGGCCTAAAGAGAGGAAGGAAGAGGGGTGGTCTCCTCCACCCAGACTGTTCTGGGGCCAGGTGATTCTGCAAGAAAATGTGCTTCAATTCCTGTATTTGGAGGAGACACTGGGACTTGTGTTTGCCAGTTCCCAGAGGCATCGAACCACTAATCTGTCACACAAAACGCTGATACCCATACATTCCTATCCTGCCTCTGTATTTCTGGATAAAGTGACAGTGCCTGCTGTGCCTCGTGCTGATCTGAAGGCTGGCCATGAGCTTTCAGCATTTTCTGATTATGCCCAAAGGATCAGGCCCTCTGGGCTACAGAATTGGGTTCCTCTTTATACCTGTTATACCATCAGACCATCCTTGCTCTGTGAACATCAGGCCGCATAAGTAACTTCACTCATATGCAGTCTTACTAAATTCAGTCTATCACTCTGGCCCCTGAAGGATTTACTGTGCATCTAGATGGCATTCATGTTTCCCCACTAGATGCAGAGACACACAGCTCCTGTACAGGAAGACAGGTAGGCATACGTAAAAAGCAGTGCATGGATAGTGCCGCTGAGTCTAAGGGAACCACATCCCTGCCATTAAGTTAGCTGTGACTGTTAGAAACTTCCTGAACAGGAATCGATATCGGATCGGGCATATTTTGTCCCATTTTTAAATAAACAACAGGACCAAACTGGTACTATATAATACAAAGGAAAACTTTTGAAATTTTTTTGAAACTGCATTTTTTGTTGCTTCCTTGTGTACCAAATTCACACTTAAAGTGGCCCTTTTTTTTCACCCTTAATAAACATTGAGATGTGCAGTGGTTGTAATGCCATGCATGTTGCAGTGAAGACTGCAGCCATGATAGCACTGTCTGGTTTCTTCACTGATTTATAAATCAGCTGTAAAACTTTGCTCTAGTTTCAAAACCAATAAAAGATTTCTAGTTGAAAGCAACTGCTTAAAACAGTATTTTATATATAAATACATCAAAACTACATTGTGTTAATTTGCTGGATTCCCTTTACAGAAAAAGTATGTTATTAAGAGCCTTTCATTTCTTGAGCATTATGTCTAGATTGATATACATCAATACGAATCAAGAGCTATTCAGTCAAAACTGGAGGTCTGGATTCACTTGGATAGGCTCATTGTGCTCAATAGTTCCATAAGAGTTAATAAAAAGATTAATTCAATAACTCTTTGCATGCTGGCTCTACACATTGTTTCTGGCAAGCCAGACTGAATTCTTATGATGAATATGAAGTCATTCAAGTCACCACTGTGTGGCCCAGCTAATCTGGCATTTGAATTCAATTCTGATTTTTAACAAAAGATCCAAAAATTGAAAAGTGTAGATTTTTTTGTACAGTAGTAAGTCACACCAATGTTCCCTAGTCTTGTTTTCACATCTATCTATGAACAGAACAAGTTACAGCTAGGACCATTCACATTTCAAACAACTTTTAATACACCTCTCTGACATCTCATGTCTAGGGAGCCTCATATAAACTCCGTGGTCTAACAATTATTTAGGCTTCTTCTACAGGTATAGGGAGAAGATTGGAGCCTCTCACCTGATTCAGCTGTTCAGCTGTTTTCTGCTAGCTAAAATGGGGAACAAGATGGCAAGATTCCTAACAACTTAAATTTTAGACAGCTAGGTTTAATTGAGATGAATATCACAGTTTAAAGAGTAAATACAAGATATGTGTCCTGGTAAGGTTTCATGAAGAATAAGCACAGATAGCAAAGAAACTAATTAACTACTTGGGTTTTTTTGGTTAGCTAGGAAAAGCAGATATTAGGGCACGCAGGAAATTCTTCATAAGGGTTCAGCATTTCAGCTGGGAAGAGAAAAACACAGAACACTATTCCCCAGAGCAACAACAATTTTCAGTGGAAAATCAAAGCACCTTGAGGAGCACTCAGGGTCTGCATCTTTGAGATGTACAGGTATCAGAAAACAGAAACTAATCACTTCTGACAAAGGGACATTTGTTAAACTTTCAACTGCCCACAAAAGATCAAAGCTGAACCTTTCCTTCCTACTTCCACAGTCCATAAATCAAACTCAATTCATTAGCTGTCAGCAATTGAAGCCCTCAATTGTAATAGATAGATAGATAGATAGACAGATAATACACAAACAAACACATACCACAGAATAACTTTTTTGTTGTAATTCTATTAAAGCGGTAAACTAAAACAACTGCCTATAATGTCAGCCAGATTTATTATTCACTCTGATATGGTCATCCAATATTGGCATGGACTGCTGCAGGGAGGCGTTCTCATAATCAGAGAGTTGAAAACAAGGCCATCGATCATGGCTCTCTTTCCCACGCGCAATTAAGAAACATTCTTCTTTTTTGCTCCTCTTTTGTCATCTTTTTATGGTTTTGGTTTTTATTCTTTTTTGTTCATATTTTCTATTGCAGCAGTGAACACCGAGTGCTAATAAGTCAAAAACTTGTCCTTTAATTTCAGTACAAATATTGCCTGTTCAGATAGGGTTATATTTTACATTTTTTCTCATGACTGTGTGTCCTTTTGACAGCATGTGCAATATAATATGATACCATGATAGATTTGAATATATACTGTAATAATTACGGTCGCTTTTCAGACCTGTAGCTGGAAACATGCTATTCAGATTAGACCCACATGTAAGATTTTCCTTGACAACTTTCTCCAAGAGCATGGAGGTGTTGGAGCAAAAGGCCAATTCACACAGTGCAAATAACATTTAATACAAAGTGCTATGTGCCATCTTAATAGATTATTATAATTTATTGGGGATTTTACTTCATATTTCTCTTAGAGTGAAGTTTTGAACATTATTAACTGCCCTACACTTAGTTTGTTTGCACGGTTTTCACTGAGAATGAGCCAGTGCTCCTTTCCAAAAGAATTTGTGTGATATGTTTGGGTGACTTAAGAAATCAAAGCAATTCATATTGCTGGACTGACATTTTGAAATTAATAGAATAGGGCTGGCTAATGACAAGATCCAGAAAAGGACAGATGTGTCACAAGACTAACCTTAAGGTCGCTGGAATGCCAAGTAAATACAGAGTCCCAGATTATATGCTTGTTTCTACTATAATGCGTAAAGGGGAGTCTCCAGCGCAAAGGACGGGGTACAAAAAACCAGTATTCTGGAAGAAGCCTTCCTTGCCAATGGATACATATTGAGACAGCTGTGTGTCCTAAATTCTCTCCATTTCAGGAACTGAATGGAGAAAACTAAGTTTCCATTGATTTTACGCTGGCTGCAAGAGGATGGACTATACATGATCCAGCATAAAGCCTGCCAATAACAACTTAACATACTGCACCTTCAGAGCAGAATTCAGCTGGCAGAGTGAGTTTTGACTGGACCAGCACTTTTTGTCATGAGACTGCTGTATTTCCAACCTGCAGCAGAGCATCAAAAGAAAAAGTGATTCCTCTTCTGTTAAAAACACTGCTAGTGGCAGAGGAGGCAGCAGTGCCAATTTTCTTTTTCATATGGAAGTATGAAGTGCTAGAGAAGCCCCTCACCTCATGGAAAGACCAAGATTCAGCTGAGAAGGGTAGGAAATATGATGAGCTATTCTACCCCCAGCACACGAGCATAGTAACTGATTAAGCATAACAGGAACATACAGTATCTGGAGGAAATGTATTTACTGTTACAATATGGAACCAATCAGCACAAAAGGAAGGAATGAGGTTTTTACTGTTAGGGCATTGCACATAAAGTTCTGCACAGAAAGGTTTCTATGAGGCTGTACTTTTCCTGTTGTATTTAATTGGACCCAAATCGCTGAATAGCGTAAGATTTAGTAGGACTTTGCTCCAAGCAGGATCTTTGTACTTAAACATAAGTATGCTTTTGCCAAAAAGACATCATACTGCAAGAAGGAAAGCATTCTATTTAGTAAAGTTTCAGCATTATTTTCAGGTCACAAGTGTTTCATTAAAACTTTGTTAAGATGAGCTGAAAGTGACTTTTTCTGGATTAGGTGAAACAAATCCCATTACTTAGCAATAAAATACACTCCTATAAAAGGATACATATATACGTGTTCACAATATCTTGTGAAATGAAAAATTAGACAAAGCATGTTCTGCCATGGAATAATCCTATTCATAATACCTCCACTTACATTTCTCCACTATCCTTATATATGATAATTACAGAAATTTAGATTATCTAAATTTCTTTTTTGTTACTATGAACTTTATAGTCACAGAATACTCAAAATTATGCCAGTTCCTGAAAATTTTAATAGCTATGTTTATCAGTCATCATATACAGGCAATCACATTCTCTATGATCTGGATCATCCCCTGCTGTAAAAACATCCATAGGAAAGAACTGTGAAGGGAGAATGAACCCCAGAGAGCATTTGTCATGTCTCATGTTCTGCCCTAGCAAGTGGAGTGCCAAAACAAAGCTGTTGAATTCATTAGTAAGACTTCGGGTTCTCCTGGGATGTTTGCATTTTCTTTGTTCTCCCTTTCTACCTCTTTTGTACTTTAAAAATCACATGAACTTGTACAAAGTCATCTCATAAAATCATAACAACTCAACTCATAAAATGCAACCATTTCAAAGAAATGAATTCCGTACTGGCAGAAAAAAGAATTTCTGTAGGAAAAAAGATGTCTCAGAATGCTATAATATGGCCACAAAATTCAAACCAAAGGTAATGAAAGATTTTGTATGATGAACCTACCCATATGTACTAGTTGTTCCTATGTAAGCTACTGTTTTTTGAAGTGGGCATGTAGAAATATAGAGAAGCGTAACTCTTTATTTCCACTATTGGGGACATATCAGCACCCATTAGGAAACAAACTCGCTGTCTTCAATAGGCTGGTGATGCAACCTAAAGTTTGCAGGAAAATCTATGACAGAGTTAATGAAGTCTGAAGCTACAATCATCCTCTCAAAACCTCCCTTAAGGCTGCTGAACTACTTAAAAATAGAGAAATTATACAGCCTGCATGTTCCAGCAGCATGGCCCACCTGACCAGGGTGGCATGCAAAAGAGGAATTCACAGCTCTCTACCTAAAACCACTCAGAGTCCATAAAAGACACTCAGTCATTTAGTCATTTTAGCCGGAAAGATAAGATGCGTCAGCAGTCTGGACAGCAATAGAGGCTGAGGAAACTTGGTAGCATCTGGGACACTCATTTTTTCATTGACTTTTTTCAAGGACTGTAAGCTATCAGGTATAAACTTTTTCTTCTCCTATATCTCAGTGACACCTAGTATTCTGTGGGCACTGCTATAACATGGAGAATTGTTTGTTGACCTTTACATCTCTCTAAGACTATACAGGTTGTGTCCAATGCTTGCTGTTATATCAAATATTTCATCATCCTTTTCTTACCTTTTTATTTAGCATTCAGTGCAAAGAGTGTTTACTCCTAGTAGTGAAACAACATGTGAGCGAGGGGGATTGAATGATTTCTAACCTTTTTTAAACAATGGTCCATATTTATCACTATCCTTAACTTTACCTTTTTAGGAGTCTATACTACTGATGGCTGGGAGCTAATAATTTTTAAGTTCTGTTTCTTTTCCTTTGACCTTAAGCCCTGATGGAAATGGGACACATTTTTAATATTAATTATTTTTGCCAACACCTGGATGTATTTATCAGACAAATTATTTGAAACTTCGCTGGAGGTTAGAACTAATGGACACATGGATAACTATGATACAGCGAGGGAAAAGTCAACATAGCTTTTGTGAAAAGAAAGCCTGCTTTACAAACTCATTGGGGTTCTTTGAAAGTTTTGCTAAGAACTTGTATAAAGGAAAACTTATTGACTTTGACAAAGCCTGTAAAAGGCTGCTGAGGAAGATAAATTGCCATGGAATAAAATGGAGGATCCTTGAATGGATAAAAATTAAAAAAAAAAAAAGAAGAAAAAGAAAAACTAAGAAATGGACTAGCAGACACAAATGCTTAGTCCTTACAGTGGAAGGAGGTAATGAATGGAGTTCAAGAGGGATATTGTGCTGCGATGTGTGTTGTGCAACATGTTCATAAATAATCTGGAAAAGGAGTGAGCAGTGAGGAGATAGATTTTACTGAGGTTCCTAACTTATTCTGGATTAAGTAAAGCTGAAGTTGGAACACAAAGAATTGCACAAGGATTTATGACCCAAAGTGAATAGCCAGTAAAATAGGAAAAAAAAAAAAAATCAGCATAGATGAACCTAAAATCATGTAGTTAAGGGGGAAAAAACACAGTCTTAACTTCTCATATGCAATGGCGGGCTTTAAGCTGGTCATTCCCACTAAGGAGTGGAATACAGCTCAGAGCTCAGGAGAGGCTTATGAAGCAAACTAAAGGCCAGAAACTACAGGGAATGATAGGACAAAATAAAGAATGTCATTATGCCACTCTATAAATACATAGTTCTTCTCCATCCTGAATAATGCATGTAGTGCTTAGCTATTCATCTCAGACAGGTTATAGTAGAGCTGGACAAGTTTTGGAGAAGACCACAAGGACAATCAAAGATATGGACCAGCTTCTGCATCAAAAATAACTAAGTAGGCTAGGAAAATTCAGAGTGAAAAAGAAATGATTGAGGGGCATATGACAGAGTTGCATAAGATCAGAAGTGTCACGGAGAGGGTGTATATGCATTGATTGGCCATTATCTCTTCCAAGAAAAGAACTGGGGATGTGAAATGGAAGTACAAGGAAGGCAGTCCAAAACAAAGAGTTGTTATTCATACAGCCAGTAGTTTAGCTACGGTACTGCTGTTCACAAGATGCTGTAGAGTGTAAAAGTTTATGGGGTTTCCAGGAGAGGTTGGCAAAGTTCACAGAAGAGATACCTGCTAGTGTTATAAAATAAACAGAAACTACAGCTGTCTCTACAAGCCCTTGAGCTGCTAGAATCGACTGGATGCTAGAATCGTTGTAGGGAGCATATTTAACTTGTTCTTATACTCTTCCCTAGGCCTCTGCTTTTGGTCACTGTCAGAGACAGGATACTGGACTAGATGGATTGACCTCCAGACTGACCCTTCATGACTCCTCTTCCATTTTTAATCCAGATGTGGTCAACAAATTAGCTCTACTCCTCTATACAAGGTCCTTATGCTAGGTAGCCTATCACATATCTTTCCTTCTGCTCTAAAATTACCTGTCAGACTTTAGCTGCCCTTTCAGTCACTGTTTTCATGTCAGAATATATAGGCAATTCCAAAATGCAACTCTGCAAAAATACTGGCAAAATAAAGAGCCCTTGGTTTGTGCCCAGAGCTATTTTCTTCCATTCAGTGGTAAGAATGTACTGAAATGGTACTGAATTGCAGCATATATTAAATGGTTTGTATCTTGTGCCTTTTTATATTGTTATGTAAAAAAGCTTTGCTCTAACCTTGAATGGCTGCTGATACACCATACATACAACACATTGCAAAATAATACTTAACGCAGAGAAATGCATTTCAAAATAAAGCCTTTTATAAGTCAGAAGTTGTGTTTTCATACAAGCTGTAAATTCAAGAAAGTTTCAATGTCATTGTGCTCTCAAAGCAGGATTTTTCAGCATGTCCCATTTTCTATGAATACCATTCAAAGCTCTTTCCCTCTGTAAACATTTTCAAAGGACATAGAATCATCTGGTAGACTAGTTTTTAAGTACAGTACGATTACCACAGAAAAGCTTTGAAAGTCTGGGAAAGTAGAGTATATTATTAGATGTTAGAAAGAAATTCTTTACTGCTAGAGTGGTGAGGTACTGGAACAGGTTGCCCAGAGAGGTTGTGGATGCCCCCTCCCTGGAAGTGTTCAAGGCCAGGTTGGATGGGGCTTTGGGCAACCTGGTCTAGTGGAGGGTGTCCCTGCCCATGGCAGGGGGGGTTGAAACTAGATGATCTTTGAGTTCCCTTCCAACCCAAACCATTCTATGATTCTATGATTCTATAATGAAGAAAAATAAAACATATCTGAAAGAATTCAAGGAAACAAATAATATTCAGTAGCCTTTACTTATACAGAAGTAAAATTTCCAAATGTCTAATTATGCTCCAGCAATTTACATGTTAATATACTATTTTAATCACATTTTTAATTATTTTGTGATGGACAATGACTGATAAAATAGCAACTGAAAACTGCAAAATCAGATTCCATACCAATTTGCATTGCCAAAAAGATCCTTGGAGATTTCCTCCTTGAAAAGCCACAACAGATGGGTAAATTGACAGTGAAAACCCATAACAGACTTCAGGCTGGTATCTCATTTTCCTGTGCCAGCCTCAGTCCTGAACAATGTTTACTATTAGAATCATGCACATGTATAGTATTGATTGTTCCTGCCAGGGCAATAGGACATTCTATTAAAAGTGCTGTACGGTTCTAATCAATGTGCCGTGTGTGGTCGCCTTGGGACTGGAAACAAAAAATATTAGAATAAATAGGCAGGTCCAACCAACCATGCAAAGTTACGGAGTGATCTGTAAATCATGGTTTTGAAACACTGATCAGAATTAGCACTAAGCAAATATTGCAAAACACATACACAACATAGGCAATTTTAAACTAGCTCATTCTGTGCTTGCTCCATACTGAACTGCTTTTTCATAAATACACTAATGACTGTTTCATGCTGAAAAACATTCAATCTTAGGCTATTATTGGAAAATTCACCCATTTTAAGACCTTGAACCAGAAAACTGGCAGGATGACAACCTAAAGATATAAACATGAGTAGTCACCTCGGAATTCAGACACTGAGTACCAGTAAATATTTGCTGCATAACTATTAATTTCTCACGGATAACAGAAAGTAGTATTTCATAAACAATGGGTCATGACTGTCATAAATGTTTGCAATTCAGATAGATATTATATTGCTTATGTTTGGTGGTCATAAGCCTGACAGAAATGAGTCTACGTTTGGATGTGTCATCATGCCTGTAAAAGTCCAGAAGACACTGACAGTGGTGCACTAGTCTGCTATAACCTATTAACTAATACAACAAAGTCTTTAGCTCAAAAATCAGAAGTTAATGGAATTAATGGTAGAGGTCCAAAGTCACTACCAGTGGCTCACTCATTCATTTGGCATCTGGCAAGACAACAAAAACATGCAACAGTGGAAACCTGGCACTGTGGAAGCCAACAGCAAAGCTCTGGAGAGTGTTGCTGTTAGCATGGAGATTACTTTTATGTCCAAAAAGAGATATAAAACATAAAAGATTCCATGAAATTACCTAGTTCTGTCCCAGAAAGTAAATCTATGGACCACTTGGTGGTCCTTGCAGATCCACCTTCTGGGACTGCCAAGGTTGGTTCACAGATGTTTTTTTAAGGTGGAAGGTAATCCTTATTTGGACACTCATAAATAAAATCAAAGCTTTTGCAAAGAACAGAACAGAAAATTGGAAGTCTAACACCTCACAACTACATATTGTATATTTGTAGTTTATTTCTTTAATTTCACAGCCAATGCTTTTTTAAATACCTTTTTGCAGTGGTGTTAGCAGTTTGGAATCCATCTCTACATATAAATTAATCCAAAATTTCAAAGTGAAGTACCAGCTGTAGCTAAACTTTTGTTACAAAGATTTCAGATCCCTGATGAGAACTCTATTAAAAAATAGAGACATATTCACCTCAGTTGGTAAATCTGCTGTCTGGGACAATGCCCCAGAACCTAGGAGACCCAGGTCTCATCTGCTTTCTTGTTACATCATTTTATCTCTCTCTGAGAAAATTAATGGTTAGCTTATATAAAGTAGACAACTTTTGACAGCAATTAAGAGACACTCCCCACCACAGTTCTCCATGTAATTTCTCCTTAGCATAAACTACAAACACATTTTCACACAGTCCCTCAAATCCTTAATATTTTGAAAGATGTCAGGAGAGATGAGAAAGGCTTCTTTGCTACCATTTTAGATGGCAACAGGTTCCTTCTAAAACATCTGTTACTCCTTCACTCAATTTCTTTACTTTAACATTGTTGCAGGCAAAAGGAGAATATTGTCAAGGGTTATGCACAGTGTGCAGAATATAACTTGTAGATCAAAGATTTCTATGCATCATTGACAGACCACAGTTTTTACCAGGCTATCAGGGTGGACCGTCAAAATAAATCAGTTCTGCAGGAGAGGCATGTTCTGACTACTGTTCACTGAAATGAACCATTAGTCTTTTGATAAGGGATTGGCTTCTGTCTCTCTCCTCTCCAGTCCCACCTGAAACATCAAGTTGCGGCTAGCTAGGTGATTTGTAATAGGAAGCATTCCATCACCTTCATGGAATGGGAAACTTCTGGACAAATTAGAAAGGTAGCTAATGAAGTCATTAGCATCAAAACTACCCTAACAACTCAACAAGAACTACTTGCTCCCTTAACACCACTAATCACACCACAGTCCAATATAATATTAACATGCAGCAATTTGTATTATTACAAACAGAGGTGACTGTGCCTTTTGTATCATCCATAGCTTCATACGGCTGTGACATACTATGCTGAACAACCTACTGTACTTAGGTGAAACAAATTTGCCTTCATAATGTTAGCTGAGCTGCTCTCAGTTACACATTACAGTGAAGGATATGAAAAAGAAAGTAAATGAGTAAAAGCTATGAAGGATTCCTGACATCCAAACACTTCTGCAAAACACAGTACAGACTCTTGAGATACAATGTCCCCTCCTTTGCTGGAACCAATGGGACTGTTTCACCAAGTCCACCAGTTCCACCAGGATCTCTACAGCTATACAGGACTCCATCCTCAAGTGTTAAGAGTAGGCCACTGGAGGATTTAAGATGAAGACTTGGTAGACTGGCCAATTCACTGATCTACTGACAATGTCACCAGACTGTAACATGACCTGGGAGTGGTCAGGGAAAGAGAAATTTAATCCTGCTGCTTCTTATTATTCAAAGTACTAAGACTGAAACACGTATCATAAAGCTTTTATTCGATGAAGGAAAATAAAAAGGGTCAGCACAAGGATTTCTGCATACATGAGTATGCATTCATCCAAAATTCTTGTCTTCAGCTGCCCAGCAAGTTCATAAATCCCTGAAATATTTCTGCATTAAATCACATGCCAGCATACACAATGTTTCCATGTTCAGCAAAGAACACACTGTGTACTTCAACCTTTAGAGTTACAGACAGAGAACAAAAGCAGTTGTGCTCTTGGCATACAAATGTAGTTTGAAGAGAAAGAAGAACATTACCAAAAAAAACCCCCTCAGCCAGCCTCAGGTCTTTACTCCAGGGGCAAATGAACACACAGACATTTTCTTTTCTGAGACCTGATTATATGTTCTTTTTTTCTGTTTCCCAGGTCATTACTCTTTATGACCAAATTACATCTCTTGACAAACTTTGCAGCTAAAACCAGCAACATTTATTTCTTCCATCATTAGTTACAGAGATTTTTCTGCCCATTCTTGTGCAAACACAAATTTAACTGGCTTCCTTCTTTTGTTTCCTATTCCTAATTAGCCAACGCAATAATTCCTTCCCTTTACAACATGAGCACTGGACAGTGTTTACAGGAAAAGGCTGGTCCTCTTTCCTATTCCCAGAGCAGTTAATTAACCTCTTCTTGTCTTGGCCAAGGGTAGCACATCTCTCACCCATATTCTATTGTAAGTAGCCTGTTAGTTAAGTTTGCTTGATACTATAAAGTATCAAGCATTTGATGCATAGAGTCATTATTTGAAATAACTCTGAATGCTTTTCTTTTTCACCAACAGCAATAATTAGGTCCTTTTACATCTGAAGCAAACAGAAGTAGTATGGAGTAATGAGAAAGATGGGGTTTCTGTTGGAGAAAACAAGTCCTGCCAATTTTACATGTGAATGTTTGTTGTATCTATGTTATTCTCTTGATTTGCTATTCCATCTTTTTCACAACTGTCTACACCTTTAAAGTATAATCCTAAAAGGACTGTGTGAGTATTCTCCATTTTCCTGTCACAACAGTGAATACAGGAGACAGTTTTGGCTATGACTTGCATGAAAGCTTAGCTTCACACACATTGTCCTGGTTTCAGCTAGGCTAGAGTTAATTTTTTTTCCTAGTATCTGGTATAGCGCTGTAGTTTGGATGTAGGATGAGAATGGTGTTGATAACACACTGATGTTTTGGTTGTTGCTAAGCAATGTTTACCAAGTCAAGGACTTTTCAGCTTCTCATACTGCCCTGCCAGTGAGGAGGCTGGGAAGGGACACAGCCAGGACAGCTGACGCAAACTGGTCAAAGGGATCCTGAAACCATATGACATCATGCTTAGTATACAAACTTGGGGGAAGCTGGCCGGGGGTGTGATCACTGCTTGGGGACAGGCTAGGCATAGGTCAATGGGTGGTGAGCAATTGCATTGTGCATCACTCATTTTGTATATTCTTTTATCATTATTAGTATTATTATTTCTCTTCCTTTGCTGTCCTATTAAAACTGTCTCTATCTCAATCCATGAGTTTCACTTTTTTTCGATTCTCTCTCCCATCCCTCTGGCGGCGGGGAGAGTGAGTGAGCGGCTCCATGGTGCCGAGTTGCTGGCTGCAGTTAAACCACGACACACATGTATACACAGATAGTGGAACCACTCCCAAAACCCAACTCAATCCTTATTGAAAACAATGGGCAAATTCCTTCACCTCTCTACACTGTGCTCTGTTTGTGAAAAAGTAAACTTATGCTTAATTTTTTTTCAGGATTTCTGCAAACATCAGCAGACCAAAAAACCCCATTAACTTAAACTAATTATTGAAGAGGAAGACTGTAAATATCAGGAATTCTTCTCAGCAGTCATAACCCAGCTACCCAGGATTTCTTTTTAGAGTGCCTTGGTTGTTAAGCATCATCTAACCATGCTAGAAGGCAACCTTCAATTCTAATAATAGGGATAGAAAGAATTTGTGGTTTAAGGCCTTTTCTGAGACTTAGGACAACAGAATTCAGAGCTAAGCTCTGCTAATGATTTGCATGTGAACCGGTTCTTCTGACTCCATTAAAACTATTTGCATATTTCAAACTTTCCATACAGATACATTTGACAATTGTATACAACATCCACAAGTGCAACAACAATGGGGCCAAGTACCTAGAGACATTATGAGACAGTTTTACCTTTCCCAAATTTTCATCTTTATACTAAGAAATTTCAGAAATACCTGAAATGTCACATTAATCAAAGTATTTTACCAGTTATCTTTAAAGTAATGATAAAACTTTTGTTCCAGATATGTTGCTTCATATACTGGGATTTAATTTGTCCTTTGTTCATCATAAACAATTCAGGAGAACATATGTTTAACAATATGAACAGCATTTACAGAGAAATAGCAGCTTGACTGAGAATCACAGAAAATAAATATTGTTAATGAGCCTTTAAACTACTGCTGTACTTTATTCATCAATGTATACCAAAAGATCTCCAGTGACAACCATCCTATTTTGGAGCTTGACTATCCTTAGTGTTTTGAAATCCTTTTTTCTACAGTGTAGCAAACGTTTTCCCTGATTCCATTTAAATCTTTTACTTTTTATCACAGGGCAGGGCACCAAGTCACTGTTGTCTCTCACTTCATTTTTGAGCCTCTAAAAGCTGCAGGTTCTCTTCTTTAGAACTTCTGCTTTTCTAGCATTCCCCATCTTGCATGCACATAGCTGATTATACTCATCTGTGGGATTTTGCCCCTTCTCTGATTGATTTACATCCTGTCTGTCTCACACTATTGCTCCAATCAATCAACATTTCACAGTCTAATCTTCCCAAGTGCTTGCAGTTGTCCTGCCCTTACTTGATTTTGCCTGAAAATTTAATAAGGCCATTCTCTGTTCTGCTGTCCAAATCCTTAATGAAAATAACAAATAAGACTGACCTTGAGAAACTTCTCTTTACTCATCTTTTCAGTCTGTGAACAACAGATAGCTACTCTCAGTATGACTTTTCAGCTATGTGCTTACCCACTCAACACTAGTTCCCTAATGTTTCTATAACTTATTTATGGGAATGCTGTTGCAAGAGTATCAAATTCTGTTGAAAGTCAAGTTACGTGTGAAATTTTCTTCCTTCTCCACAAAGCCTGTCCCTCATATTGTAAGAATAAGCTAGGTAGCTTGAAGTTCATGAATTCTAAACAGCAGAGCTGCTTTATAAATTGCAGTTGAGTTTTATTACAGACATGGAAACTGCCACTTGTTATGGCTGATTGAAAACTGGTCTTGAAAATACTACCGGATATATATTTTAAAAATAAAAAAAAAGCATTATGTATTTTCATTATCTGAGTTAGGTAAAGTCATCTTATCTGAGTGTGTACACAAAGAAAATTTAAGCATCTGGAAAAACTTTGATGGTTGATGGCTAATCTCAGCAATTACCACACAGGAATAGATTTTGGGTTATTTGGCAAAATCTCATCGATAGACAAATGCCATAGGTGCCTTTGTAATTTAAAAGCTCTAGGTATAGATAGTAGCAATTCTACAGCCCTTTCAATTCTACAGTCCTTTCCTAATAACTATTGGAATTTGGAGTTAAGGGAGGCATATTGATATATCTGGAACCATATTTTGCAACAAACTCTTAGAACAATCGATCAAGAACAATCAGCTGCTTTTGGATTAGCTATTGGCAAAAATAATCCTGCCCATGCTCTTTTTTTTTTTTTAATTGGCACCAGTACTTGAAGCTACTAAGATTAGTCTGAGTCTTCTTCATTTGTCCATCACAGTTCCAGATTTTTGACTGCTCCCTTCTTCACCCAGAATGTTTTCACAGTTTATTTCTGAAATAGCCATCACTCAAAGCCAGAGAGGTGGCTTCACTTTCTGTCACTTAACTGCTCAGTTTTGTATATGACTCCAAATGAATTCTGTCAGAGTTTCTTACACATCCATTTTCCCATAAGTGTGTGCAACAGCTCCTTCTTTGTGCATGATTAATGGAATCTCTGAGGCTGCTACTGTCCATTTTTCTTTATCCCAAATTGTAAAAACTCAAGCTTTTATTTCTTTAGAGGTCATGGAAATGTTCCTCACCTGCATCAATCACTATTATAGGCACTGAAATAGACTCTGCAATGTACTGTGGATACAATTTTTTGTAATTACCTGTCCCTGCAAAGAACCGCATATGAAAAGATGAAAGTGCAGGTTCTGTGCACGGTCAGAACATAGAAATATGGATCAAGCTTTGAAAACTCTTGTTATTAACCTTGATAAAGAAGGATGAAATATTAAAAAATGTTCAATTTCTTGTTTCTAATATGCGTAAGGTTGAAAGGTTTCCCCCTGACTCCCCACTTTCAAGAGGCATTACAGGAAATAGTGGCAACCATGAGAAAAGATTCTCTATGGAAAGTAAAGACCCCTAAAAACAGATTTTAATGATATCTGAAGTTATTAGACCTTTCTGCCTAGTCACTGCTACAACACTCACACACAGAGAGCTCTTAGTGTGCCTCATGGTGCTCGTCATCTTCATTGTGAGGTGCAAACACTTTGTGACATGCTGCAGTGGGATAACCATTTTAATTACTCATTTTAATAACGGGCTGGCCACTACGGAGAATGATAATAAACACCTTCCCATCTGCCAGGTTTTTTAAGGGAAGGAAAAGAAGGCATTTTGTTCCTCTCCCAGTCTCAACTCTCCTCCAAAGCACACTTGTTCACCTTCCTTTCTTATCTTCTGCCAAGCTAAAGAACACAGTAATTCCTGTCCCTAAATAGGCAATATAGGAGCAATAATAACAGAACAGCACTGTTGTCAGTGATGATAAGATAGAACCTATGAAACCATGGACAAAGGACAGGAGGTAAAGCAAGGACCTAGAGACTCACATCTGGTCCAAAGCAAGCATACATGCTTTGATTCTTTCTTCTGGCTCATTTAATATTGAGTTTCATCTCAGTTGGATGTGAGTTATAAGCTATTTTATACCTAAGTTTCTAGGTACGTAAACCAAAATTACTTTGTCTCCAAAGGAGGCAGCTCCCTGCAGTTGCTGTCTTGCTTTTGGCAAGAATTCATTGACTTTGACTGTAACCATCCAGTAGCAAATTGAAAATTTCCATAGAATTCTGATTTTTTTACTTAATTTTATTAATAATTATTAATCTTTTACATTGTGGAATTCAATGCTCTTATGAACTGTCAGGAAAGAATCAAAGTAAACTCATCAACTTAAATCAACAATGTTTACTTTGCCTCTTCTGCTATACTATAAAAATTGATATGGCTAAATATTTAAGAAAAATGGTTTTGGAAGATCTGAAGTCCAATAATTCATACATTACTCAGACTAAGCAAAAGAAAGACCATTTCAACTTTCATGCACTAAAATAGCATGTAAACTGACAATAAGAAAAAGTGATAATAATCATGTCAGCCCTTAATCCAAATCCAATAGGATACAAAAAGTAAACGAAAAGGTAATAAAGACTCAGTTTTAAATACAGTTGTTAGTAAACCTAGAATTATGACTGTTATGAAGTTATGATCTAAAGTTAGATATGAGTAGAAGGATGATATTCATAGAATCATAGAATCAGGGAATGGTTTGCGTTGGAAGGGACCTCAAAGATCATCTAGTTCCAACCCCTCTGCTGCAGACAGGGACACCCTCCACTAGACCACATTGCCCAAAGCCCCATCCAACCTGGCCTTAAACACTTCCAGGGAGGGGGCATCCACAGCTTCTCTGGGCAACCTGTTACTGTGCCTCACCACCCTCAGAGTGAAGAATTTCTTTCTAACATTTAATGTAAATCACCTTCGTTTAGTTTAAACCCATTACCCCTTGTCCTGGCACTACACTCCCTCATAAACAGTCCCTCACCATCTTTCCTGTAGGCCCCTTCAGGTACTGGAAGGCTGCAATTAGATCTCCCTGGAGCCTTCTCTCCTCCAGGCTGAACAATCCCAACTCTCTCAGCCTGTCCTCATAGGAGAGGTGCTCCAGCCCTCTGATCATCTTTGTGGCCCTCCTCTGGACTCGCTCCAACAGGTCCATGTCTCTCTTGTCCTGGGGACCCCAGAACTGGACGCAGTACTCCAGGTGGGGTCTCACAAGAGCGGAGTAGAGGGGCAAAATCACCTCCCTCAACCTGCTGGCCATGCTGGGTTTTGATGCAGTCCAGGATATGGTTGGCTATCTGGGCTGCTAACGCACACTGCTGGCTCACATTGAGCTTTTCATCAACCAGCACCCACAGGTCCTTCTCCTCGGAGCTGCTCTCAATCCATTCTCCGCCCAGCCTGTAGTTGTGCTTGGTATTCCGCCAACCCACGTGCAGGACAAACCCATGTGCTGACCCACATGCAGGACTTTTCTCAAAAGATATGGGATTTAACATGATACTGACTTTTTTTGCAAGTGTAATCACTTTCTCTTTCTGAGAGGATTTGTGAGCTCGATTCTTGTATAAGAACTCTATGTCTATTCAAGCTCTTAGCTAAAGAACTATTGAATAATATGTCAGATATCAATTCTGATGTATAATATTGATCATTTAGATCTTCCCTCCTGAAATCTACGTAGGTTGTTTTTTGCTGTTGTGTTTTGGTTTTTTGTTTGATTATCCTTGCCCCATCTTGTTAAGTAAAGAAAATGATACAAGAAAGGATTTCATGAAACCTCTACATCTCACATGGTCTGTCTATGAAGTGAAAATGTGAAGTGTTAACTCTCATTGGCAAGTGCAGCTTTCACCAGGCTCAGCAGGATATTGTGACAACGAAGCAGTGGCTACACAAAGCATGAAAGTTTAAAAGAACTAGATAATCGGCTATACAAAGGATAGGACACAGAACCTTTCACATCAGGAAATGGGATTAAGATTTTGTCAAATGAAATTACAACCTAACAGCACTGGAAACATTTTGACACCATTTGGTACTAGCAGTGTGAGTAGTCACAGCCTTGGACTAGAGGAATTCAGGCACACATTTTCTTCTTTTTGCCTTTTCCTTTCTTAAGAAAAAAAAAATCCTACTTTTCTCACAGGAAGATAGCTTTGGGAAGGTGGATCATCAGGTAGTGCATAAATAATGAGCAGAGCAAAAAGGAATCAGTGAGGACTGGAATTACCTGTCCATGGCAGAGGGATGGACCAGGTCTGTGTGAGACGGCAAGATAGCGATTAGGTCAAACACTCCCCGTAGCTGTAATTTGCACAGCATGGGAGAAGCTGGATCACAAGAGGAAAACCAGCCTTCGCTTACCATTATGAAAAGTAAGTTCTGCCTGTGGCTAAGCGTGCTTCCCTCTCACCCTCCTCCTTTGGCTCGTCCTGCACCTCCAACATGGAGCTATTTCTCAGTCTAAACTAATGGTGTAGTGCATGCTTTCTTGATGCAAAAAAAAGCATCCTTGCTAAATCTCTATATATGGAGCAAAAAGGGAAGTAGCCAAAGGCTGAAATCTGAGCATGCAGTATTTTAAATAAGGTCCTGAACAGTTTAATTTAACATATTCCTCATATTAAAATACCTACTTTATTTTTATGTATGGTCATATCTTGTCACCCTGGATGGAGTAAGTCCCCACTTTTTGATCTAGATCTTTAGTACATATAATAATGCACCGCGTGAGTTTCAAAGCAAGACTAAAATAAAAATATCTGCTTTCCTGCATAAGCTTTGCAGCTCCTGGCTAAGAATCAGACTTTTCAAACTTGCATCTTTCTTTTAATTATTTTCCTTATGAACACGATCTTAATGAATTTTAAGTTTCAGGATATTAGCTGGGTGGGCACTGAAGGATATAAGGTGGGCGGGGGTTCAAGTTTGTGGCTATACAGGACTATTACTGCCCTACAGATGCTTAAAGTGAAGAAGACTAGAGAATTTCTTCTCTACAGTCATGAATTTATGCAGAAGTTGCAACATAGCAAAACTCATGAAAAGAATTGATTTGCTAATTATAGAGATGTTCAAGCAGTAAATTACTGAAAGTTCCACATAAAAATTTTTTTAGCGCAAAAAGAAGTACAAAATCATTAATAAAACTAGCATAATATTCTGCATTTGTAAACAGAATTTTGGTCACAGGCAAAATCAGGAAGACTAAAGCTGGCAATACTCTTCCATCTTCCAGCTTTAATGCAAGTATAAATGACTGCTGTGATGTACTGAGCATCCCAAAATAAGGGTCATTGCTCCTTATTAGCATTTTTTTAAATGCCATCTGATGCATTTCTATGAACCTCTAGCTTCTTGCTGTCAAACAGTTTGGATGCCTCTGCTCCTCTAATTGTTACGCAAATGCCTGACAAATTCTAGGAATAGATTACACAGATAAGGGGATCCTCCTTTCTAGTATTATATGGTTTTCTTTTCAATACTATTTTACATCAATAAAGGTGAACTACAAGATTGAATAACTATAAAAATAAGAGACAGTCCATATTATTATTTTTTCCACAAAAACATTACTTAATAACATTACTAAATAATATTTGATATTAATTCTTGGCTCTACCAAAGTAAATAGAATACTTGGTTCTAATTTCAGTTGTGTCAGAATTCCTCTTTGAGCTAAGATTTAGGTATTTTTTTTAATCATTATTGAACCTATTAATGTACACAGACATCCATCTGTGGGCAGTACTGTGTCATACCAGTATAGAGAAAGGCATCCATTATAAGATGAATCACAGTGATACTATGTGAATATTTAAAACATTATTCTGCAAATATTGAGTCATAAGCAGCACTATTTCTAGGAGGTGCTGTTGAATTTTCTCCTACGTCAGAAATCCTGTTCCCAGTACAAGACTTCTAGTTTAAGGTTGAGTATAAATTCACTGAAGATCTCTATCACATATGCAGAGAATTTGTCTCAGCATTTTCACAGCATTTCTGCATTTTCAATTTTACCTATTGCATAATAGTTAAAATTGTCTTTTAACACCATATGTACAGAATGAGGAAGTTATTAAAAGCTCTAATCTTTAGTAGTGCTGTTATCCTAACTTTTTTCCAATAAATGGTAAAATACTGATTCATCTTAAGTTAATAGGAACTTTGTGGAATAACTTTTTCATGTATGGTTTTATAATAGCATTTTTCTTGCTGCTTATGTACATTTGTGTGTGTGTATATGTATGTGTAAAGAGAAGGCATATAAAAAGAGATGGCAAATGACCAATTCACTTTCAGAAGCCTCAAAAAAAATCTGTGTTCTTTCTTGACAGGAGCGTTACAGATCAAAGGTAAGCGATCAAAGCATCAAATCGTTTGTTTCCGTGCAGTGAATACATTGGGGAAAATTAAATTATTAGTTTGTTAGAGTAGACAAAAGAATGTTATAAATCAAAAATCATTTACTGCCACTACTGACATTGAGCCCTCACCACAAAGTAGGCAATGTTTTCTTGCCATCCATCCAAATATTTTTTTGAAAAGTAGGATTAAATTTAGCATTTTAAAAGTGCTGAATTTCCAGAGGGCAATAACAGCAAAAAGAAAACTTTGAAGTTTCTTTGGTGTTAACCAGTTTTTTATTGTTACAAGGAGAAGAAAAAAATCTTTTTACATTCAGTAAGAAAATTATATTTATCCAGATAAAAGCAGTGGGCAGAACAAAATGAAATTTCAAATGAAAAATGCTTTAACTTGTATTTAACCTTCAGAGAGAATGTCTTCTATTCTAAAGAGTGACATGGATATAACAGGTAATAAACAGTGTGTGAAATCATTAATCTGTAATTTTATAAGCCAATAGCAAGCCAATTCCAATTTTGCGCAATTGCAAAGCATTTAACATAAAAATACAGTTGCTACAAAATAGATATTTTATTGTGTCACTAAATAAAGATTAATGTATATGCTAGAATGTACTATATGCTTTAACTGTGAGAGAGAAACTATGCTTATAGTGATCATTTGGGGGATTTAAAACACAACATTATATTTCTAATGTATGTATAAAATCAATAAAGTGAAATTCAGTGAGGTTTAAAAAGTCAGTGATGGACATCAAATATAGGCTATTGTGTCTCCTAAAAATAATCTGTTTCCTCAGAACAAGAGGAAGAGGAATTTTGTAAGAACAAAATACTGCCATAGCATAAATCAGTTATTTTTTCAGTCAACTACCACTCCCATCACAAACTCCATACATTTTGGCCAAGTGAGGACTAAGATTTTGCTGTTCTCTTCCCTTCTATTCATTTGCTAATTATTCCTTCTGTTTAGATTCAGGAACTGCTCCTAATACATAGTGAAATGTGCAAATCTTTGAGCCTTCTGCACCTTTACACACAAATCATTAAATTGTTTAACCATTCCAAAGCAGATACTGAAACATGCCTGTCCATTTCCTCTCCTGCAGAACTAATTCTGTGACAAGTTGAACTTACTTTTTTGTACTTGTGAAAGTTTGAGGAAGCTATACATATTCATAGTCTTATTAAAACGTCTTGCTTACAAGTACTTCCTCAGCAAGTTCTTGATTTTTTTTTCCTATGAACTACTTAGAAGAAACATGAAAAATATCACTAACCCTCCCTTCACTTGCCAAAACTCTCCTCTAATGAAAAGTGATCAATAAGCCACAGTGGCATACATATGTTAAACCATTATGACACAATGAATATCACATAATGACTGTTATTACGAAGCCAAAATTTACCAGCAGTAATCACACAGTGGTGTTTTACGACACAAAGTGACCTTAAAATTTTAACAGTAAGTACCACTGCATTCTGTTGACAGCTGTTTAGAGAGATGGTGTTGGCAACTGAAGTACAATGATTCAATTTTTCATTTTTCTCCCCAGAGATACAGCTGAGGTGAGACTGCTAAAGTGACTCACTATTTTCCACCTGTGCATCAGGAATCTTTGAGCAAAACCTATACAACAGCAAGGAAGAAGACGGACTAGGATATCAGAGAGCCAGACTGCCTAAATGCCAACAGGGAACTAGGAAAGCTCGTTCATGGGAACGCTGAACAGAACTGGCACTAAGCCAAGTGACCCAAGCACCTGATCCCATCACCCCAGCTATCCTCTAGTATCAATGGCAAGAGATGGCACCTCCAGAAGATGATTTTAGAGTTTTATGATTTTAAGTTTTCAAAACAGCCTGACACCTCCCTCCAAAACGTAGAGAATTTGCCAAGGGTGAATAACACTCTAAAATTAGTTGTGTCAGTAAAGTCCTTAAGGAGGATGCATAAATCCAGCTGATGAAACTGAAGAGGATCTGCTACAGAGCAAGCTAAAAGCCTACAGTTTGTAGTTTTGTGCGTTAACTAATCTTGGCCTGTAAAAGGCTAAAAAGTGAACCTTGAATATATTCAAGAATGGCAAAGACAAATATAAGGCTATTTTTTCCCCACTAAAAAAAGGCTACAGTTCATCTACTGAAGCTAGTGACTGACTTGCAGGTAATCAATACCCAAAACCTTGAAGGACTGACTGTAAGTCAGCCTAGTCATTGACCACCAACTCAGTAAATATTCTGGATTGCAATACAACCCCTAGAGATACAGACAAAAATAAACTAAAACATGCAGCGACAATAAAGTGACTCAATTCTACCTAGTAAATAATTCCCTTTTTTTTAGAGTATCTGCACTTATTTGCATCCTAATCACAGTGAATGCAATTCTGGCCCAGTGAGCCAGAAATACATTTGCACTGCCTGCCCCAAAATGACAGGCTACTCCTGCATTAGAAGCAGCATCATATGGAAAATGATTCTCCAAAGAATGCTTATGACTGGATGCCTCATTTCAATCACTGTTTCTTTACAGCTAGAGAACCAGAACTACACAAGATTGTGAGATGTGTTTTGGTATTTCTCCCATGCATGTTTAAGCATAGAGTTCTGTCTTTTTGTCCTGGACTTGAAAGTTCACATCTCTCAGGAGGCACTCCAGACCTGCATGGTTTGGATTTGCAAAATGAAAACTGGAAAGTTTTGTATTGTAAGCACCTCAGGAATGAGTTTACCTGTCAGACTTGCTTCTCTTGTATGTTTTCTTTTGACTGCATTTGGCATAACTACACATACTTGTTTTGAAAACTAAACAATTTAGGCAAGTGAATGTGTGCACTTCTGTCAGCTTTTAACAGGATGAAGCAGGGCTGTAGATGAATGCCCAACACTTAGGCTTTCCTTCCTAACTAGCGTATGAAATGAAATGTCACTCAACAACTAAAAAGCAGCCTTGCAAACCTACCACATAAGTTTTTGGTTGTTATTTTTCCTTTTTTTTTCCCCCCCCCCCTTTCCTTTTTTCCCCTGAAATACAACAACACGTTTAGACACAACTCTGGTTCAGTGTGCACATTACTCTGTGTTAGCACAGATATCTACAACTGTTCTTTACACATGTGCAAAAATAAATACAGCCCTTCATGTTTTGGGCATGGCTGATGTAATAGATTGTACCTTTGGAATTCTTACATCCTAGCAGTTAAGCCTCACCAAATGCGAGTTTTCTTAAATCACATATTACCAAAATGTTGTGCTCTCTGCCATTCTTTAAGCAGTACCTAACAGCTTAGGGAATTTTATCCACACTACAGTCTACTGCTGATAGCATAGAAGTTCCCAATACAACCAATACATTATAGCAGGACAGAAACAGTGATAAAAGCATGAGGTTTTCTCATTATCCTCAAATAAAGTAGGCATCTATAACAGCTACTGCTTTTCGCTAACATATTTCATTAGAAAATGTTGTAAAAACATCAGTGTCCATCTGAACAAAAAGCTGGAAAACATAACTAATTTCTCCCTCATTGCAGTGTAAGGCAGACACCTCACTGGACTGCCTCTACTAACTGTTAAGAAGAAAGCTGCATCTAGAAAATGAAAGAATTCTGGTTCCCCTGAACTGGCTTATGTATAGAAAGATGCCATCATGATTTTTACAGATTTAACTTGTGACAGCACTAAAACTACCTTTTAAAAGTCACAGCCTTGGAAAATAAGAAGTGACATTTTCTTCTTCCTTGAGAAAACTGGCATAAAGTTTGGCACTGCATTAGCAACTTTGCCATCGCTTCACAATAATGAGTCTCATCTAAGATTAAATTGGTTTTGCTGTATCAAACACAAATTAAAAAAAAAATCAAATACATTGAAACATGTTTATCAGTGGCTGACATCTCCAACATTTCAGATACTGTCTGTTCAAATAATGGACCAGCATTGTTTGGGACAGCTCAGTGTTTCTAAGCCATACTTCCTTAACAAGAGTGTTTTCTTCACTTCATCACCCACAAAATGTTTATCTGTTATCCTATATGATCTACTTCTGCATGAGGGCATTTTTAAAATGAAGGGGGGTTTACTTCTGTAAAATAGAAATGGTACTGAAGATGGCTGGTTGTTCTTACAAGCAAAAGCAAATAATATAATCACAGAAACACTGCATTATCTGAAGACCCATCCAGCTCAACTAACGCATTGAGCATAACAAGGTCTTCTTAAGATCCAAGACATTATAAATTATTTCCCACATTAAATGATGACATTAAGTAACACAGATGAGTTTCATAAGAAATCTATGAAGAAGCAGTCTATAGAAAGGTCTGGTTTTCTTCCTGTGTGCACAGTGGCAAGAGACCTTCCCCATTCCAAGTAGTTTTGCTCTCACTGTGGCCATGTGCTGTGCAGCTACCAAGGACTCAATTCCAAAATCTTTTCTAGGCTCTCATGATAAACTGAGCACCTCAGGTGATTCCATAGAATGCTTTCCTGAAGGGAATATATGTGCTGAAGTGACTGAGTAAACTGAATAGCAAACTTGATGCTAGTAATTTTTTTTTAAAAAATGAAAAGATTTGTTCAACTTCTCACATAAATGTTACGTTACATTACGCCAAGTTACATTAGCATAAATCCTCATCGTTAAAGCAATGCTCAGTTCCTTTACCACTTGCAGTAACTAAAAATTACTTTCAATAAGAGCAGAAATCTTAAACATCTGGTTTTCCTGAAATTCCTACTTGAGTATTTCAAGGCCACATTAATTAACCCTCCAGTTTCGGCTAGATGATATTTCTGGTTTCTGGTTTGATACAAACCTCATTGAATTTAATGGAAAGATTTCTAATGTCTTGTTTTGGATTTGTCTTCCTTGGGAGTTTTTGGGGGAGAAAGGGTGGAGCTTGCCTGGAAAAATGTTTTGTGTGTCTGGCAAAACAACTTCAATATTTCTTCTTTTTCTCCTCCACAGCTTGGGAAAAAGAGAAGAATCAAAGAGCACCCCTCCAAACTTTTGAAACTCAGCTGAATGCAGTTGTTGGCCTTTTTCTATTGAACATACATAAGTAATTGAATCAAAATCACAGCTCAGGCAATTTTAGATTTCTCATTTTTGCAGGATAGACTACTTTCTGCCCAGATCTAAAATTGTTAGGGTTTTTCCTTAACTCTCTCACATGAGTATTAATAATATTTAGCTATTAATAGCATTTTTAATTGCAATGTAGAATTAAACAATTCAATTATTAGAACAGCTCATATGTGCAAAAATGACATTCAGCTCCAAAGCCAATAAAATAATTCATGGTCAAACGGACTTGTAATAAGGGAGAAAAAACCAGAAATGTGCTACCATTTCTGTGTTTTGCTGGAATGTTCAGTGATATGTAAGGAGCAAAAATCATATGGAATTTAGTCTAATTCAGACAAGGTAGAGTGGATAAACTCTCCTGCTAACATATACAATAATATATGCAAATAGTGCATATAATCTGCAAAATTACTCGACAATCTTTGCAGATTGTAAGGGAGGAGTGGATTTCATTAAAGTTATTTTTGGTCCACTGGTTTAGGTATTTTTAGACAGTAAGCTGCAGTTCAAGGAAAAATCCCCATTTCAAATATATTTCCTTACATTTCTGGTCCAATGCTATTCTTTTTATTTGACCTCCTATTCCTGGAATTTGCTGCCTGAGATGGGATATAGCTTAATATAATTTTTTTAAATGAAAACACACAACTGCTTCTGACCTCTCTCTCCTTTTTTAATAACCTTTCTTGATGATGCATGAACCATTTGCTTTTTATTTATAATCACCAAGAAGTGGTCAATTTGACAATTATTTCAAAGGCTTCACTGCAATGCTTTGCCTTATTGATCAAAAGTGAGAAGTTTCAAATCAATACATGGAAGTATGGACTAATTTAATAGACCTTAACACATACTGTAGTAGAATTTTTTATCAGAAATACTCTTTAATATGACACACACTACAGTTTACATTTTATGTCTTACTAGAAGAAAGATTGCGTGAGTAAAGGACAATTATTTTTGAGGCTTTTAGGTGTTTTTAAAGAATGATTTTGGAATTTTGTCATTTGGTGCAGTAAGATTTTTTTACATCATGTTTTGAAGAAGTTTGGTCACAGCATAATACTATCACTTTCTATAAAAAATAACAAAAAATCATTAAAGGCAGAAACACCAGATATTTGGTGGCCTGATGGAGTGAATTTCTTAACAAGCACAAAAAGAGGGAATGGAATTCCACTATGGTTCTAAAAGACTGAGTTTGAGAGAGCATCAAGAAGCAGGTGTCAGATAACTATTAGAATTAATTCCTAACAGAATGATAAGTTGCAATTGGAAAAGCAGAAGCAAAACTTCTCTACCATATTTAGGCTAATTATTGAGAAGGGGAAGAGAGAAGTGAATAGTGATTTGTTGATGGCAGAAACATCCCATGTGAGGACTGCTTACAGAGGGAAGGCACAGGTTTCCCTTCCAGTGATATTGCTACCAAACCTCCTATTTCTTTGTACTGCTGTTTATCCTGTTTACACATATGTACCCTGCATTGCAAATTGATCTATGAGCTGAAGCACCAGCATTATTTTGTGTTTATCTGGGAACTCAATACTTGGTGAAAAAATAAGCTACTCAGAAATCTGAGGCTGTAATAGCTGACATCATGCCCCAGGTACAGATAAGGATGGTTCCTTTCTTCATATTTCTCCACTCTGTGCTATTATTCCCCCCCACCCCTGAAGGCCTCCAGTTGATTTAAATTCTGGCAGCACCAAGAAATCTAATTTGGTTCTAAAGTTTTGTTTTCACAACAGAGGAGTCAGAAAGGATCTATCAGGTAGGGCTGCAAATCTAGAAAGAATGAACAGATTTAGGCAATATGTTTTTGTTATCTCTTCAAATAGCTGCCTCCCTAATCAAAATTAAACTGGGGGTGTGGGGGGAGAAAGAAAACCAAACCCACCACTCACTCTCAACTTCTCTCTAGACAGAAACAGCTCAAAGCATGGTCACTACAGCCTGGCCGACAGCACACACTCACAGATTCTGTTCCCTCCTTGCTGTAAGCAGGAATACCCTGACGGTTAGAATTGTTTCTCTTTACAGCGTCTCTATCCATTGATAAAATAAGCAAAACTTCTAGTATTTGTTAACACAAGCATAGCAAAGATTTAGGATAAGTGCTTTAAACAGACATAACACTAAACATCTGGAACCTTCTACAGAAGGAAGCCTGAATCAATTCAGATTATCTATAACCACAAAGTTTTGAGCAACTAAATTCCGCAGGTGCTATGGAGGATTTTCTTTGGTTCCTGCACACCTATAGCTTAAATATCTTCTAATTCTTCCATTGTAACTAAGAAGTTTTGACAACTCTCTTACACAGAAACAACCTCCTAGAGTGCAACCAAGGAAGAGGACTGCTAACAATCCTCTAATGAATGATTATTTTTAAAAATTAGAAATACCAAAACACTTTGAAGGCAATAGTCTGTATAGGAAGCAGTATTTTCCAATCCCTGCCTTGTGAAAGTGCTTATATTCAGGGAAGACTGTTAAAAGGATTATTGTCATGAAAGAAGTATCTGAAGCTCCTGAGGAAAGAAACAAACTAAAGCGAAGGTACCTACTTTCAGTTGTCTCCAGGACACCAAATCCAGAATACAACTTCTCATTTAATCTCATACTATTCAATAATCCCATTCTTCAAGTGGCCAGGACATCTCTGTCTATCACAGAGACCAAGTGTTATGATACTCGATCAAGACTAATCTTGACCAACAATAGTGAATCTATATTTCAAAAATAAGAAATGCAGTTACTCAGACTTCTGTAGTACAGTCAGTTAGCTAACATACTAATATCACCCTTAACAACTTTCTAGACACACACATAAGATGAGAACCTCCTCGTAAGTGTAGTTTTAAGACAGGAAACTTTGTTTTAGAATCCTTGCATAACCAGTATGACACAAATATATATTAATATATATGTATGTGACATATTTGACAACTATACATAATGTTTTTTATGTTACATTTATTCAATATTCATTCTGCTGGAAAATGGCCATCAGATGAAAATATTCTTTCTGGTTCAGAGTAAATGCAACAGGAGAGGTGAAAACAGGGTTTTGCTGAGCTCTAGATTTGCACTCAGGAAATACAGCCTATGGTACAATAGGGTTAGTCATACCATGACAACTTCCAGGGTACATTCACAAACCAGGAACAAGATCAATGAAGAATATCCATTTCCTTTCTCCACCATTCTCCTTTTTGTCCAATAAGCATTGAATACATTTTTTTGGCACACAAGTTTGGCATTGTTTCTGCAATGTAAGATAGCACCGGCCAAATATACATATTTTTTGCCCTAATTCCACTAATTTTTCACTCTAAAAATTTCTGTGTGAATATACTTGAAGATTTAAGTGCTGCCTACTGATCAGGGATGTTTCAAGAAATTCTCAGAAGTGCAGTTTCTTTAGCAAAAAAAATAGTGCAGGTTATAGATGTACTATAAAATATTTATACATATTTCTTCATTAGTTTTATTCCACATTAATGTCTGGCTGGTACGTTCTGAAAGAAAAATGAACATACAAGATAAAACTATATCTAAATTAAAGAAAACAATTTAATCAAACTGTGGTCAAATTGCAGGAAGCACTATAAATCCACACTATAAAATTGGCATCAAGTTTTTTCAGGATTCAAAGAAACCTCATCAACTGCCAATTAGAGGCCAGATAAAATCCCAGTAGGCACCACTGGTATAGTATTCCATCCACGTAAAATTAATGTTGCAGGCATGAAATGAAACAGACGTTACTACAAGAGCAGAAGACTCAAAGCACTGCAGTAATTACAGCAGAGCTGAACAATCAAAGGCAGATACATGAACATTTTTGCAATTAAGTGGGGCAGCTTCTCCCCACTGTTAACTCCCAAGGTCACATACACACAGTTACGGCAGTTTTTTGGACAGCCTCCAGTTTATTCACAAAAGCAGCGATCAGTTTAAAAAGTGCCATGAGTGTTAGTACAAATTAATTTGGGGGCCAAATTTGTACTAGCCGTGCATTCTTTTCTAACAGTTAAGATATCAGCCTGGAGCAAAAGAGTTTCAGGACTCAGCCACATGATTCACATAACCAACATAGTATTAATAGCAGGGAAAACAAAACAAAACAAAACAAAAAAACCCAAATGCTTCGCCCAACCAGCCCTCAGTGGATTTTATTTACAAAATTATTTAGCAAATATTTATAAGTATTCCAGCATTGCTTCTTGGAAAAAAGAATATACCAAAATAAAAAAAAAAATAATTTTTAAAAAGCTTACAATGTAAACTTACAGGCTTACAATGAATGATCTAACCAGCTCTAGCCAAATTCAGAAATACTCCAGTCCAGGAGGAACTCTGTAGTGCTGTGAGGTGTACATCTATTCTAAATAAACTGAGCTGGGGATCATGCTGTGATCCCGGAGCATAGCTTGAGCCAAAACCTCACCAGGAGCTGTGCTAACAGTTTAACAGTGTGGACGAGATTGGGACAGGACTGGGCCCCAAGGTCTGGCTCTCCTTTAGTTTTCTAGTACCCATTGCCTGACTGCTCTGTTGTAGCGCAAACAGATGCAGAGGAAAGCCACACATTTTTCACTAGAAAAATCACTAGAAAACAAAGTGTTGAAAAGAGACCATGGCCCTCTCCCCACCTTGTTTAACATCAAAGAGCAAACCCTGTGACATTGGTCATTTCTGCCTTGGTGAAGTTATAGGCAAGTGGGTCTCTTAAATGCTATTGCAAACCTAATTCTCCTACCCTAGCCTCCCAGTTGATCATTCATGCATAACAAAATGTATCTGAGAGTCATGATCAGCAAACATAGAGAAGTTCAGAACATGTAATAGGGAGGCATATTCCAAATTATAATCTTACTCTACAACTACAGAAAAACCCCACAAACAAACAAGCAAGCAGACAAGTTTTGACTCTCATTATGGAAACATACCTTTAAACATCACAGCCTCTCCTCATAGGACAAGCTTCAGTCTCGCTCATCCTAATGGCCTTTCATGGGACTCACTCGTTTGTCCATGTCTCTTGTGTACTGGCAGGCCCAGAACTTACCCCAGCGCTCCAGGCAGGGTATGACCAGTGCTGAAGAGAGGGGACTCATCACCTCCCTTGGCCTCCTCGGGACACTGTGATGCTGTGCCACAACCATCATTCAGGAACAGGCAACTCTGCCAGATTAATTTTTGATGCAATATATTTCGCCCTTTCCTTGCAAAGGTAATATTTCTATTTCTGCTTTTCTTCAGATAGAAATAAAATATTTTGGGTCATAAAAAACTGGAATAGTTCAGACAAATCACTTCTTCCATCTCCCACTTTTCTCCTCTAGGCACCAATATTCTTTTACAGCAACTGCTCTGAGATTCCTAGTCTGTGGCACTCTGCTGAATGTACAGTTTTAAGTGCTCAGCTTTTCACAGATTTTCAGCACTGTGATTATAAAAAGTGTATTTAGCTTTGTGAATCATGTGGAAAGACATATCAGCCAAGATGCTTTATTCTTGGGAAGGCGTCTCTAAAATTAAGACTTAGCCAAATTGCAGGCTGGAGGTTCACTCATCTGTTGCCGTAGACATGCTAATGAAATGCTGATTAGACCTGCCTAGGATTTTGGAAAGTGTGGCATTTGAGACCTTAGAAGATATCCTAGGTACAAGCATAATGTACACAGTTGTGCAGCTTGACTGAATAAAACTATTCATGAGTAATTCCACAAAATATGAAGAGATTAGGGGCTCTGGCCTAGACTGTGACTGCAAATCATGAGGACAGTTCTGAGGGTGTAGACAGATGTGCACTCCCAAAATAGCTGTGAGATAGAGGAGGTTAGTTGCATACCTCCATATGGTTGTTACCTTCCCACATCAGATCTGCTCACATAAGTGCTAATTTATTTTGTTCAAAATGAACGAAAATTTACTTCCTTTTAAATAAAATCCCAATTAAAAATACCTCCATCACAAAGACAAAGAACAAAACTTGCAAATCCCTTCAGTTTAAACTTGTTAAGCCAGCCCACTTCACGGACTGAAGCAGGTTTGGCACCATGTTCATGAGCAGCTGATTCAGCAGTTTTGGGAGGACAATAACCTCTATACCAGAGAGCTAGCCCAGTTTCGGCTGGTCCAGCTAACATGAAGGTAGCATCTATATTCATCCCTATTCCTTTACGCCTCACACCCCCCCAAGACAGCCAGGCATGGGATCCAGGTATACAGACATTGCTTTGAGCAAATGCAGAAGCTGTAGTTCATTTGTTAATCCTTTCCTTCTTCCACTTAACAGAGAAGATGGGCCAGTTTCTGGCAGTTACTAACATCTAAGTGCTGACCCAAGCTGGTCAAAATGTCTCCCTCTCAAAGTAAGGGGAAAGGTGAGGAGGAGTTACTAGCAAACAGAGGACAGAACTGCAGCATATGCAACCAAACAGCGAAAGATCTGGTGATGTTAATATCCCAAGATGGTCTGAGCATCTCCAGCCCACATGAGCTAGAAACAGCTGTCTCTCAAGGGAACTCCTGGATCTGTGGGACTTTTAAAGCATCAGTTCTTCAGACCTTGGTTCAAACCAAGGTTCTGTCCACAGTGGAAACACTGCAGCACCTGAAGTCCATGCACACAGACACAGATTAGTTTTGAACTAATTATCTCAGGTTCTGGCAGCAATCGAGTACAACACAGTTTAGTACCACAAAACTGGAGGGTATATACACAATGTCTTGAGAGTTTTGCATACAGGACTGATCTTCACCAGTAGCAATACGCTAATTATAAATTGGCATTAAAGAGAATACGTTCAACTCACGTAACAATGCAATCCTGTCTTTCACAATGGATGAAGCAGAAGAGAAGCTGGCAGAATCCTACTTTAAATATCAAAGCAAAATCATTTCATGAATATATCTACTCTGAAGTTAGGAACACAGGACAAACTTACAGTCATGTGTTATAGAACCTTCTCATTCACTGAACGCTTTGAAAATCATAATTTCCATTTTAGATTTCTGGGAAAAATAAAATTTCAGTTTGAAGCCAGAAGCAGAACTTTTAAGATTTCCTGAGCAAGGAGCAGAGTGCTGAGAACGTATCATAGTAAATAATATCTATAATAATTAGTAGTTATTAAAAAATAGTATTTAGTTTTAGAAAATTAATATTAAATCTATGCTGTATTTCAGCTTTAGATCCTTCCTGAACCTAGAAACTTTGAGAACTACAGATAGTGAAGATTCCCAACTCAGTAAGTGAGATTTTACAAGGTTTACAAGGCTTGAAATTCTATGGTAAAGAGCCTGAAAATCACAATCTAATCCACATAGCAGATTTCCTTCCAGAACTTGGAAACCCAAGCTTTGAGCAGTAAGGTGAGCCTTTGACTTTGATTCTTTCAGCACCAGTTACTGAAACTGAAAGACAAAGTCTTTCTTCAAAATACGTAATGAGATTGGGGTTTGAGAATTCAGATGCATTCTAGTCGCAACTATTATAATACTCCTGTGCCATGAACAGCTGGTATATGCATGCCATTTTTGTCTTGCTTTGAGCTGGGATTCTTGCAGCTTTATAGTAACAGTCTTATAAAATTGCTGAAGAAACTTCATGACTCAATTACTGTAAGGACGGCCAAATTTCTTAGAAGCAGATATTATTTTGTATATTTTTGCAAAACTAGTTTTGGGAAAAAACGTACTGAAATGCTTAAATTACTAGCTGACAAGTCTGGGTTTTATTTTATTTTACTTTAAGAAAACAGATTCTATAGAAGGAGTTAGTTATGGCACGAAGTTTAATCACTTTTTGTCTTCTCTTTTTTTCTTATCTCTTTTTGCTTATCTGTTTGAGGGAATTCTTATATTTTGGTCATAATTTCCTTGCAGTAGAATTTAAAACATCTCTTGTAGCTTCAAAATTTTAGTTTGAAACTGAAAAGTATACTGGAGAAGCCAGGCATAAAAATGCTCAGCGACTGAGATACAATCATTCAGATGAGTCTTCTGTCACCATAGTAACCTTCCATGAATTTGCACAGGAAAAAAACTAACATGCCATAATGTCATGAAAGTGTATCTTATTATGATTTATTCATGAATCCTTTTATACCCAGTGATGAGCACTTACACATAAAATGCACTGCACTGATTTTATTTGGGCTAGTTTCTTGAGTAAGGCTCTTGTAGACTAATCCTAACACATTAAATATTTTTCACCAGTACAAAGTTTATACCTGCTTTAGAATACATAAAATAAATCATAATATCACATTCACTGCACTGCATAACTCTACCCTTCTAATTACTTTCTTGTAAATAACACACATTTTTCAGCTTAATTCTTGAATATTATCAAATATTAATTAAGATGACTTCTCCCTCCTACACAATAAATCCTGCTGTTTTTCCTGAGTCTGCTTATTTAGGAGCTGGTTGCTTTCAGCAAGGGTTGTAGAGTTAATCTTGATTTGAAACATGATCATATAAAGACTTATGCATATTCTTAATATTATACACTGATTTATTAAATAGGTCTGTACCTCCTTGCAGCATAGGGCATAAATTAACAAAAGATAAGGTACTTTTCCTTGAGAAAAAAATAGCAATGTGGTCAATGTGCACAAACAAGTCTTCAAATTAAATTGGACTTTTCAAAGAATGCATTTTCTATTAAAAAGGCCATTCAAAAAGGACACTACAGACTGGCAAAACAGCACTGTTTAAATGGTATGAAGAAAGACAGCACAGCTTAATATACCACTGAAAGTCTACAAGTAGCATACTTCATGGCTAAAACTTTCTAATTCAGTCTGCAAGCAAAACATACGAATTATTGTCTTACTTAAACTATACTGTTTGCAGGACATCACCACAGTCTAGATAGATACATTTTAGGACTGAACTTGTTCCATGTGAACTGAAAAGTTCCAATGACGAAAAGCCATTGATTCTCACAAGAATCAATGATGACTTTGTGAGGCAACGTTTTTCTGAACAGCAGTTTAATAAGTATCAATCGCTGGGACCAGTGGATACTGTTCTCCAACTGACTGACACCTGCCTGGCCAGCAAAGACTCTGGGTGTCTTAGCAGATGCTTAGCTTAGGCTAAGCATACCAATGTGTAGCCTAATAGCTTATTAAATTCCAGAATTTTTTTTTAACTGTTTATTGTTGGCCAATAGGTAACTGTTTGTAAGCTGCATATATCCTGCTTGCAGAGTCTCTTACACATGGCTGAAGATACCTAAACACGGTGACCCAAAAGAAGAGCTGTAACAGGTCAATGGACAATGTAGACAGCCTACATCCTTTTGACTGAAAGCCAGAAACTGAAAGCAGGATTGCCGATTTGTAATTTAGGGTAATTGGTGGTAATTTGTGGAGTACTGCACAGGCTGTTCTGCACAGAAGGTCACAACCTAACCCAGAAATCATCACTCACTTGAGAAAAGAAAAAAAAAAAAAAAAAAAAAAAAAGAAAAAGGAAATTGCTTCTTTCCTTCCAGAGGAAAGCTTGGAGGTGTGGGTCATTCAGAAGTCACCCTGTATGGGATCAGGAATATTTTCAGGGCTAAGGTGCATTGAGAGAAAGGCAGGAAAGACATTTGCAATCTGTCACGAGAGCACTAAACCTGAGGCAGATATTTGAGCTTCTGTGCCATGAGCTTTGTGGAGGGTTGCAGCTAATTTGCTTGTTCTATTAAAAAGAGTAAAGGGAGAATGTAGAGAGGAAAAAGCAAGAAAAGAGCAAGAAAAGAAAATGGGTCTGAAAGCAGAGATGGGATTCTGGAGAGAGGCAAAATGGGAACTTAGCACATAGCTAACGGATAAAAAAAGTAAACATTATGCTGAGCTGGAAGAAAAGAAGAGGTGTAATACTGAACAGTGTACCTCTGGAGAAGACAGCCTATGTTCAGGCTCTGTGATGGAGCAGGTTCAGGCAAAATATGATGAATAGCATAGAAAACCTAGTACCTTAGATATTTAAACCAAGGAGTTAGATCAGCAGTTGAAAGAGACTGGAACAACTCCAAAATTATTGATGAAAGCCAGGCCATGCTGTGAATCAGGTCATTCAATATGCCAGAAGACAATTCAGTCCCTGAAAAAAGTGTTGCAGGGTAAGGAAGGTATAGTTTGCAGGACACAGAGGAGAAGACATCAAGCCTTGTGAGAGAGGTTGGGATAGCTGACACAGTTTAGATTGTTCCAAGTCAGATCTACCAGATGACCTCAGTGATGCATTCCCTTCATCCACAAAAAGAGTCAGCACAGGTAACACTCCCCAGAGTAAGCATTAAACTGATGACAATGGGAATAAGTGGCACAAGGAAACTGATTTATCCTCAGATCAGTTAAGAGTTGTAGCTCCTTGGTAGTAATATTGCAGTACAGTGGAGGCTAGGAAACCTCAAGAATGAATGTGAAAGCCTATGAAGCTATTGCAAGGGCATTTATACATCCATCAGATGGAGAAACAGCCCAGTGTTAGACAATAAATAATTGCTAATATTTGTAAAATGTATGGTGCCTGATTACAGTCTCTTTGCAAATGGGTAAATGCCAAAACACAGAGCCCCACAGCAGTGATGGCAGAACGACTGGCTCCACGTCTGATCACCCACAGATTCCAGGTGGGATGCGTGAGGCATAGAAGACTGGAGCATCTGCACTGAGGTACAAGTAAACCAACCTGGCAATTGAAATGCAGCCTTAAAAGTCCTTTCTAAGAACTATTAGCTAAAATCTTCAACAGGAATTTTAGTTCAAGTCATTGATCTTTTGTCTTCATGGGCCTGCAGCTCAAACGCAATTACTTATCCATGGAACTCGGAGAGTAACAAAAAAAGAAATGCAGTAAATAGGTGAAGATTTCCAAGTATTCAACAACTTTCATAACTGCTTAACTTTTCACTCTTTTCCTTCTACAAGAAAATGTGTTTCCTACAAGGCTGTTTTTCCAAACAGCCCATTTCATTCTAAGTCTTTTTATAAAGACTGCTTTAGACAGGAAACAATCACTCAGAGCTTTCAGATGAGGTTCAGTGAAAGCATCAGACGATTTTCAGAAACAGTATCTTCTTATTCTGAAGAGTCCGAAAAAAAAGCTTATTCTTTCTCTTAGCTTAAACAAAAGCACATAAATTAGAAGTATGCTCTTTCCAAAATTTTAATCTGGTGTAAAAGTCCTTTAATAAAGAGAGTTTGGGTTTTTTACCAAGACCAACAGAAAACATCTTGCAAATTAACAATACAAAACACCACAGGTTCTTTAAAACCATTAGATACTACTTATTAGAAACAAAGATTTTTGCAATGGGTCTATTCAATGTTTTTAGGTACAGTCTAATGAAATGTTAAATAAGAGACCACCAAAGCAGTTTTGGAACTGTTAGTTTGAGACAAACAAAATTAGGGTTTTGGTGAAGTGCTCTTGTTTTATGAAGGTTCTGAGGAGAAACCTATTTTCAAAATTACTTTTTGCTGTGATGCCATTATTTTTATATTTCATGTCACATTGCACACAAGTATTCTGGCATGGCTTGAATGATGTTATAAACAACAGCAAGAATATTGCTACTACAATGCAACTACTAACAACACAACACATCAGTGTCAGTATGCCCTACTGGATGACTATACCATTGGTAATATGTTTTTAAAAGGCACACATTTTCAAAAAATTGTATTTAATCTTTTTTTTCCTAAAATGTTTTCAGAATTCATCTTCTGTTGATTGCTTCATGAGAAATGTAAAATACTTTGGTTTTCTTTCTAGACTGGGACAGACAGCAATGGCAGCTTCCTGAGAAGTAGCCATTCTGACCTTCACTGAGCTCAGGGTGCAAATGCCACCAGAGTTACTCCAGGCTCTCCCAGTAACCACTGTACAAAAGGTACTTAGAGCTTCAGAATCAGGGTGTTAGACCATCAATACTTTGAATATCATCTTGTGTGCAAAAGGAGGCTAAAGGGTCCATGAGCAGGTGGTATTTAAACAATTTGAAAGTAAAATTAGAATAATCATGGACAAGGTGTAGGAACCATGTGTAACATTACTGACAGCTTCCTTTCACAGCAGTTAAGTGCTGTGTCTAGTGAGGGAAGGTTCCACTGTCGGGTTCTTTTGCAGTTTAGGAATTTTTATTATATTATCATAAATACTATCCATGTCATGAACTCAGCTCATCATCTCTTTTCTTGAGCAGTGACTGGGAAATCAAGCACTTTAAACATCCATGTTGAAACAGAGGTAGAATGATAGCTTGCTTTTCATTTACCTGAATAGCATTAGATTCTGTCTCCCCATATTTAAAGATTATCACTGTCCCTTGATGAGTTGTTGGAACCAGAAGCTAAGAGCATGCTTTTCAAGCACAAAAATAATTAGGATGTACTACCTGACACAGCAATCCTTACCGTACTGTTGAAGACATCACTTGAGAAAAAATGACTAGTACTTTGGAGACTAGTTAGAAAACAAGAATTTGTTCTGTTCTAAAATAAAAATGAAACCATTCAAAATTTGAGGTAGAAAATACTTATGCCGTAATAGCCAACAACATGCTGCTTAGAGATTCAAGTTCATATTCCTGCTTTGCCTGACACAGAGCACAAGTCTTCTGTGATTTCAGGATTCAAGGAACTGCTGTTCTGAATATCTCTTGTCCTTGCCCCATCCTGACTCACAAATTGAAATACATGATTATTCTTCAGCAGTTCTGCTTTATACACTTAAAAATCTCCATATATTCTCTTCTGCTTTACTGCATCCCAGTGACAGTTCTCATTTTCATTCCATATCAGAACGAAAATTCTGTTTGTCCAGCTAGCGTTAATCAGATTTTAACACCTAATACTTGTCAGAATCTCCCAAGTAATACATTGCAAACAGTAAGATAAAAAAAAGTAGTCAAGCTAGTCATTATACCCCTATAGCAATACCAAGAGTTTCACTAAGCACTTTTTATTAACATTTTTCTGCATTTACATAAAAATTAGGTTTTCCCTTCTGTTTCCTGATAAATGATAAATGAGGCCTTTGATGCACCAGTATGTAAGTACCTAATGTTGTCATTCCAAGAGGATCTGATTAGAATAATAGTAACAGAAATGCCTTTATACTTATGCCAGATATTACAATGCAGCAAAGCATTTCAATACTATAAAACATATATATTTTAATGTGAGGTTCTATCACTTTTTCCTATAGCAACAACAGTTCTCTACTGATGATAAATGACTACAGCTGAAAAAAGCTGAAGAGACAGTTTATCTCAGGAGGCAGACAGGACATGTATATTTACCCAGATGATGAGCTATCCCTTTAGCAAAGCTTGAATCTTTGCTCCTTCAGAAGTGCTCTACTTTCTAAAGCATGGACCCTGAGCAAACTGACACCAATCGCTTTGCAACCTTGTTTGTCTTTCACACAAAGGAGCACAAGTTGTCCTCTCTTATTTTTGTTGTTTGTTTTGTTACCATTGCGTCTTTTGAAAGCAAAATGTAGTACCAGTTGTTTTAAAGCTAGTGGCTGGAGATTCATATGAAAGCATATGCTGTATTCCTCACACGTCTGTCTGACAGCTACAGCTACTTTAAAGTTTGAGATTTTAACGTGTTTCTTCCAAATATTTCAGCCTAATCCTGTAAAGTCCTAAAAGCATATATCAATTCAATCAATTTTGGCACTGAGATCATTTTTAGATGTGATGTGAAATTTTGGTACTGAGATCATTTTTAGATGTGATCATTTTTAGATGTGATCATTTTTAGAGTTTAATGAAGGATAGTCTTTGCATATAGGCTACTGAAATTTCAGGAAATTAGAAAAAAAACCCCAGGAATTCAGAAATAAAAGCTTAATGTTGAGTTGTCCTTTGCAATAATTAAATATGTATGAACGTAGGGTAAGATTCAGGATTCTAAAGCAGCAATGCAGAATTGAAACATGATAATAATAACTATTGCTTATTGCTTTCCTGAGCCCTAAATGCACACCTCGACCCACAGGACAACCTATTGCGCTTGCATAGATCACAATGCAAGACCTCTAACTAGAACCTTAACCTCAGGGCCTGCCTTATTCAGTGTTTATATGATCGGTCAAAACCAGCAGAAGCTATTGCCAGGAATCAACAAGTAAGTGGTAACTGGATCTTGAAAAGGAAAAAACCCTCGGGACCTCCCAGTGATCTGTGCTAGTACTGCCTAGATATATAACTGAGTCCTAGTTACAGATCAGGACTCTGTCGTGCTACACATTGTACAGAGTAAAACTGTTATTACATTATTCTTATCACTTACAAATGTAACTGAATGCATACATGCATTAGATGTATGTGTGCAATAAATATAATTCATATTACATATGAATATGAACCAGGAAAGTGAGAGTTCATAACCCTGAAAGTTTAATCCAGATACAAGTCTTCTTGTCTTCTACTGCATGGAACAGTCACTCCCTATAATAGCTTTGCTTTTAGTCATTTGCAGATTCTGAAGTAACATAAGACCAATGTTCAGGCACTACATGGAGTTATGCTCTGGATAACACATAAAAATTTACAAAATACAGTTTTGAAATGCTATGCTTCCCTACTCTGCAATAAATGAGTTAAATCTGCAATATTTCCTTCACCTGAGGGAGGACCATACCAAAACTTAGCATGAAGAACATGAGTATAATTCTTGAATATTTCAAGTAAAAAAAAAAAACAAAAACAAAACCCCAAACAAAACAAAACAACAACCAAAAAAACCCCAAAAATCTATTCTTATATTGATCTCTCTGAGATTGACTACAACCCCCATGTGACTACTGCAGCCCTCACACACAGAATGCATCAGACATTTTTTGCTTTGATAATGTACAGGCATTGTCAAGAAGCTTTATGGTTTCTGTCTTGTGACAAATCACAAAAGTACAACAAATTCCTTCACTGTGGTGCCCCCCTGGAGAGAGCTTGCAAAGCACTGCATTGTTCAAGAAGGCTTTAACTTTCTTCTACTATGCAAGAAAACCACTGGTTAAAAAACATGATAACACAACTAGAAATAATACAATTAAATCAAACTTGTAGATGGAACCTCCTGTGAACAAAGATAATTGAGACAAAAGCTTAGCAAGATTCAACAAAAATAAGTTCTATATAGATGAGAGCTAAATCTCCATTAAAGTAAATAGAATATGCGTCTGTAGGATAAATCTGTCATACTTGCCTAATAAGAAATTTCCTACACAGAGAGGAAAGCACATGAGAGGCCCTCTAAAAAGGAATTAGCACCTTTCTCCTAAGGATCTCTCACCAAAATCAGAGTTGCTATTGTGGATTGGGGCAGTGTTTCTGTCATTACTTCTTTGTACCATGAGCTATTAATACACAGGCTGGGATGCAAAGACCTGAATGAATCTCTGTCCTAGCTGAAAAGAAACCATGCAATCCTGTTAATATGTGGCTGTATTTAAGCCAATATATACTATGCCTCTGAGAAACATTGCTGCATTACCTAGCCTATACAGCTAGGTCAGGATCCAACCAGATTAAGGCAGATAAAGCATTTCACATGTTGAATAAAAGAAAGTTAGAGATGCTGGAATATACATTAAACGCAGGACAACATTACAATTGAATCTTATTAACACATAGAAATGAAAGTGCTTTAAAAGTACCACTATGGTGATACATTATTTGATAGCCCAGAGGCAGTGCTATAGTTAGTAAGTTTTATCATTAAGGTCAATGTCTCACATATATAGGAACAACAAATTCACTCTAAAAGGATTAAAGCTGTCAATCCCTTCACAACAGCATAAATGTTTAGAAGTTTCCCCTGCATCCATGGAGATAATTACTTCTCAATCATCTCTTTCATAATATTCTAATATTTCTGTGTGCAATTCCTTGTTATTTGTGGTTTGGCTTTAAGATGAAGGCGGCTTGCAACGTGGTAGACACTAGAATGCTTTATTTTAATGCAAAAGAGGTTGGCAACAAAAGCAATTATTTTCATACTTCTGCATCACAGCTTTTAGCATATTGTTGCCATCAGCATCCAGTTATTTGTACAGCACAAGCACGTAGGTGTGACCACCTGACTGTACCAAGCCACTGCAAAACGCAGCCTAGTCCCTGACTATGGGAGAGAGTGCACTCTCAGAAACTTTGCTGATAACACCAAATTGAGATGGAGCAGTCAATACGCTGGAGGGCAGGGCTGCTATTCAGGGGCACCCAGGCAGACTGGAGAAGTGGGCTGACAGGAAGCTCATGAAGCTCAATAAAGGCAAAGTATTGCATCTGGAATGGAATAACCTCATGCAACGGCACAGGATGTGGAGCATCTTGGCTGAAAGGACCTAGAGGGCCTAGAAAACAGAAAGCTGAACACAGGCGCATGAAGTCCAGAAGCATGTGATGCGTGAGAACAGGCTGAAGGAGTTGGGTTTATTCATCCTTAAAAATGAGAAGGCTCACGGGAGATCATATCTCTGTCTACAGCTACGTAATGGGAAGGTATAGAGATGATGGAGCCAACCTCTTCTCAGGTGCATTGTGGAAAGATGAGAGGCAACAGACATGAGATGCAAGATGGGAAAATCCAATTTTATATAAGGAAACAGTTTTTTGGTTGTTGGGTTATTGTTGGTTTTTACCATAAGCATTGTCAAAAGAGGCCAGACCAGGTGACCTCTGGAGGCCTCAGTGAATCTATGACTAACAACAGGAAGTCCTTGTCTAAACACTTCTAAAGACATCATTACCACTTTACACAACAGTTTGACTCTTCAGCCAAGACCACAGCCTGACTGTGATGTCTCCTATACATATAGAGAGTCCTCACTAGAAACTTCTTGCAGTCTAAGAACTGCAGCATTGGCCCACTAAAATCAAAGCCAGTACAGGCATGACTACAACATATATTAGACCTCTGAACTCTCAAAACACAGAGATTAACCAGGTTATTTGCCTTGAGACATCCCATACGCAAAAGAATTAGAAGTGAAGAAGAATTCTGTTACCACATTAAAGAGTTAAATGTATTAAGAACCTGTTTCAAATTATTTCTGGTTTAGCTTCAACTGTAATATCATTTTAAATATCTTAGCCTTTTAAAATACATAAATCTGTTAACTGTAGGATATTATTATTTCATTTTAACAATATTCCACTTTCACTTTGATTGCATGGAAATTTTCATTGAGAATACTTCCAATTTAGGTGCCTTTAATTGGGAAAAACCAGTATCTGTCCCTTTGGGGGAAAGGAAAAATACTGTTGTTATTGCTCTCCTCCTTTAAAGCAATACATAAGCTTATAAAGGGGAAGAGAAAGAAAGCAGAAAAACAGAAGATGTAACATTTCCTCTTCTGCAAATTCTCATGTGTAGCCACTCTGCTGGAGAAACTTAGACCCATCACAACCTTTCCATGCCAGGCAAGACTTATCACTCCCAAGCAAAATACATGCTGAGAGTCCTCTACTGTCAACCTGACTGCAATTGCAAACTCTGTTACAGAGCCCCACAAACACCTTCTACACTCCTACCTTTTCTTTTGCCTTCCCAAATGTCCAGGTTCCTGTCGGAACCTCTGTACTAAATCTGATTACCAAAAATCTCAGTGATTAAACCCATGATTTATCTGGGACAAACTATATATCCATAGCCTTCCTGATAGGTAGATACCTTAAACTAATTAGGTAGCAACCCCTCTCTTTTGTTAGCACACTTTCACTAACAAAATGTTAATGAATTGTCCCTTGTCAGCATATCCCTTATTCACTCAGCCTCTGCTGGGGTTTAGTGTCTCGGAGGGACTATAGCTACATTCCATAGTTAGGTATTTCTTCCTATGGGGAATTTTGTAGCCCATGTCCTTAAACTCACTCCTTCAGTAAGTTTTCTACAACTTCACCTCTTCAAAGGCAAGTTGCCAGTGGGAGGAGACCTACCTGTTGAGATTTCACAGTGGGATTTGGCAGTATTGCTTCAAGTTTCCTCACATAATCTCCTAAAAATTGGTTTCTGTCATTAGCCAATAGGAACAAGAAAAAGACTCAAGGTCCCCGTGCTTTTGTGTAAAACCGGGCGCATGGAACATATCTTAACCTGAAACAGCAACAGTGCCATTGATCTCAGCTTCATGGTGCACCAAACTTGTCAAGTAAATACAGCATCGCTGTTACCACTAGAAAATCACTTGATGTATTACTTCTTCCAGCCTGTGACATTTGGATGCGCAAACCGAGTGTTCGAAAATGGCACGTCATTGTAGAGCCTCGTAGGATGTTTGTGCGAACACACACGCAGTCCCCACCACAGCTTCCTGCTGATCCCCTGAGCAGAAAAGGCGCAGCCATTTCATGACTTTTCTTGACTGAAAAAGGTTAGGCCACCTGTGATATCCAGGTTCTTTATCTAACCTTCTACACTGGTTTAGTGCCCTGCACCTGACAGGGAGCATTTTCACATTCTGGGTCAGTTACAGCCAAAATCTCAAAGCAGCGCTTTATCAAATCCCAAAACAAACCCTAGATCTTCTCTACACTTCAGAGGCCATCTTCATAAGAAATTCTTACCTAATGCCTCACAATATTTGCTCTAAGAAAATGAATGCATTAATTGTAATAGAGAATATAGCAATGTGTCCTTGGCTTTCAAGGTCATTTCTGACGACTTCTATTAAAACAGTTCATATTCTATTTAATATTTTCATTTCATTTTACTAGCCAAGAAATTAAACTGCCTTCTTTAGAAATATCAATATGATTTAAAGGAAGTTACTTGATTAAATAAACTCAGATAGCTATTATTAATTTGAAAATTTGCCTTTGCTGCTACAGGGCCTATATTTAAAGAAATCATTAAGAAACTGAAAACATACATTTCTGAACTTAATAAAACAATTATGGATTTTAAAAAGAATTTAATAATGAATCAGTGCATCAGTAGTTTCATTGCTAAGAAGGAAATATAGAAGTACAACACTTCTGAATCGGTGTAAGGCAAGATTAAAGGCAGCAGCTCTGGTTTTAGGAGGGCAAAGAGCACTCCTCTTCTAAACAGTTCTGTCTCTTTTGTTGTCAACAGCACTGATATACAGTGTCCTCTCAGAAATCTTTTAATAGCTATTCAGTTATTGAAGTATGACCTTTTTACATTTTAATAACCTGGAAATTGCATTTTTATCCTTAGATTATATACTATCAGATAACAGTCAATTTCCCCCTGCCAGGCACAATGTATAAATGAAAGCTGACCCAAGTATCTAATTTCAGATTGGGGTCATTATTGCTTCTTCTTTTAAAGTATCTAACAGATTGTAGCTAAAATCTATTTGATGAGAAAATGTTGATAAATCTCCACTGCATTATCAGAATTAAATTGTCAGGCTTGCTAAGGATACAAGTATGGTTCTTTTCACCCCAGTTTGTGTCCAGTTTTTAAAAATGAATCAAAGTATCCAGAGAGAACTGCTGAAAGCAAAAGAAATGTAGAACAGAGTAACACTCCATGATTTACACACCCTATTCAGCATAGATATGGCAAAGGTCCCAGAACACTGTCTGAGTTTCTCAAGGCCACAGTAAGAGCTAACCATAATGAGGTAAGTAAACAAAAGCTCTTCTTATATGATCATTTAAGCATTCTTGAAAATCAGATGATGAGAAACATTCTTAACATACATATAGAGAAACTGCAATAAATATAAATAATTTTTAATTGCAATCAGTGTTTTGCATGATCTTATTGCTGACCATTAGAACTCTGTATTCTGCTTTCATTCCAGCTTTAGCAACCAGTTTTTAATCTGGGAGTTTTTTTGCTATTATTTTTTTACATTTAATTATATAGTATACTTTCACAGAAGACCTTGGAGGTGATATTTCTCTAGTGGAACTATTATTTGGATCTTAATCTACAAGAATGCTCACTGATATTTTTACTATCTTCTGTCCATGATTAAAATGGCCGCATTTCTCAATTTGATAGCGTATGGTAATGGAAGCATCAGAATTCTGATTCTTTTTAGACATCAATATTAGAGTTTTAGAAGTGCATAGTATTTACTCAGATGTTCTATTGAAATGAATGGCAAAGTGCCCACTGACTTCAATTGGAGTAAAGATAGGCCACCGCTGAGGGTTTTCTTCCTTTGAGCATAATACACAGTATACATCTGTTGAATAATTGCCACTCTGAGCCATTTTTTAGCTTATTTTATATTCAAGAGTGATCAGAAATGGTAATGGTATGTGAATTTGAAACCATAAATTCTCTGAAAGGCAAGTTAGATTTATAAACTGAAGATTTATTCTGCTAATGCTTACAAGCCTAGCTGTCTTTACTCACATAGGCAAAGCTTATGACTGAGAGTATTTGTGGGATTGTTTTTAACTTCAGGTTTCAGGGTTTTCTTGTAGAGTTTTTTTGTTTGTTTTACAAGCCAGACAGAAATAACATTTGATTTATCATGGTTCCATGAAAAATGGAATTTATCTATTCCATGAATTTGTCTTATTGTGAGTATCAGACTGCTACAATTCTTCCTTGAAATTGGCGGGACTCAAAAAAGTACCTAGAAGGGAATGAAAAAGAAACAAATTCTGAAAGGCTCTTATCTTGCTGAATGACACAATATAAAATTCCCCACACTGACAACAAATTGTTCCATGTTTGTCCATTAAATATAAACATCATTAGCTGATGTGATCAATACCTACTTGGCTTTTATACATTATTTATTTTAACATCTTTATCACACTTGGGTTTTGTTTTTTGCTTCTGTTTTTCATGATGGTGGGAGTGTTTTGGTTTGTTTTGGTTTTAAATATAGTGTGTGTCATAATAAAAAAGAAAAAATGAATTCTGGAAACATCTTGGGAAAAAGAGGTGGAAAAAAAATAAATTTTTACATCTTCTTTTTACTTCTTTTACTAAGAAACGATAGGCAGCAATTTACTTTTTTTTTTTTTTTTTTACTATCCAAAAATCAGTACTCAAATATACTAACACATTTGTGGAAGGGCCACTGGCATAGCCCAGCTTCTCCCAAAGTGTTTAACCCACAGCTTGTTTTTACCCTCACAGTCAGCAACCATGTTACAATACCTTTGTAGAACCCTTTGGTGATCTATACATATATCTAAAACACATTAGTCAACTTTGTTCTAATAACTAAACTTCCAAAACTGAATCATGCTGCATGTTTTCTCAATGAAGCTTCTTAGGAAAACAGATATGAAAGGAACTTTCCCCTAGGCCGTGGAAAACAAATTTCCTAGGCTTAGAAACAGCATCTCATGCAGCATGGCATACAAATAAACACAAGACATACAGCATTGAAAATCTGGAGATTTTTGCTATAACAGAGGTACTTTGCAGTGCAATAAAAGATAACCCAGTGCCAGAGATATTAACCAGATGTATAGCAATGATTCCTCAAATTCCCTATGCGATTGTAGTTTCCCTTTGTTTTGTACAGCTTAGTGATTTCAAAGCTACATCACAGTATTTATTTGGAAGGGAAAGGGGAAAAAACCTTTTGAATCATCCTAAGGAGGAACAGAATGGTTTTAGTATTCTCAGTCTCTGCAAACCCATTCACCTACTGCCTTGTGGCTTTATGTAAATAATATGATTGGACAGTAATGATGACAGTGGGTATAGTTAGCAACTATGAAATTTTGAGTTCTTTAATATCCCTAAAGGAATCTAAAACAATATAACAACCTCTTTTTTTTTTTTCCTGTATTTGATAGTTTTACACATTCTTTTTCATCCATCTCCAATGCATGCCAAAGGTGTGATAATTCCAGCCTTCTGAAAAAGTATACTTTGGGATGGCTATCAGTTACTTGTATAAAGAGAGCAAAGAAAATAAGTATTCTGTATACCTTCAGGCCAACATTTTCAAAAGACTTGCCTCTATTCTATGAACATAACATAGTCTGTTTTTCTGTGGCAAAGAAAATTTTAAGATTGAAGTTGTACTGAACTCTACTATAAGCAAACACATAGATGTAGTAGAAGTCTTTGCAGCAGGCATTGTGATCTTGGAAATTACAATACTATTCTCTCCTCAACAGTATTACAACCCTTAAAGAGTTTAAGATACAAGAAAATACAACTCTAGCATTCCTGCTTAAGTGCTGTCAAGTCTATCTGAAAACATTGAACTGATATTTTAAAGAAACTGAAGGCCAAAATATCACTAGACTTTCTGGTTTATCTTTCAAGAAATAACACTGAGAGCTTTCACAAAAATCAAAGAATTCATGCATAATTTGTTGAATCTGTGTGAGGGACTACAATCAGAAAACTGAAGAAAATTAAAGACTGGTTCATAGGAAGAAATGTGCATGAAGTTTGCTACTGTAGAAGAAGAAGAAGAAAAGACCTGATAGCTGTATGCAATTAATACAGTTTAGGAAATAAATTATAAAAGCAGCAACTCCAAAGAAAACACTGCAGGAGAATTTGTAGTTGCAGATCTGTTCTAAAAACAACCTACAGAAGCAGTCACTCAAAGTCTTTCAAAAAAGTTATTATTACAAAACTGAATCTTTATTATTGCCTCTTTCAGTGGGGTAATTTTGGCTAGCTAAAATGAGTAGCCAGCACTGCCAACGTGTCTCAAACTGTGAGAAGTATACAGGTTGAAAGCCCCATGACTGGTAAGCCCAACCTGCATTTCATTCACCCTGTAACAAGCACTTCAGTTGGAGTCGGATACCTCTTTCCTCCCAGCCTCATACTAAGATGTAGCCTCTCTTCTGCTCCCAGGTCCCAGTGGAGGTCAGCAGCTAGGCCAATATTCATCTGAGAGTAACAGAGTGGCTGCTTTGCCCCAAAAGGCTTCCCCCAGCCCATGTCTTCATATGGGGTTTTTCAGCTGTGTAGTTCAGCATAGCAACTGTTCTGTGACCCCTGCTGGAAGATACCTTACTGCTCCCTCCCACCAATGAACCATGGTTTCTGCACTCATCTCTGCTCACAGAGAGGGAGTATGGGCAAAGATCTCTCAAGAAAGGCTCCTACCCAGCTCCATGTTCCACTCCCACTTTTGGGGGGCTTGGGGTTTTGGGGGTTTTTTTTAAATTGTTGGAGGCTGCACTTGTGAGCAGAAGCTTAGAGCTCTGGGCCTGGTAATTACACAAATCTAGATCAGAAATGCCTCCAGTCGTGGCTGACCAGAAGGACATGGAATCACTGATGTTAGAAGTGACCTCTGGAGATCATCTAGTCCAACTCCCTGATCAAAGCAGGTCATCTAGAGCAAGTTGCTCTCCAGGAATGTAGACTTCAGAGCCTCTCTGGGCAACCTGTTCTGGTGTTAATTACCCTTACAGTAAAAAAGATTGTTTCTTCTGTTTAAAGGGAATTTCTTGTACTTTTTTCCCCCTTTGTCCTTTAACTGGATACCTCTGAGGAGAGAGGCTAGCTCTGTTTTCTTTACATTCCCCTATCAGGTATTTATATAAATCTCTAAGATCCCTTCAGACACTTCTCTTCTTAAGACTAAACAATCCCAGCTCTCTCCTCATATGTCAGCCTCCTCTCAAACGGTAGATGCTCCAAGCTCTTAGTCATCAGGTCAGAAATCATCAAAACATAGAAGCAGGTGACATTAAGTTTCTGAATTGACAGTAACAGAGAAATGAGAGCAGGGATTCCTATATTACCACCTACACCGCATAATGCAACAGCTTTGTTTTGTTCCTCAGTGTCAGCTTTGAAGACAGCAAATGCAGAGAGCAACCACAGGATTAGTCGGTTTTTTGGGTAGCCCTAATATGAATGAGCCAGTCTGATAAGTTTAGCAGCTTCACAGCTACTAGGGTTCCTGCCGTGTACTAAAATACGTCTTAGAGAAATTCATTAAGTGACATAGTCAAATGGAGCTGGAAATCAACAATGCAAGAGTGAACATGAGCTAAAAGCCAGCATGGGGAGAAGGATCTTATGTTTGATGTAAGAGAGGCACAGTCAGTGAAGAGTTGTGAAGGGATGATCTGTGCAGTAACTTTCTGAGTGGATGGGAGAGGACTAGACCACATTTGTCAAGCCTCAAAAGAGACACTGCAATACTCAGAACATAAATATTTTGGACAAGGGTTTTAGGATGGAGGGTATAAAAGTTGAAATACTTCTGTATTTCAGAGATAAAAGGCTTAGATGTAAGATGGACAAAGGGACCAAGAAAAAAGTCAGTCTCAAACAATGGATCTACATAACAAGGAAACTGTTGTTGTTGTTATCAATAGTGAGTGAGAAAGCAGGAAGTAGAGAGGGTTTGAGGATGACATTTGAAAGTTCTGGTTTAGATATTCTGTATTTATTGCTAGACATCTGCAATGGACCTCTGTCAGACAATCAGCCCACTTTTCAGTTTAATTTGGATTACAGCCAATAAGTCTAGAGTGGTAGATCTGTGCAAGTCATCAATGTAGAGACTGGCACTAAAAATTTCAAAGCATTTCACAGGTAATGGAAGCTATACACTACAATCCTTGCGTAACTATAATTTTGGTAGGAGTCTTATCCATTTAAAGACTTCAGGGTTGATATCTTCGTTTCATGTGAGCCTCCGTAAAGATACTTCATGTCCAATCCAGCATTGCCCTGCAATTTTTGTTGAAATTTACACCTCTGCAAAATGGACATAAAATGTGACTTTTGGTTTGATACTACTCAGCAGACACTTTGCAAGGTATAAATTAAAAAAAAAAATAGAAAGTGCCATGAAGTCAGAATAGTACCTTTCGACATCCATTTTGCGGAGGTATAAATTACAAGCGCAAACTGCTACTGAATTGAACCAAGCACTAGTATTTAGGTACTAAAACCAAGCACTTCCCTGTTCACCTTTACTGCTGTCATAGGTTATAAAAGGCAAGGCAATTTCCGAGAACCTTTCTTACTCTTAGATAAGCACCTTGAACTACTTTTACATGTGAATAGGAAGGATCAAATACAACTAAAGGGAGAAAAAAAAAAGGAGAGAGAAAAGAAATTACATGTCTAACCAATAAATATCTTAAAAGGGTAAAATTTTATCCCACTAAACCAGCTAATACATGTGCAGTGTGGGTGGTGTAAGCAGAGAACGGAAATGTGAGATTTTTCATAACTGAGTGGATATATTTGCAAATATCATAGAAAGAGGTAGTAAAGCCATTAGAAAATATAGACTGTTACCTCTGTAGCTTCAAAACTTCACACACTATGTTCTGCTCAGTCAAAGATTTCCTCATGTATATGAAATACAGAAGTCTCTAGCATGGATGAGTAGCTAAATACAGCAAGAAATCAAAATACCTATTTAAACAGAAAATGAGATTTCAAGGAAAAAAATAAGAGATAGCTCATGAGCCCAGTATGTATCTTCTCTGGCCGCACATTATAACCTGCAATGATGCTCCACACAAGCCAATGCAGGAGGATGCTTCCTTCGTGTTCAAGTGTTGCTAAGCAACATCACTACCCAGTAGCAGGGATGCAGTATGAAGCATTGCCTGGCTTTATAATCATCTAATCTGTAAATTATTTTCTGAAAAATAAACCAGAATATTTCAATATGATTAAATACTTTTGGTAGACTTTTTGGATTGTTGGTTGTTTTGGGGGTTTTGCTTTAGAAAGAAAGTATCCAATATAATTTGGATGCTCTGTCTGCCAGACAGCCTCCCTCTTGTACAATTTGCTTTTAAAATTATCTTCTGTGATCTTTTCATTGTAATGACTTTCGGTATCTTCCATTAAAATTATGTATTTTACACTGAATTCTCTATCTCATTAAACAGTTCCTCCTTGCCTGTTTCATAGGAGGAATGTTGGATAGCAAGTAAATATTTTCAAATGAACCAACCCATTTCACTAACTCAGCACTTTGTATGGTTAAGCTGATGTCACACAAAACTTGTGAGGACTATAAAACATATCAGCAGATGAAGAATCTGTTAGTCCCAACTAAACAAACCACCTTGCCAAGGTTTGTAATCTATTACACACTAACAGCTTTCACAAGTGTGAAAGTATGTTTGCTTTGCTGAAGTGCATAACTATTAAGCAAATTAAAATTCCTAAAATAATTTGCATAAGGAAAACCAGAGTTGCACTGTGGGGGCATTTTACTAGATTGGTGTAGAAAGAGAACAGAAAGAGCTGGACTTCAGTGTCTCAGTCCCAGGAAGGCCTGCATGCAAATAGGTGCACACACCTTGTGTAGCACGTGCTGTGAATCTGGACCATTCTACACAGTGCAGGCTTATTTTACATGGCAAGTTGACAAGCAATGTACTCAGAATAGACCTTCAGTGTTTTCTGAACACAAGGAACTTACTGTGAGGCCAAGTCATCATCAGTCAGTGCATCTCATAAGTTCATTATGTTCCAGATGTACAGCATGTACTGTATACACATTTGATCTGCAGGTGAGCAGCAGCTGCCAGATGTATTCCTGGCATCAGGAATGCTGAACAGAACTGTTGCCCTTGCTCTGATCACATGGCTCATGTCCACTTGCTGTGCCTGTGCTGCAGTTTTACGTTCCACAGACTTGCCTTTTTCTCTGGAGACCATTTGGCTCCCTAAGTATTCCTTCAAATTAGAGAGTGATCAGAGAAAATATATGTATGTGTGCATATACATATATATGGATCATTAACAATCTCTCAGCCCTTTCCCTGAGATTGCATTTTGTATTTAAATAAACATTTTTATTTCTTGCTTTTGGATACTCACAGCCACCCATCCATTAATATGACCACATATAATGAAACCAGAGCTACTATATATTTTATCTGAGAGTGAAGACAATTCTTGTAATACAACACCCTATTGTGAGTGACACCATCCTATAAGGCTTCTACTGGGGGCCCTTCTATTAGATGATGAAGGTGGTGGCTCTATGGGTATACCTGTATTGCTTTTCATGACTCCATGTCCAAGGATGTGCTCATGTGTTGTTCTCCCCTCAGCTTGATCCTCTCATCTGCCTTTTGGCAGGAACAAATTCAGGTATATCAGGTATCTCAAAGTTTTGTGCCAATCAGTGCCTCAGCCTTTCAGGACCATCAAATTTCAAGAAATAAGTAGAGCAGGGTTTGCCCCACCACTGTCCAAGATTCAGGATCTCCCAGGTGCAGCAGCTCTAAGCTGTCAGATTCTCCACTGCTCCCAGCAGAAGTCAGTGCTACCCAGAACACTATCTCAGTTCTGCAGCTCTGGGGTATGAAAATACCCATCTTCTCCATAACATCAATTTCCTGGACAAGATCATACCACTCCCCTCTCTCAACGCAAACCCTACAAGAACTCCAGCCAGAGAGCTGCTGTGTTGTGTCTCCAAAGGACTCATAGCCGAACAGCACAACTTGGCCACCCTGCCAAACCCAGACTCTGCTCTTGTACTTCACCAGAGTTTGCTTTATTGTTTAAGCTCTGCATTGTACCGAGCTTCCCAGCATCACCTTCAGGGGGTGTACAGAGGAGGTGGTATTTCTCATATTCTCACATATTGCATGCCTGCTAGTAGTGTTATCTGTTATCTTGTGGTGTGACAGTTCACTTCAAATGACAGTTGAAGACCCCAGATTTGCACAACAAATTTCTTTGAATTGTACTGAACCATTTCCACTGAACTGACCAATACAATAGAGAGTATCTCTGCCAGCCTTCTACACCAGTCTGCAAAACCCAAGCAAACCTATGCTTCCTTTAAAACACTTGGATGAGATTGCTTCAAGTCTGTACTTGCAATGTCAAAAAATCTGTCGAGGAAGAACTATTCCTTTTACTTACACATTTTAGATCAGAATGTGTTTTCTGTGCATTTTCTTCGCATTTGCTGAAGAGAAATGAGAGACTGCACTTCTGACATTAAAGGACTTTCTCCGCCCAATGATACAGTAAAACACCATAAATTTTGCCAGTGTGGACAGAAATCAGGTAACAGCCAGGCAATACAATGCTGCTTTAAAGGAGGTAATAGTCATATTTAAGTTTGGAAGTATGGCAAATGAAATTATTAAAGATCAGGTCCTTGAAAATCATTACACAATGTACTTGTGCTTAAGAGCATTTCCAGCTTGAATAAGATCTGACAATACAGGAGACTATAACTAAGCCACCCATGGCAGAAGTAGAAAATGATAAATTCGGGTACAGCAAGTACTGTTCAAGCTATGCAGCCATTTCATATGAGGTTTAAAATCTGATAGGTAAAAAACAGTACGGAAAAAAACCCCAAAACATAAATTCAGCCAACTCAGAAAACAGAGGAAAATACATTACTTCTATGGATCTACAGAACACATTGCAAATTACACCGAATGCCCAGCAAAAGAAGCAATGATTAAGTATTTTACTACCATACGACTTAATACTCCACTATACTATAAAATATGTGAAATAACTGAGCCAGATGGTGTATTTTTGCACGTGGATGTAAGTAATATACTGGTAACATTTCTGTAATAACACAGAAACGGTCCCAGGGTACTCTCTCAGTGGTCGACCTTACTGCCTAATGGCTTTAGCAGCTTGCTACTTACTGGTCTTAAACTGAGTCTTGTTCCTGAGAAACCAGATTCTCATTCCTGGTGGCTTACATGTAGCTGCAACATTTGACTCACTCATGCTGTAAGGATTTCAGGCTTGAGGAATTCTGTACTCGGCATACTAGCACTCATTTCTGGGCAGAGATTGCTTTGGTACATAAGCACGCAAAGTTAATGGATGTATTGGTTCCATGCTCCCAAATGCTATGGCAACACAGAGTTGACATCAAAGCAAAATTTGGCTGTACAAGAGAATTTGTCCACAGAATTAAAATCTGACTTAAGACAATAGCAATTCAGTAGAAATTCTGTCAGCTATAACTGTTAGTGAAAGATCATATATGACCAGCATGCCAAATTTAGCATTATCATACGTGCTGAATACTACTAAGCTTCTTAGAGGCAGACAAGAAACCTTTTCCCCAAGGGTGGACCCAAGAGAGTTGGTGTTCAATTGCTGACAGAGATATGCTTCAGAAACCCTCAATAATAAGCTAGTTTCCCAAGGGGGGGAAGAGGCTTGTGCAATGCCCATTTTGAAAAGGCCCTATTCCAGATAACACTTTGACACACATTTGTTCTGGGTTTCCTCCTCCCTATCTTTGTTCTCCATTCCCTCTTTATGTATTTGGCAGCATGCTTTGGCATATACTATCTCACATCTGGGGAACAGCCTAACTCTGCAAGCAGACCCACACAGGAATCCCCAGCTGCTCCTATTATTGGGACATGCCTGGAAGAAGTCTGCAGTTTCTACAGGTGCCAGGAATAAATATGGCAGCGAAAACACTACTGCAAGTCTTGTGAGGATGACATTTAGGGATTCCTGAAGAGGATTTACCAACACATTTCCCCATGCGTCCCCCAGTTGTTTATGTTAAGCAGCCATGCTTCAGACAGGTGCCACAACCCAGGCCAACATCTTCAGAGTTGGTAGGATTTGTTCTTGAGCATGGCTTGACATGGAGAAGTTGTTACCTCGTGCTTCCCAAAGTTGCATCAGAACTTTGCTCAGAGTACAGCTGGATTAAGTGGTGTTTCATAGAAGCACATGGAACACAGCCTGACAGAGTAGGGTACAAGGAAGCTCCACAGATCCCCTAGGATACCAGCTATAAAACTAGCCATGAACCACACTCCCACCTTCTATCCATAAACCTCCTGTTGCCATATTCACACAACCAATACAAGTGCCCTGAGCACAAGTTAAACTTCCAGCTCTGCCTGCCATTTCCTCACAGCGCAGGTCTTCACATTTCAGTGTACCACACTGTGTGTGTGCTGTGAAATTCTTTCTCAGATTAAGTGGTAGAACCCCGTAGTCCAGACTGAATCCACTCCCATCAGGATGAGCGATAAATACAGTCAACTTCATCCTGACCACTTTATGTCATGCAGATCAATGTCCTGGGCTGCAGACAGAACTGACTGGCGTAGCTGAACATCACTGCCTGCTGGGCAGCCAGGAAACAGCTTTTTATCATGACACACGGTGAGGAATGTGAGATTATGTCTGCTCAGACTCTAGCCCCCTCTCATTCTAGTTGTGAAGGAAAGGTTCCTGTCCTTGGGGAAGGGTTTTCTTTGAGATGGGAGGCACACTATTTTTGGTTTTGCAGCTTTGTAGACTAACTCAAGCAGCATCAATCAATTGCAGAAAACTTAGCAGCAAATTGAAAATCACTAATGGAACACTGCAGTTGATTCTTACTTTTAGTAGCCAAGAATCATGCATAATGTAGCAGCTACTGTTAATTGCACAGGTACCCAATTATTTAAATAGGGTTTTTCAGATATTTAAAATGCATGGCAGGACAGAACAATACACTGAATACTTTATCAACACTCTCTCTAAAGTAGAATATGTTAAGAGGCACTGCAGATTCTTTTTGGCAATGCATCAAAACAATTGAGAACTTTATTATATCCATTCTGTTTTAAGAATATATTATATAACATGCCATTTATTATGGATATAAAATGCTTAAAGACATTTTTATTTAAGAATTTTCTGTAAGAGTGATATATAGCCCAGAACTACAATGGGAAAAGATCAAAGGAAAAAAAAGTTATTTTTCTCCTTTTTGTCCCACTCAGTTTGTTATCTCTGCATTTGACAGTGCTGCAGGTGGTCAGCTTAATTATTTTCTCCTCTGTAGCTGGTCAGTTTGTTAGTTCTCATTTTTGTTTCAAAAGTTGTAGCAGCAAAGGAGGGCGGGGGGAAAGGAAGGAAATGAAATAGGGCAAACCCAAAATCTGGCAGGACTCTCAAAGACAGTAATGAACTCACACCCTTGATTCATATTTTCATTGGCAAAGACCCCACAAATGCCAAGAAATATAAACCAGGATATACTAATTTTTTCCTTATTTTGACATGCTGTAATAACATGATCATATACAAATTAGGGACAGAAACTAATTGTCTTTTCAAACCTTATATTAATGAGGACTGGACCAAAGTGGCAATGAGTTAGTCGAATTCAAGGACAAATTAAATTCCACCGTTTATGTTACATCAAATTCTAGCTGATTTTAAAATACTCTTGAATTTCTGGTCTTGTTTTTGGAACAAAACAGAGGAAAATGCTGAAAGATGAGCTCTTTCCATAGGTTTCTTGGACATTAGGCTCTATTTCATGACCATTATCTCATTACTAGGAGTGTATCCAAATAAGAGCTTGGTCCCCTAGTTTGGGATCTCACTATAGCTAGAGAGATTATCTAATCAATACAGGAAAAGGAAAAAATTTGCAAATAGAATTTACAGGAAGGAATTACCTAATTCGCATTGAAAAATCATTGATATTTGAGCACTTCAGGCTACTTTCAAACACCCTTTTCAAGAACTTCATTCCCTCTAGAGCTCAAGAGACCAAGCTTTGCATGGTTTACAGATGTTCATTCTTTAAATTATTGAATGTTTCTATTACATACTCAGAAGTTCCTATTAAGATAAACTGGAATCATAGAATCATAGAATCTTTAAGGTTGGAAAGACCTCTAAGATCATCAAGTCCAACTGTCAACCCAACAGCACCATGTCTACCAAGCTATGTCCCGAAGTGCCACGTCTACACATTTTTTAAACACCTCTACACGTTTTTTGACTCCACCACCTCTCTAAGGAGCCTGTTCCAATGCCTGACCACTCTTTTGGTGAAGCAATTTTTCCTAATATACAATCTAAACGTCCCCTGACGCAACTTGATACCATTTCCTTTTGTCCTTTTGCTAGTTACTTGGGAGAACAGACCAACAGCCACCCCACTACAACCTCCTTTGTGGTAGTTGTAGAGAGCGGTAAGGTCTCGCCTCAGCCTCCTCCTCTCCAGGCTAAACAACCCCAGTTCTCTCAGCCACTCCTCATAAGACTTGTGCTCGAGTCCCTTTATCAGCTTCGTTGGCCTTCTCTGGACATGCTCCAGTGCTTCAATGTCCTTCTTGTACTGAAGGGCCCAAAACCGAAAACAGTATTGGAGGTGCGGCCTCACCAGAGCCGACTATGGGAGCACAATCACATCCCTACTCCTGCTGGCCACACTATTCCTGATACAAGCCAGGATGCTGTTGGCCTTCTTGGCCACCTAGGCACACTGTAAACAAATTCCATCTTTTTAATGTTATGCATGTGTTAGATGGAAATTTAATGTTGGCTACACATTTATTTGTATGGTTATTACATGCTGGCTATTGGAGTGCTGTGCACAAACATGTTATTGTACTATACTCATTCAGAACTTTATTCCTTTAAAGGAACAAGTTTATTTGAAGTGAAGACACTGCTTCAAAATTAACACAAACCTAACCATCATAGCAATAACTATAGGTAAATAAAGCATAAAGTGTGACAGCTGATTTCTCAATAGGAAATAGGCATCTGGAGTATTAGCCAAGAATAACCAAATGGACAAAAGCTCAGTGTAATCCCTAGTTTTGAAAAGAAAAGAATGGAAAAGAAACCATAACATAGTAACCCAAAACAAATAAGTGACAGGAAAAATAGGCAGTGAGCTTTAAAAAAAGGGCAACAAACATAATTTACCAGGAAGCACATTTTCCACAAAAATTGTAATATTTTCAGAATACATTAGAACAAGGAACCTGCTCTTTGGACCTTCACACTCTGAACCAAGGAATGCATTACTTTTCAGTCAGTCGGTGTGCTGGTTTGGGCTGAGATAGAATTAATTTTCTTCATAATAGCTGGTATGGGGCTGTGTTTCGGATTTGTGCTGAAAATAGTGTTTATAATATAGAGATGTTTTCATTATTGTTGAGCAGTGCTTGCACAGAGTCAAGGCCTTTTCTGCTTCTCACACTGCCCCACCAGTGAGTAGGCTGAGGGTGCACAGGAAGTTGGGAGGGGACACAGCCAGGACAGCTGACCCCAACTGACCAAAGGGATATTCCATACCATATGACATCATGCTCAGCATATAAAGGGGCTGAGGGAAGAACAAGGAAGGAGGAATGTTTATAGTTACAGCATTTGTCTTCCCAAGTAACCATTATGCAGATGAAGCCCTGATTTCCTGGAGATGGCTGAACACCTGCCTGCCGATGGGAAGTGGTGAATGAATTCCTTGTTTTGCTTTGCTTACATGTGTGGCTTTTGCTTTACTTATTAAACTGTCTTTCTCTCAACCCATGAGTTTTCTCACTTTTACTCTTCTGATTCTCTCCCCCATCCCACCAGGGGGAAGTGAGCAAGCAGCTGTGTGGTGCTTAGTTGCCTGCTGGGGTTAAACCATGACAGTCAGCTTTCAAAAACCATGAATTTTCTGTTCAAAATGGAAAAGCAGCTGTAAGCATGCCATTTTATATCAGTTTAAGGGTTATTTTCTAAATACTGCCAGTTATCACAGTTCTGCTGCTGACGTGCATTTAAATACATAAAATGATATCATGTATCTTTATGATAGCCTCTTCATCCTTCTAGTATATTAGCCCTTTTGCTGAACAACTGAGAGATTTAGATTTATCTAAGACTTGTGAGTATTGGAAATTCTCATTCCTTACATTTATTTTTGCCCCCTCAAACTGAATAACGCCATCCTCCAGGACACAGCTACCCCACATCATTTTAGCATGCAAGGGGTGGAGTTAATGGAATTGCAGTGCTTGCTGAAGTACTTTCTACTGAGATTTGGGAATGCACTTTCTTTCTAGAACATAGGGCCACCTCTGGCTAGAGTAAACCAATGCTCCTTAAACTAACAGTTACTTTACTTTATGGCAGCTGAGGACTTAATCTTCAAAGACTTTAGAAAGTATACTTCCAAATGGCTTGCATTTACCAAGTGTTTCTCATAACTAATGATTTTTTCCTCTGACATTCTGTTGTTTTCCTTAGCCAAGATGCCTTCTGCAACTGAAAGTAGCTAAAGGAAAGGATTGTCACTGATGACTCTAGAGCAGCACAGAAAATTGAGCTAGAAATGTCACGTGGAGGTGGTACTGGAAGACGGGCTACCATCAAAGCTACAAGCAACTCCTTTCTGCTTACATGAACTACCTTTACCTTTACATTAGTCATTTATTGCTTGGCACAACGGTACATCAGCCAGCATATCATCTTTAACCCAACTATTTTTTTCTGTTAAAGAAGGAAACTGTGTTATGCCAGAAAACGCAGCAGGAAGAAGAAAAAGAACTTTTCATAGCAATCATATATGATCAATAACTACATTTTCTGAGCTAGCTCATGCTCTGCAACTGATACATGCTTATCTGAATAAAAGGCAAAGGACCAAAAACAGTACAGTGGCAGTATCACTACAGTTGGGACAGAGTTACCAGTCTCTTATCATCTCTTTCCAGAATTAATTAGACACTGGGTGTAGAACTATGACTGCATGAGCAAATAATCATTCTTCCTTCAACCACAGAAATCATAGCATCATTGGCCATCTCCAGGCAAGCATGGAATACTGAAAGTTCAGCTGCAAAATTAATTGCTCTTGAAAGATGGATATTTATCAGCTTTATTCCCCAGGTACTCTGCCAGCTCAATTTCTGTAAATTAATTATTTTTATTAGTGGTTAGCACAAGCAAGTTCAACAGTACTTAAGCTAGTCTGGATATTTGTGTAACAGTGCAACAATATTGATAGTAAATCTGCCAAAACAGACCTAATGTACCAACCGTTTCCAGAAACCTCTGTCTGCATAATTTCCAATACGAAATACTTAATGCAGTTTTGTGATGCCATGGAAAGGAGAGATTGGTTATTATCTAGTTTGGTTTGCTTGTTTTAAAGATGAAGAGGCCTGGTGCAATCATAGTCTTGGCATACATGTACAACAAAAATGGATTCAAATTAAATTGAAAAATAATCTGGATAACATTGGTTATGTTTGCTCAAACTTGGTCAATTCCTCTTCCGTTTTATTCCCTAGCTTATTTATAAGAGACATTAGAGACAGGATATCATTTATGATGATGCCTCATACGTGCAATGGGAGCATAAAACCTGATTGTTCAAGTGTTAAGAGAGTCAGTCTGAGTTGTGGTTTAACCCCAGCTGGTAACTGAGCACCATGCAGCCGCTCGCTCACACCTCTCCCCCCAAGGGAACAGGGAGGAGAATGGGAAAAAAACCCAACCTCGTGGGTTGAGATAAAGACAGTTTAATAGGATAACAAAGGAAGAGAATAATAATAACAATAGTAATAAAAAAATAACAATAATAACAGTAATACAAGTAATGCACAAATGCAATTCCTCACCACCTGCAGAAGGAAAAAAACCCAACAATCCAATGCCCAGCCTGTTTCCAAACAGCAATCCCAGGTCCCGGCTAGCTTCCCCGGTTATATAGGGAGCAAGACGTTCTATGGCAGGGAATATCCCTTTGGCCAGTCTGGGTCAGCTGTCCTGGCTGTGCTCTCCCAGCTTTTTGTACACCTGGCAGGGTGTGAGCAGCTGAAAAGTCCTTGACTTAGTATAGAAACTATAACTACCTAGGAACAACTAAAAATATCAGTGTGTTATCAATATTATTCTCAAATTAAATCCAAAACACAGCACTATATCAGCTACTAGAAAGAAAATTAACTTTATCCCAGCCAAAACCAGGAGAGCCTAGAAGTCTTGAACAGGCAAAACCTACCTACTTGTGCAGCTTCAAAGTGTTGGCACAAGTCTACAGGATAACAAAGGAAAGAAAAGAAAGCAATTGCACAGGAGAATGTTGAGAAGTGAAAGAAACTGCTAATTCTTCCTCCATCATGTTTATAGTTTTCCTCTTCTGTTGCTTTTTCCTCCTTCTTTACATTTTCTATCCCTTCTCTTCCCTTCCTCACTCAATAGAGACTTCATGCTCTGTTTGCAAGCTTATTGTATTTTCTTTCAGCCAACCAGTTAGGGTCTATCTGTGTGAAAAGGAGCAAACAGAAGTGTGAACATCAGCCCACTCCAATGGCAGTACACTTTTGTTGCCAGTGGTCTGGAGAGTCTTAATCCGGCTTTGCATTTAGAGACCATCTAGCAATTCATACTACTCAGCAAGAGTTCCTTGATTCTAACACCACAGCACCACAACCACTACCCCTCCCTTGCCCAAGGCAGCAATTGTGTTTTGACCATAAAACCAGTCAAGGGAGAAAAACAAAGCTGTAGAGCTAGAGTGACCAATCCCACACATCAGTGAGAGCAGTCATACCAAATAGCAAATGCAGCCAATAAACACTGTTCACACAGATTGAAATTTGTTCCGGTGATACATGCAATCAATAATGAATAGCAAACAAATTAATGAGATCCAAGGTCTATTTACAAAGCACAAACAAAATGAAAAGACTGAAACTGATCATATTAATTATTTGCAGCTAGAAGTTTCACTACATTTAGCACTGAATGATTTGAGCTCACTATAAATGCACAAATTTCTGCTTTGAGTCAAAGCTTGAAGGAACTTGAACAAGCCCTGAACTGCATCCTAACCAAGTGTCCTAACCACTGAGTCACCCAATATCCAGGGTTGTGTATATCCAGTTAGCTTTTGTTTGTATGCAAGAAATGTCAAAAGTTTCAAATGAAGGAAGGAAAGGACCATTTAAATCACATAAAACAGCAACCTGCTTCAAATCCATTTTTTAAAATTACTTTTAAATTTCTTTGTACTGTATTCTGAGATCTGTGGATGAGACGTGCTAAGAGCAAGGTATGATTATTAGTGCCTCCTGAGAGAAGAAAAAGTCTCTTATTGGGATTTTTTTTATGGTGAGTGGAATGACAGGCCTCCTATTCTGACTATAAATTTTGGACATTTCAACATGAGAGTGTTAAATGAAAAAATAATATGTTAATATGTTTTAAAAAATACTACATATTATAAATAATATAGTATTCTGTCCTGGTTCTGGCAAGGATAGAGTTAATTTCCCAAGGAGCCAGGACAGGTGAGCCAAGCTGGCCGGGGGGCTATTCCATACCATGTGACATCATGCTCACCATAAAAGGGGGCCAGTCGGGCAGGGGCGGGTTCGGCGTGTCGGCGCGGCTCCGGGACGGGTCGAGCGTCCGGTCGGTCGGTCGGTCGTCGGATCGGTAAAATCGTTCTCTGTTATCACCCATTGTTACTATCTGTTATCAGCGCTGTTGTTGATTGTTCTCCCTCTCCCTTGCTGTCCCAGTAAACTGCCCTTATCCCAACCCTCCAGGCTTTGCCGTTGTTTTTCCGTTCTCCTCCCCATCCCGCCGGGGGAGGGGTGAGCGAGCGGCGGATGGCACTTAGCTACCGGCTGGGGCTAAACCACGTCAGTCCTTTTTGGCGCCCAACGTGGGGCTCGAGGGGTTGTGATAACGGCAAGTCTGACCCAAGTGTGTTAAAACAAAGTTGTTAAAAGCATTTATGATGTTATTGAAACAGTCACTGGTCATAATGATGTTCTGTTTGCTCACATGGCTCTGTTTTGTAAACCCATGTTTACTCTATGCAATCCCTGCGGTGCTGTTTATCACCTCTGGGAGAAGGGTTCGTGTTCTCATGTTGTTATATTGTGTGATAATGACTTATGATAAGATATCATTGACAGTCATGGGTCTGAGCTGGTATGTGTATGTAGCATTTAGGTCAGGCCCGTACCTCGGTCAGTATCTTTCAGAATTGATTAATAATTGGACCCAATCTATGGGGAAGACGGGGGGGATACCTTCTCCCACTCTTTCACCTCCTCTTTTCCCTTTTGGTTGGTTACAACAATTTTTGAGTATTTTGAATACCCTTGGAATGTTCAGGCCATTATATTCCTATTGCTAGGTCTCCGGAATGCTTTCCCACTCCTGTTCAGGGTTAGCAAAAATCTTTTCAAGAGTACCACCCAGGGATCTTCCCCAAGGCTGAATGGTCAGGGCTGGCATGGCATTTGGGAGAGTATGGGCGGGTATCTAGAGACTTTTTCACCCCCAATGGTTTGGAGTTTCACTCCTGAACAACTGCAAGACCCTGACAAAATGGTAGAATATTTGAAAGGAAAATGCTGTGGGGATTCTAAGGAGACACAACTTACTGCGCTGTGCTGGGCCCTGGCCACAATCTATCAAACACTGCTGGACAGTAGACAGCACCATCCAGAGGGAGAGAGCGGACCCACAGGCACTGCAGCTGCCCAAACCCCCGCGACAGGCACTGCAGCTGCCCAAACCCCTGCGACAGGCACTGCAGCTGCCCAAACCCCTGCGACAGGCACTGCAGCTGCCCAAACCCCCGCGACAGGCACTGCAGCTGCCCAAACCCCCGCGACAGGCACTGCAGCTGCCCAAACCCCCGCGACAGGCACTGCAGCTGCTCAAACCCCCGCGACAGGCACTGCAGCTGCCCAAACCCCCGCGACAGGCACTGCAGCTACCCAAACCCCCGCAACAGGCACTGTAGTCGAGCCAAAAGATCAACCCACACCAGTATCAGTTGCCCCTATACACAAAAAGAAATACACAAGGAAATCGGTTCGCTTAGTGAAAGATGATGATGAACCGGGGCCATCACGAGAACAAGAAGAAGAGCCAGAACCAGAAGTGATTACTCGATCCCTGTCCCTGAGTGAGCTGCGAGATATGCGGAAAGATTTCAGCCGCCTTCCAGGGGAGCATATTATTACCTGGCTGCTCTGCTGCTGGGATAATGGGGCCAGTAGCCTGGAACTGGAGGGCAGGGAGGCCAAGCAGCTAGGATCCTTGTCTAGGGAAGGGGGCATTGACAAAGCAATTGGGAAGAAGGCACAGGCCCTTAGCCTCTGGAGGCGCCTCCTGTCAAGTGTGAGGGAAAGGTATCCTTTCAGTGAAGATGTCGTATGTCGGCCAGGCAAGTGGACCACTATGGAGAGAGGTATTCAATATCTGAGGGAATTAGCTGTGCGGGAGATGGTTTATTATGATCCGGACAATGCACAGTTGCCCACAGACCCTGATGAAGTCCACTGTACCCGACCCATGTGGCGAAAATTTGTGCGAAGTGCACCATCATCGTACGCCAACTCACTGGCAGTAATCGACTGGAAAAGTGAAGAGGCACCCACGGTGGACGAAGTGGCTGGCCGGCTCCGGCAGTATGAAGAGAGCCTTTCCTCCTCCCTAGTCTCGGCTGTGGAGAAACTGTCTCAGGATGTCCGGCAACTCAAAGAGGATATATCTTACTCCCCACCTGTACAGACCCGCATTTCAGCTGTTAGGAGTAAGCGTTTTTCTGCTCCAGAGAGGGGATATAGAGCATACACACCACGAGGTATCCTGTGGTTTTTCCTGCGTGACCACGGAGAAGACATGAGGAAATGGGATGGGAAGCCCACCTCAACCCTGCGGGCACGCGTACATGAGCTACAAGGCAAGACAGCTGTAAGAAGGGACTCTTCCAGAAAGAATGCTGCTCCAGTTTCCACCGGGCAGCCCCCCAGACCAAGTGAAAGGCCAGATCGCACTTCTGATCCTCTTGAAGGGACCTCTAAGTCCTTTTTGCAAGACGTGAGTAGTGACTATGACGAGCAGGACTAGAGGGGCCCTGCCTCCAGCCAGGTGGAGGAAAGGGACAATAGGGTTTATTGGACTGTGTGGATCCGATGGCCTGGCACATCGAACCCACAAGAGTACAAGGCCCTAGTGGACACGGGTGCACAGTGTACCCTAATGCCATCGAACTATGAAGGGGTGGAACCAATATCTATTTCTGGTGTGACGGGGGGATCCCAACAGTTGACTCTGTTGGAGGCTGAAGTAAGTCTAACTGGGAATGAGTGGCAAAAGCACCCCATTGTGACTGGGCCGGAGGCTCCATGCATCCTGGGCATAGACTACCTCCGGAAAGGGTATTTCAAAGACCCAAAAGGTTACAGGTGGGCTTTTGGAATAGCTGCCTTAGAAGCGGAGGAAATTGAACCATTGTCTAGTTTGCCTGGTCTCTCGGAGGACCCTTCTGTTGTAGGGTTGCTGAAGGTTGAAGAGCAACAGGTGCCGATTGCTACTACAACTGTGCACCGGCGGCAATACCGCACCAACAGAGACTCCCTGGTTCCCATCCACAAACTAATTCATCAACTGGAGGGTCAGGGAGTGATCAGCAGAACCCACTCACCCTTTAACAGTCCCATATGGCCAGTGCGGAAGTCCAATGGCGAGTGGAGGCTGACGGTAGACTATCGTGGCCTGAATGAAGTCACACCGCCCATGAGCGCTGCCGTGCCGGATATGCTGGAACTTCAATATGAACTGGAGTCAAAGGCAGCCAAATGGTATGCCACAATTGATAACGCAAATGCATTTTTCTCGATCCCTTTGGCAGCAGAGTGCAGGCCGCAGTTTGCCTTCACTTGGAGGGGCGTCCAGTACACCTGGAATCGACTGCCCCAGGGGTGGAAACACAGCCCCACAATTTGCCATGGACTGATCCAGACTGCACTGGAAAAGGGTGAAGCCCCAGAGCACCTGCAATACATTGATGACATCATTGTATGGGGCAACTCAGCAGAGGAAGTTTCTGAGAAAGGGAAGAAAATAATCCAAATCCTGCTGCAGGCTAGCTTTGCCATAAAACGAAGTAAGGTGAAGGGGCCTGCGCAGGAAATCCAATTTTTAGGCATAAGGTGGCATGATGGGCGGCGTCAAATCCCTATGGATATTATCAACAAAATAGCAGCCATGTCCCCACCAACCAACAAAAAGGAGACACAGGCCTTCTTAGGTGTTGTGGGTTTCTGGCGAATGCACATTCCGAATTACAGTTTGATAGTAAGCCCTCTCTACCATGTAACCCGGAAGAAGAATGATTTCAAATGGGGCCCTGAGCAACGACAAGCTTTCGAACAAATTAAACAAGAAATAGTTCATGCCGTAGCTCTTGGGCCAGTCCGGGCAGGACCAGATGTAAAAAATGTGCTGTACACCGCAGCCGGGGAGAATGGCCCTACCTGGAGTCTCTGGCAGAAAGCACCAGGGGAGACTCGAGGTCGACCCCTGGGGTTTTGGAGCCGGGGATATAGAGGATCCGAGGCCTGCTACACTCCAACAGAAAAGGAGATATTGGCAGCCTACGAAGGGGTTCGAGCTGCTTCAGAGGTGATTGGCACTGAAGCACAGCTCCTCTTGGCACCCCGACTCCCAGTGCTGGGTTGGATGTTCAAAGAGAGGGCTCCTTCTACACATGCAACCGATGCTACGTGGAGTAAGTGGGTTGCGCTGATCACACAACGGGCTAGAATAGGAAGCCCCAGTCGTCCAGGGATTCTGGAAGTGATCACAGACTGGCCAGAAGGGAAAGATTTTGGAATGTCGCCAGAGGAGGAGGTGACACGTGCTGAAGAAGCCCCACCATATAATAAACTAACAGAAGATGAGAAACCATATGCCCTCTTCACTGATGGGTCCTGTCGCATTGTGGGAAAGCATCGAAGGTGGAAGGCCGCTGTATGGAGTCCTACACGGCGAGTTGCAGAAGCTGCTGAAGGAGAAGGTGAATCGAGCCAGTTTGCAGAGGTGAAAGCCATCCAGCTGGCTTTAGATATTGCTGAAAGAGAAAAGTGGCCAACGCTGTACCTCTACACTGACTCATGGATGGTGGCCAATGCCCTGTGGGGGTGGTTACAGCAGTGGAAGCGGAGCAACTGGCAGCGTAGAGGCAAACCCATCTGGGCTGCCCCACTGTGGCAAGATATTGCTGCCCGGCTAGAGAAGCTGATTGTAAAGGTACGTCATGTAGATGCCCACGTACCCAAGAGTCGGGCCACTGAGGAACATCAGAACAACCAGCAGGTAGATCAGGCTGCCAAGATTGAAGTGGCTCAGGTGGATTTGGACTGGCAGCGTAAGGGTGAATTATTTCTAGCTCGGTGGGCCCATGACACTTCAGGTCATCAAGGAAGAGATGCGACATATAGATGGGCCCGTGATCGAGGGGTGGACTTGAGCATGGACGCCATCTCACAGGTCATCCATCAATGTGAAACATGCGCTGCAATCAAGCAAGCCAAGCGGGTAAAGCCTCTGTGGTATGGAGGCCAATGGCTGAAATATAAATATGGGGAAGCATGGCAAATCGACTACATCATGCTCCCACAAACCCGCCAAGGCAAGCGTTATGTCCTCACAATGGTGGAAGCAACCACTGGGTGGCTAGAAACATATCCTGTGCCCCATGCCACTGCCCAGAACACTATTCTGGGTCTTGAAAAGCAAGTCCTGTGGCGACATGGCACCCCAGAGAGAATTGAGTCAGACAACGGGACTCATTTTCGGAACAACCTCATAGACACCTGGGCCAAAGAGCATGGTATTGAGTGGGTGTATCACATCCCCTATCATGCGCCAGCCTCTGGGAAAGTTGAAAGGTGTAATGGGCTGCTAAAAACCACCCTGAGGGCAATGGGTGGTGGGACTCTCAAACACTGGGATACGCATTTAGCAAAGGCCACCTGGTTAGTTAACACTAGGGGATCTGCCAATCGAGCTGGCCCTGCCCAGTCAAAATTCCCACGCCCAGTAGAAGGAGATAAAGTTCCTGTAGTGCACATGAAAAATATGTTGGGTAAAACAGTTTGGGTTATCCCTGCTTCAGGCAAAGGCAAGCCCATCTGCGGGATTGCTTTTGCTCAGGGACCAGGGTGCACTTGGTGGGTGATGAGAAAAGATGGGGAAGTCCGGTGTGTACCCCAAGGGGATTTGATTTTGGGTGAAAATAGCCAATAAATTAAATTGCATGATATTAATAGCGATATACTGTATCAATGGTATGACCATAAGAATCACCCAAAACTAATGAAGGATGGACTTTGAAACTGAACAAAGTGCCACGATGATGGAACTAGAACTGCCTTCAACTGGTGCCCAGAAACTTCATCGAAAAATCACATCTTTGGCATCCAGACTGTGAGCATGGACCATACCAGATACACCGGCTGTGAAGACTCCGGATGCAGCGTGTAACAATCCAGCTGCACGCACCATTGCTCCTGCTCTGAGAGACTGTAATGGCAGATGGAACCCAAAACCCTGGACTAAATGAACTCGACAGACATTTTAGAGCAATAGCCCATAGAGTAAGGCAATGAGTTCTGTAAAATAATCTGGGCATGACGTAGATGGTATGGAATAAGGGGTGGATAATGTCCTGGTTCTGGCAAGGATAGAGTTAATTTCCCAAGGAGCCAGGACAGGTGAGCCAAGCTGGCCGGGGGGCTATTCCATACCATGTGACATCATGCTCACCATAAAAGGGGGCCAGTCGGGCAGGGGCGGGTTCGGCGTGTCGGCGCGGCTCCGGGACGGGTCGAGCGTCCGGTCGGTCGGTCGTCGGATCGGTAAAATCGTTCTCTGTTATCACCCATTGTTACTATCTGTTATCAGCGCTGTTGTTGATTGTTCTCCCTCTCCCTTGCTGTCCCAGTAAACTGCCCTTATCCCAACCCTCCAGGCTTTGCCGTTGTTTTTCCGTTCTCCTCCCCATCCCGCCGGGGGAGGGGTGAGCGAGCGGCTGGGGCTAAACCACGTCATATTCCTTGTCTGAGTCTTACTTTCCTATTACTTTCACATTAATTTATTGCTACGAATTTATTAGGGAAAGACTTGGTGATCACAAGAAGAGATTCCCAAGTACAGGTGCAATACCAATAGCGCTGTTGTAATAAAATCAAAGGGCAGTAATTTCACTGATGTATGATATGGTTAGAGTTAGCTGTGGAAGCCTAAATACTCTACCCTGTAGACAACAGTGATTTCTAATCTACAGTTACACCATTAAATAACATCTTGAGATAGCACTAACCATTTTTCCACAGCTGCGTATATACTTAATATAGATTGCTTACCTGTACTCTTCCTCATGATTTTTCCGTGCTAGCCCAGGTGATACAGACATAGCAGGAAACATGTTGAATTACTGGGCACTGGTAGAAGAGCTTTGTGCTGCTTAAGATCCAGAGTTGCTGCTTGTGTGTGTCCTATAATATGCAGATTCACCTCCTTCACCACCCTAAATTGCTCTCTTAGTTCACTGGGGAAAAAAATCAATAATAAATCTACTTGACTTGCCTCAGACAAAAGTTACGGAGGGCATCACAAAACCCCCTCCAATTACAGGTGTGCGATGCCACTCAATTTAGTACATTTGGGGTAGCTCAGCTAGGACCAATAAGCCTGCGAGAGCCTAGAGAGCTGTGAAAACACATCCTAAAAATTCACAGATCCTAGAAACAGTGTTGTCATTGTTCCTTTCCAATGCAGCTAGAGTACTCCTAGATCTAGATCTGTTCTCTCTAATGAGTACTAAATGGGGTAGGTAAATGCTGGAAGAAGCTACCTAGGGAGGTGGAATCTCTGTGACATATTGCCATGTTGTCATCATATGAACCCCATTGACCCAATCATATCAGATCAGCACAATCTGAGGGGTGGAAGATTATAGACTTACGCCTACCCAAAAGCACCACCCAGTTAAAAGAGGTTAAGTATGATCCCTAACTCTATAGACATGAAGTACTATATAATAAGTTACACCTTCAGAAAACACCAGGAGCCTTTACATGGAGGGGTAGGATGAGGTGAGGGAGGCAGGAGTGGAGTATCAAGATGAGAATAAGCCTATACTTGAAATATTAAGATGGTGACTGAAAAAGGAAACTTGTTATAAGGTATCCAGAATTGTCTAAATTGTGGTCTGAGCTGTCTGGTTCATTGGCAATGTCATGTTTAATTGCATTACTGCAGTTGAAGACTGGGAATTTTGCTGAGTCTAAATTGAGAGAGGTGTCAAGTAAAATTGTTAATCTACATAAACAATGTGAAAGCTACATTATTATTCTTTGAAAAAAAACATAACAGGAAGATATGTTCAATCAACTATAGCTCCAGAAGTGTTCCTTGCTGCTCTCCTGGTAGGCTTTCACATCCAAAATTGTATTTTTACCAACAATTACACTAGGACATATACTTTATATTATCATTTTTCCTTGTCACCTTAACATAAACCTATTAAAAGTATTTCAGAGTAGCAAGTGTCAGTGCAAGTAACAGTGTGTCACGTTCTAGCTTTAGGTGCACTATGAATCAAAAGTGTAGAGAAAAGAAAAAAGACAAAGAGCAAATACCAAAGGCACAGTGATAAATCTACCTAAGATAGCTATTAATTTCACTTCAAACACTTAGATGAATCAAATAGAACTATCATGCATTGCAATGTTGGGAAACTCAGAATTTTCAGACCAGCCAGCTTCATGGAAGTGTACTGTCTGGTTTTTATGTATGTATATTCACACTCCCTCACTCAATTAGACAAACTAAAACACTAAGTGAAACTCAGCTCAAACAAGGCCGAGGCTATGCAAAAATATTGTATTTCCAATGAGCTTTGAACCCCAAATATAATTTAACTCAAATTCACCTATCTTGACTCACCTTCTATAGCCTGATCCATATGTTTATGCATCAAAACCACAATATATGACTGTAGGCTGGGAAGTGTTCTCAGTGAGCTGGAAGCCAGTATAAATCAAATTCTGGCTCCATAAGTTGACAAAGAGGTTAAATTGGCCTACTGTGTAATCAGAAATGGTTAATGATTTCAGGTATCTTCATCATGGGTACATGATACAAATCACTTGGTATCTAGATTATATGCCAAGATCTAATCACTAGATTAGATATGACACATAATCTAAACATGAGCATCTCTGAAAATCTGGCCCTGTCAAAGCATCTTAAGATAATATCTCAATTTTAAGATGCTTAAAATCATCAATCATCTTTGAGAACATTGCAACATGTTTTATCAAACAAGGTTACAGGGAAAGCTTACTAAAATGAGAAGCTCATGTTTAAAATACTCTTTCACTGATACTGTTTGATGCTTGATACAACAATAACCGTATATTTTCAGGTAGCATTAGCATGCTAACGAATCCTGTCCATCACTCTTTGTGAATGGCTAATGCATTCTTAATATCTGATAAACCAGAACCTTAGGGTGCAAAGGTCTATTAACATGCTAATGCATCTTGTCCCTGCTTGCTTTAGAATTAGAGACCATAGGTTGTTAGCTAATACAAGGCCATTTTTCATTTTGTTAGAGCCATTAACAATGAGAAAACAGATAGAGATGCTGTCTGCCAATCAACATTTCTTATCAACTAACAGCTAAATATAACAAAAAACCTGCCTGTAAAGCAGTACAGGGAAAAGTCAAACTACAATAGCACCTATCTAACTGGTTTTAGAAGCCTCATGAATTATTTGTAGTTAGCATGTGCGTCCAGAAATTTGGCAGCTGACTCTGTATTCCATGGCCCCAAAATCTCAATTAGTCTGAGTGCTTTATAACTTCAGTATGATGAATTTAAAAAGGACTAGTGATATACCTCTTTTCCAAATTCAGGACTTTCCTTGGCAAATGTTATTCCACCCACAGTGTTTGTTTTGAATATAACAACATAGCTCTTCTTCGATTTTCTGGAAGATATAAAGGACTCTTCCTTCCTACTCATGTGAAACTGCGTTACTCCCTGAAATGAGTGAAGTTATACTGGTTTAAAAACAAGATCAGTTAGATCTAAAAGCAGGCCACTGATGAAGGAGGCAGTTGTGCAGATCCCGTATTTTTCAAGTATTTTACAGGAGAAAAAAGAGTGTCAACAGCTTGATCCATACACATAAATGGGAAGTCAGAGGAAGAGTGGAATAAAAAAGTCTTTGGCTTAACATCTTTGTGAAGGCAAATAGGGCAGCAGCAGCACTCTGCACCAGCTGCCATGTTAATTAAGGGTCATGATACCCAGTGAGTAGTCTTGATGAGCACTGAAAAGCTGTCTGATTTTGGCAATGCATACAGCAAAGAGGTCAACACTTCTGGGGCCAGCGTGGCCCGATTTCTTCCTGATGAGAGAAATTGTCCTTTAGTATACATCCCTTAGGCAAAGAGAGAGACCTGATATGCAGAAAGGATTAGAGGATCAGTCCCTGATGCTGGATATGCACAAAGTAGCAAGGCCTTTTACACAGCCTTACTTATCCTATGAATCCAATCAGAGAGGCAGATGCAATCCCATTTTGGAGCACATAAGGAATGCCTTGATGAAAATGTTTTGTATATTAAGATTATAATATTCTCTTCTCATGCAACACATCTCTGTTGTTCCAGCCTTTAGCAGAAAACCAACAGGGAATGTTTTGATGGCTTGAGGTATGAATTAGCGCAGAACAAAAAGTAGAAAGACACTTTTGGCCAAATCTGCCCAGATGCGAAATTTCTTTTCATTTCTGTTTGTGACCCTCTTGTGAACAGTTTTTCAAGAACAATTGAATACAGCAGTATTACCAGTACTTTTACCATTCAGATTTTCTTGGCTTGGAAACCAAAATCCAGAAACATCTGCCAAACATATATTCTACACTTTTTGTTTGCAGAATTTCTGCTTTTCACAGAACTGTTCAGTTACCTGAGTCATCAGAAAAAAGAAACATGCAGATGTTATCTGCCTATGTTCACTTACACCATTCAAGAAATTACCAATCAATTAAAAATGCACATATTGGATAAAATTAACAAACCAGTGAAATTTGTAATAGGCTAGTGGATAATTCATAAACAGAAAAGGTGACATTGAAATCAATTATTCATTGGAAATTATTTGCTTAATTCTACTGCAGTCAAATTTCTACTTAGCTCTAGAACGAAACCATTATGCATTCATTCTTGTTTGCATCCTAATTAGTTTTTGAACCTAGCTTAGCAATGCAATATGCCACTACATCATTTAGCTTCGTGTCCCTTACAGAGGTCTGAAAGACAATTTGACACCTTGAGATCATGACAGCTGCTGCAATGGTGTGATCTCAGTATATCAAGAGAGAGTGGGACAGAAAGAGAACTGGTACTGTACAGGGATAGGGGAAAGAAATATCTTTCTCCTTTTAAACATGATAAAATAAGAAAATAGATTCTAACATTTATGATCCACTCACTGAACTTTATGAGTTATAAAATGACTAGACAGGGCAGTACATATTCTCAGGTTTGCATTTGCTCCCTTCACAGATAAGTGACTCAAGCACACCTGAGCTGTGTCATTACACTGACAACGTCCAATTAAAGAACGCAGGTGAAAATTTTCAAGTTATTGTATCATTACAAAACCCCAAAGCTTATATAGAGAAAATGTCTATCTTGCATATCCAAGTGACAGACACAAAATGAGTCAAGAGCAATGAACACTATGACCAAAATATAACAGAATATATATCTAGTTTGTAAAGCAGTGCATGTTCCTAGCCATCTGTCATACATTGCAAACTGCACACCTGACCTTCCGTACTCAAGTTTTCTGCAGTTGCTAGTTCTCACTGTCTTATCATGAGTTTCAGAGACTTGGCACCTGTCCTGAGAGTCTTAAACCCTAGAGCTTTGTGATAATGTGGGAGGCTCAAGTGAGAGAAAAAGACATATTTTTTTGCAGTTGAAGAGCAACTTGAAAATATGCATTTTAAAAAGCTCAAACAACAGAGGGTAAATAATAATAATAAAAAACCCAGCTTATTGTTTTAAGTATCACATTAATATATTTTAAACCAAATGCTTGACCCACAGTGGCTCAAATCTGGAAATGCCAGGTGTTTCTAAAGTGTAGCTCTGGGGCTCTGAGATGATGCTAGAGCCCTATCTCCTCTCACTGCCACACCTCTCTTCCACCTATGCTACAGAGCTCTTCTTTCTAACAGCTTCAAGACAGGTAAATTATGCATGCATGTTGTGCTGCATCACGCTTATAAGTTAAATTATAGCTAATTTTATCAATGGATGGTAGAGAAAATATAGTTTATGAAGCACATGCAAGACCTAGTCCTTGGAAATATCTTGCTGAGCACATAGAGTCTTAAGGCTTAATGCTGTGTTGAAGTCTGTGGTCTTTCACTAACAATTAAATTGCAGAACATTTCATGAAGAACATGCAGAACAAATCAATGAAGATTTAAACCCTTATTAGCCTAATTAGATTTTTTTCTCAAAATAGTAATTTCAAATAAATTAAGGTACTTTGTTCATTGATTCATTATGCAATTAATTTATTTTCATATTTTGCACACATCCTAGAAAAGATTAACAAGAACATACACACATACACTAGGGTGGAGAGAGAACATTTCTACTCCGACTTAGTATACTGAAATATTAATACAAACAAAGCAGGAATGGTTGCAAGACATTTTCAGTAAGGTATTAAAATGTTGTCTGAGTGACTAAAAATTGATTTCACAATCCAGCCAGAGGATAAACTACTAAAAATCTGGGGAAATGGACTGGAAGTCTTTCTTACATCAACAATACAATTATTTACCTTTCAACTCCAATTTTTGTGATATAATTTTGTTAAATGTTCTAATATTATTACATTGTTTGTAGTAAAAGATGAAAATCTTTGCATTTTCAAAGACTCTTTGTTTCCAAAACACATTAAATTGCTGCAACCATGGTTTCTATTTTATTCCTTCAGTATTCTCTTGTGGTATTGATGATACTATCATAAGATATTATGATAGTTTAAACTTAAATATTCACTACCTTTGCTTTTAGTAATCACAGTAAGGAAATTGTTTCCAATGGGACACGTGAAGTAGAATTTTTTTATTAATTCACTGGTTTCAGACCCAGTCTCTGAAAAGCAAACTCATAAAAGCAGGGCTAGAGAAGTCACACCAGAAATTAAATGCCTATTCATATTCTAGTTAAGAATTGAAATAATAGGAAACAGTGGTGGGGTTATAGCTATCGTATTCAAAGGATACAAGCCAGGCAAGCTTTGTAGGTAATGGTAGTATCTTCTAACAGATCAATGGAACTTCTTAAGGGTTAATCCTGTCAACTCTTAGGAATTAAAGGAAGAAGATAACTGAACTATAAGATGCTTAGCAATTTTTAATTTTTCCTAATGATCACAGAATTTGACAATTGCATAGTTTATATATTGTAAAATACTCTAACTACACATTCATGCTGAGACTTTGATCAGATTCCCAGATGCCTCTAAGCTTATGATCTGAAATGCTAATCTATGCTTAAAAAACATTTTGTTTGAAGGAAAGGATCTAATTTAAGCACCAGTGATCATGATTCAGGCTAAAATATTTCCGTTTATGGTAAAAGAAGATTCAGCTTCCTTTTTTTGAGGGTTAAACTTTCAGTAAACTACTGCCTTCCAAAGTTTACTGAAAAGCTGATTCTGAATTGTCCTCTCTGCCAAATAACATGTCCCCTCTGAAGTTTAATTCTTTAGACTCAGGCTTTGATAAAGAAATACCAGGCACAGTTTCACTTTCATCTGCTAAAGGCTTTCATCTTCTCTCCTGTTCTAATTGTCCCTGGTTAGGGTGGAATTCATTCCTATTTCAAGTAATGCAATTGCAGTCATAAGGTTAAACACTCTTCACATTTAGATACATGTTGCATCCCCTTTGAAAATAACTGTTCTCAACCATCATGCACAGAGGAGAAGGAAAGCTTGGTAAAACTGTGTTGTTATTTTTTTCTTACTTTCCTCTTTCATGTATGACATTATTAGTGCTATGCTAGTGGAAGCTACTTCAAGTCTTCGTCATCTGGACACTTGCTGCGACAGATCACAAGGTTCTGAATTCATTTAGGTACTAGTTAAGTGGCCATTAACTGGCTAGGTATAATTGAATTTTTCGCATAAATGTGCAGTATACAATATCTAAATGAACTGACAAACAGTAGAAAAAAACGTGGAGACAAGAACCTTAGGGTTTGTTTCCAGCGCTCTGAACAAAACCATAGGCATGAGACGATATACAGCCCACTGGCTTGAGAGGATGCAGTGGATATGCTTTCTATAACTGCCAAAAGAAGGGTATTTATAGTTATAAATGTCTCTGAACTAGCTCAAAACTTTTTAACAGAGAGGGCAGGCATTTTCAGTGTGCCCAAAATTAAAATTGTCATGGACTTCAGTGTCCATTAATAAACTGGGACAAGATATCTCATGTATTCTCAGAACTACATAATACGTTTGATTCTTAGGTTCTCAGACTCAAAGGTCTTCCACTGAAAGGTCTAGCAATTGTTTCTTATTTTGGCTCTAGAAAAAAAGAGCAAGTCACATCCTGGACCAGTGTAAAATCCATTTCTTGTCAAAGTGTATTTTCTACCATTTTAAGATATATTGTTGTCATGAAGAAATGACAGGGAGAAATCTGGAGAAGTTTTCTAAACAGAAACATGGTGCCAAAGAATGGAAGAACAACTACCAGCAAATACCATTTTTCTCATTCTCATGCCTCCTACTGTAATATTTATTTGTTCTTCAGTCTATCTCCTCAAGAAATACTGCCACACCCAGCCCACAGTCTTTGTCCTTGCCTGGATAATAACATGTAGTTACTGATTTGCTAGGACTTACTAGTTGAAGCTCATTCAGTGTATCTTGAATTCAAATGAAGACTTCCATTGACAGTGGTAGACACTGTATTGGTATCATAAAGAAGAGAGAAGACATGTTGCATACTAATTAGTGTAATATCTGAAAATTAAGGTAACCAAAATTTGGACTGTTTGGAAGTCCTGTGCAATGTTCTTCAGTTAGAAGGATTGGCTGTGGCTAACCTAGAGGGAGAAGTGGCTTTCAGAGCTGAAGACGGATCCAAGAAAAGCAAAAATTGTCATGACTGACAAAAATATGCAGGATAAAAATAGGCAACTACTGAAGAGAAGCTACTGCTGCAAAAATTATGTGCATGTTCATGGAAAGTAATGATAGTCCTTGTGAGTATTTGAAATGTGAGATTTTACCAAAAAAAGTTACTTTATGTATAATTCTTACAGTACCAACAAAATTGTCTTCCTCTATAAACTCTTACAAACTATGAGAGCACACCATATAATACACTATGTGTGAAGTTTTTTTTCTGCTGAAGTGCCTGCTTTTTTCCAAGAAAATATGTTAATCAACCATAGTGCCTTTTCAGGCTAATCAACCACAGTAACTGAAGCGGAAGTAACCGTGCTGCTCAACATAGTCCATTCATACATATTGTCTGATATTTGTTCCTTGAAAGGGAATATTCTTAACTAAAATAAAGAACTGATTTTTCTAAGTTATTTCTTTTCAGTTATTTATGCAGTATTTTTCTCTATACATAAAAAGAAATGAGCCAGTACTAGCAGGTAAACAGATGTGATAGTCTATGAAAGGATGCCCCACTGCCAATTAAATAGGGAAATTATTATGAAGCAACAAAACACTTTAAAAGATAATTGTTTATATTATATATCTTACTTAGATATATAATGTCTATATATCTTTAGCTTTCAATGCAATGCATGTTTCTTCCTGTAAAAGGGCAACTATCCAGGGTTACAGTGTTAGATACCATATACACTGACTCTAAGGGGGCCTTTGGCATGGTTTTGCATGATATAAGACAGTGGGGTATAAATAAAATTACTATGAGACACATGCAAAGCAACAGTTATCAACAGAGTACTCTCAAGCCAGAAAGACTCAAGGGCAGGGATCTTCTGGGTTTGGAAAAAGTCAAGTATTTTGTTAGTAACCAGTTGGATGAAACAAAGTATGCTTTTAGAAGAGGGTATCAAAAAAGGAGGTTGTATGCACATGGAGAAGTCCAAGGCTGCAGTTAAGGACAATTGTGAAAAAAACTGAAGAAATGTAGGGAAAAGCAACATACAATTCAGTAAAGACAAGTCAAAGTTAGGCAGTTCTGTAGAACAAGATCTGTGTTATGACTTTATGTTGGGATGCACAAACAAGTATTCTGCCAGTATGTTATGAAAAATACTCTTTCCAGTCTTCAGGCTCCAGCAAGAGAATTCTGTTTAATTGTTACCACTGCCCCCAAGAAAGACGTAAATGACTAGACAGAGTCCAGAGATAATGATCAGAGATAATTATCCAGAGATAATGATCAGAAGACTAGGAGACTTAGACTGTTTGGAAAGAAATTATAGGATAACTTTTTAGTTTAGAAAAGGAAAAACTAAAATGCAATATAATATACCCAGGTATGTAAAAGAGACATGCAGAAAGCTTCCCAAATTAAAGGAGTGAAACCTTCTATTTATCTGCTCTAATTTAGCAATAAAGAGCAAAATTTTCAGCAAATTTAATTATTAGGAAAATCTTCCTAGTGGTAAGGATAGCAAAATGCTAGAATAGATTGCTTAGGGGGAAATGTGCAATCTCTGTAGTTGAAGCCTTCTTAAAGAATAAAAACCTATTCCTGTATTATGCAGGGTCTGCAGACCATTGGTTATATGGACCATCTGTAGTTACATGTTTGTACACAGCCTAACAAAAAGAAGCCTCATTTGCAGACCAAATTGCAGCTGTTCCTTCAATAAAGATAACACTGATGGATGACAAGGGTAAAATAAAGTGCATGACTAGGAAGGGTGTATGAGTTGAATAGCAGACATCTCCTGACAATTTGGTTTAATGGTAAGTGATTTCACACCTCCAAGTGATGTGAAATCACCTGTGCTTCTCCAGTAGTTCATGAATTAAATGGATTAAGCGGCACTCAAATGTTTATGGATTAGAACAAGAAAGGGCCATTTTTGGGAATTCAGCAACATACGTCAGTGAGAGAAAGTAAGTTTTCTGTCCTTTTCCTGAGGTGACACAAACCCAGAAGTGCATTTCATCTCTTCTTCAGATACCTTTAGGATTTATATCCATCAACAAGCATTCACTTTTTACATTCTAACTTGTATCAAATTATCTTGTTCTTTGCACGTCTTTTCAGGTAATAAAAAATACTATTATGATCAAAGCTGAACAATATGTTCCAAGGGCCATCTTATAAAGGAAAGGCATTTACTGCCTCTTCCTAGAACTTCTGTTCTCTAGCTGATGTGATCAGTACTTAAGTATAACAGGTTTAAAATCATTGTTTTTTCTCAATAAAGAGATACTTTTAGGGAAGAAAGCTTTTTCAAAAGTCCATCCAATGTAATCTTTTTTTTTTTAAGCCAAAAGTAAAACAGTGGGCAAATGCATAGTCCACTAATCTGCTAGTTAGATCTCAAAACTTTGAGCTGTTCCTGTCCAACTGCTTCTTCCTTCCTCCTCAAAAAAAGTCCTAAGTTTCGGATCTTTCCCACTCATTCCCTTCTCCATTTCCTCATCTGCTCCTCTAACTGTACCATGTATTGAGTCACCTGAATTATGGGAAGCTACTTGCACAATAAGACATTCAGGTTGTAATTCAATACATTGGATTTAGTCATATAAACCAAGGCAAGCCATGCTTCGAAAAGACATGCTGTAGTCAAACGAGAAGAGACTGGTTTGAATGCTGGATTTATTAGGAGAAATACTAAGATCTGCTTCACAGAAACAGTCAGATCAATTAATTATAAAAGTCCCTCCTGGTCTCTCCCTGTTAATTTTTTTGAGCAGCTGTTACACGCATGACTCCAGCTGTTACATCCCAGAAGCAAAGTCAGAACCAGGCAGAAGCAGTTTTTCGCTTTATCTTTCTTTGTACAGCAGCATTGCTTTTTCTACCATTGCCTGTTTTATGGAATATGCTGAATTATTTTCTGGGCCATTGTCTTCCCATTGCACAGGTCAGAGTGATATGCTGGTACTTTAATACCATATGCAAGTCTCCTGTTCCATTTTTTCTTCTACTAACTATCATACTAGCATGTTGTGAAATACCAGAAGGGGCCTCTAGTTTGGAAAGCAGCATGGCAGGAGGCAGTAAAAAATGTAAGCTATAAAACAACATGTAAGTTGGCTCCACATCTCTATGCATACATAACTTATTTGATTCTTTATCCCATTACCTTTCTAGTGTAGAATCACAGAATTCTAGAAAGCTTTGGGCTGGAAGGGACATTTAAAGGTCATCTAGTCCAACTTCCCCTGCAATGAGCAGGGGCATCTTCAACTAGATCAGGTTGCTCAAAGCCCATCCAACCTGGCCTTGAATGTTTCCAGGGATGGGGCATCTACCACCTCTCTGGGCAATCTGTTCCAGTGTTTCACCACCCTCATTGTAAAAAAAATTTTTTCCTTATATCTAGTCTGAACCTGTAAACCCAGGATGAATGAGTTTCGGGGGCGGGGGGGGGGGGGGGGGGGGAATCTGTCCCAATTTGGCTAATTAAACCAGAATTGTGTCCTTATTAGAAAAGACCATAGTACCTTTTCTGTTTGAGAAATCAGAGTCAATCTGTAGTTGCTAGAAATACACCTTGGTTGCCATCTCTCTTTTTTTATGCTATTTCCTACGAATATATAATGTTAATAGACTTTCCATTTCCTGAAAATGTTTTCTAGATTTCGAATCTCTGTCTTTTGTCGCTAACAGACAGAACAAGATCCTCTTTTCAAGATCCTTATAGCAGAAACTTTGCTTTGCAGGAATAATTCACAGAGAGTGAAAGCTATAAGACAACTACAGCTTGCATGTTGATTGTGTTTCACAACTACCTCCACTCCCCCAAAAGACCATCTACTTGCAGGTATTTTAAAATCCTAAAAGAAAACCTATAAGCCCATTCTGAAGACTGACTCTTGCTATCTTCTGAATGTGAAAACATGTGAAATGCAGGAACTCCTGAGAGAAAAGACTATATATAAAAAAGACGAGAACATAAGCTCCCAATACAACACACAAAATCAATATAAGACTAGTTCAGAAGCCAAGCACAGTTAGTGGCTCCATCACAGACTAAGAGATATTAATGAAAAAGAAGGAGTCTATAAATGAGATAAAGGAGGAATCTAGAGATAGTCAAGGATTTAGTCAGGATTACAAACCTTTGACCTAGATTTCCAAACATACTTAAAAGCTGGAAGTTTCCCATCAAGAGCAATAACAGTGAAGTGTCCTCTCAGAGTATCTTTCTTGAAGAGGATTTGAGATATGCTCCTCTGAGACAGGGGTGATAAATTTAAAAAACATTGTGATTTTAGCAATTGTTTAAAAAAAAATAATCTGATGGTCATCTGTCTTGGACTGTAGCAGGAGAGGAAAAATAAATAGAAAATCTGTGACTCACTGTCAGGAATTGGATTACTTTTTTCTGAGGTGACAACTTGCAAGAATCAGTTGTAGAATGGTTAAGGCAGAAGTAACAGTATGCATATCTCATTAAAACACAGTAAAGATGAATAGGCAATACAAACACTTCAGACAGCTTAAATAGAAACTCAAGTCTAAAAGCCCAGACATCATTCATCTTTAGGAATATTTCCAGATGGAATAATCTGAGCTCAAATCTCAAAATCCAATTGCCCCCATCCTTAAAGGCATGGTTGAGTGGAGTAGACATTTTAAAATCTGAGCTTTAATTGGAATAGCAGGTAGTTGTATGGTTTTTCTCTAGCTCTCTTTTCAGCTACTAAGACTAAATAGAAACCAGCTGTTGAATGAGTGTGTCATAGCAGCCAATTCTGCATCTATTGATTGTTAAAGACAGAATACACCTTTCTTCCTCTGGCCTGATGTCTTTCAATGGGAGATTTGACTACCTAAAGGCTACGGGCTCGGTCTAGCCAAAGTTATTATTTAAAAACATCAAAGTGTTGAAATTCTGATTAAAAAAAGGGAAACACAAACCTCCACAAATTCACTAGTCTTCCCAGTAAACAAATTTTAGCAAGGCAGGAAAAGAACATTTAAATGAAATAAATTATATTTTAATGTATGAGCCAAGTCAATATTATTGCTCATTTTCCTTACTTTAAACAGAAGTATAACTATGGAGCTAATAAAAGCATTTGTATTGTACATATGAGTTCAACAGGAATTTTATGCTGATTAAAATACTTTCATTTCCTTTTTTATGTCAGCTGCACTTGGACCAAGAACTGAGAAAGGCAATAATATAACAAGTATAATCTAGCACTAAATAGAACAATTCTTATTAGATGATATTTTGTTATTAAAAAAAAAAGAATATTAAGAGTAAAATAAATGGATTCTAGTGGACACAGTTCTGATGGCCTTTACAATATACTTTTGGTTCCAGAAGACAAGTATAAGATATTTTAGATAATGTGACCATTTCTCATTTATCTGCTTGGCATTAGTTATTGTTGTTTCAGGGCTCTTTACTAGAGACAGTTTTTTGCTTATGATGGAAATACGTTTATAAATATTAGCAGTATTGATCCAGTAGTTCAAAGAGTTCCTGCTTCCACCTCCTTGAAAGAATAATAAAAAGCTATATAAGCTCAGACAAGCTGTTATTCTCGTGACTGCTCTTGTCAAAGTACGCATATCTCAGAGAGGCTGTACACTTTGCTACATACATAAATTTTAATGAACCCTCTTACACTAGTACTGGCCCTGTTTGATAATAAAAAGTCATATAGAGCAGAGACTGTATTCACAAGGGGAAGGTGAGGTTCAAGGAAGGAGTTAGACATCCTTCTGTTACCCTGCGCATGCAAATCAACTTTTAGGAGGTTGCTATAAGGAAAAGGGAGTCTTTCCGTGCTTTTCATCAAAGGCCAGACATCAGCCTGGTTCAAGGCAGCCCTAACAAGCTTCTCTTTTAGGCCCAGGAAACAAAGGCATGCTAGTAAATATGATCACCTATGGTAGCCTCAGTGGTGGCCCTATTCCAGGGTAGATCACAATAGGGAATATATTAACTCTCTGCTTTTTACGCATGGAGATGTATTGCCTCTCAGAGGGTAGGAAAGAAAACCTTTCCTCTTAGAAATTTCAAGTATTTGCTAATAAACATTTCAGAGCAGTTAAGAAAAATACAACCACATTTGACTTTCTTTTTGTGCTGAGAGGCTTCTTGTTTGTAACAACAAAAATTGGCCTCTTCTGTTTAATTCATGAAACAGCTTAAACAGCATTTGCCATCTGGACAGAAATTAGATCCCTATGGAAATGGCACATTATAACCTTAAATCATTATTTCTGTGCTATTAAAGGAGAATGTTGCCATACTTTTTGCCTCTAGTAGCATTACTAGGATCATTATAGTAGGTACAAAGACAACTTAAAAGTTTCTAAAGGACAATCACTATATGAACAACGCACGAGACAAAATACAAGCAGAACACTGTCTTCTTGCATGCCAGCACAGTTTTAAAGGATAGAATTTCATTGACAAGGAAACCAAATTTTATTCTCAACAACTGTAAAATTTCAGCTACAGGAGTTTCCATTGATATTTTAAGTTTGCAACTCAAAGTAGACTGTATTTGAGATGACTGCTGGTTTTTTTTCTTTTTTTTCTTACTCTAAATTTGACCTTGTAGTAGAGCTGTCCTTCAAACCTGTTGTAAGCTAATGCCAGACACTAGCCTCACCAAGCTCTAACTTATTTCACTACATTCTCCATTCAGCATGCATTTTCTCACAGTAAAATAACTCAGTTGAAACCAATGTTTCACACTACAGTCCATAATCTGATCTGCCCTTGCTCAGATGAATATCTCAACTTGCAGGAGAAAAAGCTTACTGATGAGTGTTTATACAAGAGGATCCCATGTCTGTGTTGTCAGTGACAGGTAAAAACAATATGGCTGTATATAAACACATGTGTAAATGAAGCATGAAAGTAATCATCTTTTGCTTCTAAATTCAAATGGATTATACCATACACATGCTGTATTTACAGATTGATTACTGTAAATATCCTCATTACATGCCTCTAGCTATTGTTTCCTTTGTTAGAAGATGGATATGTTAAACAATTCAATGAGTTCAGAAATTAATAATTCAGAGAAGGGAAAAAAAGAAATCCTTCATAAATGCTTGTTCATTCCACTTACACCCAATTCAGCAAAAGCCATGGTAAGAGCAGCTTCCTCCCCTTCCCTCACACTGCCAGTTTTACTGAGTGGTGCATGGTAGGAGCAGAACCCAAGGTCACCACGCTCCATCCTCTCCAGGTGCAACCGACATAGTGAGGAGAGGTGGGTTAGTGGGAGAACTGTAGAGATTGGGTTGTTTAGGTTAGTGATGTATAACTGCCCGTCTCATTATGACAGACTGAAAACTAATCTTTATAATAGGAAATGAGATTTTTATAGTCTAGGATAGTGCAGGCATATCTAAAATGTCTCCCAAAGCAAGTGCCTCAGGAAAAAAAGTATCAAAAAAACTTAATAACAAGTGCAGAAATAATCTGGAGAGTTCAAAAACCCCTGCCAGTCTTTTCTGTAAAAGGTGAAAATATCTGCCAAATACAAAAGACCAAGCCAGAGAATCTGCCACAAGAGAAATGCAGCAGATCGAGTTGCAGAAAGATGTAAAAAGGGCTGCAAGCATCCTTCTGTCAAATTGCATGTGAATAACAAAAATGTAGACAACTTACTAGAGAAGATTTGAAAAGGGACTGGGCCTGTGTAGACAGAAATACCTTGTTTATGTCCCAGCTCAGGGCAGATGGCCTAGGAAGAATTCAGATACAGACGGGTTTTTGACCTTGCAATGGAGTTCTGAAAATATCAGAGAGCAATTGGATGCCTGGTGTAGAAGTGGTGTGACAGAGAGCAATGAACAAATGAATATAAAATAATATAAACCATTTACTTAATGTCTTGTTTCATAGCACAGCCATCCCCTTCCCAAAGTCCATGATGGCTCAGCCTCTAAAGTCTTCTAAGTGCCATCTTAGTCTTCCTCCTAAATTCATGCCTGATACAGGGATTTAAAAGCTATATGGTACCTTTTCATCATCTTTTCAGTAGTGGATAGAAGTATCTCCATTTTAACAGCCTAAAACATTACATAACTATGTATTTAAGTTACAATGAAAACAGGTATTTTCTATCTTTATAACAACCCACTTACTAAAATTCTTTTTGACAATACAGTGTACTGTCCTTTTCCCGCAGAAATTGCACAACAGCTGACAAGACAGGAAAAGCTACTTTAAGATTTAAATTTGATCATTTTTAATGCAATTAAAATTGAGTATGAAAAACACATAGCAACTGAGTTTTAGCCTAATCAAAGCAGGATTTTAATTTTTCCTCTCTGCTGACCATGTATAGTAGGGATTGCTGTGAAGCTACGTTCAGCCTCTGGGTCCTCAGCAAGGCATTTTGACTTGCTGTGGGATATAAACATTGAAGTCTCAGTATGCCATACTTAATTTCAGTATAATGCCTAATACTTTAGTGTTTTTCATATTATATTTTCTTCCACTAGAAGGAGAAAGTGAAACCACAGATATAAGCAAGAGTTAAACTCCTTTTTGGAGCAAAAGCTTTTGAGGCAATAGGAACCACTGACTACACCACAACCACCACACAAGTTGTATGGAAGAACAGCTCTCTCTGGTGCAGAGTATGAGCGCTGGTACATGGGTACTTGTTTGTAGCAAGAGAATCACTGATAATGTGGCCATGAAGAAAGCCATCAGAGGTTTTTGGCCAACATGCTAAATGAAAAAAGGCTTGGACCTGGAAGATAGATAACTGCATTCATGCTTGTCTATGGAAATTATGGGCAATTATGAGGGGGATTACTGCAGGGTAGGAGAACCTGTTGATGATCAAGTATTTCTGTGTAAAAGAAAAGAAAACAGTCAAGACTCCAAATGGCCGCTGACTTCTCTTATGTAAAAGGCCACACAGAATATGAAGCGAGGTGTAAAAAGATTATGAACATCCAGGACCTGTAAGCAAAGCAATGATAGAAATAAAAGCAGGTACAAGAAAGAAGGAAAGGGCAAAACAAAGAGCTGTATAACCTTTCTGCTTTCCACGCCCCATATATGTTTTATTTCTTCACCCCTTTCTAATCACACATTGCCCTCACTTTAGGTAGGAAACTACCTTAATTATTAGAGTTTTCTGAGAGTGAGATCGGAAATGAGGAACATCTGTGTCAAACAGAGAGAACGCAGAAAGTCCCTCTCCCACAATGTTAATATGTTCACTTTCTCACAAATATACTGTGCCTTAATTTTAAAAATGGGAATGTTGAGAACAACATTGAGGAAGTCATCCTTCCGGCTATGGCAAGGCATAAATGTGTAATTCAAACAAGTGTACACATACATTAAATTTTGCATGTATAATATGTGTAATATGCATTCCTCATTTTGCTGGAGTAAACAATATTTTGTTTTAAGCTTTCTTATCACAGGAGTACACGTCTAGCAGATTTCAGCTAAAAATAAATAATCCAGAAAGAATCCAAACTGTATCAGACTATTGATTATCATTTCTATGTTTTAGAATTCTTATTAATTTGTGTAACTATTTTCTTTCTTGCCACATCATCTTAATCAACTGTCGCTATAAAGATTTTTACTAATCTGTTAAATTCATTTGACAACCCTTGTAATATTTTCTAAATGAATAAGTTAAAAGCAAATCTATGCTAACAGCTAATTGAAGCTTTTAAAGAATTTTAGCAAACTTGAATTTGTGTACCTTAATATTCTGTATCATTTATTTAATAGACCAGAAAATAAAGGGGATTAAGGTTCCACCTTGAATATCAATAATTTAACAACCCGGCTGGCTTATTGTCACTGAGTAGCCTGAGATCTGGAGACTGGAGATTTCTTAATCACAGTAAGATGAAGGGACATTGAATCTTTCATTAGCATCTTTTTCTATCAGTTCTTTTTCAAGGATTTCGGTCAAAGCACAAAATAAGCAATCGTCTCCCATGCATTTTAACATACCTTCATTTAAAAACAAAACCAAAAAAACCCTACAAGCTTAGTTCTATTGTAAGCAATAGTGGCATTATTAGTATGCTCTTCTTCTCCAGCTGTCCCCAGGATCATCCTTGAAAACCAGAGTATTTGAGACCTACATCTATTTTCATTTGTAAGTGAACTTTATGGTAAGTTTAGTTCTCTGAATTCATGGCTCTACAACTCTGCATGTGATTGTATTTAATTGTATTTATTATTAACAAAAAGATGGAAGGAAATGTCTACTTCTCAGACTATTTCTTCAGAAACCAATAAAGAATTCAAGATCAGCTTCTGTGAGACTACAGAAATCTTTGGAAAAGTAATTTTAAAAGCAATAATACTTTTAAGATAAAGACAGAATGGGAAAATAAATTTCTAAAATGGTAATATTTCCCTTATGAAAAGAATTCAAAATTAGTAAACAAGTGTAGCCTTAGAAAGTAGGCTCAAAATACTTCCAGGGTTTTCACTCCTTACATTTATTAACCCCTATGAAGTTAATAGTTTTGCACTAAGACTTCTATAGAACCTGATATATTTTATTTTCTTTGAATAAATGTATTCTATTTGTTGAAAGCAAATCCATTAAATTTTTCTCCATTTTATACTTAAGGAATTTCTTCTCACCAAGTTTCAAACAGCCATGACAATAATAAAATACAAATACCTTGAATAGGCCAGCACTGACAGTAAGTACAGAAACAACACTATTTTCTCCACTCTGCCACCAGGCCTACTTATGACACAGACAGTGGCATGTTGACATGGCAGTAAAATAACCAGGATGAGTGAATAAGGTGGAATTGGACGTGTTTGGTTAGACAGACTTCTCATCTGTGCCATCTTTTGAAATTCTGCTGTTAAAGTCAGTCCATCAAGCAACCCTAATGGTAGTCCATCCCCTCCTTTTTCTTCCTTAGTATAGTTCTTATTTAGAATGACTCCCTGCTTTGGAGAATCTCCCATTTCACTCCAGTGACATCCTTTATACAGTATATATATTTATGCCTCATTCTTTGATGTTACACCAAGTGAATACAAGGTAAAACCCATGTTGGAAAACTCCAGGTATGAAATCTGACTGAAGCAATTGCCTATGGTCATAGATTATATAAGTAATTGTTATTTTGATTAAACCACAAGACAAAGCAATTTACAGTTGTATTAAAAATACAAATACATCTTCTAACTGTACCTCAACATACTTGAAACCACTTGGACTTTGAGTTTATCTCATAGCCCAGGGTTGGATTAAGCCAATTCAGGTGATTAACAAGCTGAAGTTAACTACAGAGAAAAAAAATCTTAGTCTATAACTAGAGTCTATAGAGCTTATGTTTTAATTGGAATTTTTATAAAGTTTCTAGAGGCTAAGGTGGCAGAATTAATTTATACAAATGAATGTAAAATCAGCATAATGGCAGATTGAGTCTGAAGAAGCCTGGATCATCAATCAGAAATCTTTAAGCTGTCAGTTGCCTCAGCTCTGTTCAGTCCAAGTGATGACGGCTATAATTCCACCACATTAATGCCACCAGAGACAGCATTCACCAAAAACCAAGAGAGAGGGTGAGGGAGAATACTTTTATTATACAAAGACCAGAATGATTTATTTTTTTTTTAGAAGCATCTCCTCACTTTGTCACTTTGAAGGGCTTAGTTATAGATGGAACATATAGAAAAGTACTGTTACACTCTATACACTCTGACCTCTGTGCAGAATAGACTTGAATTAATATTCACTGTAATTTTCAGGATTTAGAACTGCTGGCATAATACTTTACATCAAATATCTCTGTAATAAAAGTAACTTCATTTCTGGAGTACACTTTTTCCAAAGAGAATATATTCATCTTCTTTTAAGTATTTGGTATACTCCAAGCTCAGGGTGCAGTAAGGTTATTCCAGCATTTAGATAGGATTTTCTGTTACTTCCATTTTATTCACATATTTGCAGTAATCGATGCCCCATGGGGGAAAAAAGTCATTGATTACCCACAAAATGATGCCAAAAAGCAGATATGGCAGAATAGAAGTCATCAGCACTCACAATAATAATCTTTAAATATTTGGCAGGAAAGAGGAGTTGTCTTCACAAGAAAAATTTGGACAGTAATACCTTTCATAAGAAATGTCATAAACTCCCCTGAAACCTCAAGAGACAGAACTAGCCTAATATTCACCTTCTGCAGAGAGTTTGGAAGTGACAGCCCTATTAGCAAAATAATTAACAATCCATTATAAATGGCTAAATTAATTTTCATGGCTTAATTATAAACCCTTTTTGAACCTAAAACTTTCAGATATTCCATTGTTAATAAGAAACATTACCTTAAAACTCATCACAATGAACCACTAATTTAAATGACTACAGCGAGTAATGCAGAAAAATATATCAATGTTCATATTAACATACTCCTATTGAATATTTCCTTCTATGAAATGCCAACTAAATGTACTCTCACTGCTTTTATGTTACAGTACAAACACAACTATATTTTATTTTGCAGTTGGATTTTTGCAGATACACATTGATCTGGAATCTGCTTGTAATAAAATATGACTGGATTGTCAGGATATTTCTTTCAGTGGTGCAAGCATTGTTTATTCAGCACAGAGTTTCATGAGGACTATGTCCAGCTAGAAAATAATGCAGATAATTCACCTGTAAAGCCAAATAGTTGATGATAAGTATTTAATGTCCACACTATACTCATTCCAGTAGCGGTTGGGTTTGCTTTTTAAACTTCGGGCTAACTCTAGCCTGGCCCCTTGGACTGAATGACAACGTACATCTGAAGCTGCTTCTAGAGCACATCTTCCAACTCAGTTTCATCCAAAAGAAGGCCAAAAAGGATACTGAAAGGATCAACCTAGACTGCTTCAAAGTGCAAAACAAAGCATAAATGGGGAATGAGCAGGTTTGCTTCAAACAAAGCTCTTGATCCAAACATAAATTGTACATACCTCAGAGATCAACAACTTGACATTTTGTCCAGAGACTTTTGTTGAAATGTGATAATAAAGTAGGAAATTTCACACCTGTTACTCCTGAAAGCAAAAATCTCTGAAACTTCTGAGGACACCAACTGCTCTTTAGATTCAAAGGATCAAACCATTCTGATGAATTATATTTCATCTGGAAAAGAAAAGGATTTGACTTTAAATGGGAAAAAAATTTAGACAAACCCCTCAACTTCTGAGAGGTTTTTTAAAAAGATTCAGTAGTCACAGACTCTCTCCTAGGACAGAAATTCCAGTAGTAAGGGAGCACAAAATAGCCACTGAAATTGCCTCCTGGTATGTCGCTGACATCTTCTGAAGAAAAGTTCTCTCTGTGATGGTCTTTCCTACGCCACTCTAAGAGAACAGGGACATTCAAGATTGGCAGTGAAAAAATTTAGATGATAAGGCATAGGTTATACTGCCTGGAAGAAGAAAGCAAGAAGATCCACTGAAATAACACCATGAGGTGACAAGAGGCACAAGAAAGTGCAAAGAAAAAGTAGACTGTGGAACTGTCAGGTCAACTGTCCCAATGGGTCAAAGATAAACACAGATTTGGCCTTAGTTCTGATCCAGTTCCTCCCTCAGAACTGCAGATCAAGCCAACAAAAAGACTCCTCAGGCTTTCCATTTGGCTTACTACCAGGTTGCAACCAGACCTTCTTCCTTTGACCACCCCTCCCCATTAAAACAGAGAGCTCTATCTACCATCTCTTCTGGGCTCCCTGCTCCTTCCCTGTGGGAAGCCAACTAGGCTCTTCCAAGAGGACTCTGTAACAAAGCTGAGGCACTATTTCATTCTTATAGACAGTGTGGTTAGAACCATGACAAATTTGATACCGACCACTGTAGAGGTCTTCATTGTTAAGCCAATAGGCCTAATGCCATAAAATCTTTGGACAACTTGGGGAGATGTCTATTTCAAAGGCTCTTTCAGCATTTCCCTTCCTTCACAAGCTGTTGGTGAGACCGCCAACACAGTTCAGAAGACCCAGTCAGGTAAGAGTCATTGCTTCCTTACATTTGTCTAGGAATGTATTAGAGAAAGACATTGGTCCATAGTCTTAAAGGAAAAATATTTATACAATAGATCACCTGTTCTCAATTCAAATAACAGGCTGATATTGGCTGAAGAATACTTCCTTAGGGTGGCCAGCTGTGCTATGACTCAGTCTGTCACCAATGGAGAGTAAGACGCATTCTCCTAGCAAGCCCAGGCATTCACAGACAGCTGTACGTGTGCGTATCCCATTCCCCACCCCCAAACAGCACAGTACAGCTGTCCACTCTTTGACACAGACAGCATTCTTCTGCCCCGCTCAGAGCCTTCAGCCCCTTTTTAGTGAGCTTGTATTACTGCCATAGGTAGAAAAGTTTTCTTCTTCCTTCTTCTCCTATGCTGGAAAATGGCAACTTCTTTGCAGGTACACAGAGAAAAAGCTTGCTAACAAATTTCAGTTGATGATTCCATGAAATCAGCAAAAGATTTTGAAGATGTCAAAACCTGCTGCCTGTGAACTATATATAAGAAAAATCTGATTTTGTAGTCTTATTCCTCAAAAGTTGTGTGTTGGGAAAATGAGCAATAGCATGCAAGTCTTCCTTCTCATTGGGAAAGTTGTTTTTCCTTCTCTCAGTCAACTTCTTCAGTTCAAAATCTGTTAAACATGAAATTGCACATATGCATGTCTCAAGATTAACTTTCCTCTTGTGGTTTTCCACCTCTTAATTTATAACTTAGAAAAAGTTAGAATTTTGTATAATATTTTGCAGTTTCTTCTTAATTGCTTACCGGTTCAAATGTTTCAGTTAACAGTTTTGCATTATTTAGCAGTCAATGAAAATACAAGGTTGTTTAGTATGCCTGAAATGTAGCACTCATATTTTGACTGCTAAATCTACATTTTAGTAAGCTGTAATTACTCACACAACCTTGAAGATCTTGGCCTTTGCAAATGGATCTAGGTTTTCTGATTGAGTGACCTCTAGATTTCTCTCTCACTGGGCTAAGACAACTGACAGAGGTTACTGACATGTAAATACATATTAATGAGCCTGAAATGCAAAGAGTTGGATTTAAATTCAGTCCTAACCAAGATTTCCCATGTTGTTGTGTAAAACATGAAAACAGTTTTAATAGAGACCAGTAAAAAGCAGAAATGTCAATAGTAAAGTTAACTTTGATGTCATTTTATAGCCCTGTTATTTTCCATCATGTTGTAAATATATGAAAATTGTACACTTACTGGACACAAACTGAAAAACTGATCTGAGAGTACTGGCAGAGTCTTAAAGCTGCTATGGATACATGGCTGTGGCAATGATGTGTTTCTTTCCTGATCAGCAAGCAATATAAATATATCTGTTATTTACAAGTATGTTGCTTCATCCATCAAGGCTGCACTGAACAGACTGCGCTTAGTAGGTAAGTGAGGCATGGCAGAGAGTGATAAAAATGAAAAATTACTCCCACTTCAGCTATGCTAATTCTGAGCTATGTAATGTAAATGTTTACAACCCCTTTTAACGTAATGCCTCTAAGAATACAGCTTTAATAAAATTGAACCAAAATGTTCAAATCAAAGTATTCCTTTTCAGCTAATTTGAACCAAATAAAAGGAATTCAAAAGACCAACTTAAAAAAAAGGGGGGGGGGGGGGGATTTTAAAAGCCCAAAGGATTTCAAAAGCCCAGCTCAATAATATAAAGTACTAATGTACCTTGGAGAAAAAAGTTGGCATGATTACAACTGGCAACGAATTACCCCATTTCTCTGACACTAGCAGTATAAGGAGAACAGCTCTTTGAAGTCAGTGCTACAAGTGAAAAATCATTTGATAATTACCCAACAATGGGGTGCAATAAGTTTCAATAGTTCCTTGTATATAGCTCCTTTAGCTCCCTCTATAGAAGAGGTGAATTCCTCTGAAGGACATTTTAAAACAGAAGGCTGATTTAAATACTCTGAAAAATTCCCTAGAGAAGCTTAGACACCTCCTTTCACAATAAGAACAATAGTCCACCATCTTTCATGCCAGGGTTTGGCAGTATGAATAATCCCAGGCTTCCCCTAGGTATACTTGTGTGTTAATTGTTGATAGGTGGAAGCAGCTGCCATCTTAAACATTCTTGATTTGGCTAAAGAAGTAGAGACCAAGATTTGTGCCAAAACCAAACCTTCCAGGGCAGTAGAATTTTGTTTTCTGTTCTGACATCTTATGATGCCATAAGGGGATATTGAGAGGTATTAAAAACTAGGCATCACAGCAAAGCTTCACTGCAAGCACTGTTCCGGTGGTTGCAATAGAGTAAGTGATTTACAGGAACAGTTTACTTCTTGGTCTTTAGTGAATTTTCCCTTCCCCAAGAAGGACTGTGTCTGCCCCCACCCTTATCCTGAGTTTAATGAATGGCTGCAACTTCGTGCAGTGAGGAAGAACAGATCTAAAAAGCCCAGTGTGGTCCCCTTGTGCCAAGGACCAGGGCAAAAGGATGTGCTGAGAGGCACAAGCTGTCCACTTCTGCTACCATGCTACACACTCAGAAATGATTTTGTGCTCTGGAATGATATCTTTACATAGAAATTCAGTATCAACCCTATTTTTCCATGGCTGTAATGACAAATATTTGCCCCTTCTCCTTTTCATGAGAGGGACTGAGAAAAACTTCCTTCAGACCTGGCAACAGGCAGGCACTGAAGGACCTGGTCTACTCCTACCCATTGGTCCAAGAGAGGAGAAGGGTTTACTCTACAGAGAGAGATGTGAAGCTGAGGGACTGCTTTCTGTGGGGTACCCCTGCTGTGTGATGAGAAAGGAGTGGGTAGATTTCTGACAAAATTACCGAAAGAAAAGTTGCTATATTTGTTAGCTACGTGTGCATGCTCTGCTGCTGCAATTTGCTCCTTTTGATTCTGTCTCATTCACATTAGCAAAATATTTTATGGCTCTTATTTAGTAGAGCTATTTGGACTCATGAAATCCAGGCAGGCTGCACCAACTTTCCCACACTTATCAGAAAGGGCTTAAGTTTATTTCATTATTTTCTTGTGCAATCTACAAATAATGAATTCAGGCAGGTTTGCCAAACCCAACAGATGGATGACATTTTCGGGAAAGAAAATACAGATTCAATGTAGAAGATTTTTAAGGAAGGGAGGGTCCTTGGAGGAGGAGGAGGAAATATTACATTCATTTTAGGGTTTGTTCTATTAATACTTTTATTAATACTCTTTTCCCTCCCTGGGAATGGAGCAAGCTTTAGAGATAGCAAAGCCTTATGGAGTAATCCAAATTCCATCATGATTTGAGGTATAACATATAGCACAGTGCATATCTTTCAAAGCTATTGAAATTTTGACTGGTCTCCCTGAGTTCACTCACTCAGGAGTTAGGCCTTGTGCTTTTACCATTCCTGGGTTCTCTTCTTCTTAAATCAATCCCTATGATTCAGTGCACATTGCCACTACTGTTTTTTCTATCCAGAACATAAACAGTGATAGGCAAGAAAAACTTTCTTCTTATATAAGAAGCTATTTTTTAGTGTTATTTTTAAAACAAGTATAAGAGAAAAAAGGAATTCTAAAAACAAGTATGTGTGTATTGTTCTCTTATCTAAAGCTGTTATTACAAATGAAGTCTTCTTAAGTAACTCTAGAGATGTTCTTATCTTGGCCAGGTTTCAGCTGAATTGCCTCTGTATCAATGAAAGAGTGGCCTTTTCTTTAATCCTGTCACAGTTCTTTTTCTGTTGTTGGCTTTGGTCTTTCTAGTTAAACCAGATCTGTGAAGGAGATCAAGACAAAATCAGCAGTGCTTACCCTTACATAGGTTACTGCTTTGGACATTAGTTCAGAAGACAAAAAGCACTCAAGGTTGTTGCTTAACAATTCTTAAGTATCAATAGTCATTTGATAGAATCTTGAGCCTTACCTTCACCACAAAAGTGTTTCAATTCAATCTAATATCCACTTTGTATTAAGCAGAGGACCCCAGTGACAAATAAAAGATTATTCCATAGAATAATCAGGCACTGAAGAAACAGAATTGAATGAGTTGTTTTGAAGGTATTTGATATAGATGGCATTCGAGTTGTTTTGAAGGTATTTGATATAGATGGCATTCTTCATACCAACGGAATCCAGAATTGTTTGTAAGATCTATTAAATTTAGTAAATTCAGTGGATTGTTATTACAAAGAAGATTTCTTTTGGAACATCCCATCCAAACCAATAAAGTTTATTATGAATGTGCAACTCTGCCTACGCATTTTTTTAGACTCTGCCATTGCATTTTTTGTTTCAATTGCACAAAAGACCAAAAGAACATTATGGCTTATTTCACTGTTCAGTTTGTATATAATTGAGATGTTGAGCACACTACAGTGATTGGGGCCATGAAAGCATTGGTATGCTGTCAAAAATTCCCTTCTTCAGACACATTGCATGCTTCAATAAATCCACTTATACAGACAATGCCTTAAAAAGCTGTTCTCCATACCCAATGTCAGCAGCATCTCTCAGTGACTTGGTGATAATCTCTGGTTACCCTCACCTTTCTTGGCTTCATAAACTGGCAGCAGGAGATGAATGACTGGCAAGTGAGACCTGGGACAAGGTCATATGCAGAGGTCACAAACAACGAACATAACAGACCTCAGCTGTCCAAGGGAATTAAAAAACTTGAAACATGCATCTGGTTGTTATAGCAACCATGAGCATCCAAAAATCAACTGTTCTAAGGGAACATGCAAAAATTTAAAAATATCTTTAGCATACTTTTAACATCATCCGTTCTATGATATTTATATTTTGTTTTGTGACACTTGCACCTTCCAAGAGCAGTTATACACAGTTACTTTCATATAATTTTAATTTAAGAAAAACACATATAAATAATATTTTCAAAACACAATAAAATATCAATATATTTAGTACAGACACTTCTAGGCCTAAGCAAAAATTACTTTTTGTTTGTTACCTCAAAATCTGAAAAGAATTTATGGCACAGAACTCAGATTTCCATCTCAGAAAAAACACAAGCTGGAGACCTGAGCCAGGCTATCAAAAACATTTCTGCGTGACTAATTTAACCATGTTCCATAATTGAATCCAAAAATCTGAAACTGTTTAGCTAAATAATACAGATTGTAATTTTCTAATGCAAATGGCATTGTACCAGGCATGATGTAATTGTTATCAGAATCACACAATACAGAAAGATGAATTAACTGCTGGACTGAAACTTTGTGGATATCTAAGAATCACTAATCACAACATGATTTAAATTTCTTAACAGAAGACATATCCCAGTTCCAATGCAAACTAGGTTCTTCAATAGAGCTAATTTTCTAAATCTGAAGACCGTTAATTTGAAGGAAAACAATCAAGCAAAGATGTGACCACATGTACGTAGCTGCTTAAGAGAGATATTCAATGAAGGTAGGAGTTTTAAAAATATTTAAAATAATATATATTTTTATATATCAAATGAAAAAGCAGTAAAATGTTTAGGGAACTTAATGTCTGGGAAAACTCATCCCTAGCAAAGCTAAAGCAAATAAGAATGATAGCTTTTAAAAGTATACTTACAGCAAAATATATTGTAATAATGGTATAGCTTCACCATTAAATAGATTTTCAATATTCACAATAATGTGGAAATGTAAAAGTGTTCATTTAATTTTCTGTTACGTTTTTTAAAAGGAAGCAGAATGAGACATTCAAAAGAAGGTGCTGAAGTAATTTACAGTTCACTAGTAATCGGAAATATCAAAGAGCCCTATGAAGTAGAGATACTTTTAAAATTGAGGCCTTGGTAATTTATACCCCAAACCAGCTGGATGAGTGTATTTCTGGTTTCAGAATTGCAGGGACACTTAAGAAGCCTGGAAGGATGCTAATGCTCTGCTGACACTCAACAAGAGTAATGGCACCCAGATAATTGTAGGCTTGCTAGCCTGCCATTAAACAAAGGAAAAAATAAGGAATAGGTGATATGAGATTCAATTAATAGATACAGAATAATAATTTATGCCAGCCAAAATGATTGTACAGAAGATAGGTCTCATCAAACAAATTGATAAATTTTGTATGAGACTACAAGCAATAAACTGGGTAGATATAATAGCCTGGAAAAATATTTGAACCTCCATCACCTGGCAACAATCTCATTTGAGAATTAGCACTCCAAAAGATCAATCTGTCCTATAGGAAATAAACTGATAACTATTCAATAGTTAGGTATCAGAAAGTAGCTGCTTTTGTCATTTGTCTCAGTATGTTAGTATGTCAGTATGTTAGTAGCATTCTTCAGGCTTTGTTTTCAGACTTGATGTTATTCAACACAACAATTAAGATTCAAATGTAGATATACAACTACTTTTAAGAGAAGCGTAGATGCCTCGGTGTTTGGTAAACCACTAAATAACAATAGCATACAATGTCATCAAGCTTGCTTACTATTCAAACACTTCCAATACAAAAGCAATTACATGTTTAAGAAACGTTTATGTCTCACAGTCTCATAGAAATGGCAACCATGCTCAGAATAAAAGGCATACTAAAACGAATTTTTCCAAATAATGGGTCAGGAGCACATCAACAGGAGTTTCTAATATGAATATCAGAGTCTCACAAACAACAGAACAGCGAGCAGTAAAATGGTTATGTGTTTGTGTCCAGCATCAATGAACTACACTGACTGGCAGTTCTGTTGCCTATATTTTAGAACAAGATGCTGAGAGATTGGAGAATTATTAAAGGATGGTAAAATGCTGGAAAAAATGCTATACAGTAAGAAATGTAAAAAACCCCAATATGCTTCCCTTTTTTTAAAAAACAAAGACTGACAACTGATGTATTTCTAACACAAATATGCTTTCATGAACTTCACGTATACCAAATATCAAAATATGAGGGAGAAAACCATTAGAAACACATGCCTCTGGAAAGACGAAGAGCTGTGTCTAGCTGTATGGTGCAAAAACAAATCAAGCCAGCTTTAAATTTTAAAAAATCTTTTTTGATCATTTCCCAATTCAGAAGAGTACATGTTTTTTAAGGGTAGCAGTCTCTTCTGGGTGAGTAATTCCACAACTCTGCACAAAGCAACATCCTTTACAAGAACCAGTGCCTCCCAGCACATCCTCTTTATTTAAAAAAAAAAAAAAAAAAAAAAATCATCTTTGTCTGCTTGGTCACTATGGAATTCATTTTATTCAGGTTGTCCAGGATTCATGCTGATTCAGTATTCCCCAAAAAGGTTATTTTTTCAAGTATTTTACCAGAGTTTGGGTAGGAAAATGAGAGATGCTTCATCATTTACTCAGAAAAACCACTGAATTTTGCTTTCCCATTGGCTGCGTCTGCACGCGCAGCTTAGCCTAACATCATCTCAAGAAATGCTTTAATACATTTTTAGACACAGCTAACAGTCTCTATCACACTTAAAAATTGAATTCCAGAACCTGAGTTCTTGTCCTTCAGGCATCCCTGGATTACAGTCGAGACCAGAGCTCTGGTTCTCCATGTTGCATTCAACATATGTAAAAGATAATCAGGACTTGAGTCCTGAAGAGAAACATGAGACCATGTGAAGGTCAGCTCAGGAAACCCAAGTGAAGTAAATCAGTTATTCCATCAAATATTTTGTTCTATCATGTAAATGATGTGAACTCCTACTTTTGTTTTCAGAGACATTTTCAGAGCTCTGTCATTCTGTGTTTACATCTACTGACAGCTGTCTTTTTACAGACCCATCCACAGCTGACCCTAAAATGTATTTGGTAACTTTCTCTGAAGAATTGCTTCCATGAGTTGACCTATGAGGTCTCTGACAGGGAGAAATCACCTTGTCTTTCATCTTCATTATACTGGCATTAAAATGTGTGGAGAATGAGCAGGAAAACGGGGAGTTACTGCACTCAAAGTTCCTCAAGAGGCTGTATTCTATATATACTTCCATGTATTTTATATAAGTATATTAAAAGTCTTCAGAATTAATTTCTTCAGGTGATCAGGAGAAACAGAGTATGTCAGAGAAAACACTGACATTAGGATAAAATATGACTGAAGAATCACGTAATATTGCACTAATTTGTTGTTATATCAATAAAACCTGTCCTATGAATGGAGGATTAATGCAAGATATGCTGTGTGACATGGATGAAATTTAGCATCACAGAGCTGTATGAATTTCTGTGTAGGCATAGTTTCTACCTTAGAGAGACATACAGAAGAATAAATTACCTTTTTCTGTGACAGAAAATTACACCATTTTTGATGCATGACTTTCTGTAACAAAATGTAACGTAGTGCTTTTGGGAGCTGTTCCAGGAATCCTAGTGCATGTCTACACTATAAAATTGAATGCTATGTAGAGAACCCCAGTCTAGGAAGGACTAAGGTAATTTCAGAACGGAAACATCCTAGCCATGTTTTCGTAGCATCACTAAAGCAGCAGACTCTGTTAGCTCAGGTTCATTGCCACATGGACTTGAGGGATCAGCCTTGAGGACCCGCATTAATACATCTGCACCAGATCATGCTGTGTGGAGCTAACCTAGAACTAGTTCAGTGTTTTCTGTATCTCACTCCAGTCAGAGAATAAATTTGCCCTTAAATACAGTTATCTCTATCACTCTTCACTGCAATATATACTTACATATGTGTGTACACACACAGAGCAAGGAGATCTAGACCAGCAGCAAGATTGCATGGTCTCAAACATTCTCAGAAAGCAGAAAAATCTTTGTTTGGTCTTGTTGGCACATGGAGTCCACCCATACACACAACCAAAGCTTAGCAGTGGTTTCAGAACTCCTAATTGACCTCCCACTTGAGAGAGCAGCAAAGCTTAGGCAATGTTAAGTCCTACCTCTGGCTGAGCTAGATAACCAGGACAGAGACCTGGTTCAGAGAATCACAGGGAGATTTCAGACAAAAAGACTCATCTGTCTTTTTTACAAAAAAATCATTCAGAAAGCACGATCTGATGTGAAAACTGTCTCATGGCCGAATAAAACAATTCAGCAACTTGAATCAACATTTTAATGTGCCATGTAGACTGTTTGAATTTGCAGTCTGTTTGATAAGGTCCCCCTCTCTGTAAGTTCCTGAAGAAGTTAAGCAATGAGACAGAAGTTTTCAAATGGGTTTAAAAAATAACTAACTACAAAGTTAGGGGAAAACTCCTTAGAAATTAGGAAACAAGACAGAAATAAATGGTTAGTTTTTCTAATGAAAGTAGCCATTAATGAAATCTCACAGGGATCTGTACTGAGGCCATTCTCTCTCACATATAAACAGTCTGGAAAAGAAGATGAAGTCTCATGTGAGACAGTTTGCTGATGAAACGTATAATCCAGGCTATGAAAGGTGGGGGCTGACTGCCAAGGAAAGACCTTATGGTAACAAACATATGGCCTGATGAAATGTAATGTAGATAAACATAAAGCAAGGTACTGAAGTAGTTAAACCAAACAACATCAAATCAAACAAACAGATGACAGGAGCTTTCAACATCAGCAACACTATCTATTTTTAATTCCTCCATCTTAAAAAATTAATAATATTTTCCTGCATAAGAAAGCTTTGATTAAACATATTCAAAATTCAAGACAAGACAAGAAAAAAAAAAAAAAAACCTTGAAAAGTTTCAGCCCGAAGGTTTATCCTGTGCTAGAATTGCAAACAACTGAAAATATGGAGTATATCAGGAAGTGCTAGACAATATTAAAAAAAGTTTTCTAGTATTGTTTCTGCTCTGTTGAATGTTAGTGGTATCTTGCCCATTATCGCAGGATTTCTTGGAGATTGTCTGCATCTACTGGGTCAGAATGCCCAAACAGTTTAACAATCTGAGCTCTAATATTTCCACCAATCTCACTCACTTTATTCTATTCTTTAATGGCTGTATAAAGAATGCTGATTCAATTTTTTTTAGAAGTTTCTGTCTTTACAACTCCCATTCCAATTCAGACTTATTACCCTTTGAAGACAGGTTACCTTTCCTTCTTTTAAAACCTAGCACAGCAATACTGGCAAACATCACCATTTTGAACAATGTTTACTATGTCCTGACTCTCCTAGTCACAGAACTAATTCACAGTTAGAAAGGTTTGGGTTGGAAGGGACCTTAAAGCCCATCTAGTTCCTCAGGGCTGCTCTCAAGTCATTCTCCACCCAGCCTATAGTTGTGTTTGGCATTACCCCGACCCATGTGCAGGACCTTGCACTTGGCCTTGTTGAACTTCATGATGTTCGCATGGTCCCACCTCTCAAGCCTGTCAAGGTCCCTCTAGATAGCATCCCTTCCCTCCAACATGTCAACCACACCAGGCAGCTTGGTGTCATTGGCAAACTTGCTGAGGATGCACTCAATCCCACTGTCCATGTCACCGACAAAGATGTTGAACAGCATCAGTCATATTATCAAGTGATCTTGATACTAGATACAGTCAGAAGGATTAACAAAACAGATGAAGCAGTAAACGGATGCCAAACACCTATATTGAACTGGTGGGAGGTACCCACAATTATGGGAAAACCGTGAATTGACTAACATTGATAAACAAAATGAAACACACAGAAAGTCTATAAGTTACAAACACAGGTCCACTAAAAGGGAAGAATAGCTGCAAATGCTTTGGAGACTAAAGCAAGAAAGACAATTTGCAATATAACATGAGAGTCACCTTGAACAGAACATTAGAACAACTGCAAGAGCTATAGGGTGAAGCAAAGCTATCGAATGGCTGTCACCTAGAAAACAATGTTTGGCAAGAGTTACTGTGAACAGCATATTAAACCTGAGTTGGTACTGTAAAACAGTAACACAAAAAACAAGCACAGTTGCATAGGAAACATGGAGGAGGTAAACAATTTATTCTTTCAATATGGGCATGGGAACGTTATGAAAATTGTCAACCCATTAAACCCACAGATTAATTTCTTACCACCCACACACAATACTAAGAGGTTGGGCCGTAAAATCTTCTCATAGCTGGCACACCAGTAAGCTAAAGATGCTGGTACAGGGATATTAACAAGATTTCTGATCAGAAATCAGTGCAGAGACTGCAGCTGACAAGATAATGAGGTCACTAGCACAGGCCCAGAGGTAGAGATAACTCCAGCCACACATTTCAGCATGCGAAACTCATGAGACACATGCAGCCACAGCAGAAACAAGTGAGAGGAAGCTAGTGCTGAATTCTAAACTCTGATATGAATAGTCACTAGCTACAAAACAAATTGGATTAACACTAATCTGGATTTCTCCACATTGCAGTGATCTTGCATGAGCTCAATCTTCTGAAGTTGCTAGTCAGCTGTGAAAAAATATCAGGGACATGTAGAAGGACAGGTGCAAGTGGAAGGAAAGACTATTATCACCTTTCAGGAACCACAGCTTAATTTCATTTTCCCAGCCCTTCACTGTCTGTTAAACCAAAAGGAAAATCTCAAGGAAAAGCAACAAAAAAGACAGCACCAGCAGTTTATAAGGCTGAAGCCCTTTCTCCATAGAAAAACAGAATGTGGTAGAGTTGTTCAAGTAGGAAAGAGTTAGTATTCCTTCCGTCACCAGATTCTTATGGAAGAAGAATGGCCCTGTAGGTTTTCTCCCTCTGGAGATCCACAGCAGAGCATAAGAGTTAGGTAGCAGGAGCAAAAGAAGACCTGTCTCAAGGCCCCTGGTGCTTGAAAAGGAAATGGGACAGAGGGAAGAAGAATTAAAGATTTTGTAGAAAGATCAGGTTGCCTCCTGAATCTAAATACTGTAACACTTTGGAAATACTGAAGTAGCTCATAAAATCAAGTCCATGGTCTGTTGCTTTTCCCCACTTACCACAGTTTGCTACATCTGTTTTCCAAGTAAAACTGAGTTCTAATTAACATGCCACAACACAGCTCAAGGCAGAAGAGATGGGAGTGAACAGAAAGTATTGAACAGAGCTGGTATGGGTACACATATCTAAGGATACCTTTATAGCTGTATTGTTCTCTTTTCATGTACTTCTCACCGACCCTTCTCTGTGGAGGCATCTGCCCACACAGGTAGCTGTTGCTAATTTATTTTTATCTCCAAGTAAATAATAATGTGAGACCAACACAGGAAATGCAACCTGTCTTTGGTTCTGCCTTTCAAACATGAAGATATCAATTATAATAAGATATTTAATTCCTGAAAAATTGTCATAGCTTCTTTTTGTTTGGAGATCAGGCATATTTGGGGTTAATGCAGGCTGTTTGATATGGGATTGTGTTGCAAGGTGCTAGGCAATTTCAGCTTTCCCTGTCTTTAATGCTGGAAAAAAAGCACTCAGCACCTACAAGGAAATTCATGGCACTTCACAAGGATTGGGCCAGAGTCAGAACATTAGGAGATAGTTTGCTTTCTAACATTTTAGGTCTGACTCATCGAGACTTGACATTTACAGCCTTATTCAAATATGAACATCTTCCAGAGTAATTAAAAGGGAACCATTTTAAAAGAGCTTTTTATATCAAAGAGAAAAGAAATAACTATGTGTTGACTGTCTAAAAGAAGTGTGACAAAGTCTAATTACATTTATTCAAAATGTAGCCCAAATAAAATGTCAAGATAATGGCTCTCTTTCAAATTTAGAGCTGCGTAAGAAATGTACAGGGAAACAGGCTGTAATAGATATAAACAAATCCAAGTCTGGATTAAATGAAAAGCTGTTACAAAAAGAAAGCACACCGTTTTCATAAAAGCAGCATCATGACAAATCGGGGGAAAATAAACATCGTTCTCCAAAAAGCGTAATGTACCTGGCCTTGAAGAGGGGATTTTAATACAGTTTCACTGACCGAAGGGCACAAGGACATGAGGAGTGAGGGATGAGGGGATGAGGAGAGTTTCTTAGAAATTATTAACCATCTTAAACAGCATGGATTTAAATGGCAGCAGAAGCACATTAACCTAGGTTTTCAGTCAAATTCAGCTGCTTGAGTTCACTCTCAGGATCCCCTGCAGAACTGAGCTCAAGATGCTAACTGAAGCAAAAAGCCAAATCGCTGTCTCTTCACTGAAGTAAGGATATACTCCCCAAAATGATTTCCATTGGTGAAGCAAAGAAAAACAAGGGCAAGTGAATGAAAAGGGCCCATCAGAATCAGGCCCATCAGGACAGAAATCCTGAGTGGAGAGGGAGAGCCATACCTATAGAAAAAAGAAGAAATTGAGTACAATTCCTTAACTGATTCTCTAGTCCCTCTTCCATATACCTTCTCCTTTCTCCCCCTCCTACCAGCTAATTTCATCTTCAAATCAGTTTCTGCCTGTCCTTATTTTTCTCTCCTCTCCCTTCTCCATTGGCAATTGGGTTCAATTTCATAGTTCATAACACTGCCAGTCCCCAAATACTTTGTGCTTTACTCTTTAGAGGCTCTGAGCCATTTTATATACTACAAATGAACACAGTATCTCCTCAGGGATTAATCCTGCTACCCTTCAGCTGAGAACTCTCCCACTGGAAGAAGTCATATTGCCTGTTTATCCAGAGAAACATTATAGAAATAGTGAGGCTATAACACCAACAAAAATAATTCTAGTGACATCATTATAGCATATTCTATTCACGACTGAAAGAAGTAAATGAAAAATCATTATAAAGCTGCTTCTTTCTACATACTCTAGATGACTCATCAAAACTGTACAAGCATGTTGGATACACCAGTATTCAGACAGCATCTCTGCAACATCACATAGCATAGGGAAGTTTTATTAAATCAAGGAACATGAGATCTCTGTCATGATCCCTGAATTCCAATTACAAGCTCACACTTAGTTCTGTAACTACCAGATGTCAAGTCAGAGCTGCCAAAGTGAAGGGGAACAGATGGCATAGACCCATTTAAGTCTGAGTTTTGAGAATGGGTTTGGGGGATTGCACAGAGGGGTTTTTTCTTGTGCCAAATAAAGTACTGGGGGATTTTTCAGCATCTATAGGAAAAAACAATTTCAGGACAAATAAAAGACAATCCAAAGTCTTGAGCAAAATTAGCAGATACTTAAACTCCAATAAGTTTCCCTCCAGAGGGACTTTTTATAGTAAATCCTCCTTTCTGAATAATTTTTTGATTTTAATATAAAAAAAATCTGTAAAACCTTAAGTCATTCCATAAAATCTCTTCACTCATACAAAGAAAAATATTAAAAAGTACTTTAAGACTGCAAATGAATCTTGGCTCTGAGTGTAGTTGAGAAATCTTGGACTGCAAATTAAAGAAGTTAAATAAACAGAAGTAATTGTATTTTCCCAGTGCCTGTGGAAGCATTCACATAGAAATCTTACATCTGACCTCATATTATGAGGTTAAAGGATTTTCAGTATGGGCAAAGTGGCAAAATAGAACTGTTTACTACTATTTCAAGTCCAAGGAAGAAAAAGTTTGAGAAATCTGCCCTCTGAAATCATCAAACTCTTCTTTACTGAGAAACAAAATCAAGAGTGATGCTGAGGATCTGATCCTTCTGTTTTTAAGGGAACTGCAGATGCCCAGCACATCTTAAGACTGTGTTGTAAGTGACTCTTGAAGAGCTTTTCATACTCCAATTTAGAAGTAACAAGAATTAAGGATGGCTTTTGACATGTAAGCAACTCCAGTATGAGAAACTGCATAGAGCAAATACATACTCTGAGAGGAGGCAGCCCACTACTCGCCAGTATAGTGCTGTTTTAGGAAGTGCCTCCTCAAAACATGGTACCTCACAAGATCATGGCATTTTCCCTAAACAGGCTGAGTTCTTTCCACTTGAAACTTGTTTCCCTTGAGACCTTTTCCATCTCTGCATGTCTGCATCATTGCTACACTGCAGTGCTTAACTCCTTAGCCATTATCCTAGAACAATGCTTGGAAATGGCTGTTTTGGCTTATGAGGCTGTGCAACATCAAGTGCTCAATGTTGCAAACTACACAGCACAGCAGGGGCAGATGACAAGAAACATACTTCTAAGTGTACTGATGAATAGGTCAATAAAATCATATAACCTGCTGTGAAAGAATTGAGAGGAAAGATGCACTGATGTACTGAAAATAAAACTGCCCAAGTTTCTTATTTAAACTCTAGGCCTAGTTTTATCCTGCTCAACTTTCAATATTTTCCTTGGAAACCTGGCTGCCCTATGCCATAACACTACATTCTGCAAGCAGTAAATCCCTCTGCATAATCCATTGCAAATCCAGAGAACAAGAAGCCATATAAGGGAAATCCCTCTTTTCAAGAGGGTTTGATTTGAATCCCTTCTTGCAAAGAAGGTAACCATGCACCCCTCATATTCTGGGCAAATTCTTCAGCTCTTGTACTTACATGCACTCATTCTTTAACAAAACAATTAAAAAGCTTCAAACAACCCCTCCCTTCTCATTCCCCAACCCCAGTCTAATTATGAGAGAAAGGAACAAGCTCTAGACTGAGAATACAAAAGAATGAGTTAGCCCACAAGAAAGATGTAGAGAATCATGCTATAGAAATACAAGCAGAACAAATAGATTTTTATTGCCTTTACCAGGGAAGTAAGGCAGTGAGCCAGACTGAGGAGTTTCTCAATCAATCAGCCCCCACTCATGGTTTCCTGCTGTAATCAGTGAAATAGATTTAGGACCAAAATCTCAAGTCCACTTGTTTACGTCCTCTCTGTTATCATTTTAGACCCTGTAGAATTTGACCTTAAGAAAGAAAAGCTGTCCTTTAAAAATGAGGGGGGCGGGGGTGGTGAATGATAGTATATCAAAGGTCTGAAACACAGAGATTAAATGATGAAAATACAACCTCCCTCTGGGGAAAAAATGGAGGTAGGAGAAGAGGGGAATAAATGAGCTAAATTAGCCAGCTGTAACACCAGATCTTTTTGTAAAGTAGCTAAGTTGTCTGTCATTTTATTTACCAAACTATCAGGCTACAGAGAATATCACACACTTATCAGCTATGTACATCTCAGTAACAAAATCCTTTCAAACAACTCTTCAAACTCTTTTCTTCATCAACATCTAAAAGTAATTATCTTTAACCAAATCAAGCAGCTCAAACAAAACATGTTTATCTCTACAGAAATAATGCTTATTAAAATGTGGAGATTTCAGAGAGGTCACCAATGAAGTACAGTTATAACTGAAACTGAACATCAGATGCATACAACCTTCAGCCTGTGCATAATGAAGGAACCAAATATATCAGCCAGCCACCTAGAGAGAGGAGAAAAAAAAAACAACACAAACAAACAAACCCCCATGACCACAAAACAGGAATGCAGTGGGAAAGCAAGTATACTTCATTACAGTCTGAAGACATTTCTTCCAATTTTTTTCCTGTCCTACCAATAAATGGTATTCCAGGAGAAGGAACAAGTTATTTACCTCATGCTCCTGCTCTCACCGTAAGGCAGTAGAGTTCTTTTTCTCAGTGGATGCCCAAATCCTTCCACATATTGGATGCACATTTTACACTTTAGATAACCACAGATTTGCCACATTTTGCACTTTAGATAACCAACTGCACTTACACCATGCCAGCACAAAAAGCACAAAGTCAGTAGGAGGAAAGCCAGTTGCTCTGCACTAGTGCCTGTGAGGCAATAAAAAGCCTTTTCTGTTCCTCTCAGTTCTGGCAAGGCTCATTTACTCCATGTCTTTTCCCATCTGGAACAATTTAACTGTACCTTGTTACCTCATTTTCCTCGCTTCTCTCCAAGTCTCATTGGCAAATATACTTTGTCCTTTGCCTTTCCCTTCTATTTCTCACCTGAATCATTCAAAGATTTGAATCTGCAGAGCATTCTGCAACAGAGTGGAGATTTTGCAGGAAGGATGAACAGTATCCAGTAGATTGTTCCCCAAAAGTGCATAGGATCCATTCATAACTACTGTTTTTCCCCCCCGAGTTGCTCTCAAAGTGGTGTATTTACACGCTGTCTCATTCTCAGAGCATACATATAAAGTCTCAGTCTAGCCCTAGAATGAATCCCACAAGACGTAATAAGAGTCAGCTTGAACAACTCATCTGCCTTAACCATTACAAATTAAGTTATCAGTAAATAACAAAAAAAACCCCTATTTCATCCTTAAACCTCTCTGATCTACAAGAGGCTTGCTCAGAATTATGGCCCTACTACAACAAAGAAAAAAGAAAAAAAACCCATTTTTAATAAACATTCAGCATGAAGTTTCTGGGTTCAGAATTTTTTTTTTTCCTAACATAAAATACATGAAAATACGGGTAGTTTTCTCCCAGTTTTGCACTGATTAGCTATCTTGAAGTTAATGAAGATATTCCTCATCCAGAAATATTAATCCCTGCACATGAATAACTTCATCCAAGGTAATAAATAGTTCTGTATTTGTAAAGCAACTCTTACATTCAAGTGTTTATAAATTCATATCCTATCCAGTAGCAACTAGATCCATAAATGGAGAAAAATCCATAAATAACTTTAGATTTATAAATTCTAAGGCCGTCAATGAAATTTCTCCAAATAAAAATGTTCACTGAAGGGTAAGATGACTACAGCAGATAATGCAAGATATTTTAACAAAATCTGCCATTTCTTTTCCTGGTCTCTCACTCAGTTGATCCTTTTGCTGCCAGAACAGTGAAACTGTGGAAAGTCCTATTTAACACAAAACATACAGTCTGCATCCAGGAAAGGATCATATTTTGGTTTGTCATGTTACGTGGCTCAAATAACTAAATATTATCTGCTTTTTCTTTTTCAGTCAAATTACATGGGTTTTTTTTTTTTCCATGAGATCAATAGTCAATTGTTCTTATTTTGTCAAAAATATGGCAGGAATGATTGAATGACAGAAAATAATTATACAGAACTAAAAGCATTAAATACATATATAAAAATTGCTGAAGAGCAATTATTAAGAAACACAGACTTTGAATTTCTAAACTCTAGTGCACTTGAAATTAACATTTTGCCTTGAAACTAGATATAACATACATATGTCTTTCTGCATGGAGTTAGAAGTTGTTGTTCACCTTAAATTATGAAACAAAGGTACTTCTGCTGAAAACAAAATGTGACCTTTTTCAGTTTTACTGATTGCCTTTGAAGAGAAATAAAATGTCACTGTGTCTCATGAAGTTTGCTGTAACTCATGCAAATCGGAAAGATATTTCTTTCTCTCAGTGGGAGACTAAAGTCTAAGCAACCTGCAGTAGACCATAATAATAATTTAAAAAAAAAAAATGTTTTACTTATATAACAAAGTTTTTTGGATGCTGGGTGAAAAAAGGCACTCAAGAACTGGGTTTGAGTAGCCTTCTAATACTCTAAAAAAAAAAAACAACCAAAAAAAACCCAAAAAAACCTTCCCCAAGTTACAAACTCCTTAGCGCATGTGTTGGGGATAAGTTCTACCCCATATCTGCCTGAGTATTAGCTGCTTATTCCTGCATATCCTATTGAGGACTTGGTTTGACTCTTGCTTGTTAAAACCCAGCATGAAGCAGACCAAAGCACAACAGCAGCCAGCATCTCAAAGCTGGTTTTAAGCAGGAAACTTAAATAGATTCAAATATATAAAAGCCTGCCATTTTTCATAAACAAATTCCTTGCTGTGTTTACAATGGAAATTTCTGACACCACTCTACTCAACACAGATTTTACTCTGTGCAAAAACTCACACAGAACAAATAACAAATGCTAGCAGGTACCATCAAGTGATTCTTCGTGGAATTTATTTCTTCATTATTTCTACTAGGTACTCCAAGAAACAGAAGTGACGTCAAGGTATCAATAACCTCTTGTAGCACCAAGATGGAATTCAAGATGAAAAGCAGAACCATGATCTTAAAAGGCATGCTCTTTAAAGGTTGGAACTGATAAAATAAATACATTTTTCTCCCTTTCTTTCCCCCAGGAAAGTTTTATTCAACTATCTTAACTAATTACAGGAAAATTGTAATCAAACTACTGCATTCAATTTACTTAGAATAAAGCCTTTCATTCTGATTCAGTTTGTAAAAGCTGGAATTTTTCTATTTCCAAGTTGGATGGCTGTTTTCCACCAAACAGTGGAGTGTATTTTGTTGTTGTCACCATGTTTTTTTCAATTTTTTTTTACCTCAAGGAGAATTTCAAGTAGAAAAGGATAAAATACAGAAACCAGTTATGTAACTTCACAGCTTTCTCAGCAGTTCCATTCTACTACATTGACATTATTGTCAAAGTTTAAAACTTGCAGAGGTAAAAAAGACAAAGGAAAAAAGAGAAAACATGAAGATTCTGGACTTTTTATATTTAATTTCGTGAAGAAGAAAAAACAAATAAACACCAAAAGGAATTAAAAATTATCTATAAAGCTTATTCTTTTTTCCCCCTCACACAGAGTTTCAGAGAGAAAAAACACAAACAAACTTTGTTCAGAAAATGTGATCAGCTCTGAACAGAAGGTTTAGATGTGGAGTATACTGAGCAAATATTTCTCTGTACCACATATGATCCAAACAGAGACAGTCTTCCTTGATGAAGTTGCCATTTTAAAGTTTCCAGCTAGAGGGTGCCCAAAGAGGTAGAATTAGTTCTTTCAGCTTTTGTTCTTAGCAGTCTCGTTATTCCTCTGCTGACCTTTGTCAACACGGTACCACATGGAAAATGCTGGAAAACTCCAGCCTTGCCCTAAGAGAGCTCACATGCCTACATGGCACAGCGCACACCATGTGAAGATGGTCACGAGAGTCCAATTGCATTACCATTCCCTTTTGCCAGGGGTAAACCGTCAAGTTCAACACACTATGTCTGGTTACAAGCCTCTCTTGTTCAGCTTGAAAGCACACTGCATCCTCACGTGCAGAAACACTATGCTCTCCCTAAGGCTTTACCGTGAAGTTCCTACTACTGAACATAGATTCTGGAATGGGAAAATTATAGCAGACATGGTGACTTCATACTTACAGCCTGATTCCTTTCACCTCATTTTGCATAAGCTCCACTGACTCACGTTGAACATGATAAATGTGATGTGTTAAACACTTAAAGGTTTGCAGGACTGAGGACACTGAACAACACCTTGAGGACTGAACCTCTGCCTCTTAGCCTCTCTTGTACGAGTGTTTATTTAAAAATTTCAATGGGTCAAAGCAAAAATGAAAAGTTTTTGCCAGTCCTTTATTTCTGATTTTTTCATAGCTTTATCTTAAATAGTAAAGGCAGTTCTACCATTGTAAAAACATGTGTACCATGCTAGTTTATATTAGTAGTAAAAGAAATTTTTCCAATACAACTTCCATCTGTTCTAGAAAGGTGGGCAGTGGACACATCAGCAAATGAATCCTGACAGACAGATGAACCAGGGCAGCCCTAACCGTAATCTACATTTACAGATTTACAAGCCTTTCTAAAGAATTAGCAATAAAATAACTACCATAAATCTTAAACTAATAGTTTACCTACATTGCACGCTAGCATATAGCTCAAGATCTCCAAACTAGCCACTCACATCAGTATCAGATACAGCCTAAGCACCTCAAAGCAGAGCAAATGAGCCACCAGGAGCTCTGTGCTTGAGTAGCATGAGCTTCAGTATACTTGTAGATCCCAGTTTAACACTTGTGCTTATCATTTGTATGTATTTTTTTTAAAGGATAATAAGTTTTAAGTGTAAGTTTTTTCTTTAAGATCATGTATATAGCCAAAGTAGCAAACAAAAAGGTTTTAAATCCATCAGACATTTTACCATTGCTGAAGGTCACGTTACCAATAACTAAGAAACAGGAAAAACATCATAAAGTTATGTGTGGTCACATTACTCTTCTATGTGCTTTGATCTGTTTGCAAGAATGATTTATAAAACTGTTAGAAGCTGCATACATTAACTAAACTATCCCATTATAGCTTTCATGGTGGTAACTAGTTATCACTAGTGGTAGCAACACAGTTAATGAGCAACTCATGATTGAGTATCAATATGTCACCAGACAATATTTATTCAACCCAGTCACTTGGTCCTAAGCATTTTCAGTTCAGAGGCAACATAACATTGTGTTCACTCTTTCCTTCATTAAATGTCTTTGTGAAAATTTTCTGCTTTTCCTGTTACTGTCAGATAGTTGAGTATCAAAAACTTTTATCACACTACCAATTATACTTCTTATGATAACTTTTGTTTTTTCTAGTACAAATGCTTTTAATTCTCTATAATTTAGAAAATCCATCTCTAAACATCTGCAATGAAAAGATAATGCAACTAAATTAATGGCAGCTGGAATCTTTATACATAGCAAAGAATATCTGAGCCTCTCTGCCAGAATTTCAACCCCTTTTTATCTAATTGTTTGTTCTTCTTGCATTTGTCCCTTCAGCATAACAATTAAATGCTGCGTTCTCCTAGGCAGTCTGATCAAGTGTTGATTGCCCTCAGCTGCTTTAATTGGGAGAGAAAAGGAGGGAATAAACCTTGAAAAATGTGTTGGTTTCACTTATTCACAGAGGATTACATTGGGAGACAGTGTGGATCAACTACCTTCAATAACACCCTTTTAAACACCAGTGTGAATCACTACTAGGAGAAGATCAGAAATTGTCATCCTCTAGCCTTCTCCCTCACCCCCCCCTTTTTTTCTCTAAACTGCAACTGGTCCACTGGGATCAGATCATCCCTTGTTTTAAGGGAGTAGCTTGAATTATAAAAATATTGCTGTAGTATTAGGAATGTACCTTACCATCTTAGCACTTCCTCAAGCACATTCCTGGCTTCAATTTTAATATGACCCATAATCCACTGTTTAACCTGATACACATGTCCACTGCACACCTTTCTAGAATAGATGGAAGTTGCATTGGAAAAAAAGTACTTTACTACTACCCTAAGTGGGAAGAGTAGCAGACCCACAGATGAATGGCTTCTCAGAACCAGACCTACAAATGAAAAAAGCCCTTATTACTCTTACAGCTAATGGACATTTTTCCTTAGTTTGCAAGAGCTTAAACTACAAGAACCCACAATTTTTGCTTCAGAAAACTCAGATTATCACTGCTTAATACTATTTCCTGAGCCTTCTCTGACTGCAGGCAGTCTGCATCAGAAAGGAAGTAGAGGCTAAGACTTTTACTACAAACTGATACTTAACATTTACAGCCTTTGCTTAAGGCTCCTGTGCCCCATGCTGTGGAAATATACTTTAATAAATGTTTTATCTGCTACTCTGGATGTCTCCTTTCTGCCCAGTTAAATGAGTAAGCATACAAGCCAAAGAAATGGACAAATAAAAGAGACAAATGCTTTCCCCAACATTTAAAATTGTAAGATTAGTCCATACTGCCTTCCATTCAGAAGTTATAAAGAGAAAATGAATTGCAGGATGTATTTGAAGCTCTCTGTTGTAAGTTGTGCTTTACAGGCATATCTGCAACAACTGTATAATTATGCTGTCTGTATAATTAAGTTCCCTCGTGGCATACCTCCCAAACCAGCAATTTTGCATCAACATTTGGTGCATTAGTATGTGTTGAATCCATACACACTCTTACAATCAGGTATTGCGTTTCTGCTGGAAAGCAGTAAAAAGCAGTTTCCTAGAACACTTACCAGCGACAGGCAGTAGTATGAGCACATTTACTCTGTTTCAAACCTAAAGCAAAGGCCTCAGCTTAAATCACCTTCACCATTTTCCCTGGGCCCTAGACTTCACACAGACAAGGCAGGGAGTGGTGTGCCCAGTCCTGAGCTGGAAGCCTTGCCCATCCTCTCAGCTGTACTGCCTGACCCACATGCGACTTGCCACTAGTGCCCTTTGCTGCATCTCAACGTCTGCTCTGCACTAACTGGCATAGTAGGAGCGAGTATAGCGTGGACCCCTCTCTGCTCTTTAGCACAATTACCGTCATCTTCATTTAGCATCTATTTAAGCATGGAAAAGGTGAGACAAAACCAGCAAATGCTATTTAGCTTTGACATCAGACTGACAATACTTCTACATAAACTGGCATATAGAATTTGAAATTTATGTTGAACCAACTGAAAATGAAACAACCCTGAGACAGGGATACAGCAGTCAAGGTAGGTAACAAATGAGAAAAACAGAATCACAGAGAATGTTAACACTTGCATGACACCAGGCATCTGTGGGGTTTAGTGGACAGTAAAGACATGTACTTTTGCAGCAGGCAGCCATATTATGGCTTCTCTTGGCTCTGATCCATACAAATTAAGACTTTTTAAGTGTACCTATTTCTAGTTTTATTTGGTTGTTATTCTTTACTAATCTAGTTTTATGATTCACTTGAGTGCCTGCCAACAAATATATCTTCAGAGGCATCTGGTGTTGTGGCTTGCATCTGACATGATCAGAACACCTCAAATGCTGGCTTCAAAGTGTATTTTCTTTTTATTTGGATAAGAATTACAAAAAGGGATGGGCAAGAGCAAACTTTTTACTTCTGTGTTTCTAGTTTTGATTTGCTAGACTATTCCCCAAACCTGCCAGCAAGAGCTGCAACGATAAATCACAATGAGGAGAGATGGTCCTTGTTTGATTTTTCGGGGTTTAGCTGAAGAGATACAAAGTAGTCCCAGGAGTAATTTTTCAACCTGTGCATGTATTCCTTTTAAAGACCATACGACTACATTTGGTCAAGTGGACGGACACTCTAGAAGCACTCCTTGGTCAGCTCCTACTCTTTCATATTCTTTTTATACTGAAAAGAAGGTAGAAAAATTCATAGGAGTCATCCTTTTGAAGACAATTATCAGTTAGCTGATGGAGATATTTAGAAAGCATCTATTCCCTCTGCCCATATAGGGACACAGTCAGCACATCTGTACGCCAGAAAGGTCACAAGCAGCTGTGAGTAATTGCTAATATGCCCAAAACTCCTCTAGACTACTCTAAAATGAAGACAGCACAACTGGTGTACTCAAGATAGTTTAAGACAGTAGACTTCAGGAGGACACTGTGGAACAGCACTGGGGTGTATTTATAGCTTCTACCTCTGTCATCTAACAGAAATGGTACCAAATCAAGTTCCTCAGAATCAAACACCTGAAGTTTTAGCTTTATTTAGTCAGATACAGTGAGACTTTAATATTTCTGAAAGGCGTCATCTACACAGGAATTAAAGGTGATTTTAATTAGCCCATTTTAAATTAACATATTTACTTATTCCAAATATTCATTCTAATAAATGTTCTGCTGCATGCAAGCCTTCAGACATAGGCTTGATGCTGACTGACTTCATCTGGACTCTACTTGCTCTGGTGAAACTCTTAATCACTGACATATTTATCGTTGGCAAGGAGCAAGGGAAGGGAACAGAGATTCTTCTCACGTATAGGACGGGCATGTGAGCGAAGGGTGTAACAAGAACAGCAGCAGAGCAGCTCACCTTATAAGAGATGCTACAACTTGTATCATCAAAAAGGTGCCTCACCACACAAACAGGTTTGTGCATTCACAGCTTGGCTTGCCCATCCCCTCTACAGCATTGCCATCCTCCTCCCTGAAGGACATCGAACCATCACCCCTAATCATTAATATATTTGACAAGTTTCACTGTAGAAATCAGACTGAATATTTCATGAATTTTCCTGGCTGTTTTTTGCTTTAGTAAAGCCAGGAGACCAGAACTAGAGCCTCTGCTTCTTCAGTTCTAAGAACAGACCACACCAGGAAGAATTGAACTGCAAATAACATACCTTCTTTCCTTAAGTAAAATGGAGAATAAAACCACAAACTCATTTTATTTGACTTACGTTCAGTGAACAAATGTAATTATTCTAGTGTAGGTTTGAGATGCATGTTTTCGTCAGTGCCATGCACATTCCAACAGGCAGACAGAAAAATAAGCACAACAGTCATGAAGTTTAAGACAAGATATGCTTCGCAATAGCTGAACTCCCTAACTTGTTTTGTAAAGAAATCGGACAGGATATTCTACTCATGGGGCTCGTAGCATAACTGCACGGATGTGCCAGTTGTGTCATGCTCCTTTTGCCTCCTGTGACAGAAAAGTCAATAGCATTATATCTTATCATCACCTTCTAATATAGTCTGCGCACCTCAAAATTCAGGACAACCTTGGAGTAGATGGACAACAAGCAGAATAGAAAGGTCAATAGTCCTCTACAAAACAGTAAGTCAATCATCTTTGTCTGGACACACTGAGTCAATTGCCCTTGGGCAACACAAGGAAAAACTAGTGCTTGGTTTGTTATCCCTCTTCATTAAGCACCAGGGCTGTGCTATTCCAGGACTGCAGAGTCAAGTTCAAAAGGGATAAATAGGTATTAAAAAAAAAAAAAAAAATCCACCAAAACCACCAACTTTTTCTTGATAGGAATCTTCAATCATATTTAAAACAAACAAACAAAAAAAAAAAAAAGAAAGAAGGAGGCAGAGAAAAAAAAATCATCCGGCTATTGGTTACATCACTGATAGATCATTTTATTTTCATAGAATCATAGTATCATTTAGGTTGGAAAAGACTTTAAGGTCATCAAGTCCAACTGTAAACCTAGCACTGCCAAGTCCACAATTAAACCATGTCCCTAAACATCACATCTACACATCTTTTAAATTCCTCCAGGCGTGGTGACTCAACCACTTCCCTGGGCAGCTTGTTCCAATGCTTGACAACACTTTCAGTGAACAAATTTTTCCTAATATCCAATCTAAACCTCCCCTGGTGCAACCTGAGGCCATTTCCTCTTGTCCTAGCTCTCGTTCCTAACCATTTAGCCTGGTTTGTATTTTCAGCATCATAGCAAATCATAATTCTGGTAACAAATAGTGACACCAGTAGCACTGTTTGAAAACAGTGAAAAAAATTCAGATATCAAGGTTCCTTAAGGAAACTTAATTCAGAAACTTCTTTTCCCTCCCCCCAACTCAGACGCAGTAATGGAATAGATTTCAGTATTTATGTTACAGTAGGTATGTTAGGATAAACTATTACACAGAGGTTAACAGCTGTGCTGAAACATTTGACATGTCCTTGATATTTTTCATTCAAACTAGACAACCAGAAAGAAGTAATTATGGTAGGTAATTTTTCTTTAAAACAAACAAACAAATTTTTATAAATAGGAGTGTCTGGGAGCAAGTTGAAGATCATTAAAAAGATTACAGGGCAAAAATCATGATCCTAGTAGAGCAACAGTAATACAGATCTCTCTAACCATTCCCTGCTATTACAAGTGGAAGCTGAAAGTGTGATAGCCAGAACAGGTATATTAGTCAGATTTGAGTATTTGCAGTTGCTGCAACTTCCAGAGCCAGTACCTTTAAAAGCTGTTTTTCTGTTTCAGCTTCCTTTTTTTTTACAAATCTTTAGATAAAAGTCAGAAAAAAATTATGAAAGAAGAGTTTTCAACAGGTTTCAGATCCTGTCCCTTGCTCACCTTCTGGCTTTGCTGTTCAATGTTGTTTGTATAATCCTTGGGCACACTCTGTTATGATATACATCAATCTTGAAAATTCAGTCCCTATCATAACAGCAAGTACTAACAGGCTAATTGACCTGTCACTCCCATGGGCTTCTTTGATCACTGAAGCTGTATATATATTCTGCCACGTTCAAATTTAACACTGAAATAATTTTTTTATTGCCTTTTGATATTTATCTAGGTTGATGAAAACAAAATAAATTGCTCAGTCAGTAAAAATCATATAGAACTAAAAAAACTTGTCTGTGACTTGCAATACAGCTTATTGGATGGTTGTGGAGTTCTATTAACAGCTATGAAATTGAGGGGGCTTATGCCTTGTTTGCAATCCTTCTCTCTTATCTAATGTGAGTCAGAACACATTAACCATTAACCCATTTATTAAATGACCTCTTTATCAGAAAAGTGACTGTTTTCTCCCAGAAAAAAAAAAAAAAAAAATCCCAAACCACTACCTAGCTATTGCTGTGATTAGCCAGAATTAAGTTAATGATACATCAGATGGAAAAAGGTTGTACAGTGTTTTCTGCTGTGTAGTTCAAACTGAAACCCTCCAGCCTAACTCAATCCACAGATGAGGAAGTCATAAATACCAGGTTCTGAGTTCAGAGCATCCAAGGCAGAGCTCACTCTGCTCACATAGGAAAAGCCTCTAAACAAGGAATACAGCAAAGAGATGGAAAATGCCCCACCGAAATCCATCTCCATGTTTCGGTCAGTTAGGCTCTGCTTTGCACACACGGCGACAAATGTGTAATCAGCTTTTATTGATCCAGGCACCTACAATACAACCCTGCAGCAGTTTGGGACTTACTGCATCTCTTGAACCACAGCTCCAACTGGAGCTCCGCTAACTGGATAGGAAGTTCCAGACGTGTAGGGACGTTAGAAGTAATGAAAAATAATTATGCTGCAAAAGTCAGTTGCAGGAAGCGTTATGGTGTTTCTGTGCCATCCAAGTATCCCTTCAGCACCAAGACCACCCAGAAGGTGAGAAAGACATCCCTTAAGTCTTACAGCACTCCCTTAGTGCATCACAAAGAGCAGCCAGTAAGACAGAGATACAAGACTTGGGGAGCCTGGTGTTTATTGTGCCAAATCCCAGACATTCCATATGGCTTTTGTCATTCATCCAGAGCTAAGGGTGACAAAAAGTCTCTATTAAAGCATGCAGCTAAAGATTTTACCAGAAAGGAAACTGAGACAGAAGCAGAGTTATCTGTAATCTGGTGATGATGGTCATAAACTACCTTATGCAACTTTGTACAGGAGAGCTACATAAGAGGCTGTGCAGTGACTTGCCTCAAGACAAAAAATTGAAGGTTCTGGCTATGGGGCAATAGGGTTCAGAATGGGCCATTTCCTGAGCCTGTGTCCCAACAAAAGTTCACTTTTTTTCACTGGAAGAGCCGCTTCCACAGAACATATCTTCTAGCAAGAAGGTCTGCCTGTTCATCCCCAGCATCTGCCTCGGTGTTCCCTACTGTCTCTGGTGGTTTTCCTGTAACTGCAGGTTATTTCTCCTCTCCCTGTTCACAGAAAAAAATCTTCCCTATCACTTCATCCATCTCAGATAGCCCTCTGGTGTCTCTGGACTTGCCTCCTGTCTCTCAGCCTTGAGAAATCATCTGGTACCTTGAGCTATGTGGCACTTGAGAGGTTCACTGAACACTTTCTCTTCTTGATTGTCAGAATATTGTACTTTAACCAACTGAAATGGGCAATTTCTTTGAACACCTGTGCTTGCCAGCATCCACAATATGAAGAACTTTCTAGTTTGCACACTCTATTAGTCAGGTGGGCAGCTGTCATGCTGAACTCAGGCATATTGCATAGCTACTCTTTTAAACTCCATTTCACGCTAACGGGTCTTGTGGCCACAGCTTTAAAGAGTACATGGCCAAGATATTTATTCACAGCGCTATCAAGAGTGACATAGATGCTGAAGACAGGCAAATAAGTAATTAATTGCATGCAGATCCATTAATACTAGAGGACACATCCTTGGCCTGTGTCCTCAGTCACCAAAGTAAAAAAGTGCCTACCCACAAAATCCAAGTGAATGGATGTAACATATTGGTCATCTGTGACAGGTTAAGACCAGGAACAGCAAGGAAAAATACTGCACAAGTCCCCCAAGTAAATGAGCAAGACTGAGGTCAGCTGCTACAAGTCACTGGAATGTTCCTCCCCTGACATTCTGGAGGAGACAGCCAGCTTCCCTGATGTGAAAGGGACAGCACCCTGGTCTTCAACAGGTAGGGCCAACTCAAGCACTTTATGAGTCTAAGAATCTCACTCTTTAACAGACTCAGAGGCCTCTGTTCGATAAATGCTGCTTTTCAGTGAGTGCCTGGCATACTAAAGGTTAACAGTGTTGGTGTCTTGTTAACGACAACATGCAATTTCCCTATCTGGAGTTTCCTTATTGTTGGAGCATAGGATATTAGGGAGGAGAGGGTGGGTGGACTTGTACTGATTAATTGAATTAATTTCCAGCTTAATTAAAATACATTATGTACTACATATTTTATTACAGAACTATAGAATGACATGCCCTCAACAAACACGTTTCTATTATAAGATTTCCTTCATTTAGCGTTGGCACAGCTAGCTTCTGAATGCAATGTACAGACAGGCAGGACTTGCTGGGAGGAAGAAGCGGGAAAGCCGACATGAAAGGTGCTGTGCCTGGCACGCTATGGGACGATCCAGTGTGCCACTGGCTTCAGGAAGAAAACTGAACAATGTGGTTCATTGTAGGACTGACTGAGAGCAGAAGCCAGTGTCACGCTGCTTACTGGTCCCTCTGCCAGCCTGCTGGCAGTCTTGTGAGGCTACGGCATGGACAAAATATTAGGGTGCTGGCTGTCTCCTGGCTACCAGGTAATCTAAAATCATGATCCCACTCATATTTTGAGTACCAGCCGTGCTAAAGGTGAAACAGTCAATTACTAGAGACTTGTGCTAAAACTGCACTAATTCCTCATGAGCAGAATTTGAACCCTTCACTGCTCCAGCTCCCCAATAAAGCAGATATATAGTTTTTCTGGAAGATGGTTTCACATTCATGATTTCTGACACAGTACCACATACATACTGAGGTCATGACTCTGTTTCACCATCTCCATTAGCAACATTAGCATCCTCACCACATTATGAAGTCTGGATTTGAGGGAATCACTTCCCCTCCCAACTCTCTGTCCTCTGGAGATTTTTTTTTTTTTTTTTTTTTTTTTTTTGGTGCGCCAGTTGGATGCAGGCCAGAAAAGAAGACTGGAAAACAAAACCATGGTAATTTTATACTGTTAGAGCCTGAAAGCATGAAGGAACTGAACATTGCTGCTCCTGAGCATCTAAAACCAGGGAACAAGTGCTCTATCTATGTGATTGCAAAGCAGCCACAGGCACACAGGTAGGAGATCAGGTGGCCTGAGCAACATGGGAAAGCAAATGGAGATCTGCCAAAGCACCATGCAATGCAGGCAAATATTAGCATGCAATAATAAATCACAAGGTGGAGTTAACTGCTGCTTCCAAGCAACACAGTATGGCATCAGTTACTATGTTATGAGTGAATTGCCCAGTGCAGACAAGATTTTTTTATTTAAAACAATTCAGTAGAGGATAAATTCCATTGTGTAGACAAGCCCTTAGACTAGAAGTAGCATGCCAAAGCCAAAGAACTGAGAATCTCACCCTGACCATTTTAGTGGAGTTATTCTACAGCCTTTTGACATTCAGCACATATTCTTTTCTAAGTTTAGAGGCAGTAAAGAAATACCTCGTACATGTCACAACCTGACAGCTGTGCAGGTGCAAAGATGAGTCATAGAAATATTATTCAAAAATTTTAGGCTTCCATCTAAGTACCACAAGCTTGACCCTCCACAGCGTCGCATACTGCGATTATTTAGATGCGTATTCAACTAAATGCTACCAAATACTACTGGATACTCTCTTCCCATGCAGATGTGAAAAACTGAATGGGCAGGAGGCAGGGAACAATCAGGGCCCTGTACACTTGAATGCCTGTGTCAAGAGAACGCATCCAGAACTGGTTCTGCTTTCACAAAATATTTAGGATTCTGTTTCATTTCAAGATCCATTGCACGAGAGTTGAAAATCCGAATGTAATTATTGATACTGTGCAGCCATCTGAAATTTAAGAACAATAATGTTCTAAAGAGTTGGTGTCAGTCTTTCTTTCACTTTAGTTGTTAAAGAAGCAGTAATTAACACCATGTTTGCCCACATAAATCACAAAGCACATCCCGTAAGAACACCAGAACTTTTAATTCAGACCTTAAATCACCGCTTGCAGTGCTTATCTGTTAAACACAGGCTACCCAGAACACAAGAGCAACACAGTAACTGTTGACACCACAGGAACAGCACGCATATAAATGCACATGAACGTGTTCTTGAGTAGTGGGACAAATTCAGTTCTGCGGCTGCACAGATCACATTTAATACTTCTTATTACATAACTGAGAATATGCAGAGGAGAGAATAACTCTGAGACATACAAAGCATTAGATCTGAATGATAATCCAGAAGGTGGGTGGGTTGCAAGCTGGAGTTCTGCATTAGCAGTAGGATGCAATATTTCTGTGCTTTTTTCTCTTCTTTTTCAGCTTCCATAACCTTAACTGTTTACTTCAATCTGCAGTTCTGACCCAAACCATCTCCCCTAAGGCTACATAAAGTAGCCAGCTAGGCAAAAAAGGACAGTCAGATTTTAGCCAAACATTTGCCTAATGAAGCTAGATTACCCAGAGTTTTGCTTTACTTTATGCTTTTCACACACAGAGTAGCTATTCCATGTAGAGGCCCATCAGAAAGACAACAGCTGCCTTCTGTAAAACCAGAGAAGCTTCCTCCAGCATCTACTCATTGCCAACAACCCCTCACTTGCTGCTTTTTGACTGTCACTCAAAACTCTACATTTTAATATTAAGTTTTGGTTCTACTAAAAATACAGTTCAAAGGCCTACAGCTATCCTGCAGACTACAATGTGGTATAAGGATCTGAGCAAGCTTGAAATGAGAAAGCCTGAGTATCAGAATCTGCCCAGACATGGCCACATGATGCTTAGCAGAGGATAATTTATCCTGCTTCTGAGAAAAGTAAATTACCCATGGTAAGCCTTGTGCTGCTGCAAGCAAGATTTCTACAAATACCCAAGTTACCTCATTTACAGCTAGGGTGGACATCTATAAACAATACTGAAAGCTGCAGAGTCTCAGACTCAGCTGCTTTTTCCTTGGATAGATTATATATCAACAATATCTAATTGCCACAGGAAAACACGAAGGCAGAAGAAAGCTTCCATCATTAAGTATTCAAATCCGTAACAATTCTGTGGCATGCTCAAGCCAGGTCACTCCAAGAACTCACAAGCAATGAATTGAAATTTTGCTGTTGAGCTGTTAAAAACAACAGTTGTTAAAGACCGAAACTGCAAGCTGGCTTCAACACTGCTGTCCTCTTGGGGAAGAAAAGTCATGATACTACTTAATAGATTTACTTTGAGGATTGAACTCTCCTCCTAAAGTCTGCCCATCCCAATGTGACATTTAAACAGTAAATGGACTTTCACCAAATACTTTTTTCAATCATGTAGCCTTATGATGCTACTTTCAGTAACTGAGAAAGGTAATTTTTATGTAACTACATACATCCACATGCATATATATATCACATACACACACATATATTTATAAAATGAAAGAGACTGCAGTTGCATCCATAAAGGCCAGTTGCTGCAGAAGTCAGCAACAAATGCCGCAAATGGCACAAAGACAACTGTACTGAAAAGTAAGCAACTAGTTGCATATTGATGCCAGAATTCAAGGATACCTTTGTACAAGGGTGGGGTTTGTTTCATTTCATTTTTTTTAAAGATGCTAAGTTCTCTTGTCAGTTTGCTAAGATCTTGCAAATTCTACTATGCATTAGAAAGGATATGTTCTCAAACACTAAACACCCACATTGCCAACTAGGAGATATTTTTCAGAAGATAGTGTCATCCTCACTAAAGAAAATACCAGCAACTGCTACATATCGGGGACGTTAATACTGTAAGGTATTATGCAAGGTATTGTAATATTTGCATTTGACATTGTTTAGAAGGTCTTCAGAAACTGAGTGGGATTTTCAGAAGTGATTATAGTTTGCTCAACTCTGCTGTCTCCAGATGAAATTAATTATACCACTGGCTTTATTCATAGCAGAACTAAATGGATGTTAAGGCTTCTTGAAAATCCTTTAGAGCTTTTCTTGAATAAAAAACTTACCATAATTTTGACATTTGTTGCTGGCAATGAAGATTGTAAGAATCCCCACAGTCATTTCATTACATTATAGCTTGAAATACTCAGAAAAACAGTCTCCTGGTTTTGCTATTCTGGTAGGGTAAGACAAACATAAGCTTAATTTTTTTCAACAAATATTGCATCTCCACTGGTTTGGTGACTGCAATAATCAGGTAAGAGTTAACCAAGGAGTTGCATCAGCTTGAGTTACTTTTGGAGAGCTGGAGCAAAAAGCCACTGGATGAAGAGGGGCTGTAATCATGCAGCATATGGAGGTTATGTGTTCTTTGATGCTTTCCTACAGCTTCTTCTTCAAGGAGATTAAAGGCATGGAGAAAAACTCCTGAACAGGAAATCTTAGGCAGAAAGTTTAAACAGAACTTGGAAACGGTTGAAAAGCTGCACCACGGAAAAGAGAGAGTCTGCAGAGAAGCAGATTGTAACTGGGCAGCAAGGACCTGCCTAAGCTTGCAAAGAATAGACAAATTTAGATAAGACTGTGTGTGTCTAAGGATTTGTTATTTTAATCTTTTTGCTTGCAAAACTCCAATGGAAAAACAAATCACATGCTGCTCTGTGCAAGCAGTTCCCTGTGACTGTACATGGTGGCTCATGGCAGCTCCAGCAGCAGGAACCAGAGCTATTGCTGACAAGCCAAAAGCAGGTCAAGCAGGTCAGGGAAAAAGGGGGTCACAGTCATAAAACCCCACAAAGAATAAAGGGCATGCCTAGACCTGATGCTAACAGGACATACTCGGAGGAGAGAGGAAAGGTAGTTTCACCTGATCTGCTTTACTGGAAGGCACACCCATGAACGCCATGGGAACCTTCACAGGGCAGCAGAGGTTAATTACATTTCATTTTTCTAATCTTTCATTTCATGTAGGATTTTACCTTTCAGATGATTCCTTATGACAGTTCCCTTCCAAAAAGTAAATGCTTCTTTTGCCCTTAAACCAAGGGCCATATTTCTAGTCAACCAAGATAACAGATTTTCTTACTGTCTGTTCTTCACTGAGGCAATGGCCTGCAGTTACAGAAAGCTGCATTCTTTGTCCCTGTTTTGAAGCCACCAATACTCCAGATCAAAAATAAACACAGCAGGACTGGAAAGCAAAGCAACCATGCTACAGGTGGCACCTCCCTGGTGGAAGCTCCCATCACCCTACACTAAGCACTCCTTCCAGATATGTGGCCTGCTGCTAGGGATGAAGTCATTTGACGTGTTTATCATCACTACCTGGAATTTCACACACACCAGTGAAGTGGAAGGCAACAAAGAACATTAAACCATTTGTACTCTTGTCTCCCTTTCTGTCAACCACAAGTTTGCATTGATAACTTGACAGTTCAAAGTATCTTGTTACAAGCAAGAGCTGTCAGTGTTCATCATTGCTAGGAATGAGGCAAGTTTTAATGTCTTCAGTTCAAGATTATCATCTTTGGCATATTTGAGAAGGGAATTCAATCCAATGTGTAACACGGCTAATGCAAGGCAGGCCAATCCAGGAGATGTGATGTCTTTTTGGCATACCCATGCAACGGAATTAACAGAACTTGAGAGGGACTGACATGCAGCTAGTAAAGACACAAACAAGGAAGATGTCCATAGCCCAAAGGACTAATATAAGATCTTAAGAGAATGACATGAAGATAGGGAAATGTACAAATATAACATTTAAAGACATGTTATATATATTTATAGCATAAACAATTGCTTCTAGTGCATAATACTACATACAAAAAGCAAAAATATCATTGTATGCTATAAGGAAACAACACCTTGGATTCATGTTGGTGGAACCTGTTGCTGCTGTGTGGCCAGCATTGTATCAAATGTGACTTTTACTCTTTCCCATATTGTCTCTACGAGTCCTCCCTGAGAGGACAGCAAATATCAACTGGAGTCCTTGCAGTACCAGAACTGGTCACTGAAACAAAGCAGTCAGCAGGGAAAGACCAGCAGCCTAAAGATTCCCTCTGAGGGAGACAGGAACAAATACTCTGCAGTTTTTCAAAAGCAGGCCTGTTCCTTAAATAGCAGCTGGACTGTGACAAAGAGGTATCTGCCAACGTGCAACATCACTTACCTTTTCCATTTTCCATAAATTGTTTGGGGTTTCTAAAAATTAGTCTAACATCAATCTGGATATTCTTCCTATATGAATATGAAAAACTTAAGGGAAAGGGGAAGACAATCAGAATGTATTTATTTAAATTAATATATAAGTACGAAAAAATAAAAACTAACTATTGCCCAAAATCCTTAAATTAATTCTTAAATTAAAAAAGCTCCCAAAATTTAAAAACATCTAACAATAGTTTAATCTTAGCCTGGAAAGACAGTGCCCTCTGGTGATAAAAATGCCCTGTTATCTGAAAGTATGAAGTTAATCTTCTAGGCAGCACTAGACTACCCAATTTCCAAAGCTTTGTTTCTGAAATATTATTAAGAAGTTTTTGTTTGTAGCAAAGATATCTGGTTATGTGTGATTGCAAAAATCTAGCAAATTGACATTTTCTTACCTGATGCAAATAGCTGCTGATTCTGCTGCTCTGCGCATTCCCAGTATTCATTGTGGTTCGCAGGAATGTTATAGAGGCAAAAGTTACACACTTTATGGTTGTACCTTTAGAGAATAAACAGAGGTCTAACATTCAGTCATTGACCTGCTCCAGTTCCAGTAAGTTAAAGAAAATAGGAATAAGGAAAATAAGGATAATATGTCCATATTTGATCCTATTTATAAAAAAAGATTCTACATCTATAACGTGTTCTACTGAAAAATCTCACTAACTGATTCAAGTACAAGTAAATAAGTACATTTTGGGGGGGGAGAGGAAATATTTACAAATTGAGGAATCTTGTCCAAGAAGTACTGAAATAATGAACTGTGAAAAGGACCAAGATATTGATTGTATTACCCACATCACAATACTAATTGGTATTACTCAGAGATACACCTCCTAGATAAGTATGTAGAACATAACTAAACATTGTGCAATGACTGTAATCTTCATTCCATCTCATATCATAGTTTATTGTTCTCTAAAGTATCTAATTTGCTTCAAAGATTGCTGCTACAAGTCTACATCCCTCAAACAGGAAGGAGGGGGAAAAAAAAAAGAGGGGGTTCAGGATGCTAAGAGAAGTGAATTCCTTCAGGTAGCAGGACAGATACTCTCTGATGCTGTGTGTTTCTAGTTAAGGTAGGATAAGGCCTATTTCTGACCAAAGTCAATAGATATAACAGAAACGCTCGTTTTACTCACCCATGGCAAAGGAGTACAGAGGCCGAAAGGAAGAAAGCAGCAGGGACCCGACTCAGTTTCCCTCTGTAGACATTCCTGCAGTTACCTGCCATCTCTTACATTGCTACATCTTATTTTCAAATTATGGCAATATCAGAAAAGGGTGTGCTAACTCAGATATACTTAGTATCTTTGCTACGTTACAGGGGGAAGTTTAGCAGAATCCTGCTTAAACCTGGTTGAACTTTCCATATTAGCCTTTTCTACCAAGAAAGCCTGAAGAGTAAAAACATTAGAGAAAGAGAATGTACAAGGGGAAAGAAACTAGTGAAATTCTTCATAGTGAGTTGGTATGTCCAGATATTGGAGGGGGATACTAATTCATAATGTTGAGGCTCCCAGATCCTAGTGCCACAGGAGCATCTGCTGAGAATGCTGGTAAGGAAAACACAAAACACCTTTTGAACTCCTTATACTAAGGAGCAGAGACAGTTAAGACACAATTATGTGAATGCTGATGTGAACCTGCCTGTGCTCATGAAGAGGGAAGCTGAGAGATGAAGAAATCCCATGGTCTGTGCCAGATATGACATTTCTAATCACTAGCCATGTCTCACACTGAATTTTTCCATTCAGACTGCAATGCCTTAGAGACTTTTTGCTAATGTTTTTCCATAGCTGTGTGCCCAGAACAAGAACCCTCCTTGAGGAGGAGATTAAAGTAGGCTAATTCTGCCTTGGAAAAGGGTGGAAGCATGACAGTGAATAACAGGAAAGCCTTGGAGAGCTGAAGCACACTGCCGTGGCAATTGGAGGAAGCATTATCCACCTTCCCACACACTGCAGCAACAGCAGCAGTTACCCTTAGACTGTTCAAGGACTACACACTGCATATACCAGATATTTTTGCCACCCCACATCATCTAGTGATCCAGACAACTCCCTCTGCCTATACTGTACAACTGTTGCTGGTTCTGTACTAGCATGCATCATAATGATAATGCAATAAATTGCCTAGACTGTCCCTAAAAGCAGGATACATTCAAGGTTTTAAATAGTTCCCCTCACAGCAACACTTGAGAAATAAAGGACAACAGGAGATGACAGCTGAAATTAAAAGGTTCGGTTTCATTTCCCTTTTCTAAGGTGGGCCTATCCAAATTTTGATCAGAACCACCTCACAGTATATATCTGTCCTACTGCCTTTTAATAGCTCTATGTTTTACAAGAGATTTAGTTTTGAGAATTTGAAGACAGCAATAGTAAGAAAGACAGTTTTATCTGAATCTATGCTAGTAAACAAGTTTAAAGTAGTATTCATGTTCTATTTACAGTTTATACACAATTAAATTCTTATTATTGAGTTAGATGGCTTTCTGTACATTGCCTTTCAAAATTTAAGCATTAATTATGTGGGGAAAGAGTACATAAAATGTAGTTTAAAAGTTGCAAATTAAGTTGCCAATAGAAAGATTTCTATTCTCCCCAGAGCAGAAAATTTTTAAGTTAAATCTGCTTCCATTTAATCAGTACTTCTCAAAAGTGATCTTTGTGAAGCAAGACCCAGTTCTGCAAATTAGTCTGCATTTTCCACTTAGTTGTTTGCACTTGTTTTCTAGCAAAAATAGTTGGATCAGATGTTTATAATGTTGACCAGTCAGAATCATAATGTTAAAAGCTTTAGATATGCACTTAAGCTTTCCATGAGCATTTGACATTATCAAAAGCTGTCAATGTTAAAAAGATCAAGTATAAATTACTGTCTTTCTCATTTAAATAGCAGCAAGAACAGGAAAGAAAAAGTATTTTAAATTAAAATCAAATCAGCAAGATCATGTAATATGCTGCAGAGCTACCTTAAAGCTTTTTATGTTGTCGACCAGTCATTTTGCTCCAGAGGGAGTTTCTAGGCACACTGCACTTCTGAAACCAAGACATTTGCTTGCACGTGCAGGTCTTCATTTTGGAGTAGTTTGGGCATGTGGAACAGCAGCCATTGCCAGAAACAAGCTAGCTACTCTTAGGAAAAGTAACCATCTTCCCTTCCTGCCCCATCCCAGCAGCAGAAACAAAATGAGCTCTGTCTGGGCGGCTCATATCCTTCCTCCTGTTCCCACAGCAAGAGTTAGGGCTAGATCAGGCTTCAGCCTTCATGTAAGGCGATTCAGTTTTGATATAGTGCTATAAAGTCTTCCACTGATCCTGTTACTCCTACTGCCCAACTCCCTTTTCCAGTTTCCGATTATTCATTGGCCCTTGTATATGCTGAACAATTAGTAGTGAAAAGCTATCAACTCAAAAAGAAGAGTGGCTACCCAAAATTAAGAGTGAAAAAGAGAACAAAGCTCATATGCCTTGATACCACAATGCAGACAACAAACATAACCAAGAGTTATTAAGATTTTAAGTAGCATCATTGTATATTTTATAAATAAATTCTTTGAAATGAGGCTTTTAAGAGGAAGAAGAGTGCTGTCAGTAAATAGCTGAGAATACCAATAAAAGGTGCTCATATAGACAAGCTTCGTTATCTGTGAACTAAGCCTTTGCAAGATTAAGAAAAAAAGAGCAGAGGTGTACAATACTTGAAGCAGTCCAAGAAGTTTGCTTTGAAAGCGTTATGTCACTGGCAGGGTTGGGTTTAGTTATTGTATTATGTGTTACATCTTTATCATTATCATCATCATTATTATTATTCCACTCAGGATAACATTTGAATGCATTTCACCATCTTTAGGAATCCAAATTCACAGAAATAATGGGGAGAGTTGCCCCTGATTTCATCCTTCAAAAGAAAAAAAGATAAGAGAGGTTGTAAGATCTGCTTAAGTACTTAGGTTTCCAATTGGCAAGATAGAATAAAATACAAAGGACTCTGATAATGGGACAATTGTCAGAACACAGAACTTCTAAAAATAGAGGGGAAAAAGATAACAGGTTAAAATACTTAAGACTGCAATATATGCTGTGTTCTTAAATATTTTATTATCTATTACTGCTCCTACAAAACATATGGATGAAGGGGATATTGATTTTTTTCCTCCCATTGAAATCCATTTATAGAACAGCTCTATTTCTTTTTATATTTGGTACCCTATTTAATATTCTTAGTTCGACCCCTGTGATTTGCTGTGTCTCAGCACATCAAAGATTTCAGTAATATAGGACACACTCATTTGGAGAGGAATGAAACTATTCCTGGGAAAACTGAAGGCTGGAAATTATCACAGAATTATAGTCTGTCTGATGTGTTAGTTTAAAAATTGCTACTAACTGCTACATAATATGACTCAATAGCAGAGGAGATCAGTGAGGAACTTTCTTCTAAAAAAGTTGTTTTGTTGATTCAAAAGAGGAGGATGGGAAAGGAACTGCAGTCAAATTGTAACAAAATATTCCTCTGGGGTAGTCTCTAAAGGTGCCATAGGATGCTAATAATAATTCTGGAAGATCAAGAAACTTTTAAATATTTATAAGCTCTACTTTTGAAAGCTTAGCTGATGCCTCAAACTTTTAGCAGACTCTAAATAGCACCTGTCAACTCAAGCATAACAGAGCAGAAAATGCCACTGGTGTAATACACAGTACTAGCAGTGGGCAGTGCAGCCTCCAGATCATCACAGAGGAGAATCAAGTGAACAAGGTTTCTTTCCTAAGAATTGCACATGTGAAGAGGGCACCTACGGATCTATGCCCAAAGTACAGCTAAATAAAAACAGTAATTAAGCAGGTTCCACAAGAAGGAGAAATAATTGAGTGTGACTAATTTTTGGTGCTCTCTGAATATTCTGCTAATTCTTTTCTGGTTTGTTTGATCTTTATGAGTTTTGTTTGTCTTGGTCTTTAAGGAGAATAAGTGTTGCAAGAACCAGCACTGCAAAGTCTCCAAACTGGTCCTAGAGGAGGACATTAGGTTGTGTGGCCCAGAAGGAGAACAAGGCACAGGATGGAGGACAGGAATAAAGAAATATTAGATGAAATTCTCAGGATAAAGTTGCGACAGCATGATGTGGGAGCAGTGAAAGAAGTTTGAACTACGTGGAAAGGAGAAAAAAAAAATGCAATTATAACTAATTACTAAGGCAATTAACATTTTTCTCCACAAATGGAGAAGTTCTTCAGCGGCTCTTGGATTAAATTGCTTCTTTGGGACTACGAGACTTGTTTTCTTTTTCCAGTCCCTGGCATACAACTCACTTTAGGCCTCTGTTTCAATTTTCAAATCTGTAGAATCAAAAGAAGGAAATTTCACTTCCTCCATCACACAAAGTGTTGAAAGGCATTTAGATAGCAAATGTTATTAAGTCACTATGCTTCATCTGCAGATTACCACCAGCAATCTGTCCACTGTCTCACTACCTTGCACTGCACCCAGACATATATTAACCTGGATCAGAATGACTGCACATCATCATCATTCCAGCCTGCAGGTTTTTCACGCCAGTTTTGCATGGTTAAGTAACCATGCTTAAGAGTAATGACATGCTCAGTTCTGGAGGTTTTATTAAACTTCATCTTGGTTTGTGTATCTGGCATCAACATGAAGTCACTTATATCTACATTGGTTTTTAAATACCATTGAAGATTATCAGATCTTTATATTGGATAATTTTACTAAGTTTAGCTAGAGTACTGTGCAGTTTGCTATTACTATAACACTAGTCAACATTTCAATATATACTGTCAACGTTTCAAATACAGTTTAAGGGACATTGCATAAGCAAAACTAATTACTTATTGTTTTACAGTAATATATAAATCTTATATCAAATAAACCAGAAAACATTAAACATTTTTAAAGGTTAAATACTGCCCCAAGCAATTCTGTGGAAACTTTAACTATGAATAATTTAAATTAAAATTAGTGTTTAATTATTTCTGCCAGTGAAACAGCAAGAAACTTATGCCAGCCTTTCTTCCCTGAAACTATTTCATAATAGACTACCAATATTTACAAATTTGCTTGTCATAAAAAGAGCATATAAGCACTGATTTAATTGCTGAGAGACAGTATGCTCACATATGCTCCAGACCAAATCTGAGAAGTTTTTCAACAGAGATTATCACCATCAGTTTTCCACAGTATCTACACACGCAAAATGCCAAAGTCTACTCTTCTTAATACAGGGCCAATGGAAATTTTCTGCTGCAAAGAGGCCTTACATTCACTTAAGCTCCCATAGTTTCGCTAACCAGCTCAGTATTCATTTCTCTGTTCACATTTCTCCCTTGAACTCGTCTGAAATGCCCCATAGGTAAGAGGAATAGAAATGCCACTGACAAGGCTGCAGCAGAACCTGGGTGAATGCCAGAAAGGGGAGGGAAGGGGAGAAGGCCACAGGCCAGCACAGCACAAAGGTAATTGATAGCTCAGAAACACAGCTCACATCACAGACAGGGGAGCAGACGGGTTTCTGCCTATCTCACTCAGCAGACTGGAAACAGAAGAGAGGAAGGAAACAAAGCCCTCTACAACGATGTAGAAGGCTACAACAGCTCTCCTGCTGTCCTCTTTCAGCAGTCTGCAAAGTCAGGAGCTTAATTCAAGTACCTCAAGTTAATCACAGCTGGAAAAGCAGAAACAGGACTAGAGAAAGCACATGAACAGCCACTATGAAGTACTGCATGTGTTGACACAGGAGAAACTGCTACACACTACCTAATGTGCTGTCAGATTGTTCCTCTTGGATGTGTTAGACAACATACACAGCATACAAGCAAGATGAATGAGACTAAGCACCTTCATAAATTAGATGAACCACAATTTGGCTTTTGATGAGGAAGAACAAAACTCTTAGGAATTGTTACATTTTTTCATTATTTTTCATATCTCTCTCCTCTGTGAAAGCTAGCAAAGAATTTTATTGCTTACAATTCATTCTTCAGCTTGACAACAGCTTTTACTACCAGACACTCTTTTTTAAGAGGTTATTTCTACTTTGCACTGCAAATTTCACTAAACGAAAGAAATATTAAGTACGTTCTTGTAGGTGCTTACTTGTCTTTACAGCACTAATTGAGAGTATATGCATAGAACCAGCACAGAAAAACAGATTACTTTTAAAGAAAACCCACATTGCTATATTCTTGCAAATATTAAAACTCTCCCTCCATGAATGAATCTCAGCAGCTATGCAGAAAGACACAGATTACCAAGGAAACATCAGAAAGGAGCTCTCTGCATGGAAATGTGCAAAGTCATTGCTCATGTCCTGCATTTATAGCTGCTCGGCAGATGCCTAGCCTGGGGCACTAGGCTGCTATTCTTCAGCTGTAGGAAGCACATGCAGAGAGGACTTGCTACTGAAACAGCCAAAAAGTACTTTTCAGACCCAGCCACACTAGTTCTGCCTGGTGATGTGTATTTGCCTACTTCAAACCTGTACCACCTCCTTGCTACTCTTTGTGCAGTTTGCTTCCTTACACCCTCCCCCGCATCAGTCTTTGGCACAGCAGACCACTTACCTTGTGAGTAACCTAGTTTTTTATTGTGTGCTTTATAAGTGAGCAAATACTCTCCCTCCACATTCAGGAAATTAATTTGATGCTTGTGTGTCATAGCCTCTATCTTGCTCTGCCATATCAGGTTGATCTGACCTCAGCAGCAATATCCAGCTACATCCAGGATTCAGGGGAACCAAGCAAGCAAGCTACATTGTCCAGTCTTAGCAGCAACTATACCTTGCCTCAGTGACAAGCAAAGGTACTTGCCTACATTTGCTAAGACCTGATGCGAAAACCCAGCCTGCTGAAGCTGTCAAGTATCAGCAAGCAGGTAGCTATTCTTTCCTCCCTCTGATCCCAAAGCCCATTTTCCCCAACCCTTACCAACATCCTAGATCTGTAAAAACAGCAAGCGGGGTCATTCAGTGGTTTGGGTATCCTTTGCTCTTGCAAGGGGTATTTCCCCATCTGTTCTGTAAAGAAAGGAGTGAGTCCAGATGGATGTCCTGCCCAACCCATCTGCACTGCAGGTCTGGGCATAACAGTTCCAAGCTGAAGGACGCTCAAGTTTCTTTTCTCCCACTCACATGCTTTCCTGAAATGTAAATTTTGCCATTGATTTGGTCTAAAAGAATAGGGACATAATGCAAATTTAGGTTTGTAAACACAAGCATATAGCTCAAGTTTTCAGGAAGCATTTGATTGATGTACACAGAAAGGTACATGCAGATAGGCTTTGTGTATTTTCTGAGATATTTCTGCTGTTTCCTTATAGGATAAAGCACACGTGAATGCAGATCATTAGAAAATACACTACCTGGCTATAACATCCTCCCACTCTGCTCATGTTAACCTGAAAGATGCAATGGCATCTGTGACAGCAATATTTAGAAAGGCAGAATTCCCTTCTATCGCTACATCTATGAACTGGGGTGGGGATGTGTGTGTGTCCATTTTCTTCCATCTCAGTTCATTAAGTGGAGATTAACTGAATCGTCAAAAGTCACCTGTGACCATTATCTCCCAGGAGGGAGACTTTGTAAGAATACAGCAAGTTGAGTGATACCATCTTAGTTCCCAAGCCAGAGATTGTAGCATTGCATTTAATAACATTGGAAAGATTTCTAAATTCTAACTTGTACAATTGCTCTTTTCCTCTCTTCATTGCTGGAGTCCCGTGGAAAATCTTGCTGAGATACCACATGTAAAAAATTGTACTTTGCTGTTGTTCATTTAAACCTGCTGCTGGATAGTCCTTATACTCAGCAGTGGATAATTATTGTTTATACACCTTCAAAACATTCAGAATTTTCTATCCCTTTCTTGTATCTACCTCCTCTCTCTTCCACACTGAAGACCTCTATGTTGTTTAAACTTTTCTCATGAGAAGAGGGGACTAAAACTATGTGATGGATGAGATACAGTTTTAGAAAACGGCATGATAACCTGAGATTTTCTGTTTACTTCTTTCCTACTATTCTCTAGTACTTTTATTGTTATAATTTTTTTTTTTTTTTTTTTTTATCTTGCATCCCTGACCTGACTCTTCATATTGCAAAGAATAGTGATGCCAAGGTCTTTCCTGGGTAGCAGTAGATAGCTGAAAGCTCCTGACGTATGCACAGAAAATGATGATATCGCAAAATCTGAGACTTTTGACAGTCACCTTTCATCTGACTGCTTTGAAAATATTGTGTCGTTGGTAAGTTTTGCCACATGGCTGCTCAGCTCCCAGGATTATATATGAGCACAATAAAATTATGATGTCCATGCACTGATCTTTCCTAGGCTCTACTCATATTCTCCTCTACATCATTAAACATGTCTCTGTATTTCTCCCTTTTCTTTCCTCTTCATTAATTTCTTTCTTTAAGGCTCTTAAATAATCTAAAAATACCATAGGACAAAAAGGAAAGTTTTCTCACAGATTAAGAACTGGCTGAGAAACAGACAAAGAAGGACTGGAATAAATGGCTGGAGCCTTCTGCTGCAAGTATCTGGATGTCTCCTGAGTACTGGGCTTTCAGCAGTTTGCTTTCTTACTAGTAGCCCTTACTTCAAAAGTATGCCCAAACACTTCAACCCACCCAAACCTTCTGCTGTGCTTCCTTCCTGATTCTTTCTGTGAGCCCTCTTTAAGTGCCTCTTCTGTTCATTTCCTCTGATTTTTCCCCCCCAGCTGCTGCTATTTTTCTACTGTTTTTGTCTTTTCCCTCCCCTTCTGAAATGCAGAGCAGTCATTTCCTTTGCATTTCCATTACCAATCACAATGGAATAATCATCAAGACTAAATTATCTCTATTGCCCTGCCTGATGAGTACACACCTGAACCATTGCTAGTCAGGAGGAAGCATATTCACAGTACAGCAATTTTCATAGCAACAGCTACATAACAACAATGTTCATAGGAGTACAGTTTCCTTTTATTTTTATGTTTTAAAAATTGTCTGTTTACTTCTACCTAACCCTATTAAGTCATGCTCTGTCATTGATCTTTTGGGGAATCTCTAGAGTATAAGTAGTAATTTGGAGTATCTGTTCAACTCGCATCTGAAAATCCTAAAACAGATACTGAAAGTTGTCTTCTGTGGCACACTTACATTAAATTTCTGCTTCATAACAAAAAGGAATATAACAGAAAGGATAATTTGTAGCAGTCAATAATATTCAACCAGAACATATCAAGACAGCTATAAAGGTCTCAGGAAGCCCTGAAGCAATTCATTAATAATACAGTTTTCACAGCTTGGAATAGAATAACTACATTTTACTTGGAATATTCCTCTCACATTTACAATTCATGAGACACTAAACACCTTAACTGACACCACATACTTCTATTCTAGTGTGTTTGTTCCTATCTGGATACTGCAGAGATGGTAACTTCTAGAAAAACTTGCCTCAGTGTTTCCAACTGAAGGTCCTGTTTTCAATGCTGATAAGCTTCCTGAGCTCTAAAGTTTTCTATACCGAGTGTGTGCCTTGGAATAGCATATGGAAATTTTCAATTAAAACCATTTCTTCATTCTGAGAAAGAATGAGTAGAGAAATAGCGCCTCATTTAACTTGAATGCTTTCCTTCCATTTGCTGAAAAAAATGCTAGCCCTTGCCTTGCAGAAAGAAATCTGTCCAGAAGACATTCCTCTGGTTTACAGTTGCACATTCTGCCATGATAATCTGCCAAGTACACAACTCTTGTGGATCAGCATGTGCCATCTTCACAGAGCAAAATGCCATCCCTTTGAAGGAAGTAAGCCTCTCAGAAATGGGAGAATTGTACTCTTCTTGCAGCTGGTATTCCAACTAATAGAAGTTGCTGTGGTGTCTAGCATGAAAAATAAGAGAAAATAACCCTTCTTACGGCTGGTAGCCAGGTTGTAGTAAGGGTACATATGACCAGTTTGATTAAATCTGGATTAAATTAAAATCTATGAATGATATGACAAGAGAAGTGGAAATTAGAAAAAGATGGAGAGATGATGAAACAGAGGAACTGTCTTTGCTTAATTATACTCCTACTGTCCCAGGCCCAACAATTTGTGGATCAGGGATTTTTCTATACCAGAGATGGTTTCTGTGCATTTTGTAACTCTGCAGATTCCTCTTCCAATAATTTGTCTTACATCTCTGTCCTGGTTTCATCAGGGATAGAGTTAATTTTCTTCCTAGCAGCTGGTATAGTGCTGTGTTTTGGATTTAGGATGAGAATATTGTTGATAACACACTGATGTTTTTAGTTGTTGCCAAGCACTCAAGGCCTTTTCAGCTTCTCATACTGCCCTGCCAACAAGAAGGTAGGGGGTGCCCAAGCTGGGAGGGGACACAGCCAGAAGAGCTGACCCAAACTGACCAAAGGGATATTCCATAGCATATGATGTCATGTTCCGTATGTAACTGGGGGGTGGGCCAGGAGGCAGGGCAGCTCAGGGTCTTGCTGAGCATCAACTTCAGGTGGTAAGAAATTGTGCTGTTCATCACTTGTTTTTATTATTGTTATTCTCTTCCTTTTCTGTCCTATTAAACTGTCTTCATCTCAACCCACAAGTTGGGGTTTTTTTTTTCATTTTTGAGTCTCTCCCCCACCCCACTGGGAGGTGGAGGGTGAACAAACGGCTGTGTGGTTGTTTTAGCTGCTGACTAGGTTAAACCACGACAATCTCCTTAAAAAAACAATGTATCCTTGAAAGCCTCCAGGTCCACACGAAGAACAACAGCTGTTCCAGCAAGTTTTCAGTTCTAGATGTGTCCAAGATTCTGGATGCAGCTCAAAGTCTCCAGTATGGTAATGCATGATAGATTTGCTTTTAATTGTTTGTAATCTAGGAAAACACAAGGCCAGTATATCAGCAGAACACCAAGACTGTAAAGTCAAATAAAGAGATCTCAAAAAATGCTAGGATTCATATCGTTAATGCAACAGAAGTTCATCACTTCCTCCATCCATACATAGCCCTTTTAAATCTGAGTTAACTACAAATGATGAATCACAATAAATGCGTTATAGTTGTCTGCAGAACTTCTCTCCCTCTTTTTTTTTTTTTAACTAGAAACTGAAAAATGCATACTGAATATTGTAAGTATGCTCACAAAGAGATAAATTGGTTGTGTGGTTAAAGTAATTCAGCTTCTGAAGTCTGTCCCTGCCTCTGTCACAGATAATCCAGGCAAACCTTAAGCTCCTGAAGTCATGGTATTCTTCCTCATTTTCTAAGTGTTTGATTTCAGATACATATATCAAAATTTTCAGAACTACTGTGTGCTCCAAACTGAAGTTAATAGAATATGTGTTGTCATGTGTCATGCACATTAGGAAGCCTGAGGCAAAATAAGTCCTGCATATCTCATGCTTAGTATCTCTGCTAACAGATATCAGATTGTGCTCAAAATTTCCTATGAAAGTTTAAAAAAAAAAAAAGTATAGTATTCACAATACTGAAGATTTTCCTGAAATCACTGATTGTCAACAGAAGTGAAAGATCGTGCTTCAAGTTTACACAAAAATTTTGCTTCATTCTGGTTCATTGTGTATCACTGCCAGCTGCCTTGGAACTTCTATCCTGGGTGCTTCCATAATCCTGCTGGGGACCCTGGCACAGTCTCACTTATCGTGCACTGCAGGAACTTTACTCCCACTACAAAATTGCCATGGGAGCCAGAATAAGTGCGTATAGGCTAGGATGTTCAGATGCATTGAACATGGTAAGCATATACAGAACTTTATTTGATTTTTTTTTCCATAAGGCCTTTCAAATGAAAGGTTAAGAATTCACTGATGAATTCACAATTCCATTTACTGTAATAAACAGATGTTCTCAGTCTCACAAAAATTAGACCACTCTCTTTGTGGTGCTAAAAACTGTATCTTTAAAACCTTTCCTGGGTATTACACTATTTAACCTAGATTAAAATGCAACAAAAAATACTATTAAAATCACCCATTACACTAAAAAACTTTCAAGACCACTGTCCTGGTTCTGGCAAGGATAGAGTTAATTTCCCAAGGAGCCAGGACAGGTGAGCCAAGCTGGCCGGGGGCTATTCCATACCATGTGACATCATGCTCCCCATAAAAGGGGGCCAGGCGGGGAGGGGCGGGTTCGGCGTGTCGGCGTGGCTCCGGGACGGGTCGAGCGTCCGGTCAGTCGGTCGTCGGATCGGTAAAATCGTTCTCTGTTATCACCATTGTTACTATCTGTTATCAGCACTGTTGTTGATTGTTCTCCCTCTCCCTTGCTGTCCCAGTAAACTGCCCTTATCCCAACCCTCCAGGCTTTGCCGTTGTTTTTCCGTTCTCCTCCCCATCCCGCCGGGGGAGGGGTGAGCGAGCGGCTGGGGCTAAACCACGTCAGTCCTTTTTGGCGCCCAACGTGGGGCTCGAGGGGTTGTGATAACGGCAAGTCTGACCCAAGTGTGTTAAAACAAAGTTGTTAAAAGCATTTATGATGTTATTGAAACAGTCACTGGTCATAATGATGTTCTGTTTGCTCACATGGCTTTGTTTTGTAAACCCATGTTTACTCTGTGCAATCCCTGCGGTGCTGTTTATCACCTCTGGAAGAGGGGTTCGTGTTCTCATGTTGTTATATTGTGTGATAATGACTTATGATAAGATATCATTGACAGTCATGGGTCTGAGCTGGTATGTGTATGTAGCATTTAGGTCAGGCCCGTACCTCGGTCAGTATCTTTCAGAATTGATTAATAATTGGACCCAATCTATGGGGAAGACAGGGGGGGATACCTTCTCCCACTCTTTCACCTCCTCTTTTCCCTTTTGGTTGGTTACAACAATTTTTGAGTATTTTGAATACCCTTGGAATGTTCAGGCCATTATATTCCTATTGCTAGGTCTCCTGAATGCTTTCCCACTCCTGTTCAGGGTTAGCAAAAATCTTTTCAAGAGTACCACCCAGGGATCTTCCCCAAGGCTGAATGGTCAGGGCTGGCATGGCATGTGGGAGAGTATGGGTGGGTATCTAGAGACCTTTTCACCCCCAATGGTTTGGAGCTTCACTCCTGAACAATTGCAAGACCCTGATAAAATGGTAGAATATTTGAAAGGAAAATGCTGTGGGGATTCTAAGGAGACACAACTTACTGCGCTGTGCTGGGCCCTGGCCACAATCTATCAAACACTGCTGGATAGTAGACAGCACCATCCAGAGGAAGAGAGCGGACCCACAGGCACTGCAGCTGCCCAGGCCCCTGCGACAGGCACTGCAGCTGCCCAGGCCCCTGCGACAGGCACTGCAGCTGCCCAGGCCCCTGCGACAGGCACTGCAGCTACCCAAACCCCTGCGACAGGCACTGCAGCTACCCAAACCCCCGCAACAGGCACTGTAGTCGAGCCAAAAGATCAACCCACACCAGTATCAGTTGCCCCTATACACAAAAAGAAATACACAAGGAAATCAGTTCGCTTAGTGAAAGATGATGATGAACCAGGGCCATCACGAGAACAAGAAGAAGAGCCAGAACCAGAAGTGATTACTCGATCCCTGTCCCTGAGTGAGCTGCGAGATATGCGGAAAGATTTCAGCCGCCTTCCAGGGGAGCATATTATTACCTGGCTGCTCCGCTGCTGGGATAATGGGGCCAGTAGCCTGGAACTGGAGGGCAGGGAGGCCAAGCAGCTAGGATCCTTGTCTAGGGAAGGGGGCATTGACAAAGCAATTGGGAAGAAGGCACAGGCCCTTAGCCTCTGGAGGCGCCTCCTGTCAAGTGTGAGGGAAAGGTATCCTTTCAGTGAAGATGTCGTATGTCGGCCAGGCAAGTGGACCACTATGGAGAGAGGTATTCAATATCTGAGGGAATTAGCTGTGCGGGAGATGGTTTATTATGATCCGGACAATGCACAGTTGCCCACAGACCCTGATGAAGTCCACTGTACCCGACCCATGTGGCGAAAATTTGTGCGAAGTGCACCATCTTCGTACGCCAACTCACTGGCAGTAATCGACTGGAAAAGTGAAGAGGCACCCACAGTGGACGAAGTGGCTGGCCGGCTCCGGCAGTATGAAGAGATGCGACATATAGATGGGCCCGTGATCGAGGGGTGGACTTGAGCATGGACGCCATCTCACAGGTCATCCATCAATGTGAAACATGCGCTGCAATCAAGCAAGCCAAGCGGGTAAAGCCTCTGTGGTATGGAGGCCGATGGCTGAAATATAAATATGGGGAAGCATGGCAAATCGACTACATCATGCTCCCACAAACCCGCCAAGGCAAGCGTTATGTCCTCACAATGGTGGAAGCAACCACTGGGTGGCTAGAAACATATCCTGTGCCCCATGCCACTGCCCGGAACACTATTCTGGGTCTTGAAAAGCAAGTCCTGTGGCGACATGGCACCCCAGAGAGAATTGAGTCAGACAACGGGACTCATTTTCGGAACAACCTCATAGACACCTGGGCCAAAGAGCATGGTATTGAGTGGGTGTATCACATCCCCTATCATGCGCCAGCCTCTGGGAAAGTTGAAAGGTGTAATGGGCTGCTAAAAACCACCCTGAGGGCAATGGGTGGTGGGACTCTCAAACACTGGGATACGCATTTAGCAAAGGCCACCTGGTTAGTTAACACTAGGGGATCTGCCAATCGAGCTGGCCCTGCCCAGTCAAAATTCCCACGCCCAGTAGAAGGAGATAAAGTTCCTGTAGTGCACATGAAAAATATGTTGGGTAAAACAGTTTGGGTTATCCCTGCTTCAGGCAAAGGCAAGCCCATCTGCGGGATTGCTTTTGCTCAGGGACCAGGGTGCACTTGGTGGGTGATGAGAAAAGATGGGGAAGTCCGGTGTGTACCCCAAGGGGATTTGATTTTGGGTGAAAATAGCCAATAAATTAAATTGCATGATATTAATAGCGATATACTGTATCAATGGTATGACCATAAGAATCACCCAAAACTAATGAAGGATGGACTTTGAAACTGAGCAAAGTGCCACGATGATGGAACTAGAACTGCCTTCAACTGGTGCCCAGAAACTTCATCGAAAAATCACATCTTTGGCATCCAGACTGTGAGCATGGACCATACCAGATACACCGGCTGTGAAGACTCCGGATGCAGCGTGTAACAATCCAGCTGCACGCACCATTGCTCCTGCTCTGAGAGACTGTAATGGCAGATGGAACCCAAAGCCATGGACTAAATGAACTCGACAGACATTTTAGAGTGATAGCCCACAGAGTAAGGCAATGAGTTCTGTAAAATAATCTGGGCATGACGTAGATGGTATGGAATAAGGGGTGGATAATGTCCTGGTTCTGGCAAGGATAGAGTTAATTTCCCAAGGAGCCAGGACAGGTGAGCCAAGCTGGCCGGGGGCTATTCCATACCATGTGACATCATGCTCACCATAAAAGGGGGCCAGGCGGGGAGGGGCGGGTTCGGCGTGTCGGCGTGGCTCCGGGACGGGTCGAGCGTCCGGTCAGTCGGTCGTCGGATCGGTAAAATCGTTCTCTGTTATCACCATTGTTACTATCTGTTATCAGCACTGTTGTTGATTGTTCTCCCTCTCCCTTGCTGTCCCAGTAAACTGCCCTTATCCCAACCCTCCAGGCTTTGCCGTTGTTTTTCCGTTCTCCTCCCCATCCCGCCGGGGGAGGGGTGAGCGAGCGGCTGGGGCTAAACCACGTCAACCACTCCTTGCAGGAGAGAGAGATGGGGAAGCATAATAAAAAAGCTCTACATTAATCAAGCTAAGAGGAAAACAAGTCAATATAATCAACTAAAGGTGAAAGACAGCATTTAGATTACAAGCAAATTTGTTAAATCTAAAAGTTGTGGTACTTAGGAAGAATAGTGTGTCTAGCTAAGTATATAAAGGAGGAAAAAAAAACCACCCCACCAAACAAAAAAAAGAATAAAGACAGAGTAACTGAATACATAATTTTGATTATCAAAATTACTATTATTATTTTAATTTAGGATAAATACTTTGCCATATGGAGCATACAATGTCTTGTATTAGTATGAGAAAGCTGAAAGGGATAAAACAAGTTAAAATTTAATTGCAAGATCTGGAAAAATATAGCATCTCAGAGAATGAAAAAATCCATTCAGATTAAGTAATTAGCTTTTCTTTTCTTTGGAATAAACTGTGTGATTTTTTTTTTTTTAAAACACATCAAAATAAATCTGGAATAACATTTGCTTTGCTGACTTTTGAAAGTACTCTGACAAAAGACATACTCCTGTTAAAGATAGCAACAGGAATTTAATAGTCATTACACTTAGATTGAAGCCTTGATTGAAATACATCACCCCTGGATTCAATCTCACTCAACCCTGATTCACACATGTTACATTCCTTTGCTTATCAGCAGGAAGTCCTTTGAACGTAAATACAACCAACTTTGGTAAAAAAAGTGAAAATTGATCCTTCCTATGCAAGAAGCCAGGAACCACCCCAACCAGCCCAAAAGACTCTGAACATAGCCCGCCCCCCCCCCCCCCCAAATGGCACAAGGAAGAAACAGTGGTTTGGGTTCTCAGAAAGCTCCATCTGCAAGGACAGAGGAGTCTACGTATCCAAGAAACTATCCAACGTAGAGGACTGTATTTTCCCACGTACATTTTCTACATGTTCTGTTAGCAGAGCACTTTATTCTCAATTTTGTCATTTCTCCACTAGTTTCACTCTCCCTTCCTCCTTTGAAGGATTTATTTTGGTTCTGCCCAGACAGGAAGAAGTGCCCTTGTAATGGACAAAGAATCACAAGAATTATGTTTCAGGGGGAGGAAGGAGAGGGGAAAGACCTCTGTCCAACAACCATTGAAGGAAATTGTGGAAGCTGTGTTGAATTTATTTTCGTGATTTTCCAATATACAACTAGCTTGTTGGAAAAGAAAAAAAAAATACAGGATAGCTAGTGATATGCAATAACACTATGCTCTTCAGGTTACACACTGCTGCCTTTGCTTAATCTGACTAGCACCAAGCATGCCATGTGTAAGCACACAACAATAAATCCATTTAAACACACATGCAAGAGACTCCTGTCTCATATGATACAATATCACTGTCAGTTGCTGTGATAAAAAGTCTTTTTCCTTATTATATTAACTTTTTCATGTATGCCTCATTATTTCTTCATGCTGATTACTCAGTGGAAGAGTTGGATTCTATTTAAGGCTATGGAAAAGGTCACAGACAAAAGGGAGCTTGAGTCTCTGTTTGCTATTTTAAAAGAAAACTACCACACTAGTGTTAATATTTGCTTTCACTTACAGCAGGTACGCTTGGTTATCTGCACAGCAAATCATGGTGGGCATTGTGAATGAAAAAGTACTGAGGAGAAGTTATTGATCTCAGAAGGATGTAGACATGTAACAATTGATTTTTTTTCAACAGAAACTTATGAAATATTTGGGGGTTTGTTGTTACTGTTAAAAGCTATTGAAAGACTTATCAGCTCCCCACTGCAGAAAAGACAAATGGCATTTTCTTGTATCTGATATCCAGAGAAGTAAAATTAGTAATCAGAACATGCAAGTTAAAAGGAAAAGCTATTATAATAATTGAAACTGAATGCAAAGTAAACAATTACTATAAACAAAACATTTATTTCAATTAAAAAAAATACATGGGCACAGGACAAAAATGACTTCTGGGTTTGGTCAGCTTGTTGATTACTTTTGGTGGGGGGAATGAAAACATTGTGAGAAGAATTTTGGCTGCAATTTCACAATTGGTTTTAATTCATAAACAGGCAGTCATTTTTAAATGCAAATATTACTGCTACTTTCAAGGGACGGTGCCAAAACAGTTTTTCTAACAGATAATACAGGTTAGGATTTGAGGTTTGCTGCCTGGACGCATTTATAACATTTACTATGACTGTTCAAATAAATGACGCATTTTATATTGTGACAAATGAATTGTTGAGGGGCAATATTTCATAGCTTGTAGAAGTGTCTGTCATTTACATATGAGAGTTTGCACAGACTGTAGAGTGGGCTCAGGCAGGTCAGGATCTTCCAAACTAGGCACTGACAGACACAAGTGTTACTTACATCTCCTGCTGTGCCTTGACACCTGTCTTAGTTGCCAGAAGCGAACACGCAACATATGCCTTCCAGCATGAGAGTATCTCCTCCCCCAAAACCATTCATCCTTTTCCCATTCTTGCCCATCTCAGCTGTAAGTGGGAGCCAAGAGAGAACTGAAGCACAGGAAGATCAAAACTTTCCCCGCCTCCAGTTACCTAACTTAAGCACTACAATGTATATGACCTAAACTAGCTGAATGGTAGAGGAGTGGTGAAGTTCAGGATGAGAACCACCATCCATCCATTCTGCAGAAAGGTTGTAGCATAATGAAGAGCGTACTTGAAGGAATATGCAAAGGACCATACTAAGAATGCAATTATGCTACAGGTAGCAGGAAAATGGCAGGAAATCACATCTCTGAAAGGTTGATACAGGATGGCATTTCCTCCCACACAGTTTTGATGCCAATATGCCAATGCTGTATATTTGACAGTAGCCTGCTCCAGCCTCTGCATCTGTGAGAGCACCAGGGCATGAAACAGCATTTAGGATAGCATTTGCTTAGTATTTTAAAGTAGTATCTAAGGTTTCATAGATGCTATGGTATTAAAATACGACTCAGTAATTAGTTACTGTCCAACCTAAGAATGCAGTTAAGCTGGAGTTACTTATGTAAAAATGGAATCTTAATGCATATTAGATGCTGCCTTTAGACATATTGTCTGAACACAGACATCCTGGAAATAGCGTTTCCCACATCTCAACCCATCAGGAATGCTAAGAAAGCTTGTGATGTCTAAAGATTGTAAGCCATAGTCTCCTGATGGGATTTATGTAGGTGTTATTTTGTTTTCTTTAAACTAGATTAACTTCTTTGTTGCTTTTTTAAGCTTTTAAATATCTGTAAACGACAGCTTGGTTCAGCTGTTTACTGCAGATTGATTTATTCAGTCCAATTACTTCTTTTCTTATGTTATATGAAAGGGTTATTCACAAGTTCAATTTTACTGGATGACTGATCTAAAAATATACCTGCCTCTCCATTTTACAAACTGAACGAACAGATAAATAACATAATTCACTTTCACAAAGGTACTGTATTTAAGAAAATTGTACGGTTCAGTCCACAGAATCAGTAAATGAAGTTGTACTAAGTGATTAAAAAGCACATAGATGGTTTTGAACCCTGCAGAGACTGAGAAATAGAAGGCAGTTAACAAAAGTTTTAGACCAGAACTACCAACCAGGGAACATGACATGGAGTAGTAAAGGAAAATAAGAGTTCAGGATTGCATCAGAGGCTTCTCATCTGGATAGAAAAGAATAGTTTCTCTGTATTATTTATGAGTGCCTCTGATTTCACCTGGAACAGGGAACATTTTCTGTAACCTGCCCAGAATGCCTCTGTCCCCAGGACTACACCCTGTTTCCTTGCCCCATGGCTTCCTCCAGAAGCACATGATCAAAATGTACCCTACCCACTCAGCAGAGTACTCTGGGGAGCAGGGTACGGATGAGGACAAAGTGTCCATGCCAAAGAGAGCATATGAAGTGGCAGTCATCAAGTCCTCTCAAACAAGAACTCAGAAGAAAACCAAGTTTCTGTACTGCCCCTTTCTCCATTCCTGTCAACATTAATATTTTGAATTGACTGCTTTCACAAGGCATCATTTTCACTGTACTCATACTCACGCAGGCAAAATGTGCAGGCCAGAGCCACAGAGAGGAAGAAGGAGCAAACACAAAGGGAAAAACATCTTCATATATTTGTCAGTGTCTTCTCTTCATTTGCCATTATAACAATGAAAGAGTTCCTACTGAACCAGTGTAAGCATCACTGATTTGAAATATTTCAGAATGATCTAGTAGGTCATAGAGAAGAATAATCTATATCCGAGATTCACAATACAATAGCTTATACAATTTTGCTTCTTTTAATAGCTCAGAATACCTTCTATCATCTAAAATTTTTCTTCAGCCTATGAATATTTCCAAAACAAATTTCAGCTTCCTTAGTGTAGCACTGCTTTTTTTATTGTTATTTTCATTTCAGTTTTCTCCCTTGCACTGAGATCCCACCGTAGAGATTACACAGGCATTCATATTTTCAGTAGGGCTAAACAAGTACTGGACAAAACCCAAACTGTCTTAGTGTCTGGGGGCTGAGCAAAGGAGTTTTCACAGGTTTGCAAGACATGAGTTCTTGGCTTGGAATTACTGACCCTGAAAAAGTTCATATCATGTCACCTTTTCCTGCTTACTAATTTCACTATTTGTTTCCAAGCATCACGTTCCATATTGAACTACTTACACTCAAGAGAGATTAATTCTGCAGCCATGTGTTCAATCTCAGTAATTTCAATGATTTGCACTCATCGCAAACAATTTTGGCCCATTCTTTATGTCACTGAAAAAAAATTCTTAGAATTCCACTCTCCTTCCAGGAGAAAAAGAAGAAGAGATAAAGAAGAAAAAAAGAAAACAAAACACACAACTGCTGAAAAGAACAATTCCTGCAAGTTGCTAGAAAGCGATATTCTAGTTTTCCTTCTTGCTGACATTATGCAGACCATCCAGGTAAACATTTTGCAAAGGGGTAAAGTAGTATCCCAGAAGCCTAAAATGACACGTGTACAAGCTTCTCCAAGAATGGTAGGTGAAACAGCACATGGAAAATGCAAGAAACAGAGCCTTTACCTTTGAACATCTTGTAGTACAAACCACTGAGGTATCAAAGCACTGTCATTATACCACCCTAGGAAAGAAAGTGTGGCAAATATATAACAAACAATTTAAGCTTGTTTCTTCTACTAGCTAAAACGATTGCTTCCCTCACATATTTCAAAACCAAATGAGACAGGTTGCAGTAAGGATAGCAGTTTCCCATGCACAAATTCTGAAGTTGGACAGAATCCTTGTTTAATATTACAGTTGTATATTCGAAGTCACAGGAATCTCAGGCTCACAGGTTTGGGATCATTGCTGTTTGTGAAGTTCAAAACAGAAACTAGGTCTTCCCACCCTCAGCTCTGAGCTTGCCCTGCTAGAACAGTGTGTTCCTAGATGGGTAGTGGAAGAAGGGTTTCAATCACGAACGTTGTCTGACTCAAATAGGATACTTTGGACACCTGCAGTTTTACTGAACACCACTTGCTTGCTCAACAAAGGATTTTCATGGAATCATTTAGGTTGGAAAAGACCTTTAAGATCATCAAGTCCAATCATTAACCTAGTACTACCAAGTTCACCACTAAACCATGTCTTTAAGTGCTACATCTACAAGTCTTTTAAATACCTCCATGGACAGTGACTCAGTCACTTCCCTGGGCAGCCTATTCCAGTGCTCAATAAACCACAACAATATCCAAACTAAACCTCCTCGGGTTCAGATCTGGAAGGGAAAATGGCAATGTCACACAGCTAGTAACAGTAGTTTTACGAAGTGGTAAGAAAGAAAACTAGGTGTATTAAATACGTGGTGAGAAAACTAAACATGTTAAATACAAACCTAAAGAAGCACTGAGCTGATATTTTGATTATCTGATGATGTGCAGACATGGGGGGGGGAATAATCTTTAAAAACTGAGTTTTCACCTCTAGGTTTATTCTGTATTTAAAGTTTGCTTTAAAAAGCCTCCTACAGGGCATGCCATTTATAAACTGGTATTAATATAAAGAAAAGATTATTTAAGAGGCCCTATCATACTGCTGTAGTATTTTTTTCCTCTGTAAACACATCTATCATAAATCATCCTTCAAAATGGAAGTCTTCCTCAGAGTAAAAGTAGTGACCAAGGATAACTGCATTCTTTCAAAGACCATTGGAAGGTCTGAATGTGAAGAAAATCTTTTGACAACCCTTGTAAAATGACTACATAATTCCCAAATTTTTTGTTTCTTGGCAGAGATAAAAATATATCTGCAAAAGATAATGGACACCTGAGGACAAAATCATGCAGCCTGGTGTCGTGGTTTTACCCCAGCCGGCAGCTGAGCACCACGCAGCCGCTTGGTGCCCCCATCAGGATGGGGGGAGAGAATTGGAAAAGTTAAAGTGAGAAAACTCGTGGGTTGAGATAAAGACAGTTTAATAGGTAAAGCAAAAGCCGCGTGCACAAGCAAAGCAAACCAAGGAATTCATTCACCACTTCCCATGGGCAGGCAGGTGTTCAGCCATCTCCAGGAAAGCAGGGCTCTGTCACGCGTAACGGTTACTTGGGAAGACAAACGCCATCGCTCCGAACGCTGCCGCCCCCCCCCGCTCTTCTTCCCGCAAGCTCCTTATAAACTGAGCATGATATCATATAGTATGGAATATCCCTTTGGTCAGTTTGGGTCACCTGTCCTGTCTGTGTCTCCTCCCAACTTCTTGTGCACCCCCAGCCATCCCGCTGGCAGGGCAGTGCAAGAAGCAGAAAAGGCCTTGGCCCCGTGTAAGCACTGCTCAACAATAAGTCCATAGAACAAAAACATCTCTATATTATCAATGCTGTCTCCAGCACAAATCCAAAACATATCCCCACACTAGCTACTATGAAGAAAATCAATCTTCCTAGCTGAAACCAGGACACCTGGTTATCTGCATTGCAAGCCAGTTTTCCAACCCCTTTTACGGCCTTCAGCTTTCAACCCGGCCAATACATTTAGACATTCAATCTTTTGTTGCAATGTAATTTGTATGTGTTGACTTTCTTGTTCTCTGTGACATTTGCTTTTCTCTTCCTTTATATATTCTTCCTCTGTCATCCTGAGGCCGCCTTCACATAGCCGCCTCTCTCACTATGCCATGAAAACACTTTTTTCTGTGATTTGTTGATTTTAATTTTTTCCAGGTAGTAACTGCATATTCCTATCTTATATAAGAAACACCACAGAACAGATTCCTGATTACATTTTCTGCTGATGGCAGCATATCCTTCTTTATCCGAATCCATTTTTTAATATAGTGGAAAATTTGGCCCTTTGTTCTTATTTTACTCTGAGATAATACATTTACATCAATATTTCATGATGTAGTTGACCTGAATTTTGGGGATTATTTATTCAGGTTTGTAACAGTGGGTATCACTGTTCTTTTCATGTTTAGAGAATGAAGTGACAGACCTGCTAGAAGTCACTAATGGTTACTGTTTATGCCTTCCAGAATAACAAGGGAAGACATTGAAATAGTAGTACAGCTGCAAGCAAAGGAGGTTTTCTGAGCAAATATCCACAAGTATTGTAACCCATTGATCCAGCAGCTGACCAAAGTAATAGAGACATACGGGTTGATTTTATTGTGGTGAGTTGACCCTGGCTGAGGGCCAGGTGCCCACCAGAGCTGCTCTGTCACTCCCCTCGTTCACTAGACGGGAGAGAAGGTACAACAAAAAGCTTGTGGGTCGAGATAAGGACAGGGAGAGATCATTCTCTAATTATCATCACGAGCAAAACAGACTGAACTTAGAGAGGAAATTCATCTAATTTATTACTAAGCAAAACAGAGTAGAGGAATGAGAAATAAAACCAAGTCTTAAAACACCTCCCCCCACCCCTCCCATCTTCCCAGGCTCAACTTCACTCCCGGCTTCAACCTCCGCCCCCCTCAGCGGCACAGGGGGACGGGGAATGGGGGTTACGGTCAGTTTATCACACGTTGTTTCTGCTGCTTCTTCATCCTCAGGGGGAGGACTCCTCTCATCGTTCCCCTGCTCCAGCGTGGGGACCTTCTCACGGGAGCCAGTCCTTCACGACCTTCTCCAATGTGAGTCTCTCCCACAGGCTACAGTCCTTCACGAACTGCTCCAGGTCTCTCCCATGGGGTGCAGACCTTCAGGAGCAAACTGCTCCAGCGTGGGTCCCCCACGGGGTCACAAGTCCTGCCAGCAAACCTGCTCTGGCATGGGCTCCTCTCTCCACGGATCCACAGGTCCTGCCAGGAACTTGCTCCAGCATGGGCTTCCCATGGGGCCACAGCCTCCTTCAGGTGCCTCCACCTGCTCTGGCGTGGGGTCCTCCACGGGCTGCAGGTGGAATCTCTACACCCCCTCATCCTCCCTCCATGGGCTGCAGGGGGACAGCCTGCTTCACCATGGTCTTCACCAGGGGCTGCAGGGGAATCTTTGCTCCGGTGCCTGGAGCACCTCCTCCCCCTCCTTCTGCACTGACCTTGGTGTCTGCAGATGTTCTTACATCTTGTCCCTCCTCTCTCTAACTGTTTTTCTCTTTCTTAAATATGTTATCACAGAGGCGCTGATTGGCTTGGCCTTGGCCAGCAGCGGGTCCATCTTGGAGCCGGCTGGCATTGGCTCTGTCAGACACAGGGGAAGCTTCTAGCAGCTTCTCACAGAAGCCCCCCCTGTAGCGCCCCCCTCCCCACTATGAAAACCTTGCCACACAAACCCAACACATTCATTTAAGCTAAGAAATTCGTAATGGACTCTGGTATCTTTATTTACAAGGAACATACAAAATCCTGTTTCTTCAGTGTGCAGGAAGAATCAAAGGGAAACAAAAAGTTCGTTCTCACATCTTCAGCTTTTCACCATTAGTCAATACCTAATCCTCAGCATTAAAACCGAAAAATTTCTCTCAGAGGTTCTGGATTCTACAGGCATATTTTTAATTTTCTCCTTTCCTTTGTTATTCCATCTGACTCTTACCCACACTTTCTTATACCTCTATAGCAAGGTGCCTCCACCTATACAGTCCTACTTTCTGAATGGTCTGACAATGCCACAAATGAGTGGTGGCATACATAATTTAAGTTGGAACATGCTTCTATATAATGAAAAATTGTTTTTTCCCATACTAGGCAAAAGACAGCCTTTGCACATGCTGACTTTAACATCTTTTGCCCAAAACAAGCAAACAAAAAAACAACAATGGATTTGGAACTTCTACATTAGATTTACAAGTAAGGATAACAAAGCTCTTTAGAGAGTCAAAGACTTGGCACAGAACAGTGCAAGTATGGGAAGATAAACAAATTCATCAGCATCCTCTGCCAGTTACTCTAAAAACAAACTTGTGACATCATTAGTTCATCAGCGAAGCAAAGCTAATAATAAGTCTTACTGCTTGCATTGCAATAGTAGCATGGAGGTTTTGTTGCCACCATGAAGTAAGAGGAACATAACTGCAGCACTAACTCACTGGAAGAATTGTAAAAATATTTTGTAAGATTGGCTAAAAGGACCATTTATGTTCTTGATTCAAGGACTACAAGATTGATGTGTAGAAGTGTGTGTTAAGCCAAATACAATATTCTAGAGCCATAACCCAACCTTTTAAAGCATATGTATTGTGTTTGCTACCACCAAGTTTCTTGCTGTTGTAAGCTGTTAAAGATGCCTGTAAAAGTTTATTTTAGTGAAATACCTTGAAGTCACTTGAAAAATGTTTATGGTTTCCTGTATTATTGCAACCATTAGCAAAACAGATATAAATTTCCATTTATCAGCTCTAGAGCAATAGTGGATGTTTTACTCATTAAAACTGCAAGTCAAATATTTGCCAGTTGTTAGACTACAGCTCCTTGACATTTACCAACGTCACACAGGACTCCCTAGTCCTCTTCTATCCAACTGTTAGGTCCTGACAACACACAAGATCAAGTGTTTTCAATGCATGGCCTTGGGTTTAGGGAAAACATGTGACAACAGATTAACCCTTAGGCTATTTTAGATTAGATTATTGGCAAGCACTCTTTCCATAAAAAAAAAAAAAAAGCAGATTTATTTTTCTTTTAAGCAACAGTGCATTTAAGAAAAAAAAGGTATGTATGCAATCTGCGAGAGTTCTGAAGATATCAGTTCAGACTAGTATTATAGAATCATAGAATGGTTTGGGTTGGAAGGGACATTAAAGATCATCTAGTTCCAACCCCCCTGCTGCAGGCAAGTATCAAGTCAAAATATCCTGTTTCAATGATAAAATGTTACATTCAGTTCTCATCCCAGACCTTCAATTATTCATTTTTTGGAAGAAAATCTAAATCAATTTCAGGAAGATCTGAGAAGAGAATGATGGTCATTAGTATATCCTGTAGTTGTTCAACCTTGCAAACTAGTTCTTCCCAGAAATCAGAATGACATGACTTGCCATAATGCAGCTAACTATTTGACAGACGAGTCATCGTGTCGTAAGAATGAAGTAGTCCAAGTCATGCATTTACTAATCTTTCCGGAGTTAGAGAAGCAACAAGACTGTGAAAGAAAAATCTGGATGTAAAGTAGTAAATCAAAACTCTCCTAGAATATTTGTTCCTTAAATACCATCAGAGATATGATACAGTTTCAGTTCTGTTGCTTACAGTTCCCATTCCAATTTTGTGCAATTTCATTTATTGTAAACTTCTCTGGCTTAGCACATATTTTTCATCATGGGCACCATTGTACAACTTCAGAAATATGTGATCTCACAGTTAGAGGTCATTAAGCTTTGTTCCCTGCTTCACATCTATACAAGTTTTATTTTTTTTTTAAAAAAACAATCATTTCTTCCCCAAGTGAAAGAAAATTGATTTAAGACACAAGCATTTAAACAAAAAAAAATTGTAGGGGATCTAGACTAGAGAAATAACGATTCACTAGTTTCATAGTTTCTGATTCATTCAGCAGGATTTTCAAATTTTTCACAGGCTCCTGGGCAATGGAAGCTTATGCTATGAATTATGCTATGAATTTAAGGCATATTCTTACAGACTACTTACTCTCCTATTCCTCATACTGGGGGGGGGGGAAAAAAACCTGGCCACATACAGCTACAGTAATTTTTCACCACTACACACAAAAACTCAACCACAGCTAACGGTACCAACTGAAAGAAAAAGGTAGGAAAGCCAAGTGGTATACAGACCAATTGTAAGTGGACCTAAACAGTCAGCTTTTTGGGACTCAGGCTAGAGAACAGACACCTTCCCACCATGTTTTTAGAACGCTTCTGTCTTAGGTAACAAATACATCATGTTCATCACCTATTTGAATTTCTACCTAGGAAACATTAGCAGTGAAATCGGAAGTCACTTGTTCCCGAGTAGGTCATGTGAGATCTACTAGGAACTTATCAGCTTATTAAACATTCTTGTACCAATCAGTCCTTTTAACATATGTTGTAAGCTGAAACCCTCACAGTGCCTCATTGAGTTGCTTCTGCTTCATTGCATTTTTGTTTATAATACAAGACTGTATTTTCTAGTTGCAACTGTGTCTAGAAACTCTATACAAACTAGAAGCAAGTAACATGGAACACTGATTTTAAAAAAAAAATAATAATAATCACCAGATTTCGTGGGGGAATAATTTAGAACACCACCACTGTAATTTCATTGAAGTCCTAGAAAAGATGTGCAGCCATACTCAAAATAACACATTTCTGCTATGAAGCATGCTATATATCTTGTAGTATTTGCGTTTGAACTTCTACAGAGCAAAAGCCAAATCACACCTGTGAGAAGATGACCCTCCCATTGACAGTGCAGACCAATTTTCCCTGTCTCTGCCACTTGATATTTATTGATATTTTACCACATCCCTTCTAGGTATGGCAAGTGTTTCTTTCTAGAAAGAAACACATACAAGCAGCACTCCCCAAAAAACTAATCAAAGTCTGCATCACTCAACACAGGGTTATTTTTTCCATGACCACACAGCATTTCTTCTGCACCATAGCAGAGCTGTTTGCTACTTCATAGACGAGGTAAAAGCCTCAGGAGTTGTGGACCATTTCTGATGGCCTGACCTTGCAGAGGACAGTCTGTAGGTCTCTTTCAGCAGCAGAGTTACAGAATTCTATAGTAGTCCACAGGGCAAGCTCTTGTACAGGACTGCAGCTTGCCCCTAGCATTTTGCTGTCACCCTGGCACAGTTCTGGCATACTGGAACTAGTGCTCCCCAGTACAATGCACAGACATAACTCAGAGCTGGCATATCTGTGCCGAGATCCATTCTCAGTTGGCAGTGGGGACAGGTTGCACTAGGTTTGGCTTCCTCCCATCCTCTGAGGCTCTCTCAGACAGCTTTGCACCGTAAAGCACATACCTCGTGCCAAGTCCCAGGTTTTCATGCTACAAAGATGTGTTATTTCAGAGGCTTTGAACTCAACACTTCTGCCTCTGGGTTATGTTTTAGTGGCACAGAGGCTCTGCATGGGGCTTGCAAGAGATTTATGGCAAGTACTATGTCATCCAAATATCTCTACACTGTAGTACTTGGCCTCAGTTTTCTAGAACAGTTCCTGGCTCCATTTCACCTGGAACAGGCATAGGCTTAAGTTTCTTCAGCCTTGCAACAGACAGGCAAGCAAGTCAGCGAGATTTGCCCCTTTTTCAGAGATGTTACCCTCATTCACCACCTCACTTTTCACCTACACCCTCAACATACAGGAAGGACAACAGACTGTATGTTCTGTTACCGCTCATATTTCCTCCTACTTCATCTGTGTCATGAACTTCTTTGTCAGTTCTGAGGCGAACTGTTGCAGTTTTGTGCTGACCATCGCAATTGCCTTTACTACTGTCATCAGATCAGCTATTCAGTCCCCTAAAGGAACACACACATTTGTTTGTTTTGTCCCTTGCTCCATCGATTGGATTTTTAGCTGTTGAAGCACTCCTAAAATCACATATAACAAACTGAATTAATTTACTAAAAGCCTTAAGGCACAATCTCAACATACATAAGAAATCTGCCTATAAGAAAACAGATTCACCACCTGCAAAACAGGAAACAACACTACCAAAACAAAAGGATCTATTGTATCAAAGAAAAAACATAGTAAGCTCCAGTTAGTTTTCTACTGAGATTAAGCACAGCCACTGGCCAGCCAATACTTAAAATGTCAGCATGGAAAGTGCGTAAAAGGTTAGAGTACTTCCTCTTTCTAACAGGAGTTTTAAAGAGAAATGGTTTCCTTTTTCCTCCAACCAGTACCCGAAAACATTCCATCCTAAAACAAAGGGGGTAAAAAAACCCCACCAAACACTTGTAGAAAAGAAAACCTGCCATCCACCTTCAAAGAACATAAATAAAGCTTGAAACTTAAAGCAAAATATGTTTGGGGAACATGTATTTAGCTGAAAACCTCTTCAGTGTTAGCTTAGAGGTCTCTGACAAGCTGTCCTCCACCTAGCAGCAGCTAATGATTTCCTGGCTCCAGACAGCTCTCTCTGGGCACAGTGGAAGTAGGGAAGATGTACTCCATCCACTTCTCTTAGCACATCTGACTGAACCTACCATAGCTTGGCGTGACTGGGTTATTGACTAAATTTAAACAAATTAATATTGATTTTATTCCATTTTTCACAGCTTTACTCAAGGGCTTGTTTCTCTAGGTTCTGCCAAGTACACAGCTCTGCTTTCTAAATTAAGCAGTTTTGTGAACTACACCATAAAGGTACAGGTTCTTAACACTGATCACTGTAAAAGGCAGAAGGAATAACGTGCTACTAAATGGCAGAAGGAGAGGAATAGGGATGCACAAAAACATAAACCAACTCATTTTACTGGAAAGTGCAGAGGGCAGCTGGTAAGGGAGGCAAATGCCAATCGTGCTTGACACCCCAGAAATTCCACTCTCAGCGCTCCCCAGCAGCAGCACAGACTCATCACTGCTGTGGCAGGCAGAGTGGGTAAGCCTTCGTGCTTGCTCTTACACGGTGCCACACGAATGTGCAGTTACATTTCTACCGCTGCTTTGACAGAATAGACCTACCCACTTCTGACACAGTCTGCACAGTGCACAGTCATTGCCAAATGCTTACACAACATTATCAGCCCGGTTACTAACAGAAAGGTCGTTTCTGTTTAACAAAGATAAAACCAAAGCTGTTTTTTAAGCATAAGTGAAGGGAAATGAAGAAACAAATATACCTTTTCTCTTCCTAAAACCAACCAGGAAAATAAAAGACATTTGTAACAGCATGATTTATAGATCACTTTTCCTTGCTTTTCTCGGGGGAAGATCAGAAATAGCCACAAATAGATTTATAGACAGACTAACCCATTTAAATGTTAAATTACAATTCAATCTGCCACAAACTAGAACATTAGTGTCTGGCTTTCCTATCTGTTGACACCCCATACAGAAAAATCTTTGAATTATAATAAAATTGCTTTTCTGCTGGTAACAGGGAAGGGAGTTCGGGTGGGATTTTTTCCCCTCTAACTCAATGCTAAAGTTTTCCATTGACCTGCGCAGCCATGAGGAATTAACTTTTCAGTGATTTGCCTCTTTCTTTTCCATGAAAAGCTCTGCCATAATTGCTCTAGTCAAAAGGCTCGAATGAGCAGGTTTCATCAGTTGCCTTGCTTTGCTCAGGAGTCAGGCTCCAGTTCACAAAGTCTCCAGAAATTAAGGTAGGTGTGTCTGATTAAGAGATCATTACAATGAATGGACGACCGCTCAAAAGGTCTTTTATGTGTGGTTCATAACATCTCATAATACTTGTCTTTCAGGTACTTCATACCCTCAGTCGTTTCTATGGGTCAAACCTTTTAAACAGGCCCAGTCTCCTGTAATGCCCCAAAGCACAAAGCTCATCACTCCAAGGGAGTGCATGGGGCATTAATAAAGAGCACAGGGACATGAGTCATAACTCCCCAGATAAACTGTGGAACTTAGTGTCATTAAAATACTACATTGCATCTACCTAAACTTGGTGGTTCAATTAAATACGTAATTTCAGGTTTTCTAGAGAGAAACCTAAATATTTCAGTGAAAGTGTCAATGAAGCAAAATTCCTTTACAGCTCCTACCTGTACTTCATTTAGAGATTCCCAGCTTGCCAGTGGAGGTCACAGAGGATAGAATGTGCTATCTGGGAGGCTGCAACTTTCAGCATTAGCTTTCTTACTAATCTATAGTGAAACCTAAAATACAGATCAACACAGGACTCTAATATTTAGACCAGAAGGCATGAATTCTGGTGATGACATATGCAGATAAAAAAATGTAAATTTTAATAAACAAGTAGAGCATGTAAGCAAAAAAACCATGTCACTATGAAACCAAAAACCTCAGCAGGTTCTTGAAGAGTGTGCTTAAGCAGTTTTATCAGATGATCTTTTCTGCTATTGAGGGAAGTATTAATTCAGCAATAAGCAGGTGCCCATTTAGATTTGATTACAAACCTGCTAGCCAGCAGGCAGAAGATACACCTATTCAACAAGTAAGTCTTACAATACTCTCCAATTGCTTTTTCCATCCCAACACCATCTGTATCAAGATGGGATAATTAGCTTATCAAACATACCACAACCCAGATTTCTTCATCAATTATCGTAGTGTTTCCTATTAAATTTTACTTCTGTGGCTCTAAAAGTTTAAGCACTCCTCCCCACTGTCCTTCTGCTTGGCATTTTGCCTGGTGTCACCTGTCTGTTAGAGGAAATCCCTCACCCATGGAGATTCTTCTGCTATGAAGTCCCATACCAGCACTTCCCACGAAAAAAACAATAAAATATTGATATAATGCATCAATACTTTGCAGCTACATTGAAAAATCACCCCTAAAGAGAGGTTATTCTAAAAAGCAAGTAAAAATTAATTCAAATATAGGTAATGTAGTTTCAAACATTTTATATGAATGCACAGAAAGATGAAACACTTCCATCTTCCTTTCCTTCAATCCAGTTCAAGAGGCTTGTCTCTTCTTGTGCCAGTTACCTTAAAGGCTATTTAGAAGTTCAACCTGCACACAGAGATTATTTTCACTCCCTTTCCACTTACCCCTCACTACTCACTGCTCCCAAAAATATTAATATCACTTTGCATAGTTAAGTGCAAACATCTCCCATCCTGGCAGGAAACAGAATCTGTAACTGTCCTGAAGGTTACTAAGCTAGAAATAAACCATTTACACTTTACATGGTTATGCAAATGTAATAAACATAGAATTCCATTTTCCATCTCAAAATGGCAAAACAGACATGCATGGAATTAGTGCTGCCTTGTTTTCATTGCTCTTAAGTGAAGCTGCGCAGTGGTGCCATACTCAGGAGCAGAGATGTGTTTCAAGTGAGTGACTCCAAGTCACCATGAAAACTGTGATTATCTTTATTGCTTTGGAAACATATTTAGTGCAACCACACGTCAAAGGTGCTGAGAGGGCTAATTCTGATAGAAGAAGAGAGGGTAAGAATAAAAAGGTCATTTTCTTTCTTAACTGGAAGTACTGGAATGGGGGTGGGGGAGGCAGGCAGGGAGAGTGTGGGGAGAAACCAGTAATGCAGGTAAGCAGGGTCAGCTGGCCTCCTTTGATGAGGTGGATGAGAAAGCACTACTTTGAAAGCCCAAGGTGAACAACACATCATCTACAAATAAATTGAAGGTGGTGGAGGTGCCAAGTCTGACCTCATGATCTGGAAGTCTTCCAGCTTCTGAATCAGTCCACAGAGGTCCATCCAGAAACCTCCTAAAGAGCAGTCAACCATCAAAACACACACATACCAGTTACATCAAGGATACTATAGCTGCAAAGCTTGATATTTATAAAGCTGTGTAATACTTTGTGTGTGTATTCGTTGAAAAGTGATGGAAAAAACAAGGTACCTTTTTTGATTATTTAACTTGATACATCACTCCATTATATCTGAAATCAATTTATTAAAATAAAAGTCAATGGAATATTTATAAGCATCACAGAACCCTTCCAAGAATAAAAATAGTGTTTCTATTTAATTCCTTGTGAATATGTCCTTAACCAGTGCCCGACAAATCATACCATTGTGTTAGCCAAAAGGAAATTAATTGGAGAATTAAAATCCTTCCTATTACTAGAACACAATTCATTCTAACATACATCATTTGCAAATTAACTAACAGACATATGCCATGACTTACAACACCAATCTACCTGACAAAATAACTTCTCCAGTGCTGGGCCTGTCACTGAGCCGTCTCCCAATCACCGTAATTAGCTCCCAGTCAAACATACTAGCTCCCATTCAACAGGATATTTTAGAAATGTCTAACTCTGTGTACTTTGTGACTAGAAGTATGCTTCCATTTCTAAGAATACAAAGAAGAGCTGATAGGAAGAGGGAAAAGAGTGAAAAGAACATTATTAAAGCAGTTCAGTCAATATAGTAAACTTAAGACCTAATCTATTAGATCTCAGTCTGATCAGCACACATGGAAGACTACCACCTTTTTTTCCTGTGGGAATTTACACATGTGCAACTACTGTAGAAGAGATATCTTGTCTGGTAATGTTGTTTTACTGCCATCATCTAAGAAAAAAGAAAAAAAAAGAGATTTTTTCCCATATTCCCCACACGAAGGGATCAATTCAGGCTGCCAAGATGGTCGGAAATCTGTCCTGCATAAGCCATCTAGAAGGAAAAAAACAACCAGTAACTTTTACAGGGACTTGGCTGAAGGCTGAAAGAGTTACAAGGGCAGAAAAAATTTACTGTTATTTATTTTAACAAGATTGTCCTAGATCTAGATGAATTTTTATAATGGAAGTTTCATAATACTGCATTTACATGAAAATTTTACTCTGTCATGAATATTTCTTATCTTTGCTGCAGTTTATGACAGGATTAGCTAATAAACAGGTCTGCTTCACTCACTAAAGCTTTAGAGCGAAAACTTCACAGAACAGCTTATATGACAGAGTTGTGGTCATGAATCAGTTACTGTTACTATTTTAAGCAGTTTCAGAACTTATCTGAGGATTTTAAGTCATAGCCTGAAATTTGGCATAAGATTTGTCAGGCGCACAGATATCTATTCATGTGTCATGTCACTGAAAACCTTTTGTGGTTATTGAGCAGTAATAAAAATGTTAAATAGCAAACAAACTAAGCCTAGGTAGGGAAAGATTTGAGGCTGGTGAGCTTAGGAAAAGTGGGCTATATTTGAACACGGTAATTGCAGCTCTTCATTTTATCAGCATTAGTGAAACTCTTGTGTAATGGACTGAGAACAGGTCTTCAGGAATATGGCAGCAACACAGAGTGGTCTTGGAGGATTTGTTGGTATGAGTGATGACATGCATTTTACCTCATCTTATCTCTGACGGCTAGTGAAAGGGAGAGCCCAGGCTGAATCCCAGCACAAGTTAATCTTTGGATTATTTTAACTTGCACCGGAGGGTGGCACTCCAGTTCAGGATCCTTGCCCATAGCGTACAATAACAAACCTGGACTCTGAGCCACACTCTGGAAAATTCATCTGTAAAGATGAAATTAGTGTGCTGAAGATCAAAAATATTTGGATAGAAAATCTGTACTCTTAGAGGTAACTTAAAATCGCATGTTTGAAAAACTGTTTCATGTCCACCGAGTCTGCTGTTGTACAGCTGTATTTATAGTAAATGTTCTTAAAGAAACAAAATGTTTTTACGTTGGTGTGTTCTGGAAGCCAACTTTTTTATTTTATCTGTTTTCTCTTGAAGGCCTTATGCTTCTCCAAGCCTACAAAATTCCCTCCAGAACTACTGAGTTCTTTGGAACTATATTTTTTCTTTAACAGAAATGCCTATACAGGTATGACACGATATTATCAGGGTCTAAGAGGAGTTTGAAGATTCCCCATACATCCAGTGCTACAATATGAGACAGTTTAAAACATCATTTTATACATGGAGAAGAATTACTAAATTTAAACAATCATTGCATAACTAAACAGTTACAAAACAAGAGACAGTAAGACAGTTCACTGAAACAAGCCCAAAAATACTGGCTAAGCAACACACATGCTAGGTGATTTTGCTACTGCAGTTGGGACAGTGGTCATCTGATCAGAAACCAAATTGCAGGTAGATCAAAAGTTTCTTAAAACAATTTTGCTAGTACAGCTAAAAAGAAAAAAAAAAGCGCCTAAAATAAGTTTAAAGCTTGAGGCCTGATATGGCTAAATTATTATCACAAAACCTACTACTGCCACCTGGCAAAACTAAATTGGCTGGGCCACAGCACTATTTATGGCCTTGGTGCAAGATACAGACAGACCCATTTTGAGAACAGACAAGCTAACTGTATGCTTTTACTTGGTTTTTAATCAATACAGTGACATCAATTGAGATACCTCCCTAACTGCAGTGGACATACTCTAGACTGTACCATTTCAAGCAGTAGTGGAATTTAGTCCATTCTCCAAAAAAAAGTCAGAAGGCAACCTTAGTTACTGTGGGTCTGAGGAGAGTAATGTAAAATATGTCAGTAATAATCCTATGAGAGCATTGTATTTGGAAAGGAAGTTCTACAGAAAATTACATTCAGCTTTGGTTTTGTGCATTTGAAGAACATTGCTGCATTGCCATACATGTCAGGCCAGTATACTGAAGCATCACCCTTTCCCCTCAACATATTGGGAAGGATCCACCTGGAATCACATTATCTTCCGCTTGGCATTCATTAAAACTGTAGTGCTGGGAAAAACTGAGTTTACTTTGTTTTGGTTTTACTTCAAGACACTACCAATAACATAGCCAAAGAGACTGAGGAAGATTTCTCTTCTGTTGTCACATCAAGAATAAAGACTACGCAGTCATACCAGGGATTCCTCAAGGGAGATTACTTGGGAGCAGCTGCCACTTAGCACTGAGAATTTTTTCCTGGCCAGCTCTCACACACCATCCTTCCCTCGAGTCAGGGTATATCTACAGCGGCACAGATAAAATCCTCCTTCCAGCCTACCACGTCATACTGTACTCTGAGGAATTTCCCAAGAACTGGTCTGCATGACCGAGCTGGAGGCAACTTATACAAAACATGTGTGGTGGATTTCTAACCACAGCTGAGATATTGGACTCTTCATTAAATATGAAAGGTTATCAGTGCAGTACACTTCCTTAACAAAAAGTTACACTGTATTTAATTAAACTATTTCTGTTGTCATCAATAGCATCTACCACTTCATATTCTGCTCTTTGGCTGATAAGTAATGTTGTTTCACTTCCACATCATCTAATCATTTTTACTTGCAACCTTTTTGATGATCTTTAAAAGCATTCCAGATTTTTTGAAGGCTCCACGAATGCCCAAAGGTCCTATTTCATCCCAGGGTCTCCAACAGCAGTAAGCTGACAGAACTGACTGGTACCTACAAATCTGCCACCGGAGTCACAATATAAGCGTGAGGTGCATTTATTGCTTTTGTAATAGGAGTTGATCCCTCGAGCATATTCTGAGCACTTAGACCTGAAGAATATACTACAGGGATCACTGTTTGCCAGCAAAGTATCTTATGAAAAAATGCAGTGTTTTAAAGCATTTGTTGTTTTCCATATGTCTGTGAATCCACGTACCCCCAGGCTAAAGGAAGCCTCAAAGAATAATAAATGTCTAGGTGGGATTCACTTGCACATTTAAAAAGAATGTTCAAAATAAAACTATTCCTAGCAGCGTGTTAGTGTGCTACAATTTGCAGTCAATTTATAGGGAAAGATGCCTAGCTGAAGTTTCTATTTCAGTGCTCTTCCAGTTAAGATTTGATGATGAAAAGCATTTGTGCCTAGACAACTCATAGGCCAAGGAGGACATTCAAGAACATCCCTGTCAAAACCTGTTCCCAGTAAAGTTACTTAAATTTACATGCTTAGTTCTAAGTTGGGGAATTAGCTCACGTTAGTATCCAGTTGCCTCCACACGACTTTATGCCCAAGGTAGAGAAGAAATTGGAGCTTCTTCCTGACACCTCTCCTCACGAAGCACCCAGGATTTGAGAGTCTCTGTGGAAAGTAGTGTCCTCCTGAATGGAGCAAATGCCCAGGACAGTCCAGTTTAACTGTTAAAAGTTTCAATGTAAACTTGATTCAATACGATTTGAAATGAAAACCTGTGCCCATTTCCAGACACTCATTGGTATTTTTCTAGCAGGTGCCAAATGGGAGATACACTGCAACCAGGAGCATGCAGAGCGACACCCAAACCAACCTAAGTTCACATAAAGGTTGTAATGAAGATACAGCAATATTGTCTTCAGCACAGGCTGTGTAAGTACACCTGTGCTTTCCTTACTACTCACTTAAACAACACAGATCCAAAATGTACCTCCCCAGTGACTTAAATTTATCTGTCTGGAAGTTCTATTGTAAAAACTTACACTAAAATATGAAATAGAAGATTTTAATGAATTACAAAAAAGCCACAGCTCAGGAGAAGTCCGTTATTTTGGCCAGAACATACTACATATCCCTGAAAACAGAGAGTGAACTAAATAGCATCACTAAAAAAAAAACAACCACCAAAAAACTCAGACTATGCTTAACTGGATATCAGGATACAGTGGTTAATTGAGTTAAAACATTTTGGAAAGAAAAACATGCCCTTTTTTGTTAAGTAGTTACAAGGCATCAGGTCCATACTCAGATCCCTTTAAAGGCATGCAGAATGAGAGGGACTGTAACACAGGAATGCATCATGGACAATCTCATGCTGCAGATGGTTAGTTTCAAGAATCTTTTGTAGCTCAGTTTATTATTGAAATTAGATTTCATTCACTGTAGAAGTTGAAGGTCTTTTCCAGAGCATAGTCCACATGGGATCAAGAAGTTATCACCTGAAGAAAGAGAAGCAGGAACTATTCCCTGTACATGTTCATCAATTTGCAGGGCAAGGAAGCTGACTGCCTTTGCAGAGGATATCAACATCACCAAACAACAGCTTTTTTAATAAAGCAGACACCAGTTGATTGCTTCCTCTTAAAGAGGAGAGATAATGCCTTCCCTAATCAATTAGAATGCTAAGCTTTCTCAGCTTGCTTTCTCAGCCTCGGGTGGATCTTATAGTATGGCTGTATGTGCAGATTGCAAGGCACTATGGAATTCCTTAATGAGTGAGCTGTGCCACAAAGATACTGTGAGAGGAAACATCCACACTGGGTGTTAAAACAGTCAGTACAGCTGACAATTAGAGGGGCAAGGGCTGTTTAAATCTTGCTTGCAGAAAATTTCAGCTAGGATAAAACTCCCCAAAAAATTTTAAACAGAAAAGGGGAGGGAGGGGGGGGAGTGTAAGAGAGACAAGAATTTCCCTAACTACCTAAGTCCGAATTTGCAGTTGGAACATCAGAGGCTCAAGATGACATTTCAGCCTGTTCTCTGGCAGGTTTGCTCTAAGCACACAAGGTTGAAAAAGTTCACCAATGCTAACCACAGGCTGTACACTGGCGTGAGCGAAGAAGCACAAGTCTGAGATGTTTCGGTGTCCAAAGAATCTTCTGTGCCTCTGTCAGTGCCACATTCAGGGACAATTACCCCATACACATGGTGAATTTATCCCCTGATTTGGGCTATTTCCTGGACTCATACACATATCTGCAAACTCAAGAGCTACACAGCAATTGTAACTCAGGGTATATAAAATACATTAAAGCAATGACCCTTTTTGGCATTAAGGAGCCCTAGACTGTAAAAAGTAGCAGCGGTTTGGAAGTTTTAAATATGAGACAAATTCTAACATTCAAAACATTTTAAACCAATCCCTGTTCTCTGCCCACTTACTCTGTTTTCAAACTCCATAGCTAATAAAGTGCCTTTCATTTCAGCCCCTTTTGAGGTATCCTGTAATCATAAAGTTATTAAACAAAAAGACATCTAAGACACTTAGTTGCTTACATTAAAATAGACAGATAATCTGATTCTGAACACTGGGGCTGTTTAAACTGGCAAGCCTCCCAGCCTGCCTGGATAGATGAAGCAATTTGACTCACATATATTCATTCATATTTCCCCAAATGCACAGACATTTCTGTTCTCTAGCTATCTCAGCCTCATTCCTTGTTGCAGCACTTCAGTTGTAAACCAATTGCTTTTGTTGTCCTCTTTGATGCTGGTGGGGAAAAAAATCCATTGTACTCAAATTCTGTAGAGCCTTATGATTTTTTTCCACCTTCCTGCATATCTACAATGTGTATTGGACCAATAGTCATGGGATTTCTGTAACTTGCAGGTAGCATTTGAAGTAGATAAGACAAAAACAGGTTTGTTTTCTTCCATTGATGCTAAAAAAAAAAAAAAAAAACAACACACCACGTTGGTTGATCTTGCAGCTCAGCAGAAAGAGTGATATCAAAAGCCTTTGGAGATTGGGACTCCTGTCTCCATTTCTGCTGGAAAAAGTGTTATGAAGACTGATTACTACATGGAGGATAAAATGAATACCAGGTGTTATGGCCTACGTAGTAGGAACACCCAGGATGCAACTTAAAACTCACACATACATGTGTCTTCAGCTATCTGCATGTCCTGACAGCCTGAAGAAGAAAAAAAATCTTTTTCCACATTGAAGTACGCACAATCTTTGACCACACATGCATGCACAGTTAGACCTACAAGGACTTTGCCACAGCAGTCTCAGACCTGGAACTCATTCTGAGGCATTCTCAATATTCATCTGCATCAAGAGTGCCAAGTCTCACAGAACTGGATGAATTCTGAGTAACTGTGTTCATAGTCTTTAATCCTGCAGAACCTTTGTTAGTAACCCAGAGAAACCAGCAGAAAGTAGTGTCATAGATTTAGAAACAGGTTTCCATATTCCTTACTTAATTTTTGGCTGATTGCATAAATCCTATGTTTGGAGTAGTCAAATGCCTACATAAGAGGATCCAGAAGAAAGATACTCTTGCTGAAGACAAGGTAACGCTTGAAGCTCTGTCAGTGTTCCTGCTTTTTAGGAGCTTAGGCCTAAGACAGATAAGTCTTAAGTATTATCTGAAAAAGACAGAATAATGCAGGTAAAGGACTAGGAGAATATTGTTAATTAGTTCTCAGTAGAAGATAAGGCTGATAAAGCTGCTGAAAAATCAAAGATCTTTCATAATTATTAAGTTGTTCAAGACACATACCAAGACCACCTACTCCTCAAAACTGTATTTCTATGTTATAATCAGAGAGAGGTTTGACACTGCTTTGAACAGTGTCTTCTGTCAGTGAACAGATTCATACTTGACTAAATTTCTTACCAGCTCTCTCATTTTACCAGTTTCTCTGGTCCATCAAAACCCTCTCTTCATTTGATAAATGCCAACTTTACCAATTGGAAAAGCCAAATAATCTTGGCAAAATTATAGGGTTCTTGCACAGACTCCCAGGTAGGTTTTCAACTAAGAACTCAAGGATAAATTAAAACATGTCCTGATTTTACCAAGGAAAGGAATAGTTGTGGCTTAGCACCGTCCAACTTCAAAAGACCAGAGCTTCAAAAAGGACGTTCCTCAACCACAGCAGCATCTGTACGTGTCATTAGCTGTTAGATAGGCTATGGCACATAGCTACAGTCAGGGTTCAGACTTTGTTGAGATGGGCCACTAACTGCGTAAAGATAAAAACAGAGCTGGGACACCTCTTCAGCAAGAGCAGGAGGAAGATTCTGCACTGGGTCTACTTAGTTTGATAGACTACTGGAATTCTTAATGGCAAAAGAAATAAAATGAAAGGGCTTGATATACAGCAACAGATTAGTATAGGAGATCCAGGCTTATGGTAATCTGAGCTGCAGCTTTAGAAAAGACTTTCTGTGGTGCTACATGGCATAACACCAACATCCTCAGCGGAGTAGTGTTTAAGGTATACTTGATCAGATGTAATTACAGATCAACTGGTTTAGAAGCAATGATATTTCAGGCATAGCTATGGTGCACTTTGTGGCAACCATAAAGCTAAAGGCTCAGTATGCATTTTAATTTTGCCAGCTGTGTCCCTTAGTGACACATGAAATGTTTAAATTCAACATTAGATCACATCAGTATAAAGAGGCAGTATGCACTTAAAGATCTTTTTTTTTTTTTTATGTATGAGAAGCTGACAACATATCAATTGGCAAAGAGCAGTAATAGCATCTACAGTCCAAAAATAAACAACAGAACAACTATTTGAAAATAGAAAGTAGAGCCTACATCTACTGATTTTGTATCTTTAAGCTTCCTCACTTCAGATGCATGACTTAATGTACCAATAGCTTTTCACCTCAAGTAAGTTGTGCTTGGCTGTGGACAAACCCTCAGCCTCCCAAATCCAGGAGGATTGATAGCACTTCACTAATTCTCTAAATAGTGGGCTCAACATGTTTCCAAAAAAAGCCCAAAGAAACCCGTTATATATCACTATCACTATTATTATTATTCAAAGCTCTCTTTATTTGACAGGCTACCTCTCCTTCCCAGTTCCTTCACACAAGCTGATTGTTTGAAGCTTCTTATCATATTTTGCTATTTGTTAAAGGCCCCTCCATGCATTTTAAATGGTTAGAAGATGAAAGAGGTGCTGTCTCTTACCCTTAGTAGGTAATAGGATGCACTCAGGGAGTCTGAAACACAGATTTTGAAAGAGGATAAATGCTCCTGAGCTGCCAGAGATGGTCTGAGCAGACATACTTCAAGACTGCTGACTACAGCAGTTGAAAGCATACTCTTACCACCACACATAGCTACTATATTCTTTAGACTCATTGTCCAAAGGTACAAGGAGAAGCCACTACAGTTAGTTCTCTTATATTCCTGAGGTGGTCAGCTACTCAAGAAAGCCAAAGTCAACTGCACTCTTCAATCTCCGAGTGAAGAAGAGGATTTGGAGTCAGTACATCTCCTGCTAGTGTCAGTGGGCACAAGATTTTGCCCTTTACGTCACTGTCTTTTTGTTGTCTGTTTTTAGCATCACATCTCTTACCAAGGATATCTTTTTCCAAAAAGCTTTTAAAAATCTTTCTTTATGCAAATAGATTGCAAACCCTTTTAGCTAGTTCATAGGAACAGGCCCTTTATTTGAACTTGTTCCTTTTTTCTAGAATGAATATCATTGGATTTGCTAATAGTAATACAATAACTAAGTTATCACATCGTCCAAAAGAAAAACTATCACTGTCTGGTTTACAGTCTTTTCTAATATGCTAGGAAAAGAAAAATCACACCCAGTGAAAATTATAATGGCAAGAATATTTTTTTTGTATTCATGTAAGTCATTTACTATAATTTACAAAATACTTTGAAAGACAACCTAGCTGAATAGCTATCACTTTGCTTTTTTTACATTTCATTTACAGTAGCTTTCACAATTTTTTTATTTCATGACTTAATGGAAAACTGTCTATGACATTCTTTCAGCTTAGCATACACAGTCAATAGTCTCTGAATAAATTAGGCACAAGTCATTGCTAACAGAGGAGATGAACACACAAGGTGTGCGTTCAAGGTGGTTCATAAGAGTTGCCTATTAAATAATTAATAAAGATTCAGTCTGAGAAGTCACCATGAAAAATACTTCTGTAATGTGAATATGGCAATTAAATCACAGGCTTACACACCTACCTTATGTTCTTAAGTGAGGTAATATTTCTTCAAAAACTATGAAGAGACCTACCTATATTGTTTCAGACTAAGAATCTCAGTTATCCACCTATATTTTTATTCAATTGTGCCATAAGACTGCTCACCTCAGGGCAGTACAGTGTGTGGACTGCAGTCATTAATAGAGGCTCCTGCCTAGTGCATGCTGAAACTACTGAAACCCCAAGGCCTCTCTGAAGATAGCATCCACTCTCACCTTCCACTGACTGCAAAAGAACCCAGCATACCCTTGAGAAGTTAGTATCCTGAAGGCTTTTAGAGGCAGACATTTAGCGGTCTGAAGAAAGATTTTGAAGTATTTTCCTTCCGTTACCATTATTTAGAGATGAGATTAGAACTCCATCCTAAACTGAAAATAATTCCCAAGAAACAACATCTGCAGAAACGTATTCATGATTAGTTCTACTTAAACTGAATATAGCCAGAGAATCAGTGGTGACCTAGAATTAAGCTGGGGTACTGAATTTTTTACGCTATAGGGGAATGACTTTCCATATCAGTATGTTGAATTGAATTGCTTGCAACCTTTCAACTGATTCACAGGAGCATACAAAAGGAACAATTCTCTTAAGGTGCCAAACTAGCATTCAGGAGATGAGAATGCCATGTCTGGTAATGCCATGACTTGACATGGACTCCTGGTTAAACCTGTTAACCTCTCAGTGTCACTATCTATAAAAGAAAGATTAACACTTCCTAGAGTTAGAAGGAAATTGCAACACATTATTTAATGTTTGCAATATCTCCAAATGTTGACATTTTCTTCATTTTCTGTTCACTGTCTACCTAGATCATAACTGGAAGCTTGTAGTCTCACTACTTCTTTCAGCTGGGTGTTAAACCAGTGAGACAGCTCAGGAGTCTCCTCTTTGTCTTTCCAGTGTGATTTGGTGACTAAGACAGAAATTCTCAAAGCACTAAGTAGCATTTGCAAGTGAAAACAGAACAGCAAATACAAAAGTACTGAGACATAACAGCACCTAATCTGCTATTTTAGGTGTCTATTCTCCCAGTCATTTTGCTTATCTCCTATCCTGTAACTTCATTTAACTCAAAATTATTCCTTAGGTGAAAACAGTGATGGTGCAAACAATCTAGCATTCGGTCTCTTGCAAAAAGTTGTTTCCATAAGCACTCAGCTGGGCAGAAAGCAGTAGAAATTACTCACAAATCAACTATAGTTTTTCCCCCGATATCTCTACCCTTTTGTGATTTTATTTAGCTTCACCTAAACTCATGGCTTTTGCTGTCCACACACAGGATTACTGTATTACAAAAATGACAGGGCTACTGCCATTTTGCACAACTTATTGGGATAAATGAATGTAAATTAAGCCTTTATATGATCAACTTTTGTACTAATCAAATTTAGGGTTTGGGTCTTTTTTTTCTTCTGTAACAGCTTTTATTACATAAAATAACAGTGCAGTAACAGTAATACATTCAACAAAGGTTTGTGGTAGGTTTTAGCACATGTATTTACTAGGGCAGGGAGGGGAGAAGAGTGATGCAACAGTGGGCAACATTGTAAGCCCTAGTGTTCCCTTGTTTAAGCATATAAAATACTTCTACCTACAAGCAGGTAAAGGAATTGATTTAATAAATATGTCATACACCTTGTAAAGATTTAGACTGTTTCAACTCATAGTGGTAAAACTAAAGAAAACAAACAAACAAAAAAAATCCATCCCTTCAGCAGTTATTCCAGTGAGAAAGTGCTTTACAACATTCTACAATTTCAATCTGGACAGAAAAAAACATTTCATTAAAAAAAGAAATTCAGTACAAGGACATCACTTTTGAAGTTAGTACTTACTCCTTACTAAAGCAAAAACTGTGTCATTAGAGTATTAACAGGTCCCCAGTGACAATGTAGTACCCTTGGTTATTCAGCTAGTCTTAATTAAAGGATTGGTGCAGCTGCCTAAATAAGAAACCCTATTCAAAGTTTCTCCTCTAACAAAGAACATTCATTAGCACTTTCTCCCAAAATATTTCTGACCAGCTCGTGACTACACAACCAACAAACCAATCCTATACTGCAGGGCTGTAGTCCTTTAACCATTTCAGTAAAGTACGATACCACCATAACAAATAAATATCCAGATTAGGCCCAGAGCCTACAAAGCCAATCTACTAAGATGTCCAGCATCTACAAGCCAGAGTTCCCAAGAAAACAGTCTTTATCCTGTTAGGAAATAAGAACTCAAACTCACATAAACTTTTTCCAGCTCTTCCTGGAAAAAAAATAGGTTCACATCTTGTCAGATCACAAAAACAAGTCTGCTGCCTACTTTACCTAACACAAATTTACAGAATTCTGCTGAAAATTTACCTTCATGGTACTGCCCAACAAAGCCGACAATGTCTCCAAGAGCTTTCCAGCTACAGCTGCCTCTGGTGCTCAGACACCTGGAACAGCAAAGGGAATAATGCATTACTGCATGGACCATGTGGCCCCAATTAGTTGAACTGCTTGAAGGAAGAAAGGTAATCAAGGAGGAGCTTACCAGCTGCTCTGATCCATCTGTATCTGAGACCTTGTGAGTTTTCAGTTACTTCTATCTTCTACCATGATAGAGTGTGGAGGCAACATACTATCATTCACCTTTACTTCTTTTTTTGACCATCTCTATTTCCAGTTCATAGCTTGCTTAGAGCAGTAGCTCTAGACAGGCGAGAGGTCTGTAATCCTAGATGCTTTTATTTGTTTTTTATGTTTTGTCCCATTTATTTCAAAAGCATCTTAATTCCTGTTGTTTATGACTGGTGAAAACCCTAGATAATGGCAATTCAGATCTCCATTGGATGATTCTGCTTTTTATTTAATTAAAAAAAAAAAGTCAGGTCAGGCTGTGTTCCCAAAGCCAATATACAAGCAAATAGATGGGTTTGATTTTAATCAGCATTGCACTTCAAACACGCTGTCACCTAATCCCATTTGAGGATACAGTCATGCTGAATAAGGGAGCCATGCTGAAGGAAGACCAGCGCTGCATGGAAATCTCCTGTACTGTTTCAGGCCACAGTTGTGAGGTATTTTACAGTAGTATGAAAACTACAAAGAAGTTAAACTATTGGCAGTTTAGAAAGCATGAAATTCTCTCCAAATTACTTCCTTCTTTCTCAGGTTATAGGGTAATGTCCAACACTGCACTTATTTCCAGCAACTAACAAGTTGAGTGCTCTTTTCTGAGCTCTGTAATAAAAAAATCACCGTGAAGAGCAGAGTTGGACTCTGCCCATTGCTCAGCTGAGTAATGGCAGTGTCAGCGTAAGAGCAGAACCATACGCAGACCTTGCAGATGCACTTTCTGACCTCTCCCTTGCTGTAAAGTCGCAGGGCAGCATTAAATAAAACCTTCTCTCAGGTCCTACTGGTACATTTAGTGGAGTCTTGATTCACCAGAAACTCGTAGCCATCCCACGTTTCCTCACACATGTGACGTTCATTGTGTCACCACACACACAGCACCTGAAGCCTGGGCTGACTTTGATGACCACACTCTTGGCAGAAAATGGCTGCACCAGCACCTCAGCAACAAGGAGCCCTGTATCTGGAGATGTCCTCCTAAACAGGAGCCCTAGCATTTAGCCCCTGGCATAGCACCACAATGGCTTTCCAACAGGGAGGAGGACATTTTTGTGTTTGCAGCATCCACGTGGAGCCCAGGACTCGGCCTCGCAGCAGGGGCAGGAGCTGGCGTGCATCGGGTGTATCCACTGCAGCGTGTGCTGCGGCACTGGGATTTCCTACGTTTTGTGAGAGACTGAAGAAGCCAAATACCTCCGTTTCTGCCAGGATGCCCCAACAAATGCTTCTTCCACCTCAAACTGAAGCTAGAGTGGCCACGCCTGTGCCTCCCTCACACAAGGGAGGAGGGCGGGGACAGCAGGTACCATGCGCAGGGCAGGCGGCACTGGCCGGCCTGAGGAGGAGCACGGGGGACGGGGACAGGGCAGAGCGAGGGGGGTGAAGGCCAGAGGGCAGCAGCTGCGGGGCCGGTGTCTCAGAAGGCAGCGGCACACAAGGATGTTGGTGCACAAAGGCCTGAGGTGGGAGACCAAACACAGCAGCTGTGACCACGCAAGGTGTTTGCAGTGACCACAGCCGGGTGCTGGGGAACAAAACCCTCGGATGGCTCCACTGCCTGCTTGAGCTAGCAGGCAGGCCCGTAGCAAATGGCAGAGTTTCTAAAATTCACAATCCTTTTTTTTTTATTATTAAAAGCACACAAAATCTCCAGTTGTCTTGCTAAAGTTGCCCTTACTTGATGCAGAAAAATTCTTGCAATTGTCTTGAAATTTCCATTCACCATAAGCTTACAGAAGGCTTGCCTTCTCTGGCAAATGTTGCTTTACTAGGCAACAATGACATATAAACAACTGAGCTCTTGATGCAATACAATAAACAGAAATTAGGTATTATACAAAGCAACTGTCTTCCTGCCTGTTCCCATAGCTCTGTTGGTTGTTCACAGCTCACTCCCTCTAACAGATGTTTCACGCTTTAAGTCAAGCTTGCCTCTACAGCTGCAGCCGCAGTTCATGAAATCAGCTAATTCAATTGCACGGTGAGACCTGCTGCTTCACGGCTGCAGCAGCTTCTGCTGCCTAACCTTTGCATGCAATAGCTGCTTGGGAAGTGAAATCAAATCCTGTCCTCACCAAAGTCACGACTGGATGATGCTGTAGTAGAAGGTATTTTTCGATTGCTTGGGTTTGGTTTGTTGGGGGTTTTTTATTACATCATTTTCTCTGTTTTGACTGATCCCTTAAAAAACAAACAAACAGGCAACTTTCCAATCTATTTCCTGTCACCCCAGAACAGAGTCAACATATTCTTACTACTAGTAATCAATCTGAAAATTCATTTAGTGATCACAAGTTAGCACTATCACCTTGTTCATATCGATTTTTCCTTCAGTCCAAACCACATCTCTTTTTCACTGCTGAGCCCACTCTCTCCATTATTCTTACGGTACGGAACGAGTCTTACCTTCGCACTACTCAACATGCTGACCTTCAATGCCTCCTTTCCCCCCCCAAAAAAAAAATCTTCAACTCTGTTTGACATGAGAAGAACTTCACAAGGTGTCTAAAGTCCTCACATACATAAAACCTCCTATCAAAATGAAGTTCTTGTGACCTGAGCATTCCAAGCTGACAATAGGCGCTCTGAGATTTGTGGAACACAGACTACCTTTTCCCAATTAGTGTACCTCGAGTATTGTGTTCAAAGAGAAAAGCACTGTTTTATCAAAAGCTGAGTCCACCAAAAAGCATGCCCTTATGCAATATGCATGTACAATAAACACACTCCATGGTGTATGATATTACAGACTTAGAAGTACTACAAGTATGCATTAGTGATCTGAATGAAGATAGGTCAGCTGGATCTGAGCTACGTTTGCTTCTTGCAAAGGTTACAAGTGAATGTCGCCTTAACTACATCTGCATTGCGTTAAGGCAAAACTCCAAATTTCTGAAAGAAGAAACAGAGGAGAATCATTCAGATTTAAAGCGGTTCCTGAAGGGCAGGATTGTCATAAAAACTGGGTGACAAGATCTACAAGTAGGCTAATGGCAGAACTTAGTCTAAAAATAATAAAAAGATAGAGGTACTAACAAAATACCCTCTAATTTTAATTAAATGCTGAGCTGATTTTGTATACAACCAGAAATTTCAGCAGAAGGCCCAACTGGCAAAACAAGGAGCTGTTAATGAATAAAAATGCAAAAAAAGAAAATATACAAGAAGTAGAAACAAGGACAGGCAACAAAGCAAGAGTATAAAAGCATTGCTTAGGCAATTAGGGCTGGTATCAGGAAAGACTGAGCCCAGTTGGAGCTCAAGCTGCTGAGGGGCATAAAGGGTAGAAGAAAAAGAATTCTGTAAGCATGCTAGTACCAAACTGAGGTTCAAAGGAAATGTAAAGCTGTTGTTGAATGGGCGGGACAACCTGGTGGCAGATAATATAGTGAAGGCTGAACTACTCAATGATTTTTTTGCCTCAGTCTTCAAAAAGTTCCCAGAACTCTATACACACCTGGACAGTTTGAGAAAGGAGGAAACACAAATGTAGGAGAGTTAAAGACTATTTAGAGCAACTGGGTGTATACATGTCTACAGGGACAGATGGGACCCATGGAAGGATGGTGAAAAAGCTGGGTGATGTGATTGTGAAGCCTCATCATCCTCAGAATATATGATAACCCAGAGAGATCCATGGAAAGGGCCTAAATATTACTGTTGCCTTTAAGAAGGGTGCAGAGGAAGATCTGAGGAACTAAATGCTAGCCAGCTTCAACTCAGTCCCTAGAAAGACCATGCAGCACGTCTCCTTTTCCATGGATCCATTTCCAAACAAATGAAGAACAAGAAGGCAGTGAGGAAAAGTGTGGATTTACAAAGGGCAGATCAGCCCTGAACAATCTGATTGCTTTCTCTAATGAAGTGGCTTGCTATGTGGACATGGCAGGAGCAGTGAATATGATGTACAGCCCTCAGTGACTCCACACATCAAAGCCATCAGTTTTACCATTGTAAAAACCTCTCCTGCAATGCCTACAAGTCACAAGTACCTCTCCGCAGCTGCAAAGACACCTGCAGCTGCTCCAGCCTTCCAAGATCATTTGCTTTTCTTTCCTCAGATCCCGCTGACAATTTGGATCTCCTCGCTCAGGTTTGCCTGTTTTAGCCATTTCGTGTCATGGGAGAGCTCCCAGCTGAGTATTCTGCAGAGCTGCTTAACTCATTTGTGCAACGCCTAGGACAGTGATTAGGTGCGATGATCCTCTTGTTCTCTGAATAAATAATTCCTTGTATATTCCATGGAGGTTTTTTTCCCAATTAGTAAATGAACCTGGTGTTATCAGAAGGGTTCATTCAACATTAAAAGTCCCAACTTAACACATTTTCTTCTGGACATTTTACACCTCCAAGATAATTGTCTTCTTACATTAGTTCCAGCTGGGAGAATGTTTTGGGTGAGTCTTTGTCCAGCCACACAGCTACAACACATCTCATTTCCTTTAGTCAATCACACCTAGCTTTTCCCTTTTTACAGATTAAAAAAAAAAAAAAGCATATAAATCAGTACCTGTGTATTTAGTTTCTGTTTATTTTGTATTCTTTTTAGAAGATGTTGATCAAAAGATGATCATTCTGCTAAATTGCCTCTGCTGAATGTGTTTGTGCACATTTTATCTTACAAGTTCACCTTTTTAAAAGAAGATGCTTTTTACACTTAGAGGAGTTTCAGCTTATTCCATTAAAATATTTTAAATCAGTTCTTTGTAGCTCTTCTTTCTAGATTATTTCTTAAAACATCAAAAATGCTTATGACAGGTTGTTTACTTTCGAGAGTTGTCATTTTTATCATAAGAATTTAAACTGAAAAAGAAAGAAAGAAAATATCGCTGTGTTTTTCTAAGTGAAGGTGAATTTAACTCGAATTCTACACTGATTTGGCCCACACTTATACGGCTGTAAAAGAGGAATAATCAAAGACACTTGATGACACCAGTAAGTAGCATAATTGGAACCAGAATCAGGCCGGCAGCCTCATGCATTTACTGCCCTCTCGAGGTTTGCCAAAGGTAATGCCAGCAATTACAATACTCCCACTGGCTGGGACACTGCGAATCCCTATTACTATTTTCTCTGCAGCTGGCCTGCTCCTGCAATCCTACAAAAACATGGAATTGCAGCCAAAGTGTGGCAGGGTTTATCTGTTAACATTGAGTACTGATACTCGTCTCAGAAGATAACATCTTCCTCTAACCAAAGCTGTGATTCTGCAGGGGATTAGCACACGTTTGATGCACACGCAGCAAAGTAACCACTTATTCCCTCGGAATCAAATTTGCATAAGCGAATTATTCCATTTCTTTGTGGTATTGGAGGCAGAAGCCGTAAAAATATTCTTTGCTTCTTGTAAGGACATGGGAACTGTCAATTGCAATGTGCAATGCAGTATTTCAAACAATAAATATTTTTAATATATGTTTATATTAGCAAATAAGACAGTTATGTCTAAGATTAACACGTTGCAGAAATCTGACTAAAACAGATGTCCTATGTATTCTGTTCAGCTTAATTCCAAGTTATTTCAAGCTCTGCTTACAGTGGCATTATGTCATACATTACAAAAATAAAAAAATAAAAATAAATCCAGACTTACTTATACACATTACTTAACTAGGACTAAGGATATTTTTCATTCAGATGCAACTGTCCTACTATGAAGATCTGTCACTTCATGGATTTCAGATACTTATGCACAGGGAAGAATTTAATTTTTTGTTTAATCTGCATTCAGTCTACTGATTAAGACGGATGTAGCCTTTGAAAGTGCTCTGCCCACATGTTATCTTTTCAGTTAAAATCATCTGTCAGAAAATACGCTCTGTGCCAATTGGCACAGTGCCAATAAGCCGGAGACTGACACGGGGAGCAGAGAGCTCTCCATCCATCTCCTGCAGCTTATGGGACTATTTCCTTTTGGGCTACAATTCTGCTGGATAACAAGTAGCCTGTGCAGGGACCTGTTTTTAAATCTGTAAATTTTCAACTCCTTTTTAAGTCAAAAAAAGCCATCTAGACAAGGTCCCAGGCAACCAGGTCGAGGTGGCCTTCCTTGAACAGGGGGGTTGGACAAGATGAGCTCCAGAGGTCCCTGCCAACTTCAGCCATTCTGTGAAAAGTAACATATACAGTAATGGGACTCTCCATCCTGCAGTCTTGGTAGACCACATGCAATTACCAAATCTGTCTCATTTCCTAGAGTTATCTATCGGGGCCTTATTCTTGCTTTCTTAAGGAAAATTAATTCATATCCTTTAACCAGAAAGAGGTTATTAGGTTATTAAGTCATTTAAACAACCACTTCAGTCTGGAAGGTGCAGCTATCAGTTCGTGCATCTGCGCTCAAAAGCATCCTGTCAACGTGTGACTAACACATCTGGTAAGTACACAGCAAAGCAATTTCAGCCGTTCCCAAAGGAAAGGAAGTAACAGCAGAACATTTCTGTGCTAAATTTCAGCACAACCATCTTTTTCATTTTAGTCAGCCAAATTATAAAAATAGCAATCACAGCATACTTGGCTCGATTTACCTTTGATGGGCCAAATGTCAGAAAATAGAATGGAGTGAAGATCTGTTTGCCACGAACATACTGGATAACCTGTTCTGCAAAGGTCGCAGTAGCTGCTCCTCCACCCATCCATTGCACAGCTTTGCTTCTGGGGCATTTCTGCCTTCCTTGGAAACAGCCGCTAACCATCGCTTGCTCTAGGATGCCACACTGCTGCTTGTAATCAAATGAAAGCTCCAGGGTGTCTCGCTGGTATTTGGGGTTAAGTTAGCTTCCCGTTTGGAAGCTGGCAAGGATTTTTCTGCTCTGATTAGATTGGCAGGGACTACCAAGGTACTGCATTTCATGTGGCCAACCTCGTCCTGTCACATCGGCATTTCACTTAAAATTCTTTGCTATTGCAGAGAACCCCAGACATCGTCAGATACTTTTGATCTCTGCTGCTTTTCCTCCCGTGACACGGTGCAAATTTCATCTTGCATTTTTGTGAGAAAAGTATTAGTTCTGCAATAGATGTTAAAGTATCTTTTGTGGCTGACAGCTCATTCACAGAGGAAACGGCACAAAGTAGACCCGTCTCCAAAGTCTCCGTTACACAGGTACAGTTGTGGGGGATTAGCTCTGATGGCAATCTCTCTTTCCAGACCTGTCTTTACTCCAGTGAAAAAACACCGTATCTTCTGCAAACAGTTTTAACTTCAAAGAGTCTGTGATAAAATCCTCATTTTCTAATGGACAAAATATACATTCCGTTAAGTTCTGTAACAAGTTAGCTCTCTCATTTTCTGCTTTTACAGGGACAAAAATGGAGTACAGTTCCATTGTTTGGTTCGGTGCCATCATTTATAGGGTGTAATCTCCCTTTACCTCCTCCTCCTGCAGGGAAGTGGGAGCAAGTCTGAAAGGAGAAGTTAAATCCTTTCATGCTGTAGCACTGCTCACGCCACAGTGCTAGATCCATCTGGGCTATTTTTCGCCTCAGTGCAGCGTTTAAATACCTAGAGTGGGAGGATATATTACAGCAACTTGTATGGGAGGGTCACATTTTGATCCTAACTAGACTGGCAGCATTGCTTAAAACCACGAGCTCCTCAGCAACTAATAGTCCCAGCTCAGCCCTTTGGCTGCGAGTTAGTGCCTCTCCCTGCAGCCTGATGTTCACATCTGCTCTCGGACAAAGAGGAGGGGGCTCAGCAGCTGGGCTGCCATGCCCACAGCCATTGTGGTAATGAGATCTGAGGATGGTTCACTGCTCTCTTAGCTGTTTCATGGCACACCATAAAAATGCAGCAAGGAGTATTTTGCCCACCTATAAACTTCCTGTGAGTTTTCTGGAAAAATTCAATACAAGTCCTTCTAAAAAGCAGTGCTAACAAAAATACACTTGCTCCAGGATGAATAAAGATCAGCAGTGCTACAAACCACTTGTAACTCTACTTCATTAGCCAGGTGTGACATGTCTGCAGATTAGGATAGCTCAGTTTGAACTGTCCATGTTTCAATTAGTAATTCAAGCCATCCTATAATGCTGACATATCTAGCAGGGGAAAAAAGGGGAAAAAAAATCCCTCTCCCATTGTAGCACTCTCTCCAGGTCATACAGGATAGGATCTTAAAAGGTTCACATCAATTCAGAGCCAAGGCTCAAACGTGTCTGTGCTGCTCCAGAAAACAGTGAGAGATGTACCAGCTGAAAAGGAGCTCACGGTTGAATCCCAGAAATATAATCTCCTCTTCTTCCGTACTTTCTAACTACATTGGCTACCTCATACCAATCTAATGTCACCTAAACTTTTCTGGGTCTCCACTTAGCTTCAATTTTTCACACATGGCTATGCTCCCTTGCTAAACTTTTATTAATAATAAAATTAATAATAACCCTATAAAAGCAATACAGTTCCACATGCTATCTGTAGACTACGAACTGTGGCCCGTGAGTCACTGGCATAAGGAAGTGCCTGTTCAGAGACCTCAGAGGCCATCCCCACGTTATTGTGACCCCACTTCAACAACCATTATGGTTCCAAGTTACCCTGATAGCATCATTTACATGCATGCTTTGAAAGTGGCTAATCCCTTGGAGTGGCTATCTGTTCCTAGTATTAGGGAAAAAGAGGAGAAAATTGCCAGGCCGGGGCTTTGGGAGACACAGGCTCTTTTTCTAATAATGTGTATTGGGGTTTGGCCGTTCCCTAGGCAGAGAGCATCCCCTGACTGTGCACAGTTCCAATGCATGAAGCTGAGTGTAGACTGTGACCCAACCCATGTATTTGTCCCTGAGAAAGGCAAAGGACAGCCTATCACTCGTTCTGCACATATCGGCTTCCAAGCAAACTCTTACCCACTTCCTGGCAAGTGCACCACACAGTGGGATACCTCCAGGTGGTCATGGAAGAGGAAGACTGACAATCTGCAGGTGATGGGGACAACCTCCATGATTAAAGGATGCAGTGATTATTTTGCTTCATTTTTGCCAAAAATCAGTTTATGGACATTGATTTATCTTTTAGCATCGCAGTCCTTTCTTCGGACAAAAGCCTACACTATTAGGCACAATCTGCTATTTTAAACAAGATTTTACATTAAATTCAGAGCAGAGCAACAGCTTCATTAATTTTTCCATCTGTTCTGTTCAGGCTTGTTGGCTTTCATGTAACATTTAACTTTTGTATGAACCCAAAATGCCAAAAGCTAAACTGAGCTCAATTCTATTGCGCTTCACAATCTGACAGGATAATACAGTTTGCCTCAGATTTGGTAGAAGAACAGGATAGGCTCCTGGTCATCTGCTCATCAACTATTATTTTTAACTGAGGAAAAGAGGGAATATTGGGAAACGCCATTTTCCAAACACACCATTGTGTGTTGGAGGCAGCCATAGGAGCACTCATCCATGTCACAGTCTCACAGACCGAGCTATGAGGTTCTAGGAAGTTGACAGTACTTGTATTTCTAGGCAAATTCACATGCCTAACAATTTAACTTCAACATTTAGTTGAGCTTGTTAATCTGTGTCTAAACCTGGTACCTTCTAAGTTATCCCATCCTAGCAGGAGATGACAGCCTAAAGTTAACAATCCACTCCCTTTTCCCAAGCAAGAGGAAAGTAAATTATTGACAGTTGGTATTAAAGAAACAGAAAAGATGAAATAAACAGAGTAGCTAAAAAAGAAAAAAAAAAAAAAAAAAAGTCCTCAACTCTCCAAAAAAGGAGATCCTGAAGCTGTAATGTAACATGGATTCAGTTATTGTAAAGTATTTCCAAAGGTTCTTTGGAAACCAGCTGCGCCAGTCCTGGACCTGTGAAGTGAGGGGAGAGGAGAGGCCAAGCCAGGGCATTTGCCACAGCAGCTCACGCTCAGCAAGACACCAAAGGGCAGAAGCTCGCTGTCACCACCAACAGGGCAGAGCACTGTCAGGGTATGTTCCTTACATCTCTGTGTGGATGGCAAGGAGTCTGGTTTGAGGTTCAATCAGAAACACTTAAGAGCATTGAGGGTTTTATAGATATAAACATGGACTCATCGTCCATATTTTGGATGATGGCTTCTGTTGCTCTAAATGGCTCATTCCAAAATAGAGCTTAAACACCACTTCTTTTCCTGAATGAAGGGCAGTTCTCAGGCTTACAAGGTCCAGCAAACTTTTACCTTATCTTTAATATGCTAGCAGTCAGAGCTTTGTGCTGTGGGCTGATCTAAACACATGGATGGCATGTGGACATGACAAATGGACTGTAAGTACAGGACCTAAGGCAATGAAAAGGGAAGAAAAATTCAGCTGCGTGTATAGTACATACAGCCTGAATATCTGTCCGGAAAAAAAAGCAGCAGGCTAGAAATAAGCACCTTATAGACCAGGCACTATGCAAGGACTGTCAATCACAATGGGCTTTTCTATACCGTGCCCAAACGCCAGCAACAAGAATATCTAAGAACATGAACAGCTGTTAGATTGCTATGAGCCTCCACCTGATTTCATGACCCTGGCAAAACATTAACTTCAGATTCACCTATGTTGCTCTCCGAGACAAATGTACTTACCAGATGGCAATGCTTCAGGCACATGTGTGTCCAGTGAGGAAGCTGATATCGAGAGCAGATTTCATACTGTTCTAAAACTCACAGCCTGCCTAACAATGCAGAGAAAGTGGCACCCAGCTGCTTGTTTCCCTACGTCTGACTGCTCACGGATAATTTTCAGTCTTTAACTTCCCAGACATGGGCTTTTGGGAAAGAGTCAGCAGGCTTCCTATAAAGGAAAATCCTGTCTCACTGACCACATAAAGTCTTTGGAAGAGGTGACTAAGGAGGAGGATAAAAGGTAATACATCACACATTTGGATTTTCAAAAAGTCTGTCACAATGTTAAATACTTGAAGTTGCAAAAAAAGCAAATGCTGCCAAGAGATTAAAAAAACCTATTGCAGGGTGAAAGCTGCTTAAAGGGTAGGGAGGAAAGCACAAAAAACCCCTATCCATTATCATGACGTGGTGATGAACTGATTTATTATTCAGAAGGTATTTAACTGCCAAATAAATTGGACATATTTAGTGTTACGAGAAAACTTTAAGCTGTTCATTAGCTAAACCAAAACAAAGTCACGAGGGCTACTGAATTTTTATCTCCTAAACTGCCACTAGTGTGAACAGTTTAGTATCTCTGGAAGTTGAACAAGTTTTATGCCAATTATTACATGAACAAAAGTGGTGAAGTTACTCTAAATTTTATCATTACTACCTTTATTTCCACATTTCATTTCAAGCACCAACAGAAACCAGCACAATAAATACAAAAAGTGAGAGAAAACCATCTATTTTATTTGTGTTGAGGCAAAAGGAGCTCATCTCATTCAGATCAAAGAAATGGAGAGCAATTCATTTAATCAAGTTTTTGAGAATTTACAGAAAACAGAAAAAACCCTCATGCTTATCACATCAGTATATGATTGCATTTCCTATGTCAAAACTTTCCCTCTTCCTTTAGACTTGGCACAATTTTTCTTACTCACTACCACATTTCACATCTTTACTTGTCAAAATATCGCATTACCTATGTAAACATCTGTTTTATGTGTAAACTTCAACAAGTAAATGGGAAAGCCTACTAATTTATCCACCCCCCAAAAAAAATCAAGTGTGAACTAAATATCAAATTAATTACATTATATTCTATATAATACTGTTTCAACAAGAACTATAGCCTGTTGAATTCATACCAAAAAGGATGCAGAAACAAAAAGCAGATTAGCAGTGTCATGCATTAGTGTAATAACATTATAAGGCAATAATAAAAAAGGTTAATTTTTTTTTTTTTTAAAGTGTACTCGCCACGACAAAAATCAAGGCTGTACTCCTAGTCAGTTCATTTTGGTAGTGTAGGATTTCTTCCTGGCTCAAGCTAAAAGTGTTAACTTTTGAGCATATTCATCTGCTACTGTGTTTGATAATAGATAACTCTTGTCAAAAACACAACATGTGGATTTCAATTTTGTGCAATAACAGATTTTTTTACTTTTTCAGTTCAAATTCTTTATGCAGAAATAAAGAAAAACTCTGCTCCCAAAGCATCGAGTAGGGTAAGTGGGAAGAAATATTTGAAATTAAATACTCCTAAAATGAACAATACATGAACAATAATCTCTCTGCAGGAAAGAAAACTTCAGCAGCCTAAGTCAAAAGGCTGAGGTAATACTATTTTATATGCTTTTTGTTGCTTCTTTGTTCACTCCGTGCTCATATTGAGTAAGCAAAAGTAGTCATATGGCAGTCTGGAAAGCCCGACATCACCAAAGATTTCCTTTATTGTTCAACATACCTTTGTAGTGCAGAGTAGAATCACCCTCAAGCATTTAAAACGGAAACTGAAATCACACCTCAAAGTTTTTATAAATGATCTCAAAGTACTTATAGTATCACAGTAATCAAAATGACTGTTCTTTTTCCTCTAATTATAACTTAATCTACTACCTGTCATTTTTACAAACTGCAGTTCACATTAAAACATTTGCTGATAACAAAAGCTTTTCTTTGAAAACAACACTGCTTTACATCTATTCAGGCAGCTTGTGCATATCAGAGCGTTCTGTCAAGAGAGACATGGAAAAGGGTAAAGGAGAAAAAGCTGAAATACGGCTACAGCTTATCTGTGCCTTTAAGGCACTGCAGAGTCTCACGCAGCACTAGAGACAGCAAGTTTCTTCAGATGATCCATAAATACTTGCAAGCTGACATCATCAGTAAGAATGGGTGCTCCAGACTCCTACAAAATAAAAGGAAACAAGGAGAATTGATTATACTCACTGTGAAGAAAAAGCATTTTAAGGCACAATACGAGCCATTAAATAAACACTTTATAAATTTAGAAAGACCTTAGAAGCATATCGTTGCTGAAATCCTCTGACAAAAAACCAGCAGAGTGTACATTTACATAAATTTTCATATGTTTACATAAATTCAGGCATAAACCACACTGTCTTCCATATTAATGCATACAGCAATGAGCTGCAGTACAGGAAGATATTTACATCAACCATACAAAACTCAGAGTTTTTGACAGCTGCCAAACACTAACTTAAAAATTTTTTTAAAAGTAAATAAAACTTCCATGCCACAATTCCTGTATCATTCCTACCTCAGGGGAGCAGACAAAGGTGAGAAAAACAGAAACACACAAGTGGCACAACTAACAAACCAGTATCTGTCAGTGAAGCTCAGACTTATCAAAACAGCAAAAGGAGGAAACAAATCCACTGAGTGTCTGATTTGACTCCGAGTGAAGGTCAACTAGCCTTCTGAAGGAAAGCTGGGCCAATTCCCTCCTATAGCTCAACACCAAAACCAACATCTGAAGGTCACACCACTGCAAAATCAGATCACAAAATATTAAAAAAAACAAAAAACCTTTGGGGTGGATTTTTGCAATTTACTTTCTGACCTCAGATATAATTTGCAGAAAGCCAAGAAGTTCAAAATTGTCATCTTTTAATTACCATTTTTAAACAAATTTAAAAGTCTAAATAAAACAGCAGTTGGTAACTCTGCAAATGTTACATAGTAACTCTCTTAAATCCTTTGAAACCAATGTGCCATTACTTCCATTCCAGATGTAAGAAGAATTCCTATAAATCTCAACAATTCAACCTTTTCAAAGGTAGGAAGCACCCATGTTTCCAAACAAAAACAGAGCTGGGATCTTACAAAATCTTCCAAAACACAGACAAGAAAGTGTTAACGAGGATGCTTAGAAACAGTGCCCCTTTTTGAGAACTGGCCCAAAACAGTTCTTGGTTAATGATCAAGGGACAAACCACGGAGCAGTAAGAGTTCTTAGATCACTCAACACACTTGACACAATACGCAGCCACTCTCAGGGAAGGCCCACTAAATTATCAGCTCACGGTAGCAAGATGAGAATGAATGATTGCTCTACTTACAAGCCTGCCAAATGCTAAGCCTGAGCTCTCTTATTTAAGAGGCCACAATGGAATTACACGTAGTTTAATTCCGAGGCAGGATACGATTTGCCACCTTGCGTCTTACGCGTGGAAGGACAGTATATCATCCTCTACTACAATAACCACCAAAGGAGCTGACAGACCCCTAAGAAAAGAGATCCCTCATGATGACTGCTAGTGGTAATCTAGGGTAATTAAAACCAATGTACAGGCTCTATTCCTGAAGCTGAACACCTCATCCAACACGCGCACACAGGCAGCTGCTGCCACCACTGCTACCACCAGCAGCAGTAGCTTTACTCTGAAGACTGGGAACTCTTCATGCTAGTAAGTAAGGTAGCAAAGTATTTTATCTGCAGGGAAATAAAGTGAAAACTAGCAAGGTCACAGTTTACAAGTCTGAAAAGTACATGAGAATTAGCTTTGATTTTTCACAGACCACCTTAAATTTTGTTTTCTGTTCATTCAAAATTTTGATCTAAGGCATACAAGGAGAATTTAAATTTAATTCACAGTGATTTGGTGACAGCTAGCTGGGCATTTGATAAGACTTTTGCCACTGACCTCTTCATTTGTTTCAAATTGCAAATTCCCCATAGTTACCAAGACAAAAAAAAAAAATTTTAAAAAACCCAAAGAGCTGAAAATAAAGGCATTCTCAAATAAATGTCATATCTAATATAATCTGAAAATTTCACCTGCATCTTCAAAGACTAACCTACGTAAAAGAGCTGTAAGAAAAGTTTCCCGCTATTTTCTGAAAATGTTTTATATACTATATAAGGCACCTACCTGCTAAAGTTTAAAAAAAAAAAAACTTTACTTACAATATTAAAAACCAAACTAGTCAATTCGTCACCTCCTGAAACATGGTCTCAGTGGTGTGTGGGTGCCCTCTTCAGGACTAACAAATTTTTCTGTAGACTTTCAGTTATGCACAAAATAAAATTACATGAAACAATCCAGGAAGCTCATGAGAAAAACAAGAGCAAAACCAATTCAGTTTAAAATTTTCTCCCAACAGTTACATTTCTCATTTCATAATTTGTACTTGGTTCAACTCTGTTCACAAAAAACCCTGCAATCACAGGAGGATATTATGTTGAGCGCACACGCTGCAATGTCACTGGGGAGATTAGATTAGCACACCATTTCTTATGTTACCCTAGAACTGAATTATTTTCAACATTAAAAAGGAAAGCTGTCTTTTCTAAGACGTACCAATGAGTCTCACTTGTCCAGTATGAGCCATTTTCTTACAGATCAGTTCAAGAATTGTTTTGTATTTACATTTACATTTGGAATACTTTTTTGTTTGCTCACTAATTAAATGAGCAGCAAACAGTTATCCTGTACTGTAGCAAACAACAAAACTTCAAAAATTTCCTGGTAATGTTTAGATAAAAACAAGACTTCTCAAACTACAGGATTTGCTTCTATGTTGTGGAGGAAACATGAAGAAGAGAGACACTAACAGATTGTTGGACTTTGGAGGCAAGAGAGCTGGGTTCAAATCACGCTGTCCCCGACTCAGTAGAAAGTTTTCAAGTATTTTCACTCTGGATCTCAGTGCTCTTCCCTGCCAGAAGTTTCATTAAAACCAAAACATCCCTATGAAAACATACCCTGATAAAACTATCACTGCCATAAAATTCCTACAGAGCGCTCTCACTCATGATGTATGAATATGTCTTTTAGCAAAGTACTCTAAAAGTACAGTTAACATGTAGCTTCAACTATCTGTCTGATGCCATTACATTTTCATGAGAAAATGAAACCGCACTAGCATTCACCCACCCAGCAGTGTTTCTCTTCCCACTATAAAAGCTGAATGTGGAAGGAAAACACGGAATAGGGATGCAATGTTCAAGAATACAAGCTGCTCCAGAAAGTTTAACTTTTGAACTCTTATGTAACTTTCTTCCTAAAGGCAAGATTTGAGAAACCGATTCTCATTCACCTGGGCCACAAAAATTCTGGAAGACATCAGTACACTAGTACTGGTGTACATTTCAGTTCTTGCTTATAACTAACTACAAAATTTATTTTCCCTATTGCAAAAAGGTCCCATAGTCTTTATGTGTGGTAAGTGCTCTGATTCCAAGAACTTTAATGGTATCTGTCTAAGAAAGATGACTGGACATGAAAGTAGCATAACAGAAGCTTAAAAAAGCAAACCAGCTCATTTTTGTCTGAAGAAATGAAATCCATTTTTCTTAACTTTTGCCATTTTGGTAGCATCAGGCCAAAACTGCATTCTTTTACAGTTTCAAAACTTGGCATTATTACTTGTATGTACACAATATATCACTTAATTTCTGAAATAGCGAAAAAGAACATAAAATCATACATACAAGCTTTATCAGCGGATTCACACTTACCTGTCCCCATGCATACATATTGTTATGAGTCTGAGAGGGATTTACTTTTGACAGCAGGAAACGAGCCTTTAAAAAACAAAAAACACAGGCAACAAATTAATCTTCTCAAATAGAAGTTTCCTGTACTCAGAAAAAATTACATGTGCACGAAATATACCATTTCTATTATGTGGAGATAAAACCGTGCACAGAAAACTATTTAGAAGAGCTCTATAAACAAAGGCACTCCCTGGATTCTATAGCTGTAATGCAGAACTGCTAACAACTTTTCAATGCAGCAGAAAGTAAGCTTTTGCCTTTTTCTAAGCCCTAGCAAAGCAAATGTGAGTATCAATAAAATATTAAGTTTAAAAAAAACAACCACCACAACACAAAGAATACTTCTAGCATTGGTCCAAAGACTCTGACAAGTACTATCTTTTTTGTCTTACACACCTCACACAAGGAATCCAAGAGTCCAAGTCAGTATGGTAAAAATATTAATAAATAACAGGATTCACACATTAGGCAAAAAGCTACTATTAAATACCTGGCTCTGTAAAAGCTTTAAAATTCAAAATCTTCGCTTGCAATTTACGTATTTACATAGCACAGAAATACATGTTTACTACCAAAAAAAAATCTCATGACATTACTAACACATCACTTCCTAGATTATATAATACATATTTTACCATACCTGGCTTCCACCATGCTCTGTATCAATGTATCTGGGCATTGGAAATCTGGAATGCAGAATTTCCTGGGCATCATCTATTGGAGCTTGTAGCAAGTGATGAAAGTTTTCATACTCCGGCATATCTTGGTAACCTGATTTACGCCACTGAGCTATGGTCTGGGGACAGGGGGAAGAAAATTTAGAACTGATTCACCAATCTTTCTTAGAGGATACACTGGGCTTTTCAGAGGAGAATGTGCCATTGCTGGCCTCTTTTCTATCATTCACCCCTTTCTGCCCTATATGCAAGTTAATTTTTACAAGCCAAGATGTGCAAGTAACATGCTACTAGATTTTTATTTTTTAAACAATTTGTAGACCTTCTGTATTTCCTTTTTTGCCATCCTTTGTATGCTAAACATTTAGTTCATGAGGTCAAGGATACTATTTACAGTTCTTAAATGTACATGTCTATGACACATAAGAAATAAATATTTACACTGATATTTATCTTTCAGGGCACGTAGTGCAGCCTCCCCACCTTATAGGAGTGAAGTTGGCTGCTCAAGGTCAGCTCACTGATACAGGCTGTTGTTAGGAAAGACCTGGAGGGACCCTCAGCAGGGGCTCCCCCCTCCTTTGCTTGGCAGCTGTTCTAAGCCGAGGCTCTCATTCCTGGCTCCTGCCTGAGCTCCACTGCAGCCGTGCCCATGCTTGGCCACGCACCCCACTCATCCGGACCCCACCCGGGGACTTGACTACCCGGCTGGAACTGGGATCTGCCTCATCCCCATCCACTTGTGTGATGACCTGGACTGGTGGCTGATCCTGGCTACTGCCCACAAACTGCTCTGCTTGCCTTGCTCAGGTAGTGTGGGGCCAGGTCCTCACTGATGAGGCCTTTGTCTGCCTTGCAATCATGCTGACCTCCCCATTCTCCTTCCCTCTGGCAGCTGCCTGCCCCTGCTGCTTCCCAACAGCATCTTACAAAATTACAGGGAACATTTTTCTACTTAAGAAGTGTTAAAGTTTAGTAACTATTTTAAACAGCGCAGCTATGAGGACGTGATACTGAACAGTATTTCTCAAACTTTCAGCTGGGAACCATTTACAGTAGAAAAGCAGTAAAATTCCTCCAGGGCAGCAGAGCACCAGTAAGTCACAATCACTGATATTTACATTACTAGTGAATGTCTATCTACTCAACTGTCAGGAGCAGTTTCATTCCTCCAGGACAGTGCAGTTGAAGGGTGACTATAAAACTTGGTGTTCTGACTCCCTATCCTTGAAGAACTAATTTAGACGTCTAAAATGAATGAGTGAAAACAGGGGGGAGTGTGCAGAATAACACTCTTAAAAGTTGGAAAAATATTGATCTAAAAAAAGTAATCAGCATATTGAAGCTAATTCATCTTAAACCCATCATAACAAGCAGCACTAAAATGTCAAGTGATGTCAGGCATGTTCAGTTACCAAACTACAAACATGAATTAGGAGTCTGATATCAGCCACACAGACAGGAGGTTGAGCACTGGAATGCTTTAGAACTGGGGCTTGACTTTCACAATGTAGCACTCTTCAGGAAAAGAATGTTTATGTAAGAAATGACAAATCTTACCTCTCCGTGATAAATAAGAATCTGGAAAAAGGTGTCCATAAGGAGAATGCGATCTGGTAAAATGCTGCTGCTATCCAGAAGAACAGGCTACAATTTAAAAATAAATACAGAATTACCAACTGACGCAGAATTGAGCAATCAGATGGCAGTACCAGCTTTTTGAATCAGTCACTGAATCTTACAAACTTTTTCAATCACTTACTAAAGCTCCATATTTGCTTTTCATGTTACACATCTGCAACCCACACAATCTCATTCAAAAGTTATCCAGCCTGATTCTGAATATGTAACTTCATGAAAGTAATAAAAATTGTATTGAAGAGCTGAAACCTCTTTCATTATTATGCAGTGTTCTAGTCTTGCAAGTACCTCCATATTTACCAATACAATGCCATTAACTTGAATGATATTTCAATGCATAAAGATTCAGTAGTTATTCAAGTAGAAGAGTTGGGGGTTGGGGGTTGTTTGGTTGGTTGGGATTTTTTTTAGTCCTGTCCTTACAGCTATTATTACTGTACATATATATCCACCAATACTCTATACAGTAAATACTCATTATTTATGAAATCTAATGTAATATTTAAAGTTTTATAGTGTTATTGCCCTTAAAAAGGTGAATTATTAGCACTATATGATTTAAATTAATCAGTACCATATGATTTAATGGGATCAATCTTATTAGGGATACCAGAAATATTAAGTATTCCAAGAATCCAAAAAAAGATTTACTCATTCTACACTGAGGTGTCAACTCCCGCTTGATCACACTTCTCCTTTGCATCACCCACGTGACTAATTGCTATTCGTACATGGGAGAACCATCTTACACCTGTAGATAGCTCTGCACAAACCACCTCATTACTTTAATTGAAACTCCACTTTTAAAAGTCTTTTTTTAATCCCCATGACATACTCTTAAAAAAGAAAAAATCCTAACAAAAGTTAGAATTCCAACCTGCCAAGATCCTTGCCTACTATGTCATCTCCTATCTTACACTTCTTTCACAAGCTTCTTGGACGATCACCTTTTTATTTTAGGTCTATACAGAACATGGCATGATAAAGTCAGCTGGAAGGTTCTGTGCCAAATCTACACATAATGGTAACCCCACCAAAATTAGAAGCTTTGGATGAGGGCATTAAGATAGAGGGAATTTTGTACATTTCAGAAAAAAACCCCAACTTTTCTTTCAAACTCTACAGAAAAAGTACATTCTGATAAAAATAAAACATTTTTGTTGATGTTTACATTCTGGCACCACAAAACCAAAAGCAAAATTCCTATAGCTCTCAAAAAGTAACAAACAAAAATTACCATTCCTTAGTTTAAAACATCATCTCTTCACAAACTGACTTTTATTCTCAAGACTATGCTACATCAGAATTCTGAGATATGCCTCGTTCATAGTATGGTCTTTCTCATGCAATAAATTTTAAAACAACACATTCTATAACATGTAACAGTGAGGACAACCATACTCTCTCTCAAAACAGCACCTTTTAACCTACTATTATGTTATATATAGTGATACCTCTGGAGGTCCATTGAAAGAGTAGGCATAAAGAATCGGCTGAACCATGATAAGTGACTGAGTTAGATCTTGACGCATAAAATGATGACGATAGTATGAGCTCTCATCTGGACTGTTATTAAAAACTTGTAAGAAAGGAGATCTTCTCAAGTGAAACATAAACTGCAAAACAAAAACCATTTGCTTGAACTTTCACAGGTAAAAAGGAGAGTTGTACAAAGAGAAAAATGTTTTCCATAAACTACATGAGACCAATGCCCCAACAAAACTGAATTTCAAGTCCTCTAACATTTTTAACTTGTATATGCACCTTTGCCAGTTTTTGTATACTCTCATGAGAGTAAGACAGGGAGATCAGAACTGATAAATCTACAAAGGAGCTTTGAATTAGAGAAAAGTTTAATATTTCTTCTTCTCCACTACTAAATGATAAACAGTGATTAAAAGTGATGCTATGTGATATTTAGTATCTTGCTATGTGATACACATAACATTAACCACAGCAAAGTTGAACTTCCTTAATAAAATGGAAAAATCAAATCTTTTCCTTGCTGAATCAATCTCTCCACATGCTGAATTAATCTCTCCACAACACTTAACACCTTGAGACAGATTGGTAGAAAACTCCACAGAAATACCATGGAAGTCTATGAAGAGTCCAAAAGCAAGATATCAGGAGCTATCAGAATGGATTATTAGCACACAAACTATTCAAAGTTTAATATAGTCAAGCTCAAATTCACTTCACCAGTGAAGTGTTTCTTTTCAGGTCAGTATTATAAATCATATAGGAAAGAAACAACAAAGCAAAATCGTATCTTTTCTCATGTCTTCTGAATTTCTTCATTAAAACAGCCCTTAAAGTGAGTGTTGTTACTTGAATTACAAACTCAGGTAAGATGACGATTCCATTATAGAAGAAACAAAAAGCACACACAGTTAGAGGAAGTTTAGCTGTGGGGACAGAGGGGAAAAGGGGACACAGCAGCGCACACAACAGAAGTGATTTGCCTAATGTCACATGCCAGACAGTAGCTGGGAGCAGGAGGTCTTCTCATTCTGGTATCCACTGTAAAGCCTTATTTTACTGGGCTACAGTGTCTCTTCCTTCACTAAGCATTTTCTCTTTATCCCTTATAGACACACCTTCCTTCTACTCACCTGTGGGTACAGTGAAAAGGTTTCTGAAAATCTGAAAGAGCTTGGATCATCCTTGTGATATTCTCCAAATTTCTGACACTGGAATAAAAGAAAAATGTATCTAAATTAAGAAACATACTTGCTTGGTCATGCCATTACTGTAAGTTTGTTTGGTTTTAGTAGACACCTGACTCCATGTGCTTACAACTTTGTAAGCAAACAGAAACCTAGCAAAATCACTGACTTAAGTTCTTAACAAGCAGTGATTTCCTTGCATATCAGGTTTTAATCACTTTTTGGTTTTTTTCCTCTAAAAATCGCTAAGCAGAGTTAGATGTTTAAACAGTCCTGGAGAACATGTTTAAAAATAAATTATTAATAACTATTTACTTACAAGTAAGAAAGAAAAAAAAATTGAACTTTTGAAAATAAAGAAATTCCATAGGGCTTTCTAGATTTTTTTTTTTTGCTAAAAATATTTAATCTACAATATCATTATAGGCAGCAAAAAATAGAAAAAGCTTTGATTTCTGCTAATCTGCTAGAATTTCTCTCAATTGCTGGCAGTTACCAACTGCTGAGGACTGAGGAAACATTAATAAATGAACTAAAAACATATCTGCTCTTTTTTCCATTTAAAATAGAAACTCTTAGTTAATTCTCCATACCCACTTATGGAAATGAAGCATTCAGTTCTTTTGTTTGTTTTATTTTTAAAAGAAAACCAATCCAACTCTTTTAATATATTCCTTTTTACCAGTCGTATAAGTTGTCTGTCCAGCCACCTAAGCACATCAGGCCCTTCTTCCGTCTCCGCCCTATACACTGCCAGCCTAGCCATGAGAATTGCAGCAGCTTCCTGGTCAAAAGATGCAGCGATGTTTTGAATCTGTGTCTGTGCATCTGCCCAGCTGCAAAAGAAAAACACAAGTACTTGCATCACAGTGAAAGGAAAGATGTCCAACCTCAAAATAGCCTTTCAAAATTAAGGCAAAGAAAGCAGTGTCAGCAGCTTAACAAGCTCTTGCCGGAGCTTCAAAAGTCTACTGGGTGTAACGAGCAGTTCTCAGTTAACCATTCTTTAATTAGAAATGTCCTTTATTTGGACAGATGCCATGCAACCAGTGAAAAAAAAAATATAATGACACTTATAAAAGTTATTATATTTTAAAAAATATTAATATGAAAAGTTACAAAAGGCGCTGTCCGTGAAGCTAATCAAACATTCCCACACTAGCAGTTTTCTTGTGCACCCTGCTTGTTCTTTTCAATTTACAAGGTGAACTATTAATCTGTACTTTTATATTAGTAAAATCTTGGCAATTAATGTAAGTTAATAAGATTCATATCAACAGTAAGGGCAATGCTTTTTTTGATAAACTGAATTTTCCATAGAATTAACCAATCAATAATCTCCTTCAGCTTAAAGGAAATGTCACTGGACATTGAAAAACACCTGCACAATATTAAACGTTGCTTTCTAAAACTGTGAAGTAAATTGATTCAAGGAAGCTGCAGGTAAAGGTTACACATGAAAGAACAGGTATTTACAACCCCCTGAACTGCAGCTAGCACTCAAGTCAAGTTGTGAAGTGATTTTTGCCATTCCTTAAGTCCAACCATCTCCTCAGTTTAGGCCACAGAATTTCACTCAAAGCTTCCTCTTCATCTAAAATCACTTGCGTTACTTCAGAGCACTCCCATTACATCATTATACCACCACTGCAACCACTCAGAGAAGAAACAGCCCACAAAACAAGAAAGGCGACTGTCTCAAAGGTATGATCATGGCTTCACCACCTGTGGCACTGGTGGTGCCATATCCCAGAAAAATAGACTGGTTAAAAACCTACAGATTAAAAGGCAAATATATCTCCTGCTTTTTCAAAAATGATTCATCACAAGTAAAACATACTTTCTGGCAACTGTGGTCACTCTGATACGTCTCTGTCCGCTGGAATGCTGGTACTGAGTGACAAACTGGATTGCACCACGTCCTCCTTGAGGAATGGGAGCATTGTGCTAAGTACAGGAGGAAAAAAATTAAATGGAGGGGAATCTCAAGATTTTACAGTATTTTACAAAAATGTAACAATAAATTACTAGAAAATGATAAAATTCTTTGAAATAGGCAGCTCAAGTTATATAAATGCATTGTCTGGTGCTTTTATTATGTTGAGGACCTTTAGTAAACATGGCTAATAAACTTGGGAGACGGTTAAGGGATGTTAGGAGCAGTTGCTGCTCCACCAGATACCCTTAATCAACCAATGGTCTCTCCTTCCACGTACCCTTACAGAGACAATACTTTCAAAGGGGCTGTGTTACAACTGCTGATTTCACTAGATTCTATTTGAACATCACGTGATTCACGAGAATCACAGGGCAACAAAACTGATACTACTCTAAAATGTTGATTAATGAATCCCAGAAAGTGCCATTGAAACGTAAAGATTGAAATTCAGGTGTAAACTGAAATTTCAGAACTCTGGTCAGTAGAAATGCAGGTTTATGCACTGCCAACAAGGTCAGTAACTCCCAAAGAGAAGCAGAGCTGAAATCAACTATTACACACCATGACCAGACCAGTTTTAGAGCTACTAATAAAATGAGACCAAAACAAATATGCAAAATGTAAATTGAAAAATGGCTAAGGCAAGTTCAAGTTTTCAAACCTTTGTCTAGGTTATACAGTAATGCAATACAGCATACTAAATATACAGAAACTATAGTCAGCTCACATAGTTTCCTGAGCTTCAAATATTTGGAAGAAGGGAAAGTATTAGAAGGAAGTAGCACATTTGCTTGTCATGTTTTTATTCTCTTTCCTACTACCCCCTCAGGGAGAAGGGAAACCAGGCTATACATCCCTGGCACATTTCAATGAAGCCAGTGTTTACTTGCAAATACTGAGCAACTGAAGCATAAATTAAAACATAACATTATGGAGTAACTACTTTGTAACTAAAACATCAGAGAAATACTGAAATGTACTTCTAAATATATGGATTACAGTATTTTCATATATTGCAACTGAAATACATTTTAATAAGTAACACTCTGAAAAGAAAAATTGGACTTAGATTATGAACTCTATCTAAAATTTGTACAGCTCTTTGGTTCTCATTATCATATTCAAGAAGATTAGCTCATCATTAAGCTGTTAGTGATCATCTCTAAACTTTGACAACACAAAATGGCAACATCGTTTGTATCCCTGCTACTGTGCTTGAGGGAACCACACAAAAATATAGGCTTCAGTAGTCACATAAAATAAAATTACTGTGCTTAGTACACCACTCGACAAATATTTATTACCTGGTTGACCACCTCAAAGTACAGTGCAAGTGTTGTAGTAGGATTAAGTCCACAAATCTTCCACTGACAAGTACCTCCTGTTCCAATCTCCTGTAAAAAGATTTTACAATACTTTTAAAACCCAGAAGTATTACCTTGTTTGTGAAGTACGACATCTGGCCCTTATTAGTAACTGTTTACAACTACTCTGTCACAAGTTTTCTCCTTGCTTACTCTGTCAGGTTCTCAGACACTCTTGTATAACAACTGCGGTATTGGATCCAGGAATAATAAACAGACAGTTGCAAAAGATCAAAACATTGGAAAGACAAGGAGATGGCATTAGAAAAATGGAAAAAGCAAGTCAGAAACAGGAAAAAGTACTAGACTTTGCTTAAACAGTCCCAAGAGAAGAGGTAAGAAGCACATGTAAGTGGAATGACTCTTATAAGGCACACCAGTAAAACTTCACATAGACAGCTTACACAGTATGCAGTTACATAGTCTCTAGTAACTAACAAGGTAACTGCACATAGACTGCATGTATTTGAAGTGACAATTCCTTTTTGTAATCCAAACAACAAAAATACCCAGAGAAACCAATTAAAATAATCAGTCATCCATAATGGCCTCAGTGAAACCAAACAAAACATTCAAGGAAAATTAAACTGTGCTTGGGTTCACTGTTAAAAGCATTATTGCTAGAGTAATTGCCCAGTTACCACTCTAAACAAGCTGCATGCCATCTACATTTTATTCATATGTCTTACCTCAACAATTTTAATTCAGATAATTTCAACAAAAAGGGTTTTGGAATAGAAATTAATGATGACATAATTGCAAGGCAACAGACATGAATTCACAATTAAGTTTTCTATTACCTCTGATGATATAGATATGTAGCTTAAATAAGGAGATGTAAATTTAATTGGTTTGGGGTATTTTAACTTTTATATGCAGTCCTTCAGTTGATGAAATAAGAAAATCTGTACCAAACCACTAAGAAAAAAAAAATGCCCATTATATTGAGATTTGTAGTTCACAAAGATGCAATCATAAATTAAAGGAAAATTTAGGCATGAAAAATGCTTGATTAAATCTGCTCTATTATGCAGACTGTTAGGAACAAAAGCAAGACATTTTGGTTACTTGCAGGAATTGTTTTTGATTAGTAATCAAATGCAAAATTAAGCTGTAATAACATTATCTGATAAGAAAATAAGTGATGATTTAAGTTTGATGCAAATTTAAAGGAATTACTTCAGGAGCCTGTAATAGTTGGATATTCTAATCAATTAATTGTGCACTTGGTGAAACAGCTACACAAATGGGAAGACAGGGTCAAAATAAAGGGGATGTTTCTATGGTCTTGTGCCCTCCTGTTCTCTCAGTCTTTCTAAACAAAGTATTTTTATGGTTCTCTTTAGATAAAAGGACATAGCTCTGATTTTAACAATAAAGCACACTAACTCACTCTCTACTTGGTTTCTGCTATGCCAGCATGTAACTTCTCTGTAGTAATTTGAAAGCAACCACTCAGTGGACAAACTTGAACAAGTAACAAGGGATCTGGAAGGTCTAATACAACTTGCATCTAATCTAGCAGTAAACAGGAACTTACATAAAAAACAGCCTTTGCACGTATTTAATTTAAAATTGGTAAAAAGTGAACACTATTTGTTCCATTTATGGAAAAGTTTCAGCCTCTCCTCAACTCCAGAAATCCTAAATCCTGTTTTTCCAAAGTAGGATACTACCTTCATTTTCAGCAAAGTTTACTTACGTTTTCTGAGACACAAGGTCCTTTAGAGTTGAGAGAGACACAGGGTCCAATCGCTCCAGAAATCTTTACTTCTCTTGAAGTCTTCACATTTAGAAGAAAAACATACATCAATATGCCACACTAAGAATAATTCAGTCTTATTTTATCATTAATTAATTAAAACCTCAATACATATTAGACTCTTGATACCTTTAGGAAAGGTTATACGTATAATAATGCTTGATACATTCAGAGAAACTTTTCACATGCTCACTTTCTACACTTAATTACGTATGTTTGCTGTAACATTTAGTACATCTGGAGCAACAGCATGAACATAAATTAAAACATGGAAGGAAAGCTGCTGTTATTTATAAACCTGAGAGGCTAGAAACTATACTGGGTAATGTCTACTTTCTAGCAAAGTAATTAAAATATTCACAAGATGAGATTAAAACTGACTGGTAAGATAAGCCTGTACGTACCCCACAATGCATTTATACTGTATCTTCTAAACATATTTAGCTTAAAGCAAAATCTAGTTATTTACATTCTTCCAATGTCATTTTCCTGTTTGAAGTGATTTGAACATCCCTCTAGAACTGGGGCTCCCTTTTTGCATTTTCCAGGATCTTCCAACAAAATTCACAAGAACACGTACATTAAAAAAAGAGGGTTCAATTATTTGTCCTAGTAGTAAAATCTTAAACGGAATTTTACCAAACAAGAAAATTGCCTCATATTCTTCTACAAGGCAGGATTGTAATATTTTGCAAGAAACATTATGGAAGACAGTACCTGAACCTACAGCACATTCAGCTTTAAGCTTCTCACAAGAGTGGACATGAAAATAAACACTGTTAAAGTGCCAGAGTGGATTCTGTTGAGGATGGAAAATGAAAGAAAAGCTGTTCTGGACCTAAAACCGAGAAACGCTCACTACTGATACCAAAATATACACACATGGCATTCTGAGTTTCTGACAGAGACATTTATTTTAGTTTAGTCTCCTACCCACTGAATGCAGGGTAAGAAGGAATTAGCGTTATACCTAACTCACATTTACAGAATCACAGAAGTGCAAAAAGATAGCTAGGTAGCAACGGCTATGTCCGAGCCAACTGTACCTAAAAATTCCTTAAAGGGCAAAGATTCCACAGTTCATAGCCATCCTATTCCAGTGTTTCACTACACACTGCATTTCTGTACTCTTACCTTTATTTCTAATGTGCCACCAAATCCCATTTTAAATTGTCCTTGCATATCTTTTGTGAATACTCTCTGAAAGGTTTGTTTGAATAAAGATGTATTGAAAGAGTCTCCCATTACCATGTAGCCTCTAGACAACAACAAAACAAACAAAACCCTCCAGTTAAAATAGATTGCTTATTATGCAATAATTTAGCACATGGGATTTATATAGCTTATTTCTATTAAAGACTAAAACTAAAGACAGTTCATCGTGAGGCACATTTTTGCCTTCTTAAAATGGACTATCATTAATATTTTGCTACAACGTTAAGGATGAAATTTTTAAGTGAGCTTCTTGCCCAATCAGCATCTTAAGATCATTGTGATTATAATATATAACAAAATCTTTCACTAGGAAAATACTATAACTGGACTTCAACACTACGAACGTCTTTCAACCTTGTCATGCAAAGTCAGCTTACTTCTAATATTGAATATTCCAAACTTATTTCCGCACCATTTTATTTGTATAGCTCACTCATTATTTCAGGCTTAAATCTATGCTCAAGAACCATGGTTTATTTTTATGCTTAGCAATATTCTATGGATATAACTGCAACAGTTGCCACTTATCATGAAATATCATACATTACACTTAGGAAATGGTTATGGGAGATGTTATTTTTATTCATCCAAAAATATTAATTAAATCACATTAATAAAATAATAGGTCAAACATTACACCTGAAAGAAGTTATGTAAGTTTTCAGGTGGATACTCAAAGACAGAAGAAAATAGACATGGGCAGAATCAGAAATTCCTCCCTGTATGCAGGATATAACCAAACAAAATAGTAACAGCTGTAAGAGAGCTAGACAAACTATACATTAAGGCTAGTCTTGCTGGAAGAGCAGACACAGGGTAAGGTGAGTCACAAGAGCAGACAGAATGGGCAGAATTACACTGTAGTATGTAGAAAAACACAGCTTGAGTGTGACGCAGAAAAGGAATACAAGTCAAATGTACAGGTAAATTCATAAACTTAAACATAAAGATCCTGAGCAGTGGCAACTCCCAACCTAAGGCTATACACACAGCTCTGAAAAGCAGCGATCCAGCAGTGATCAGCATGGCCAAGCTGGCCTGAAACTCATCACAACCTTCGCCTGCATCTCACATTCTTGGTATGCCTGGATATGTAGCATGTACTTAGGATCCTCTGTCATATGAAGAATACTGACAGGCAACTAAGGCGGCCCATTACCCACAGATATACCAGTTATTAAACTGATAAGTAAAATACCTGCAGTTGGTATTGACAAAGCTAACAGTAACAAGCAAGAAAAATGAGCTTGGCAAAAGAATGCAGACAATATAGAAGTCTAATCTAAAGATCAAATGGTATGCAAAGCAGGTTACTAGTAGAGGTGAAATATTATGAGTATAGAAAAGACTTTCAGAAAAAAAGACAGCCAGATCATATTAAAGTGAACTGATGGCAAGACAGGCTGGAGGGAACACAAGACCATGTCTGAAATGTAGATTGGATAGAGGGAGCAAAAATCAGGAGCAACACATACACCTGATAATCACCTAACACAGTAGCTGAACCTATGAACAACAGTATACAGAAGAAGGGCATAAACAAGACAAAGAATAACACAGGGTTTTGTACCATTCTGAATAGCAAGAAAAAGAAGGATGATAGGTCCTTATCTTTACTAAAACCTGCAGCTTACATATACACACAATGAAAAAGAAAAAATATCAACAGTGCATAGGATAAATTGCCTGTTCAAAAGATATCCATGTTATTTAAGCCTCAAACAGATCACATTAAAAGAAAAACAGCAAACTCCCTTCTGATTAAACCCACAATTGTGGTGACAAATTTGCCAGAGGCTGAGAAATTCCAAAATTCCATTACAAATGCAACCATCACAGTATATCAGAGGGGTTTGTGCTTTTTTTTTTTTAAAAAGTAGCAGAACATTTTTGGTAAGTGCTTCCTGTTAAACAATTTTAAAAAATAAAAACCTGCATCTTCATATACTAGTTAAAAATGAATAGGCACATACCCAGTGTAGTTGGGACAACACTTCATCTCCAGAAGACCAGTCTGATCCAATGCACATGCATATATGTCAATAACATGACCATTTGTTGCAGCCCGATTAGCCAGGGCTTCAAAATGCTAAATCCAAGATGAAAATACAGTTCATAGCAATTTACGACGTGAACTCTCCTCATCTTCACATTAAATCCTAAACTCCCAATATTTTTCTAAAACATTACCAGACTTTATTCACATCATATTCTAATACAAGCCAAAAGATTTTTTTCCTGAAGTTAAAATTAAGACTGGAATTTTCAACACTTGGGGTTTTTTTTCTGACCAGCTGGGAACCTGACTCACACTAGACAGACCAGTGGTTGCCATTTAAACTAGAAAATTACCTTGATTTTTTTCTTTTTAAACTTTGCACTAAATACTAGATCCAGCACACAGAACTGAATTTACCTTTCTAATCTCAAGTGTCTATAATGACAAGTGCCTGTGACTGAGCTAATTGTTTAAGCTCACATTATAATCAGTTAAGATGAATTCAACAGGTTTTGGATGCAGTTCACCTGCCCAAATGTACATTTAAGATGAAACGAACTATGCCTAAGCTCTCCTGCCTAACTTTCCCCCAACTACAGTAACAGTTTTTTGAGCAGCTGTCTTAGGAGCAGACAGCCTTACTCTAGATATACGATTTAGTCACATCAATCTTTTCTGACTTAAACCAGAGAAACCCTCCAAAGAACTTTAATGTGAGCTAGACAAAGTCCTAACTCAATATACCAGAATGTCTGAAGAAATGAAGACATACCATTATTCAGAGACAGGTAAACAAAACCACACAATTCCCATCTCTTTACACATTTGCTACTACTAACAGTATTTTACATAGCCAGGCAATGTACATGTTTACTTACTGGCAAGATGCCTAAAATATCACCCATGATCATCTCTTACCTTAGTACCCTTTTTAACATATTTAGCATTGTCCTTCTCAATGTCATGCCATGACCTTATAGGTAACTTCAGTTCATCCCCTACAACCATGCCAGGTCCTTGTGTAGCTGGTCCTCCAATGAACATCATTATACGTGCACCAGTATTAGGAAAAGTGCACTGCAGGAAATAAAAGACAAAGAAAACCATCAGGTTTTGCTACAAATTGAACAAAAGAAATAGCTATACAAGTATTTATCACATTGATAGGATTCTAACAATAACTGTACCTTTTCCCTCCAAAAACTTAATCCACTGTTAATTCAAAGTCTCAATTTTGCCTCATTAAAATGTGTAAACATCTAGAATTGCTCTAGCTATGTAAGGAATGATATCCACCAAAATCATCATACAAAGCTAATATGCATCCATTACTAAGGTTTTTACATACTGATTGTGGCAACTTTTCTGCAACAAAATGATCTATTTACATATTAGCACAAGTGTAGTTAAAGCTATCACCTCAAGGAGCCCTACAGCTATGGAGAGCGCCACTCCAGAAGAACGTAAGGGCCGTTTTCCTTGTGGAACAGGCCAAGGATCCCGCTGCAGTTCACCCAAAAGATCAGTAAGATTCATATCAATTTTCTGCACTGGTTGCAAAAATCTGTAAACAAATACAGGGAAATAGTTTAGATTCAAATTGTAACATAAACATTTTATCAGTTGCTTGCTAGCAATATATTAGACATATCTTCGCAATGTGTAATTCTAGATTCTAGTCTGGATTGAGAGCAGTGTCTCTGCCTCACCAAGATAATGCAGTTTGGTATTACTACACACACAGCACACTCAGCTTAAGAAGTTCAGCAAAGTCCTTGTAAAACAAAAACCTGCTAACTTAGAGATATTACCACTATCCAGAAAAAACCCTATCTAGTCAAAAAAACACAGCAGATGATGACCTATGAATCTCAAAAAGAAACTCAAGTTTCACTACTTCCGTGAAAATCAAAGATCAGATTAACACAAAGAATTTTTAACATATAAAGAATTTTTGTGCTCTCTGCTACAGGCTGTCCACAAATGCAGCTATTTATTGGAAGGCAGAGACTGCAAAACTGTCTCTCTTTTTTATCATTTCTTCATGTCACAGTGGGATACATAGAGGAATCAACCACCAACCCACAATTTCCAAATGAGAGACATAAGAGGAGGGGAGAGGAGTGGAAGAAGAAGAAAAAGGGAAGGCAAAACTGAATATCCACATAAGAAAGAGGCCCTAAAGCAGCTATTAACACTTTCCAGCATACCAACCAACAGAAGCATCATTATTTACATATCTATAATATGCCTGTAGAACGTTCTCTCAGAACATTTCCAAAGCATCATCCAGTGATTTTACTATCACTCGTTATGTCTTTTCTTCCCAGTACAAACTATAGGAAAGAAACAGACTATAACCATTAGCCTCCTAGTAAATCTGTGCCTGATCAAAACATTCAACTGTCAGTTGATTGTTCTCATTGTCATAAAACATAAGTTTTCCAGGAAATCAGTGTAGTCAAGGTGTGTTTTTTAGATGTTTTAGGCACATTACCTGTTAGAAGGTGGTGGCTGCTGTACTTGAGGACCTCGACCAACTTGTGAAACAGCTACTTTTGTAAGCCCTAGCATTTCCTGTAGTCAAATACACAAGATTTTATTACAAAAATTGTTTACAGAAAATTTGAACTTCATCACCGTAATCTTGATGATTTCTTCTTGTTTGCTTTTGTGCATTACCTGCAGCTGCTTTGCATTACCTGCAGCTGTTTTGCAGATAGGTCCTTTGTACCTCTGAAGACGTAACTTTTGGAGATTCCTTCACAGCCAAGCTCATGAACTTGCACCATTCGGCCAAAGGTAATGAGACCTACTAACGCAGTTGGTGGCAGGAGACTAAGCGACATTTGCATGGATTCCTTCAGAGCTTGCAAGTCTTCATCTTCCATGCACGTGTCGACAACATAAAGAAATATCAAAGGCATCTGAGGACCACGCTTTAAGAAACACAAATATAATCACATGAAAAACAAACTCTGCAATATTTACAGGCTCAAAAATGAACAAATAAAGTACATTTTGTAAAAGTTTTCATTTTAATCATAGCAATAATGTCAATGTTCCATCTAACGTACCTCCCTCTCAAGTAGTAACCAGTATCTGGGGCTAAAGGGGAATGAAACCCCTACTCTAATGAACACTGCACAAAAATGAAATGTTTACTACAGAATTAAAAAAATCCTTTCAGGATGTCATGATAGTTTTGAAGCATGTGCCAATTACATAAATCTTTAACACAGAAGTTTTTATTTTTCCAAGTGACCATAATAGTCATAAAGCTGTTCACAATCATAAAATATTCCAACCTAGTAACATTCTGTGGCATTTCACTTCATAATTTTACTCTAGAGATCATCAGTTCTCTTCATATTTTCTAAACTAATTTTGCTGTACTATGAGCAAATATCCTCTTTACTTTGTGTTACAAGACATGGCAAAAAGTAGAGATTCTGTTCAGTCTCTGCTCTTCTTTTCATGATCTGAATGCCTCACTGCAGTCTTACAAATGTTAATCCTCAGCAATGGAATTTAGAGATACAAATTTGCAATTGCAAATGTTTGCATTTTGAGTTGTAAGTCCATGTTTTATTTCTATGCAAGCAACTTCTATAAAGGATAAATATTAAAATTTGACCACCTGAATTGAATATGTATTAGCTGTTTTCTCTAAATCAGCTAGTCCTAAAACTAACTTGTAATCATTCAATTACAAACTTAAATTCAAATGATTAATGAGAAATGAATCAACAGTCAGCCAAATTTGAACTGAAATTGTTTGAGCAAGTAACAGCAGCAAGCAGACTCCCAGCACAAACACAAATTAAAGTCCTGGTAAAGAAACAGACCTAACAGAAATACTGCCTTTAGAAGAGACCTCTTTTTTTTTTTTTTCTTTTTTTTAATCCAGTCTGACTAGCTATCCTTTTGTTTTTACAAAAAATTATGTTTTCCATGTCCACTTGATAACATGTATGTTCAAACTAACAAGTACACACAGACTTACAGTCATTAAAACACAGTGAAGAAATAAAATTGAAATTAATTATTGTTGTATATTGCAAGGTTATAGATGTTAAATATTTTATTTAATGATTTTACCTGTACTACATATTCAATGCTGGAGAACTGAGGTAAAAGTTCAGCTGGCTGATTCATTTCAGATATGCCAGCATAGGTAGGAGGAAACTGCAAATAAAAACACAGAAATTAAGTATAAGCAAAAGATTACAACTACTACAAAAACAAAAACATAGGTTTGGACTACCTTCCTCTACAACAGATGTTTACTATTGCTGTCATGAAAAAAATCTCAATGCACTCTCTGAAGATACAGCCGCACACTCATGCTCTTGCCATCAATTTCAGTTTGCAACTACAACTGGAAAAATGAGGATTTTCACTTTTACCTTATAAAAAAGATTTTTCTATGTCCTGAATGTTTCTTACCTGATTTCTCTGATAACAAAAGTTGCAAGCCCAGAGCTTTGCTCGATAATCCACTTGGCTATAAAAATACAACAAGAAAAGTTTATATAGCATGAACACTTCTTTTTCCTCCACTGACCCTAGAATAAGTTTAATTTTTCAAAAACACACTTGACTTTGAAAAAGCTTCCTCCTAATATACTGCCTGCTAAATACCCATATTAAAAATTCAAAATAAGCGGTTTTACACAGACATCAGGCAAATTATTGTCTTTAGAGAGGAAGAATGGTGTTCAAGGAAAAGAACCATATAAGAAATCTAAGAATACAGACTCAGCATCTTTATTAGAGACTTTCTGCATGGTTTTAGGCAAACCATTTTAACTCTCCCTACCTTTGTGTTTTTCTCCTTTCTCGGCCTATGCCTATTAGCTGTCACTGCCTGGGACTATCCTGAATATACATTATGCCCTAAAAAAACAGGTTCCAACTTAACCGCTATCTCTCTAGTGAAAATAACACTTTTTTCAATTGATGAGCCTACCTCCTTTCATCTACATTTTTATTAGTATTCAGAGAATTAAAATAAAAAACCTGCAACTTGTACCTTCATGCCATAAAGATGTCTTACACAGTCCTACTCACATCTTAAGGGAAAGTAAACTTTACATGTTTTCAATGTACATTTCTTGCTATCACATCATCTCCTGTCTACAAGGACAAAGTCTTTTTAAAATATCATTAAATGTTTGGATAGGTCCCAGCATGCTGTAAACGGAACACAATTCTATTGAGATCAAACGATCTATACCTATTTCAGGGGCTGCAGAATATCTATCCCAATACACTATGTCACACAGGCTTCAAATGGTCGCCCCCACAAACTGAGTCTCTAATCACATCTTGTGGAAAAAAAAAAAATTCCAATCATGACTTGCATACATGAGACAGGAAAAATGTACGCAGTTCACTGTAATGTCAGGGATCTGACTGACCCTTTACAGCTTTGTCTTTCCATTATTTTTCTTCCAGCTCTCAATAAAAGATAATGCTCCTCAAAAAGTTAGTCTGACTTCCAGTATAATCAGCCACTGTGTCGGTTTAATACTGAAACACAATTTTACATCTGCTTTGAAACTGTCTTTTCTCCCAAGCAGGGACAAGTCATTCATACAATTCAGGGAGTTCTACAGGATCTTTTACATCGTGCCTAATCTCTCACTATTGCTCAGTATCTTTCCCACGCCTATCAATCTCCACCTTAGAAACCGTTCCATTTCTTTTCCATACTTCTGTGATTGGAATGATGTATGAAACACTTCCTCTGCTTCCAACCTAAACCTATCCATGACTACTTCACAATCATTTGTGCTTGTACCAATATCACCCGTTAGCTTAAACAGCTTTCACCCTCTGTCATGCCTACTTCTGATGTACATGCGTATCTATCACATCTTTCAGTTTCTGTTTTGGTAAACTAAACCAGCTAACCTGCTTTGGTCTACAAATGAACTAAGGTCAGTAATAAATACAGTTTCTTTTACTTGGAAATTAAACTGTATCAGGGCCCAATAGTTAAAAAGATACAGCATAGTAACTTTTTACCCTAGCTATTTTCTGGAGCAAAATGCAGTATATTAACTCACAAGATGTGTGGTTCCAGATACCTAATCATGAATTAAATTAAGTACCTTGACAAGACTAGTTAAATGAAAGCTATCTTTTAAGTATAAATGTTCCATATGCAAATCTATGTGCGGAAACTTCTAAGATCTAGAAGTTTGAGCTGTGTACTCATGTGAGGAGTACCTGAACTTCCACACACCAGATCTTTTGCATAGTTTAACTCGCACTATTCTAAAGATTGTCTGTAAGGAAAAATATTGGCATAACATATGTATTAGGTTTACCATAAAGGATTCAGAACAGCTCGACACGTGGTCCTACTGCACAAAACTGGCTCATACTGAATAGGAGGCAAGTCTGGTCGTTCTTTCAGTGGCGTGAAGAGGGCAGCCACCGGGACTACCATTCGTGTGGCTTCAAGACGACTTGAAGGCCAAACATTCCAGCTGAATCTAACTCCATCTCTGTCCTCATTCTGCTGGATAAATTCCAGGAAGGTTGTCATGATCAACTTCTCCGTTTATCACTATAATAAAGAGAGAAGTATTAACAGAATGTTGAAGTGCAAACATTTTTGACCATAAAATACTGAATGTACTTAACGACAGTCACACATTCAAATACTGTAACTGAGTTACAATTAATAAACAGTGAGTAGTGTTTCTAAAATCCTAAAAGCAATGCACAGAATTACAAGGTGAAACAGAAAGAAATTTAGGACACTTAGGATACAGCAACCTCTTCAAAATAACAAATATTTGACATGGTGCAAGTTAAATACATAGTGGTAAAATAGTCTATCTTCTGATCACTCCTTGACTCAAGCAACAAACTTGGGCAAGAAATGCAATAATTCTAGGGTAGGCCAGAGCAGACAACATGCAGCAACCTAACACACTGTAAAAACCAGATTTGCTTACACCAAAAAAAAAAAAAATACAGCCTGTTTAAAGGCCTTTTACTAATGCATTTAATTATTCATTCTGCTCATTATTGAAGAATCATTCCTTCTTGCAAACTGTTCTCCACTTATTTCTATTACAATGTGGAGATACGATGATAATTAGTCTCCCAACATTTTAATGGGCATTTTATCTTACTGATATTAGGAGCAGATCTACATGTCATGGCAATTGCAACACAGGGAGCCATATGGGACTTTGTGCAAAAGAGCACTTCCACCACCACTTTTACTCAAGTTGTTGCAAGGCCATCAGGCTAAACGAGGCCATTAGGCAGGGGACAAACCTGAGCAAACAAAAGGGGAGAGAACATCTAGAAGTTGTAATTAGACAGAAGATAATTCAGCTTAGAGGGAAAAGAACAGCCTGGTATCTGAAAAGGATCTAGAATTTAAGAAATTTATCTCTTAATACATCAAAATCCATCAGTGTTTTGTGCAAAAGGTAAAGGAACATTATCCCTGAAAAACAGGGTACTGACACAACAATCTGCATGAGGCAACAATCTCAGTTATGACCACCAACTGAATATTCTCTCATTTTAAAATTATCTCTTGAGAAGACAGAGAAAATTGCAACTTAAAGGCCATTTCAGCCATTCCACAGGCATCTGCTACCAAGTCCACCAACTCCATCTCCATGCACTGCAGTGCGAATTCCCACTTTCTGTACTGGACTTTAAAGTCTTTTCTCATTTTACTCTAGCTAACTTGAAATGGTTTTATGCGGATATTATTTTTACCACTTTGTACATTGGCCTCTCTGGAGCAGTAACTAACACCAGTGTGCAGTGACTAATAAAGTACACTCATATACATAAAAGATTTGTTGGATTTATTGAGTTAAATACTGTTACTTGCTAGTAAGGTATGTATTTCCTATTCAGAAGGCAGAACTTGCTAAAAATTAAGTTTTCCTCCAGCTTTTCTTCCACTCACATATTTCATCATACACCAAATGTGAAACTCATGGTCCGACAAGTTACATTCAGTTTTGATAGCATTGTTATAGCTATCCAGGCGCTTTCTGGGATAGGTGTGGAGATATATTACATTAGATCAGAATAGCAAACCCTCCCGACCTACAGACTACGTACCAGACTTCATACACCTGAATGCCACAAAATACACATTGCCAACCTCAGAAAACCACAGAGAAGTGATTTTCAGAACAGCTGAATAGCAACAGCTCCCATGCTGGGGTGCCACTGCTTTAGCTTTGCTGCAGGACAGGACACCCAGACAAGACCAGCAGGCCTTCCTGGCTTGCTTCCTTCCCCCGGCCACTGAGGCTAAACATACCTCGCATCCCTGCACCATGGCAATCTCACTCTGTGTCAAACAAAGAAGCCACAACTGAATTGCATAAAGAGTCATGACTATATCTGATTATGAAGGCTTGATTCTCAGGTAAATCACAGTATTTGTGTAATTACTCTGACTAGATCCAAGAGTGCAGTTAGGACTTTTTAACCATTACACATATCAAACATGTTTGATATACCATTTGGAAAGCTATCCTATAGCTGAATAAACAATTTTGAAACACATTACTTTGAAATGACGTTATTTTGAAATGGTTCTAGAAGCAACTGCAAACAGTAACTATAGTTTCTTCGAAACAAATTATTCTAAGACATCCTTCTTCACCTCAGCACCTTTAAGCATTTACATACCACACATAAATGTGTCCCAAAATAATATCCACTAATCCTTGGAAGCACATACAAATAAAATCAAAACATTTATCTCTACAGCACCTTAAGAGTTCCAGCATAGAAAGATCAGAGTCCCTCATATGACTATGTATTTAAATACCACTAAAGTAGTACAGTTCACTGTGCACTTTTCTTATAACAAATGTATTCTTTCAGTTTATTATGCACAAATAATCTGGTAAAATAGAAGAGATTAATAAGCCTCTAATTATTCTTTATGCCAAAATCAGCATTTCAGATACAAACCTATTTCAGTTCCAAGGAAGAACTCAAATATACGAGGATAACCTAGTACTTACCCAAAACAACTGCAAGTTGTCAAACTGACAACATAAGGATCTTATTTTCACTACTCAAACACAGCCATCCTTCAAACCTGCTCTCCCAGTTTTGTTCGCTAAGGGCTTTTTTTAAAAAAAAACAAAAAACAACCAGCATATGTAATAGCCCACCTAAATTAAAAAACACATATTCAAATGCAGCAGGACCAGCCTAAGCACAATTTTCGTGTAGCTTTACCTCTATCACAAGGCACCCCTGCCAGAGGCACAACGACGCGGGTACAGAAGAGCTCCACGGCAGAGACCTGCAGCCGCTGCCCGGAGGGAGCCGCACTTTACACCCGGCGCAGCGGCGGCCGTGCAAAGGCCGTGCCCCGCCGGCCCTACCTGAGTGTTGGCAGCCCCAACTCAGGGCTCTCAGCGGCTGCTCGCACCGCCCCAGCCGGGCTCCACCGCGGCGGTCAGGGTGGGCGCTCCCCGCCTCATGGAAAGGGGCGCACGCACCCCTGGTCCGGGGCCCGGGAGGCCGCGGGCAGGGCTGACCAGCCGCCGGAGGTATCCTCGGCCCCTCAGGGCCGTCCGGGGCCCCCCCGAGAGCAGCTTCAGGCCGCCCGGGGATCCTTCCCCACCGCCACGGAGGACAGCGTGAGCGCCCGAAGCCTCCTGAGGGTAGGCGAGGAGCTCCCCGCCACGCTCCCTCCTGGCCCAGCCGCCGGGCGGGGACCCCACGGCCCGAGGGCTGGGGTACCCCAGTACCCGGGGAGCGGGGCTGCCGCCACGGCGCCGGTGAAGGACTCTCCTCCCCGCGGCACCCCCCAACTCGCGCCGCCGGTCGTTTCCAGCTCCCCGCGCCCTCCGCTGCCCCCCTCAGCCCCGGCCCTGCCCGCTCACCCCGCGTCCCGGCCGCCGCCGCCGCCTCTCTCGCTCTCCCCCGCCCGCACGCAGCCGCCCCGGCGCTGCCGACGCAGTCAACATGGCTGATGGGAGAGTCCGCGCCACGTCAAGGGGCAGAGAGCGGCTGGCCGTGGGCGGGCTGAGCTCCGCGGCTCCCCCCCCCCCCCTTCGCCGGCGCAGGGAGAGCCGTCGCCGCGCCCGGCTCCGGACCCACCGAGCCAGCCCGGCTGTGTGCCGCGGCCCTCCCCGGCGAGCGGAGCGGAGGGGCCCGGCGTCAGTCATCCCACACCGCTGACCTTCGCTTCACCGCCTTTTCCTGCTCGCGTGTGTTTTCCCCGTTCGGTTTTCAGATTCCTTCTGAAGATCGTTTGTCTCAATCTCCCTCCTAAAACCGTTCGGGAAAGGAGGCATCCCGGCCACCGGGGGGAGTTCTGCAGTTACCGGAGCCGTCCTCAGCCCGCCTGTGGATGCACTGCTCCGCCGCTGCTTTGTTCCCCGCCTGCGAGCGGCTGTTTCAGGGAAACCCCCGGGTCAGAGCCAGCCGGGCTTCTGGGAGTCCTTGAATTCACCCTGCTTGTTGCCCGTCTTCCATACACGTGTATTTATGGCAGCTTTTTAATCTGGAAAATTGTTTACATGTTTCTTGGGACTGCCTGGGAAAAAATATATTGAAATTACATTCCTGGTGGGTTTTTGCCTAAGACAATACTTTATCTCATAAATATTTAGAGATATAACACATTTATTTACTGTCCACACAGTAACTTTCACATAGCCATAACTCATAGTTTTGAAGTTTTTTGTTAGTGTGGTTTTTTTTTTCCCCCCCAAACTCAAGTTATAGTGACACTTAGGTTTTAGGGCACTTCAGAATGATTTTAAGCGAGCCTGCCACAAAGGGCTACAACAGTAGACTTCTGCGTTCCTGATACACCTCAGTGCAACCAATCCAGACATGGGGGAGGACTGAAAAACATTCTGCTATCACGGCCTTCTTCACTGCAACTCTGCAAACATGCTGTAACTACCAGCCAAATATAAATGACTAAAACATCCTTATCTTCTTATATGTCAAATGCAATTATGATATAATTTCTATGCCATTACTATCTCCAATATTCTGTGCCAGTCCTCTTCAGTCTAAAAACATGAGCAGGTAAACAATGGCAGAACTTAAAGGGAGGGATTTTAAATTGCCACGTCCACAAATCTCACTGCCAGTTATGGGAGTATTAAGCAGGAGCTTGCCAAGGACATGTAATCTCCTCAGTTTGTAAAAAAAAAAAAAAAAAACCACCAAAAACCAAACCACAAACAAACACAAAACAACCAAAACCCAACCCAAAAACCCACAACAGGGCAAACTTCAAACAGATGCACAGAAAGCAATTCAGTGTTAGAATTTCACTGTTAGAATACTCTGAGGCATTTTCAGAAAGTTACACTGAAAAGAGGCAAGTCCCAAAGTCAGAACTGCGAGATGAACTCTATAGACAAGAGAAAAAGAGGCAAGTGACACTTAAAGACACTTCAAAGGGAAGAAGGAAGAACTATTCTGAAAGTTCACTACAAATAAAAGGTATACAGTATTTTAATCAGTCATTAGCACAATTAAATATCATTACATAATGACTCAATCCAATGCTCTAAACTTCAAGAAGTGTCTTTCAGCTGTTATGATGGTGCGAACTATAGAGAAAAGCAAGCAGCAAAAAACCAGAACCTAACATGGTGTGTAGTCATTATAACAAAATACTTTATTATGTCCCAGTATTAGAATGTACAATGAAAGCATTTCATTTTTCTTCATGCAGAATTTTTATTTTATGTGTTTGATTTATTTCTTTTAGTCAGCAGTGCGTATCCGCTGATGGCAACTCACCCTTTCTTTGGAAAAGTACTCTTCCATAATGCCTACGCAGTTGAAGAGAAAGAATATTCATTTCCAGTTTCTTTTTCCTCTTCCTCCACTGAGTCGTATTTGCTAGCCACTGCATCAACATTGTTGGTAAAACAATTTTATTATCTGAGGAAGACTATCTGTAATAATTAAAAATGTTACTTCATTTAAAAAGTATCCATGGAAAATTCCAGAAAAGGTAATGTAGAGATAGAAAGTATATTTAAAGTATATTTGTATCTGTGGATTCTCTTTCAGTTCATAGTTCTTAACTTCATGACAAACAGAAAAGATCAGTTCTGCATATTACCAAAGTATTAGAAGAGAACTTTTTACAGCTGGACTCACCAAAGTTTTTGTCTTGACCATTGGTCAGCCTTTCCAGAGATATCACTGTAGTTTTGGCTATGCAGGTTTTATTTCTAGTGGTGGCTGCAACTGCTGCATGCTCAACTAGGATGTCAGATCCGGGTTTGAGAATTAAAACTCGCTGTTACACGTAGGTGGTTTTGGAAACACCTTAAAACAAACAAAAGGCAGTGGAGAGGAGGAGTTAGGGTAGATGTTTGTTCAGAACTGCGAAAATACAGCCTTGCAAGAAAACAACATTGCTTTTTTTGAACTTTTGTCAGAAGTATTTGGAGCTACTCTGATCTGCTAGCTGGGCTGTGGGTAGCACTGACTTTGGATGCAGCAGAACTGATAGGGAAAATAACATACAGATTGACGTTCTGCATAACAGGAATTTCATAACACACAATGTAAATGATTACAGCATTATCCCTCCACTTTTTATCTTAACAGAGAAGCACACCCCCCGGCCCCTTTGTACTAATGCTACCTTGCTTTTGATTTGGCATGTGGATACTCCTATGTAATATTATTTAGATAAACCCATACAGCAACAAAATAAAAACTCAGGCATTGACCCAGAATGAGAACTCTGTTTAAATGTATAGCAATTAACTTTTATGTAACTGATTTCCACAGAATGACAGAATGGTAAGGGTTGGAGGAGACCTCTGGAGATCATCTAGTCCGACCCCCCCCCGCTAAAGCAGGTTCACCTAGAGCAGGTTGCACGGGATCGTGTCTACCATAGATTTCAAGGAAGGAACAAGTAGTATTATTACTGGATGTTCACAGGTAGAGTAGAAGTTCACAGGTAGACGAGTTTTAAAGAACCACTTGCAAAAACTACAGTGTATTAGACTAATGGCACAGGGCCTAATAAAAATGGTTATTAAAGATTTACACCGATTCACAACAGAAATAGGCCTAGCTCAATGGGCAGTAAATTGGCACAACCACTTCCTGCACTGCTCTTTGGCCAAATTTCCTTTTATTCTCCTCCCTGGGTTTTCAGGGCAGCTAAAACCTCCAGAGCAGGCCACCACTCAGGGCTTGGCGTTTCTCATTGGCGCGGCCCCAAGCACACGGTGCGTTCACGGTATCCTTTCCACGTGAGGGCGCAAGGACCGAGAGGAGACGGGATGCCCTGAGGTGTTCGTGATGGCATCGCTCGCACTAATCCCAAAGTGCCCCAGGACGCGCCCGTCGCTGCCGAGCAGGCGAAGGGCTCGGCGGGGAGGGCCGGCGCCGCCATGAGGGCCCACGCGTTCCCGCTCACCGCCGCCGCTCTCGCGAGAGCAGCCCACGACTCGCGCTGCCTTCCCAGCGCGCCTGCATCGCGGCGGGCCGGCCCCAGCGGCGCCCGGTCAGGCGGGCTCCACCGCCCGGGGGGCGGAGCGCGGCCGGCCGGAACGGTGGGACCATGGAACCAGGCGTGGAGGAGTTGATGCCGCGGCTGTTGCCCGTAGATGACTGTGACTTGACCGAGGACTTCGACCCCACGGTGCCTCCCAGGACGCCCCAGGAGTATCTGAAGCGCGTCCAGTGAGTGGCGGGGCGGAAGGGCCGAGCTCCCGCCGGCCGTGGCGGCCGGGCCCGCCGCCGTCCCTCCCCGCGGGTGCTGTCCGGCCCGAGCTTCGCGTTGGGCTGCGTGAGGGCGGTTGCGTCGTGCCGAAAGCTACCGCTAACCTGCCAGCCTCAGCCAGAAGAGCAGTTTCCCCAGTGCTCCCAGTGCGGTGGGATCGGGTCTAAACCCATCCGCTTTCTGCCCGGCTGCTGCTGCTTCCCTGGGGCCGCGTAACGCCCGCTGCACGCCGCCGTCCGTTGCTGCCTGTGCCTCGGCCGGCTCGTTACTCCATAGCGATCCGCAGCTCTGAGGGCCGGTGCTGCTCCGTTTTCCACAGAAAGATGGAGGTCCCGTTCTTGGCTCTCCGTACCAGCAGCGGTGGCCTCCCCAGGTCCGGCTGCGGGAGGCGTAGCCGCCCTTGAGGCAGGGTAGGATGTAAGCAAGCTTCGAGGAGACATAAGCAGTCGTGTAGAGGCTGAGAATACTTGATCTGTAACTCTCAAGTCAAACCTTCTGTGAGACTTGCCGGTGTAGTCAGTGTTTTACACACCTGAAGGTTTCTGCAGATGCAGAATTTGAGAGACATCTGGCGTGTAACCACCACCTCTTACAAAAAGGCAAAAAACATAGCCACTTGATTTTTATCTTGTAGGATTGAAGCAGCTCGATGTCCAGATGTGGTCGTGGCACAAATAGACCCCAAAAAATTGAGAAAGAAGCAGACAGTAAACATTTCGGTAAGTTTGAGAGCTTGTACACATTTTGTTTTGAGAGAAAAAAAAATAAGGGGAAAGATTGTAATATCATAACGTTTGTACTAATTTTGGGGAGTGGTTGGCATAACTAAATAGCAATGTTGGATTTTAAAAGCATCTACAGAATTAAATGTCTGGGTTTGAAGAAACATCTGTTCAACTGCTGGCTAACAGCAGTCTTTATAACTGATTTAAATTGATAATATCCATACTGTTTGATACACAGCGGACTATTTTACTGTCTGAGGAAATCAAATGTTACATTAAATTTTACAAATATTTAATCATAAAACCTGCATAAACTTTAGAGGAAAGGTATCTCCATACCTATATTTAGGTTTAAATGTATATCTAGGGTAAGCGTAGCAAGTGCACCTAAGCTTTATGAAAGTCAGATGAAATTCTAGCACCACTTCTTTCCTTTTTGGTAGAATATTTTATCAGTTTTTCCTTACTCCCCAAGCAGATTTTTCTGTTGTCACATTGCCTTGTCAGCTTGGTTTTTAATCTATTTTCAAATTGTTCAAGAGATCAAGTTTGCCTTTCTCTATTGAAAACTGTAATCTGAAATTTCACTACTAAATTGCTCAAGAAAAGTGTCTAGTACTGACATATGACGATGTAAGTTCTTGATTTGTCTCATCTCTTTGTAGTGGCATTCTTAAACATTTGTAGAAAGATTATTTTTTTTAATAACTCTTTCATGCTAATCTTTAAAGAGGTTATATCTACTTAAGTATCAGAGTTAATTTCCTAAAAGATATTTTTGTGGTCTTCTGTCTTCCTCAATTTATTATCTTGGCAAGTGGAACACCTAAGATTCATAGCATCTGTCCAAGATAAGGAAACAGCACCCTGCTTTTTATAAACTGGGAAATTAAGGAAGAACAATTTCTAAGAAGGCGGCCTTAAACAAATCTTCAACAATGTATTTTGGATATTTCATTTTCCTTCTTATTTGCATGTGAAAAGAGTCAGAAGAAATTTTGTCTAAACCAACTGTTAAATCAGTCTTGGATGTGGTCATGAAATTACCTTTCTTAAATGAAGATTTAAAGGATATTGTTTACCTGATAGTAAACATTTACTGATTCTCTTGTTCTTACAGATTCTTCTTACAAAGCTTTCTTTACATTATAATTATTGCCAGTGTTTTCTTAGATTTCTGGTTGTCAGCCTGCTCCTGAAGGATACTCTCCAACGCTCAAGTGGCAGCAGCAGCAAGTGGCCAATTTCTCAGCTGTTCGTCAGGTACAAAATCGTGTGTGTGAGGGGACTCACCCTGTCTAGGTAGAACATACCTGTGCTTTACATGGGACAACCTTGTATCTACTATAGAAATGTTATGACTTTATGGTAGGGCAGATGTTCGTAGGCAAATGTTTTAAGTTCGTGAAAAAGAACTGAGTATATACTGTGTGGCTTTTAAACCTCTGATAAAACTCTCTCAAGAGTCACGTTTAAAAAAAAATTCTTCAACTTCAGCAAAAATATCTGTCAGTATTTAGATTAAATGATGTTGAGTAGCTGAGGGAGAACAAAAATCCCTATGATATTATGCAGTTATATTAAAACCTAGCGCTAGCAGGAATGTTCTGCAGAACTCAGTGTTAACTGAAAAATAAGTGGATTCTAACCCACCAGGAGATTCATGTACGTAGAACACACTGTCCATTGGGGATACAGGTGACAGTGGTGGCACTCATTATGAAGAGAAATATCAATTTGGTAAAATGGATTTGTAAGGTTGTACTGTTAGCACAGACTGAAATCTTTCCTACTGCATTTGCACCCTGCTCTTAACAGAACAAAAATGGAGAACTGAGCAGTCTCTCTATCCACAGTTCAAACAGGGTAAAATGCAAAACATAATAAAGATGTAAGTAGAGATCATTTATGGCTCCAGTACTGCAGAAGGCATGTTTACAATGCATTGATAGTCCATTGTAGGAATACCTGAAGTAACTGAAGTACAGCCAACTGCAGTGAAGCTGCTGTAGCACTGAACTTTGCCTGAGCTTTACCCTGTTTTTTCCAGGAGGTAAATCAATGAAGGTGGAGATCTATACTACTGCAGCTACATTGCAAACATTAATTGAGCTAGCCCCTATTTCTACAAGGTATCACATTGCATACTATATATACTAATGTATATTAGGCATAATATAAGTTTTTAGTAGAACTAAGGAAACTGACATCTGAAGGCATATTCACTCTACAGGTATTTCTTTTATACACAAATAATTGTCCTCCCATCTGTGCCAGAATTAACACTGTGAAGTATATGTATGCGAATATCCTAAAAAATATTTAAGAGAAAAAAAAGCATCAGAAGTCATTTGTTCAAACACTGTATCAGCTACTGTTATCTACAGTGTTTTTACTGGTCATTTTTACTGCTACAGTAACAATTGGATAGCAGAAAAAGTTGTTCTGTTACAAGACATTTACACCTCTGTACAGGAAACAGTCAGGCCAGTTTGTCTTCTGTGGCATCCCTGTCAGGTAGAAGGCAAGCGTGCCTAGTATGTTTCTTCTATCTAACAGTTGTGTAGACATCTAATACAGATACAGTCCACTCTTGGAAACAGGATATTGGCTTTATGTCTGCTTTTGGACTACACCAATTATTTTTTTTCTTAATCTTGTTACACCAAGAAAAGTCTAGAAAGCTATTAAAGCTTACTACCTCAACTTAAAGCTTTATGTAGTAGACTAAAATTACTTCCAGAACCCCAGCATGAATAACTTATTTACATTTATACTAAAAGGCATGGGAAATATTTAGCCAGTTATGCCTCTAGTGATTTATAGAACATCATAAAATATGCTTTTTATACATTTTAAGAATAATGAAGAGCAATTATGGCTAGGATAAAATAACTGCAAAGTTAAACTGTGATTTGACTTTGTTTTAATTACTCAGAGCCTGAACAAGCACAGAAACCACTGGCGGTCACAACATTTGGACAGCAATGTTACTATGGTGAGTAGAATTCATAACAGTGCTGTGGTTTTTTTCCAGTCATTAAATCCATGGTTAATCTTGCTTTACAGTTTAATGTAGTGAATATTATCAAGACTTTTCTTCAGTGTCCTCAAGATTGCAGTATTTCACAGTTTTCATTTATTTTTTTATTTACTTCAGCCAAAATCAGAGGATGAAGAAGGCTGGAAGAAGTTTTGCCTAGGTGAAAGAGTACACTCAGAAATAGATGCACTGTCTGATAATGAAAATTTAGGAATTGATTACATAAAGGTGAGTATAGGACTTCTATCTAATTTTCAGCTGCTATTTTCAAGAGTAACTGCCAGAAGCAATCCTACTGTTTATTACCGCTTTGTGCTAAATGGAAAGTAGGCTCTCTGGTGAGCCCAGAAAGTCTCATTTTTCTTCCCTTTTAAGTGGAAACTGAGCGAAGCAGAGACCAATCTGTCCCTTCAGTCAACAAGTTGAAGAGGTCCCTCATCTGTTACCAGCTACCGCACACTACTTTGTTGCTAACTGAACGGAAAGCTTTCTGCAATGTCTGCTTTAGTGTTTTGTTGATTGGTGGTATGTGGTTCCTCCCCTCGTACACGCTATCCTACAAACATGCCCTTCACCGCATCACTTTGAAAAAACAAAATTTTAACAAATAACAATAAAAGCAAGGTTCTTTGATACCAAATTTGACTGGACCTTATCTTGAACTTGGAGATTTTTTTTTTTTAATAGATTTCAAAGCTCAGAACAGACTTTCAAATCTGAAATCACATTAAAATGTTTGTACGTTCTAAATTAGAACAGAAATCTTTATGCTTTCTCTGCATTTTCCAACTTGATTTTTTTCAGGTGGGCTTTCCCCCTTTGCTAAGTATTGTAAGCAGAATGAATCAGGTAAGCCTACTTCTTAAAATCGCATAGTGACATTGCATAAATCATTATTTCTCATATTCTCTCTGTTGCAGAAGTCTCGCCTATTTTTCTGTGCTAGAGTACGCAATTGTTTATTACAACAGCTATTCATTGTACACTCACAGGAAAAAAACGTAATCGTTATCTCACCTTCACCTACAAATAACTTTACTAGCGAACATTTATCATGACTGGTTTTAAGAGTATTTTGTCCTTGTAATTTCTCTATAGAATATTTTAATGTTTGAATTTTTGCTGAATGCCCTATTAGGTGCTTGACAGTGTTTTAAGCTTTCTCACTTAGTGTTTTTAGCACAGTCCTTCAGCTTGGTTGTGAACTCTTACATACATTGCAAGGCTAGAAGAATCACACCTACCTTTCCTTTACTACTGTGTTTCCCACTAGTCCCCTTTATACAGAAACAACCAGTCAGTGTAATGCCTTTTTTTCACATCTGTAGCTATTTATCCATAATTTTTTGTTAACACAGAAAATTACTTCATTTTATATAAAGTTCTTTACAGGAACTGGTGCTTTAAAACTTACTTTACCCTTATATGTAACTTCAACCTGGAATAAATCCCATGTAGTATCACAGTGGAGTAGAAATACATGATGTGTATATTTTTAAAATATCACATTGCTTTTTATATAATACAATCCTTTGGGTAGAAGGACAGAAAAAAACCCAAAACACAACATTGCAGGTATTGTATCGTCTCTTTCTGTTCCTCTTTTGAAGGCAACAGTAACCAGTGTCTTAGAATACCTGATAAGCTGGTTTGGAGAGAAAAAATTTACTCCAGAACTGGTAATTATAACTTATTGTAACTATTTGCATATGAACACATTAAACAAGGGATAAATTGTTCATAGTTTTCTACGAAATTATTTTAGTTTCCAGAGTGCCCTAGATGCATGTATCACCTTCACTTTCAAAACTTTCTTCTTCACAGAACTTTTTGGAAGGCTAATGACAATACAGATACAGATCTATCAGATACTGCCAAAACTCCCTCTCCTTTTTATCGCTCCCCACACTAACTTAAACCACAAAGTTAGATGAGTATCAGCGCTGGGGAGAGAAGAGGGTCTCACTGCAGCAGCTGTGGTTCTGACCAGTTTAAGCTGTCAGGGTGCTGCACACTGTATTTACCAACACCTCCATTTTAGTTTGGAGGTGCATGACAGTCTGCTGCAAAGACACATTTAATCTTACCACATGCAGCACAGACCAAAAAGCTTAGCTGCATTAGCGGGGTGACAAATCAAACCTAATAAGAAATTCTGATTGATAGGGTACATTAGCATGGAGTTTGGCCACAACTAGACTGACTATGTAATGGCATCGTATCTACGAAAGACCTTGGTGGATGCATATCATCTCATCTCATTCAGTACCACAAAGCAAGAGAGTAATGACAAATTACTTCCATAATACTAACACAGTTTCACTATTTTTGAGTCACTTAAAGGCCTTTCATGTTCCGTCCTTTTCTGTAGGACTGTTTTCTTTTGAACCAGTATGCTGCAGAGAATGCTCACACTGACTTTTAGTTTATTCCCATAATGAAAGCCAGTAGACACTGGAATGAAATTACGAAGTTAGATTGGTAGCAGAAGTTATGTTCGTAGGAATGCAGTAGAATTCAGTGAAGTAAAACGCAAAGAATGTGTTTTCATAGTGGTGCAAATCTTAAAGCTGATCTAACAGCATTAATTCCACAAAGATCTGACTTTATACATTCACTCCTCAGGAATGTTTTTCCACAGTTTGTGAAGTTAAAAATTAATAGCTAAGTATTAATTTTTAGATATTATTAAAATAATCCTTCCCTCAGGCGTTAGTAAACTGTATTAATTTATATCTTGGCCAATATTCAAAAAAAAAGAGTAATCAGTAAATCCAAGAGTACTGCTCACAAGAAGCTTACCTAGAGGCAGAAAATTCTACTGTGTAGTGTCCAATTTGGCTTTCAAACTTTTCAGTTCCAGCAATAGCACTTAAATGCAATTTTATTTTGAGACCTACACTCCAGGCCTGCTCCATATAACAAGAACTGCACAAAACTTTAAGGAAATGCTTATAATTAAAACTTTGTTATATGAATCCATGCAGGGTAGGTGGCTTTATGCACTGTTGGCATGCCTTGAAAAACCTTTGCTACCTGAAGCTCACTCCCTTATTCGACAGCTGGCAAGACGATGCTCAGAAGTCAGAGTACTGGAGGTGAGATTTAATGTAACATTGTGCAAAGGACTTGCTGAACTTAGCAAATTATCAAGAGGATGACTTTTCAGTTCTTGAAGTCTCAGTAAGTAATTTTTCATGTCCTTGCTTGAGAATGAAGGGAAGAGCACAAGCATGTAGTGTGACATGTAACAGCTTTTCTATTGGACACAGGTAACAAGAGAACTGTTGTAATAGTTATTTCTTTCAGGAGAACAAGAATGAAGAACAGATATCAGCTCTGAACTTGATAATCTGCTTAGTTAGCAGGTAATGTAACTTACATATCTGAAACAGTAAAGTATGCCCAGCATAAATGTGCAGTTACTCTTGTCCTAACCTAGCTTCTTTTGAAGTGGAAGTCAATTGAAGTACTCTGGGCCTATGCAGCAAATATACTTAGCTAAAAGGACTTAAGATAAACCTAAGCATAAAGTAAACTTACTGGTTTTCTCAGATGAGCCCCCTGAACTACAAAGCTATAAATGTTACAGAAACACTAAAAGAAGAGCTAGAAAGCCAGGGGTCAAAAGAGTATGTTGCATTAGAGGTTTCTTACTGTATTCCACTTTTCTCCGCTAGGTACTTCGATCAGCGTGACTTGGCTGATGAACCTTCCTAGACTTTTAAGAATATCAAGTATTTCACGTTGCCATAGTACAAACAGCATTACGGAGTTAGCAGCAAGACACCGCACCGTGCAGACCTGAAGTACTGTACAACCCCTTCAGAACACCTTTAGATGAAGCATTTGGGACAGCTATGAATAACTTAAGCTGAGCTTTAGCCTGAGATTGTTAATGTCTCCGGTATTATCACACCATCATCATGAAGTGGTCAATGAAGTGTCTGGCATCATCTCTCAAGCTACTGTCTGTGTAGACCACACTCTTGGTTAGAAATTTCTACTATCTGAGTAATCCTGTGGACACTGCTACTTGGTGAAGTCTGAGGTTACATTACAAATGATTGTTCTTTAACACACACCTATTGAGGGCTTTTTTTTTTTTTTTTAATAAAACAAGCATTTTAAAGAGTGTTCTTAAACATTTGTGGCTTTTCTCATTCTTCATTGTATTTAACAGCAGCCTTACTATAGAAACCTACACAACTAGGACTGAACCTGGTTTCTCAAGCTTTGGTTCCTGAGCTTAAGCACTACTGAGCAGTTCAACTATAGCCAGTTAAGTTACTAAACCAACTACTTTAGTAAAACGTAGACATTACTACTTCCTGAGTAGTATTTTTTTAGTAAACAGTTGCAGAAACCAGTGAAAATTACACAGCTGTATTCGATGCTTTTAATAGAAGCATTCTATTTAATAAGTGAAGACATTTATTTATTATCTTGGCAAATACATTAGCTCACCTCTTTATATGTTTAACGTGGAGTGCTTCACCAAGAGCATCAGTGTCTGTTTGGTACGTACATGACTTCCTCTGCTTCCAATTATATTCAAAAATTAAAAATCCATGTTAAAGGAACTATGAATGCAGCAAATTGATACACAAGTCCCTCAAGTATTTAAAAAAATACATTATTAAGCACAGTTATTCATAAGCTTCTGATGTGTCTTGGAATGACTGGCACTTTAGCATCTGTCAAGTGAAAAATCAAAGTGAATTACAATAACTACTGGAGTTTTAATGCTGGTGATGCAAGTGTACATTGCAATTGTACATTCTGTACATTGATACTGAATGTCTACCGCACTGCCGGTACCTAAAATGGAACATTGAAACGTCCAACTTACTTAAACATACAGTGTGAGTTGTTCCTAGTGGTTTTAGTAAGGTTTTCAGCATGTTAAAAGCAGGATGAGTCTCAAGTGAAGAACCCATGAAATGCACTCAGCAAGAATACTAGTTAGTTAATCCTCTAGCCTTACAATTTCAAGCAAATCTGAGTGATAAAGGTGGACAACAACCACAGCCTTCCTATAAACTACCAGTGTTGAGAGCCAAGTGTTTTCAGTCAGTCCAACAGCTGGTCCCTGCCAAGTACCACTGCTGTAGTTACCTTCATCTTTGCTAGTTCTATACACAGTGGGACAGCGTGCTGCTAGGTCAAGTTCTGCTCTAGATGCTTCCTAGTGCTGTCAAGTTACTCAGCTACAACTAATCTGAACTGCCTGAAAAGATGAGAATTTGGTCACATCTTCAGTATAATAACCCCCTGGTTATCCCATTTATAATCCATAGCTTGTAACAGCTACCTAGAAAAGGCTTGATCCATTACAAACTTCAGACTTTCCTTAGAGCTTAGGGAAGAACGGCTTCCACTGCTTTTGCTCACCATGCAACTGGACAACGTGCACTTCTCCGAATGCAGAAGGTAGTTATAACAATCAGATGCTAGTTTAACACATTAGCTTTTCTAGTCAGTTATTTACTGGTCTCAAAGTAGAAACAGAGTCACTATCACAAGGCATTCTCACATTTCGGAATGAACATGGTAAGGTTCTACTGTGATTCATTTGAAAGTCTAAGGCCTGAACCTCCCAAAAGAAGAGTCTGACAGCAAAAATCATTAAAAGTTTTGACAAGATGTTTTCATGCTTACCTACAGCAAGATATGTATTGTTATGCAAATCTTGTAGAATCTAGCAAACCCCAACGTCCTCAAGAGTCTTGGTGATGTCTTTACAGCTTCTTGGAGGCCTAATCATCTTCCTGCACACACTGTGGCGGGTCAATCCTGGCTGGAGGCCAGGTGCCCACCAAAACTGCTCTATCACTCCCCTCCTCAGCTGGACAGGGGAGAGAAAATATAAAAGGGTCAAGATAAGGACAGGGAGAGATCACTCAGCAATTACAAACCAGACTCAACATGGGGAAATTAATTTATTACCAACCAAATCAGAGTCTAGTCATGAGAAAGAAAACCAAATCTTAAAAACCTCCCCTCAGCCCCCCCTTCTTCCCAGGCTCAACTTCACTCCTGATTTTCTCCACCTCCTCCCTCCTGGTGGCACAGAGGGACAGTGGAATGGGGGTTGTGCTCAGTTGATCGCATGTTGTCTCTACCACTCCTTCCTCCTCAGAGGGAGGACTCCTCACACTCTTCCCCCGCTCCAGCATGGGTTTCTTCCCACGGGAGACAGTCCTCCATGAACTTCTCCGTGAGTCCTTCCCACAGGCTGCATTTGTTCACTAATTGCTCCAGTGTGGGTCCCTTCCACAGGGTCACAAGTCCTGCCAGCAAACCTGCTCCAGCGTGGGCTCCTCTCTTCACGGGGCCACATGTCCTGCCAGGAGCCTGCTCCAGCGTGGGCTTCCCATGGGGTCACAGCCTTCTTCGGGCATCCACCTGCTCCGGCATGGGGTCCTCCACGGGCTGCAGGTGGAATCTCTGCTCCACCATCAACCTCCATGGCCTGCAGGGGGACAGCCTGCTTCACCATGGTCTTTCTCCAGGGGCTGCAGGGGAATCTCTGCTCTGGCGCCTGGAGCACCTCCTCCTCTTCCTCCTTCTTCCCTGACCTGGGTGTCTGCAGAACTGTTCCTCTCACATCTCACTCCTCTCTCTGGCTGCAGTTTGTTGCCCAGTTGTTTTTTTCCCCTTCTTAACTTTGTTATCCCAGAGGCACTACCACCATCACTGATTGGCTTGGCCTTGGCCAGCAGTGGGTCCGTCTTGGAGCCGGCTGGTGTTGGCTCTGTCAGACATGGGGGAAGCTTCTAGCAGCTTCTCACAGAAGCCACCCCTGGAACCCCCCGCTACCAAAACCTTGCTACACAAACCCAATATACACACTCATTACAGAAGTGAGTTGTAGCTAGCAATTAAAAACAATTATGTTAATATTGAATTTATGAACAAGCTAAAACAAATTTCGTTCTTTGGCCAGTAGTAGATGACTTTAGCTGTAAAATTATTCTCGCACCAAAAAAACAGCTGCTAATTTTAGGGATGTAGGAGGTACTGTTTAACTATGTAGAAATAAGGTCTTTTTTCTACTGGCCCATATTATTCCTACGAAGGAACTAAACCTCCAACTTAACACCTTTAATGAAGACACTAGGTTCACGTGATAATGGCTTCCTCAGAATAAGAGAAAAGCAACTGGTGCCTCACAGTTCAGAGTGAATAAAGAAAGGCAACATTGGGGCATGCTAGGTGACAGAAGAAACATTAGTTACTTATTCTAATTTAGCCTTGCTCAGGCTTTTACTCTGTTCTCAAAAGGTGTCCCTGGTCTTCCATATGTGCTGGTTTGATAATTTAAATCTTGTTGAAAACTTTTGAACAGGCAGTTTTTACCACATGGACATTAATACCTTGGTATAGAATAACTTTCCTACCAAGATACAAGGATAGCATTAAGTTATTTTGATGAACATTTATTATATATTTTGGAATTGTGCTGCGCACTGCTATAATTTACAAGTTATGTACAAAGCTGAACCAAGATACTGCATCCACACACAAAGGATTTTTAAGGTAGATACCCAGATTTGAATGTGCTCTACATCTTCTGTATCATCACTTGAAATTTACCTGCAAAGAAAAAACGAAGTCAGATCAAAGTATCACCACTAGTTATTTTTCCAAACAATTATTTTCTTGTAATAATTTTATTAAAAAAATAGTATGGAACATTTCAATCTTATGGTTCAGTTGTGAACAATCTAGACATTATTTAAATTTAGGATTTAAATTCAACTCCAACTGCACAGCTTTTTCTTTTTTTTTTTTAAGTTGATCCATCACAACAGTTTTGTCAGCTAAATTTAAAGTTTGTGCAAAGTCTGTGGAAATTTTTAATCCACCTTAAGCAGCTTGGGTAGTTACAAGGGACTTCACTGACTAACTTTCTTGATGACTTCTGTAGAGAAAAAGCATGTATCTAGCTGTTTTTATCTTCACTTCTTCAAATAGCCTTCTGGACATACATCCTTATTCATATGATGTTTCCAAACATAAATACAACTTTTTAGTTTTACTTCCCACTCAATATCATGGAGGTTCACCCTCTGTCAGTATTTTCTAAGCACTAAAGCATTTAGTGACAAGCCATATCCTGAAATTCATACTGACCCCTATGGCCCAGCAGCTTCAAACTAATCCCACCTTGATAAATGCGTACACAGTGATGAACTCAGTAAGGAAAGTTACCAAGTGAGCTAACAACTGAATACTCTGAGGACTACTTACATGCAGGCATTGATGAAACTTCAGCTGTTACAATACTCTTTATTCCCAAATTCGATAGGCCTCCTCTGATTAGTCCACAGGTAAATGCTAAATACTAAATATAAAGTTGCACTTTAAATAAGTGTCAAGGGTGAAGCTTGTTGCTAGAGATTGAAACTAAGTACTCAAGAGCAAGATTTAACACTTGGACAATGTAAAACTATGGAGGTTTTGTTACCAGGCTGGAGAGACCTTGTCATGTGTCTAACAGACAGAAGCTCTGATATTTGCTACACCAGAGCTCACAATACAGATTTCTCTTGTTAGAGGCACTATCTTCAGTCACTTGTTTCTACCTTTTTTCATTAAGCCTGTAGGAACTTAATGCCCTTAAAAAAAACTATTCCCAAGACTTGGCTGAAATTAGCAACCAGTATTAAAGTCAACTAAAGAGAAACAGTCCAAGATAGCATTCTTGCACAGGCCACATCTTAGAATACAAGTGCTAAAGCTGCCTGCAGATATTCAGAATATACGCTGCAAAACAGAAGAAATATCTCATCAAACACCAAAGAAAAATTCCCAAGGATAGCAGTCTGCAACTGTGATGACTAAGAAGATCAAGTATTAAGAAATCATAAAATGGAACTGAATGCCCCATTTCTTACATCCACCTGAACCAAAGTGCTTTACTTTTTACTGATTCTACTTACCTAAAGTATTACTCTAACTCAGCATCTACGCTTAAAACTATTTTTAACTGGTGGAATATCTTTCTGAATGTTCATATAATCTCAGAAGCTTGTTCTAGGTAACAAATAGCATCTTCCAAATATGTTTTGCAAATTTTAAAAAAAGCTCCTGAGAGCACGTTCTTTCCAAAGAGAAAGAAAGAATTTGTGTGATAGTGGCAGTGACAGACCAGCTCCTACCATCAAGTAAGTCAAACATGACAACAGCAAGTTTCAGAACAATTTCTCTTGAACCATAAATCACATCCACTGATCTGAAAAAAGGCGCATTTAAAAAAAAAACCCAAACCAGCAGGTTTTGGAGACTAAATGTTAGCTGCCCTTTTAGAAAGTCTGTGTCCACTCAATTACAAAATTTAAAATTACTATTAATAGATCAAGATAATTCAAATCAAACTGGTAGATCTCAAGGATAAAAATGAAGCGTACCTTTGGTGCATGTTCTAAATACTGCTTTCCCGCAGACATTTGTGTCAAGAGACGAAATTTGTTATCTTGAAGGACATAAATACCCTGTTAAAAAAAAAAAAAAAGTAGTTTTTAGTAGAGTATCTAGTAACATGTAATCAACACTTTATGTGAAGGCATTTGATTTGTACAATACAATGTTCTCAGGTTGAAAAAGGAAAATTTAGATTAAGGCATATATGATTTAAGTTTAAACTGTATTGTTTACTTACATTGAAACGTAAAAACGAAAAGATACTTAATTGTGAATTTACAACAAAACACCTAGATGATAATATAATCAGTAAATTCTAGAAAAAGTTTATTTATATTCTTCTTGGAAGAGTCCTTCCAGTGCTCTGAATCAATAGCTCCATATTAGATAGTCTTCATTAATATATCAAATACATGCTGATTTTTACATTCAAATCTTAATTTGGTATTCTTATTCTACAATTCAGTGAGAATTGTCTTCTTTAATAGAGATACAGGCAACAACACCCAGCAGATGATCAAATTAAAAGTCTAGTGTTTACTACATTACCATTTTGTGCCACAATATGTATTTTAATATATTAAGTATAAACACAGTAATTTTAATTTCTTTGATAATGACTGTGCTACTTTGAAACTCTCTAACCCTTAAAATGAAATTAAGGTTGCATATACAACTGATACCTAAGCTTAATATTGCAGCTTTCTTTGAATTAAAAAAAAATATATTTCTAAGGTAATTATTATTCATTAAAGTTATTGCTTGATAAACAGCTCACTGAAAAACAAAACCTACTTGGCACAATCATAGAATCATGGAATGGTTTGGGTTGGAAGGGACCTGAAAGATCACCTAGTTCCAACCCCCCTGCCATGGGCAGGGACACCCTCCACTAGACCAGGTTGCCCAAAGCCCCATCCAACCTGGCCTTGAACACTTCCAGGGAGGGGGCATCCACAGCTTCTCTGGGCAACCAGTGCCTCACCGCCCTCACAGTGAAGAATCCTTGTACAAGTTCTCTTGTCCCTCCTTTGATACAACAGGAAAATGGCCATAAGAAAATCAAGTTACTCAAAATGAGAAGGATTTTTTAGTCTAGTAAAATGGCTCCTTAAAGTATTTTGATCTTCCAGAACTATGTCTGTTGATATAGTAAAGGACGTAAATACAATGCAATGTCACCAACATGCACGTTTTGGGAAGTTTTCCAGCTGTTTCATATACAAGTATGTTCAGTAGAGTGCAACTGTTTCAACTGTTAATAGTCTTCAAAATAAAAAATTAATTCAAGGCAACCATTCTATCTGAATATATGTTAAGACAGCAATATCACTTTCTCACACTAGCTTTCTACTAAAATTTATTGGGACGTAGATAAAAAAGTTTCTGTTTAAGTGTTAATCAACTGTAACTGCTACTGACCTGTCAGTTTGCAACTTTACAACAGCGCATATAAAATTCAAAGCATTTTTTTTTCAAACAGGGTGGCAATAAAGACATCACAAGCAATTACTAAATGGTACTCTGAAACTACATGCTAACATGAACCTTAAAAATCTGCTTTTTAGACAGAACATCTAAATAAAGAATATTTTGGGTTTCTGATCAAATTATTAATTCTAGACCAAGACAAGCAAAAAAATGCACTAGCAACTGAAAACAGTTACTGATTTTCTAAGTTAAATCTCGTTCTACAGCATTAGTACCTGATGATTAGTCCTTAGGTTATCTATTTGTTTTTTGAATACAGTTGTCCAAAAATCTTTGCAAATGAACTTCATAATATCTAATTCATCCTTGAACCTGGCAGTATCTTTTGTAAACCTAAGAGATAAGTGAGAAATACATCAATAATGAAGGTACACACAATAACTTGACCATTTAAATAGAAAAAGGCAATACAAAATATGGTATTATGTGACATTACTTAACTTTTTGTTATTAGTTTTCCAATCATTGCATAATATCATTCTAGCATCACTCAGCTTTCATCAAGTATTGTAACAGTGTTATCTTAATACTCACAACACTACAGCAGAATAAATGGTTTTAATTATAAGATTATTAAAGATAGCTGAAGTACAGAAAGATGCAAACACAGTTTTATCTTCAACTGAATGTCTAACTAGAAGATAAACCTCACACCTACACTACTGCTTGGAAGGAGTCCCTCAAATATGCAAAAAAAAAGCACTAACTCATAGGAACTAAACGTGTAAAACTTGTTCCTGTTTCCCAAAAAAGGGATCTCTCTCCTGCTGATTTCAGAATTCTCTCCCTTTATCCTCCTTGAGGGTCTTTATCTGGCACTAAAGTGCCACTTTGTTCAACAAAAGCATGCCTTCAGAAGCTCAAGAGTCTTCACACGACCCCAGAACAAGGGCACCGAAGTTGGAAGCGCAGCAAGCCATCGTGCATCCTCAAAGAGCCTGGGGAAAGAAGGAGCCGAAGTTCCAGGGACTGAGAGTGCTTTAGAAAAACGAAATGCAGGAGTAGCCAATCATTAAATTACGTTTAAAAAAGAAATTAGAAAGAGAAGAAAATCATGAAACGCACCAGCAGTAGGAAACATGCAAAAGTAGGTCTACAAAAAGTGCAATTAAAAAGGATCATAGGTATTAAAAGGAGCCGTATACTCTCACTCAGTTTTCATGACGGAAAGCACTGGGAAAACACATACTACAAAACTGTCCTGTGGTATTCAAATACAGGTCCCCACAAAAACGAGATGCCAAAAGAGAGGACACCAGAACGCATAACAAGGAACATACCTGCACCGCAACGCTCTGCCCACCCAAAGCGGCGAGCAGCTTTCCGCCGAGCGGGCGAGCGCTCCGGGCCCCAGCAGGCCGGGAAGGAGGGGGCCTGAGCCCTCGCCGGGCAGACGCAAGGGACAAACCCCGAAGCCGAGCAACGCCCGCCCGCCGGCCCCGGGAGCGGGCAGCGGCCGGCTCGGGGCGAGGCTGCGGCAGCGGCGGGGACTCACCTCTCGATCAGCCCCTGCCCGACGCGGAAGCCCATGCTCTCCAGCTTGGTGGTGCAGCGGCCGTTCTCCTGCAAGACACAAGGCGCCGCCGCCGCTTTACCCCGGCCGCTGCCGGGCGGCCCCCAGGGCGGCCCCGGCCCCACTCACCCCTTCGCCCTGCTCGGCGGCGCGGTACAGCCCCGCCACCATCTCGTTGTGCAACAGCAGGAAGAGCGCCTCGTCCGCCATCTCTGCTCCGCAGCGGAGCTACACCGGCGCCGCGGCAACGGCCAGCTGCCGCCGGGGCCCGCCACCGCCGCGCCGTACCGCCCCTTCCGGCGACGGGGAGGGCGTGCGGCGCGACCCGGCCCCGTCAGCCTCTGATGCTCCTGACCGAGGCGGAGCGGTCCGGCAGCGGCGGCTTGACTGGGTTTCCCCGTCGGGGAACCGCTCGGCGTTCCCGCCTGAGGCGGGGAAGGGCCTTTGACGTGACCGCTTTCCAGAGCTCGCTGCCTCGGGCGGTGGCGCGAACCGGGGCTGCCCGAGCGAGTGCCGTGAAGGGGCCGGAGCTGGGGGAGAAGCACGTCTCTTCCCTGCGGGGCTGCCCCCCGCACCCCTTATTGCTGAAATTGGGGCGGCAAGGAGGGGGGACGGGGACGACACTCGTGGAGTGTTTATTGCCTTTAGAACGTCGTTCATTCATCCGCCTTCCATTTTCTGTGAAATGGAAGCGGCTCCGCGCCTGGCGGCTCACCGCCGCCTCTCCACAGAAACGGCACAGCCTGTCTGCCGGGGAAGAGTGCAGTTCGCCGCCCCAGGCGTTACGAATAACGTCCAGTCACGGAGTTTTACAGCCGTTAAACAAAGAGCCAGCCAGCGAAGACCAAGCCAAGCAGCTTCGGGCGACGAGCGGGAAGCGAGAGCGCAGGAACGGACGCGCCCGTGAGGCCGCCACCACCCCTCAGGTCTGCGCGCCACGGGGCAGCGCGCCAGCCCTCAGTAACGTCCCCGTCTATTGGCTCGCCTGGTGCGGCGGCCTCGGTAGAGCAGAGGTGATTGGCCCCCGCTTGAGCCGCCTGCGTGCTGGTTTGTCGGCCCTATAGAAAGTGGGAAAGTAGGATGAGTTCCAGGTGGGTGGGGATGAGCGTCCTCGAGGTACCGTTCTAATTGGGCTGTGGGAAAATGGCGTAATGAGTTCTCATTAGCTCTGAGAGATGTCACTCTGGCGCTCCTTTGGTGATTCGTAGAGCTGGCAAGCAGAGGCTTCCGTTAATTGGTCGGTCGGTATGCCAGTCTGCCCCTGGACCCTGTGATTGGTGGGCGCCTTCAGCGAGCCTTTCCTGCGGGGCGTGTCCTTTCCTCTGATGCTCGATTATTGGCGGTCGGAGGGGACCGCCGAGGGGCTATTGGCTGCGCCGTTCCGGCCCGCGGCTGCCGGAGTGGGGCCGCCAGGCGGGCCGCGCTGTGCCGCGTGTGGGCGGGGCCTTCCCCCCGCCCCCCCCCCCCCCCCCGTTACCCAGCGGTGCCTTGCGCTGGGCCCCGGCTAGGCCGCGTTGCAGACGGTATGGCGGTGGCGGTGCGCGCGCTGCAGGAGCAGCTGGAGAAAGCCAAGGAGAGCCTTAAGCACGTGGACGAGAATATCCGCAAGCTCACGGGCCGGGACCCCAATGACGTGAGGTGAGGCGGGGGGGCCGCCACCGGGAGGAACGGCTGGTGGGGGGCCGTGAGGAGCGGCCAGGCCGGAGGGGCACGGTGATGGGAGCTTGGCGTGCGCCGCGCTGTTGTCCCGTGAAGGGGGCTGGGCGTTGCGTCAGGGGCCCGAGGGGCGGGCGGCGAGGAGCTGCCTGCAGGCCGCCGCCCCTGTGCCCTTCCCCGGGCCATCCCCGCTCCTCTGGCGCAGCGGGGGGGGGCCGTCCCGCTGGTTTGCTGACGGCGTGTGCCCGTCGCGGTGGCGGGAGGTCGGCGACACACGACCGTGGGGTGCGTGAGGGAACGGTCATGGCCGCGGGCACCTCTGGGTGGGCGAGCTGCAGCGCCCTCGGGAGGCTCCCTGCAGCGGGTCGGGGGGCCGGGGCAGGTACCGTTAACAGCGCCCGCTGTCTCTTGCAGGCCCCCTCAGAACAGACTGTTAGCCCTCACAGGCCCTGGTGGAGGTAGAGGGCGTGGGAGCTTATTGCTGAGGTAAGGAGCTGCAGAAACGGGCAGTGGGGTTTCTTCCACCCTTTTCCGTGGCATTGGTGTGCTGTCCAGACACTGGGGTGGTTGTGGTTTTTTCTCTGGCCTCGTTGCTCATTGTACTGCTGTTTCAGTAAGCAAGCGCCAAAGCTGGCCTACAGGGCATTTGGGCTTTTATGTCACCGCCTGAAATTTAAAGTGCCCTCTTATTCTGTGTTATAACAGGTTTAAACTGGTGGTTTTCCCTAACACTTGCAGCTGTTAGCCTGAAAAATTAGGGAGAGCATCAAAGTTAAGGGAGGTGTTATGTAGTGTCTGGGACTTTGTCTCTTTGAAATCGTCCAAAATCATTCTCTCAGTAATTGAGAAACTGGTAGCTTTTCCAGGAAGAATAGAAAGAGTTAAAGTCAACAGGAATTTTAAAACACATGTAGGTAAAACCACTAGTGTTTTGCTATGTATTTTTCTTTCTTTCTTTTCTCTTCTCTCCCCAAGTAGAACGAAAAGGCCAATTTTTGTTAAGTAGCTCTTTCTTAATAGAGTACATCACACTTTTTTTTTGTTGAATTTCAATATTAAACTGCTGGTTAAGGCTTAATACATCTTGAAAATTATTGCAAATATGAGCACTTGAATGTAATGGGGCTTCTTGTTTGAGTGTAGCTACTCAGTTGAGTAAGTACTGAAATTCAAGTTTAAATTTGTTGGTCCACAAGCAGTATGTTTAAACACTTTATTGCAGTAGTAACAGTAAATGACGATAGAGCTGAGTAAAATTTTTTGTTACATCATGACCACAAAGGCAAAAGGCCATTTGATTGTGCAGGCTTAGGGTGGACCTGGGGTTAGCCTAACTTCTTCTGAGATCACAAGTGTTTTCTTTTTAGGCGTGGATTCTCGGATAGTGGAGGAGGACCCCCAGCCAAACAGAGGGATCTTGAAGGGGCATCCAGTAGGTGGGTGCAAAAACTGATGCAGAGAAATTGCTTTGTCAGAATGAGAATTTATAACAGTAAATTTAAAATACTTAGATTCAATAACAACTCATGACTTTCATTGTCTTCTCTAGAGGTTACATATTCAAGACTTGTTGGAAATATGTTCGGATTATAGCAATTGACTGTGGTAAAATCTTCCCCCCCCCCCATACGTTATAGCAATATAAAGATTACAGCAATAATACAAAGATATAGCAATACAAAGAATCTTGGGATTTTTGTGTTTTACTTGGTGTACAGTCTGCTATGTTATACTGTGCTTAGTAGCCCAGATTTGTTTAACAGTAGACACAAATTGAATTATGACAGAGACTTTGGTTCAATAAATCGAATGCATACAGGGTGACAATAGACTCAGATTTTGAGCTTTCACATCTGAATGCAGATCTGTCAGATGTGATGGATTGTAGTGAGCTTCATTCCGTGGGCACTTACATGCAATGGTAGTTCTTGATTTAAGCAAGGCTTGCTTTTGAATTATTGAGTTAACACAAAATGAATATTGTGAAATGGCTTTACTAGTAGTGAAGTGCTGTGCTACAAAGCTGAGAGTGAAAGCTGAAAATAACTTTTATTTAACGTGCTGCTGAGTTGTTCATTGTTAAAGCCTCGGTTCATCCAAGTTCTCAGGTCTTAAGTGCTCTGCCCCTCCTCAGCTGTGTTCTAGGTATTTGGCTAGGTAACTTAAATAGCATTTTCCGTTTGAAACATCAGAGCAACCTTTATATCTTGATGCATTTAAATCTGTCTCACGATCCCCTTATACCAGTAGCCATTTTAGAGACTCTGGAAAAAAGAAAAGTGCAAACATTAAAAACAAGAAACAAATTCCAAAGGTATTCTAAAAAGTCAAATATGGTAGTAATGTGGGCTTTTCTGTTTTACTTTACTGTGCAAGTTGTATTAAAACTTAAACTGTTTTCTCTCACTGACTTTTATGAACAGTAGATTCTGTCTGTAAAATGCTACTTACTGGTCATTGGAACAGTGGGGAGGTTTTTACTGGAAGTGTTGGTTCTTCTGACTAGATATACTGACTTGTATTTTTCTCATGTTAGAACAGATGCTGTCCTAAATGTATGTTCTCTAGTGACCACTAATGCTTTTTCTTCCTCAGGCTGGGTGGAGAACGTCGGACAAGAAGAGAATCACGCCAAGAAAGCGACGCAGAAGATGATGATATTAAAAAGGTAATACATGATAAATGGAGCTGTGCAGGAAGAAACATACTAATCTGGAACATGAACAAAGGAGTTTGTTTGTTTGTTTTTGTTGTAGCCAGCGTTGCCATCTTCTGTTGTTGCTACCTCCAAAGAGCGAACACGTCGAGACCTTATACAAGATCAAAATATGGATGAGAAAGGAAAACAAAGGTATGCAGAAATCTCTTAAGCATTAACATGGTACTTCTGAGTGCTAGCAGAGGAAGTAGCTTTAGTTTTATAAACTATTATGCAGATGCTATTATGTATCAAAGAGGATGTTGAAGAGGTACCATAACAGTATAAAATTGATTTTTAAAAAAACATTCTTTCAAAATACTTCACAGTAGTAACAACACATCATTCACTTCACATAACTGACAGAGGTTCTACTTCTCGGGCCACCTACAGGAATAGGTTTGCTAGTGCTATTGTAACTGATCATCTTTGAGTAAGATGGAAATACATATAGCTTCATTGGTTACTTAACATTTTGGGCTATTACAGCTGTCTTGGTACATCATTTATTTTGTTGGGTGAATGAGGCTTTTGGCTGTGTTTTTTTCTCCCTATTTTTTTTAAATGCAGTAGTTCCATCATGTGTTTGTTTTCTTTTATTAGTTTCAGACTTACTGTGTGTGCAGTCTCACCTTCCTTCTGCCTGCTTCTTTTTAGATTCCTCCTATGTATATATACTTTTTCCTATATTTTATTTGTGTCAGGGTAGGTCATAAAAAGCAAATTTCCAACTGTGTCCAACCTCTTGGACTCCATCCATTTCAGTCTGCAGCTCACCTGAGGCAGTAATAACTCATACCTCAAATAAATAGAGGAATGAGAGCTGGAATAAGGAACTATAGAGAGCTCCTCTGATAAGGACCACAGATGAATTAGCACAGAAAAGGCACTTCAGTTGCTGCTTTTACAGTTACAACACCACTAACAGATTGTTGTTGCTTCCATCACCAGTTTCCAACTGCTTTCCTCACAGAAAGACTTTCTAAATTCTTAGTGGACTTCCTAGAGTTTCAGGCACTAAAAGTTTGTTTCCTCAGAATTGTAGTTTTACTGGTTTGCGCTTCAGTACTCTTCTGGGAGATGAGCAAACCAGTATTGATCTCTGCGTGACTTGTGGTAGAAAGAGGCTCCTTAAGAGGACAGCATCCATTGAACTCTTGATTTTGCTTGGTGTCTTCTGGGATGTCATCCATATACAAATACACTTTGAGTAATCTCTAGCTCTCAATTCTTTATTTGTTCCTATTTCTACTGCTTAATATACAAGTACCTTTACCTTTCCATCAAGTTTGTGCCACTGCAGTAGGGTGGTACTGAGTGAAGAGAGTAGTATTTCCTTTCTCTCTTAATTGGGTAAAAGTTCAAGGCAAATAAGAGAGTCTGCCTCTTGCTGTAAAGGCTTAATTTGGGATTAAATGGAAAAAAAGAAAAGGTGAATTCAAGAAATGAGGTCTCGTTCAGAAGAAGGGAATTCCTTGAAGAATTTTACTTAAATATTTTAAAGTTTTTTCTCGAAACAACACCTAATTGGATAAGAGCAATTCTGCTTTCATCCCACAGTGCAGTGTCTCATTGTAGGAGATACTGTTAGGCGAACTGTGACAGATAAGCTTTCGCTCCCCTGTGGCTCCGTTTCTCCTTAATCCTCTGAGCGCGGTGGGAGGGGTATTTTTTTCCAGAAAGCCCAGTGACCTTCCAGTTCACTGCCTTGTTGATAGCTCACCCTGTATTTACTCAGCCTTTTCTTCAGTACTCTCTGCTTTTGGATTTTTTTTTTAATATTTCCTTAGTTTCATTATTTCCAGATGTAAAATGTGCAGGCTTCCAATTTTCCCAGTGTTAACTCTGCTGTGTTATGGGTAAGAGCTGTGTCTTACTCTTAAGCAAAATATGATATGCACTGTAAATTATATCCTTGACTGTTGGCACAGTCAGTATGTGTTCTATTGCTAATGGCCTTGAGTAATATTGAGCCTTTAAAAATAAACGTCTCTGAGGTGGAAAGTTTCTGATTGTTTATGTAAATAAAAATCTTAGTTCTTGAACTGAATCTCAAACTTCTTTTTGTTTTTATTCAGGAATCGACGTATATTTGGCTTGTTGATGGGCACTCTTCAAAAATTTAAGCAGGAGTCCACAGTTGCTACTGAGAGGGTACTTACTTTTTCTTCTATCAGATTCTAGATTGTAAATAAAAAGCAAAATTGTGTGGTTAAGCTGCTTCAAATAGGAATGAAATTTCCCCACAGTGTAGGTTGCGGGTACAACAAATTGGTAAGAGTGCATGTAGGTTTTTGTTTGGTTTAGTGGAATTGAAGTGGGAGGCAGAAAAGGAACTTTTAACAATGTCATGACTTTACAACAGTATTTCTCACCATTGCAGAAGTGAAAAGGCAGTGTTTTACTGATTGTTTTTTGAATTCCTGTGCATTTTTAAAACATGTAAAACACACAATAAGTATCTTTTTTCATGTTTACATTATTTGGGGATCATTTTAAAGTAAATGGAATTTAATCAAGTAACTATTTCATAGGTCATAGGCTACTTCTGTATATAATGGTGATTCAGTATTGCTGAAGCCATGCCCACTCCTGATGTTCCAGCTGTTTAAATTATAATTGAGTATACAGAAATGTATGGTTATATTATGCTGTTTGACTACAGTGGTTTCCCCCTCCCAGTGCAGACAACAAGAATTCCTGTTTTTAATAAATGGATATGTGATTGTAGTGAAGTGAAGGCTTTGCAGAGCTTGGTGGTAACTTCAAGAAAACTCATATATAGGATGGTGGTAACTTTATTTCTAGTATGCCCTTTTAAATTGTGGAGGGTATGGTATTTGTTTACTGTTGCCCTAAATGGGTTATTCAGTTAATACTAATAACCTTAGATTAAAAACAGTGTTTGAAAGTTCTATTTTCAGCAGTCCAGTGGAAGCAGATACAAAGTCTTTAAACTTAAAATCTTTCCTGTGTAGCGTTAGGATAGCTGGCTTGCTATGTTGGTATTGATTACTTTCAGATTCCGTATTTGGATATTATCTAACTTGTCATGTAGCACATGAGAAAGGACCAAAGTTCTCTGTTGCCTGCTTCCCTTTAGAACAAGAAACTGTTGATGAAGATGGTCTAGAAACGTGGAACCCTTGTCTAATTTATAGTATTATGTGTTTGCATAACGAGACTTTGAGGAGTTACTGTTCTTTGCAACATTCTTCTGAGAATTTTTATAGGCATTGTTCTCATCATACATAAAAACTTACTATAAATCTAAGTAGAGGCCTGAAGAGTTTTATGGCAGGGTATTTTGTTGTCTAGGCACTAAATTGTATTTTTTATTAGACTAATTGTACAATCTGAGCATATGGCTGTCTAGGACATACAAACAGGGCATTCCTGGATTACAGTAATATACCTAATTAATGATGAATATACTGGAAGTATTCGCAATGTAATTTGTCTGCAGTCCTTCATTTGTTTCTAGGGGAGTTGACTTTTTCCCTCCAAGTGGAATACCCGAAATCTATTTATTTTTTTCTGTCATTGGGGAAAAAAATATGTTGAAGCTTGTACTGAAAATGTAAATCCAAATTGAATGATGGAAGAGCAGACAGAAATCCACAGAGGCCCATACTTTTATAGTTAACACAGAAAAAATTAGGTGCCAACAAGCAGTGACACTCTTTTCTTCCATTACCTGTAACTTAGGAGGTACTTCTTAATGTGTTTTAGGATTGCCTTTAATGGCGTAAATAATTCAAAATTTTATTTGGACCAAACTAGAACACTTTCTTGATTTAGAAAAAATATTGAAGATACTTCTTTATTTATCTTAGCAAAAGAGACGACAAGAAATTGAGCAAAAACTTGAAGTGCAGGCAGAAGAAGAAAGAAAGCAAGTTGAAAATGAAAGGCGAGAACTGTTTGAGGAAAGACGTGCTAAACAGACAGAGCTGCGGTTACTGGAGCAAAAGGTTGAGCTTGCTCAGTTGGTGAGTTTTAGTTTTGCTCTTGATCTTTCTCTTGTTTAAACTATTCTTGTGTGTCTTAGGGTTATTTTCTTTCATTTCTCAGCAAGAAGAATGGAATGAACATAATGCTAAAATAATTAAATACATAAGAACGAAGACAAAACCCCACTTATTCTATATACCTGGCAGAATGTGTCCTGCTACGCAGAAGTTGATGGAAGAGTCACAGAAAAAGATGAATGGTAAGTGGTCTTTGTACTACAAAGGCCCTTGTTCTTGCCTCCCTTTGATGTTTGCTGTACAAATTTCTTTTAAGTCTCTCTGCTTAAAAACGTGAATTTTATCATTAGGACAAACTGTATGTTCTTGCATGGGTGTTCATCATAAGTGAACATTACTTTTTCAGTGACTTATTTTTATGTTGGATGTGCTTTGATTCTCTTACAAGAAGTCAAAAGAGGTGTATGAATAATCTCAGAGGTATGTGTTTAAAACATAGTCCTTATATTAGCTTTAGTACCCAGATGTATGCCAGTGCAGTAATTTAGGTTTTGAAAAGGCAGATTCTATGGATTGAAGACCCAAGGAAATGCAGGTTTTTATAAAGGATTTAAGAAGTGTTTTCTTAAGCACAGGACTAAAACTTTATGATGATTTTTTTTTTACCTTAATGTATGTTCATTTCTGTTTCACAGGATGACTATGTTTTTCTTTTGGAAAACAATTTAAAATACTGCGGTTGATGGTAGTCCTACTGTTCTTTTTTATTAAACTGAGAATGTATTGGGGTTTTTTTCTTAAGGAGCTTTTCTTCATTGTGTGGGGTTGGGGGATAAGAGAAGCTAGCTCACCTGTCTGAACAGCTTATTACATTATTTAAGCTTTTTTAATACCTAACCAGCTTTTTGCTGATTCTTACTGTTGTTTGTTTACCTTAGGAAATATAAACTTGTTAATATACAAATACCAAGAAATTAAGGTATTATTTTGATATACTGTTGGTTGGATTCATTTTAATGAAGTCAAAAAAACTTTTTGTTAGCTTAGATTTACGGCTTTACTGTTCTGATACTCAGCTGAGCTGACTATCCCCTTTGCTTTGTTTTCTTAAGGTAACTAGCAGTCTTTTTCATTATGCATGAATGGCTTGCTACTTCACAATGAATAAGGGTGCAGTATTTAGAAGTTAAAACAATTTGATAACTTACTAGCTCATAGGGGGAAACAGACTTCAGTGTCTGTACATTATCTGAAACTAATATTTATGCATTTGTTCCCTAGCACTCTTTGAAAGCAGGCGAAATGAATTTGCAGAGCAGATTAACAAAATGGAGGCCAGGCCCAGAAGACAATCTGTGAAGGAAAAAGAACAGCAGGAGGTGCAGAATGAAGAAAAGAAGGAAGAACAGAACAAGGAGCAGGAAGAGGGTAAGGTGGCTCAGCAGGTGGAAGAGTTGGAGACAGGTAATCAGCACAATGATGTAGAAATGGAGGAGGTAGGGGAGGAAAAGGGAAAAACAGGTTCAGGGCATAGTGATGCAGAGAAAGAACAGGAAGAGGATGAGCAGAAACAGGAAATGGAGATTAAAGTAGAAGAGACTACTGAGGTGAGAGAGAATGACAAGCAACAGGATAGTCAGCACGAAGAGGTCACAGTTGTAAAAGAGGAAGGTGAAAACATTCAGCCAGTGGATAATGAGCAGGATGTGGCTGAAATGAATGAGGCAGATAGCGTAGAACCTGTAGAAAATGAAAATGGCAAAGAAGTGGAACCAGAAACAGTGTGTGATGCCCAGCCAGAGAAAGTGTGTGATGTTCCTTCTCCTGAGAAGGAGAAAGGTATCAAACCAGAAATTGAAGCTGAACCAGAAGAAAAACAGGAGAAGGCACTCGAAGCTCAGCCAGAACCTGTGGCTGAGGCTCTGGCTCAGCCACAGCCTGTGCTGCTGCCACAGTCACCTCAGTTGTCTCAGGCCGCTCAGGATCCAGAGCCCCAGGCAGGCAAGGATGACAGTGCTGTGGTGTCTGTAAAGGTGGTTGAGGCACAGACCGAGCAGAGTCAGACACCAAGTGTAGAAATTAAGAGTAAGACTAGGAGTAGAAGCAGGGGTAGGGCAGGGAACAAAACTGGTAAGAGTCATAGCCGTAGTAGCAGCAGCAGTAGTAGCAGTAGTACTTCAAGCAGTACTACTAGTGGAAGTAGTTCCAGCACTGGCAGCAGTAGCAGTCGGAGTAGTTCCACCACCAGCAGCACTACAAGTGGGAGTACTAGCAGGGACAGTAGCAGCAGTAGCTCTAGCAGTAGTGAAAGTAGAAGTCGAAGCCGAGGAAGAGGGCATAACAGAGATAGAAAGCGCAGAAGGAGCACAGACAGGAAGCGAAGGGATGCTTCAGGAGTAGATAGAAGTCACAAGTCCTCAAAAGGTGGGAGTAGAGATACCAAAAGCTCAAAGGATAAAAGTTCAAGATCTGACAGAAAAAGGTCTATATCAGAAAGTAGTCGGTCAGGCAAGAGAACTTCACGGAGTGAAAGAGACCGTAAATCAGACAGGAAAGACAAAAGGCGTTAACAGAAGAGACCAAGCTTCCTTAGCCTAATCTTTGCAGCGGAAGATTATTTGAGTGAAAGGATTCCTTGTAAGGAGGAGGAGAAGGCTGCCTTAAGAATTGCATGCTGTAAAAAATCTTTTGGAAAAATGCAGACTGTTTACCAGGCATTCTTGTACTTTTTACATAATTTTGTAAAAGGTTACTTACCAAAATTATGTGAAGTTCCTGAAAATGTAAAAATAAAAGATTAACACTCCTTTGCATCTTTTTTTAAATAACCTGTACTCATTAAGATCCTCTGTATATTTTAATAGGTAAACCTTTAAGTAGGTGTGATCGCTTCTTCTGTATCATACACCTTTTTTTTGTAGAAATAAATGTGCGTTTTAAATAAGTTGTTTGAGATGTCCTGTTGACAATTAAATTCCCTTTTTAGATCATATGTAGAGAGGCAATGTTGCAGGAAACGTAAAATTTTGCTTTTCCCCTCTATTCCTTGCAAGAATGGGAATCTTAAGATCCAGAAAAGGGAGTAATGTCTCCAGTGCTGGGTAGGAAGAGAAAGTAATTGATTTGGATCTATACTTTTTGTTTTCTTCTGTAATTGCAAGCTCTTTACTCAATCCTATTCTTCCAGTTTTATAAAACTTTTTCCTATCTGTAGGCAAGCAGTGATTAAATGGGCATGTTAGCACTGGCCAAGATAGCTCAAGTCAGTTTGGAATACCTCTCTTATCTGCCTTCTGCAGGTGCTTTGGTAGTATTTACATCTATGTTCTGGAGACAGTTAAATCTGTTTAATGATGTTCCTTGCTTTGATGGCCGGTGGAGGAAAGACTTCATCTTGCTTCTCAACCAGGATTCTTTTTATTTTAGTTGCAGACTAATCTTTGATCCTTTCATACCACTAGGAATAATTACATTGCAGTGTTGGAGTTACCTGGGACTACCTAATACTAATGTTGTGTGCGTGCAAGAATGCTTTCTGAATGTATTTAATACAACTTAAAGTGGTATGGTGTTATCTATGAAGGTGAATACTGTTTTTATATAATTTTGTATCAAAAATAATAACATCTGTCGCTCTGTTCTGTACATGTGCAAATAAATGTGGCTTTGTAGACTACTCTCTCAATGCCTATGATGTTTTCTATAACACAGGTGTATTACCTTAGTCTTTTTACATTTAAAGCAGGAATCATAATTGCAGGTGACTGTACCTTAGAAGCTCTGTATCCAAAATTGTTCTTAGAGGCTTTACTTAATGCCTATTAACCGAATATGACACACTGCTATAATTAGCATTGTCTTGGCAGGAAGAGAATTCTTGGATTTCATATGCCAAATGGCAGACCAGGAAGTCCTAGAAAGATTTTGGAATGGAAATGACATGTAAGTTTATTGTAGTGTACGAAATGCCATATATACACCATTTGTCTGGAATAGAGCAGACTTTTGCAAAGTTCTAGTTTGGGAGGGTGTCAATTCTTGGATTTTTCATCTGAACTCAGACTGACTTCTGTTCTAAAGTGCCAAACTTCCTGCCTTAAAGAAATGCATCTAGCAGAGGATGAAGTGGGGTATTCTTTTCAGTGCAAATAGACACAGTGGGAAAGCTCCTCAGGCTTCCCCCTTCTCAAGCTCAATACTGTATTCTGATTCTTCAGTCCATTTGCTACTTCAGTATCCCGTCTGCTTCTCTACAACTGAGCATCGTTTGTAGTTCTTGTCAGTAGTCTCCAACCATATTGCATTCCCTTCAGAAGAATGTGGTGGTTTAATGTGTTGCCTTTTTTTGAAGGACAAGCAAAAGTTCAAATGCCTTATTGAAGATGTTAAACACAGCACTTTACCACAAGGAACAAACGTTTATACTGAGCAGTTGAGTAAATGTTACTCAAACGCTATGTGTTTGCATGTTTCAACTAACTCCACATTCCAAATTGCCTTTGGAAGCCATTTTAATTTTGTTGATTAATTGTATTTTTTTTCTAACATTGAGTATTTTTAAGTTTTCTTATTTTGAGCTTAATTGAATGAATCACTGCTGTGGTGTATTTGCTGTGCAGGTTTTAATGGCTGATACTGCAGTCATTATGCAAAGCTAAAGAAGTAGGTTGCTAGTCATGCTCCTCTCCATGTTCATAGTGGCTTCTATTAACAGGGCTTATAAACACAATGTGGTGGGTTCTGGTAACCGAACTAGGGAATGGATTGATTACATTGTGTCAGGTTATATTACAGGCAGCAATGTATTTTTGACAAAGTGAAAATACAGGGGTTTTGTTGCTGAGTACAAAGCTAGTGGTGTATTTGGTAGTTTAATGTTTGTTAGAAGACACTTACTGCCATGGTTAAACTGTGCTGTTAATAGTTAGCCTTGCTATATCTAAGCAGCTCAATGTAACATAAGCATCAGTATGTGATAACTTTGTAAGAACAAACTTTTCTAAAAGCTAGATATTCCAACCAATGTTTCACTACAGGAATAGTACAAGATAGTAGTATACTGTTGACACAATGTTACATACAGCCCTGTGTCTTTATAAAGCAGTAGTAGTTTTACCAATTGTTACATTTGCCCTCAAGTTCCCATCCTCTTACCCTGAAACAATTTCAGAGCTGTGGATAGGGCTGGGACCATGGGTGCAATTTCCTTCCTCTGTTGCCAGTTTACTGTTTCAAATAGCTGGCAATTTCAAGACTGAATTTGAGGTGACAGTCTGGGGGTTCTGAGAATCAAGTGCACATAGCAAAGGGGTAGGAAACAATTAAAACATTTTCTTATTTCCCTTCCCACCATAGTGGTGAGTAGAAATCAAAGGAAAAAAAAATGCCTTGTTCTCTTTTCACTCAAGTAATGTGGAAAAAAAGGAACGATGAAAAAGGAGGGGAAAAACTAAGAATGAAGTTGAGATCTTTTATGTGAGTGGGCAACATACCATGTATGCTCTATGCCCTCCTCGTGGAGCACTTCCATCAGATGGTGCCTTCTAGCTTTACGTATAACTTTAGAAGGCAATTTGTTCTGTGGTTTTTTTAGAGCTTTTATACAATGCATTGACTCTATACCATTTACTTGCTGTCTTTCTTCAGTCCTCATGCAAAGATAAACTGGAAGGCTTCAAGAATGTGTTTTTTCCACGATGCTCCACTCGGAGTCCTTGTCAGACTAGATTTTATACAGATTGTTCATTAATTATACACTGAAACATGACTTGGCATAAAAAGTACAACTCTTCAAATTCCTGCTTCTTTACTTAAGGTGATGTCTCTGTGCTTAGAACAGCTTCATTGTATGTATTCAAAGGAAACCTGAAAATATTTTTTTTCTGTGGCAAGTAAGTATTAGTGAACTAAACGCCCCCCGTCAGCAAAATTAACCTCCAAAACCAGTAAATTTGGAAAGGGATTTCTAGAGCATCTTTTGTTTATCAGGAAAGTAATGGTCTTGTGGCCTAGTTATAATTTTGAGATTCAAGTTCAGCTGCTGATTTTGTAGCAATTGCTGTGATACAACAGGACAAACCTATTCATTTTATGTATGTTCCAGACCTTTAAAATGAGTTTCCCTGCTCAGATAAGTATTTCTCTGAGACTACGTGTATTCACAATCGGATCAAATGCTGTGGAGGTGGTGTATGAGTAATATAGAGAGCTGTGTTTTGGAGGATATAATTTTGTTCTTTCAGACTTTTTTTTTTTCCCTCATCTCAGTTTTACAGCAAACTGGTGTTTTACCACAAACCTAGTTCAGGCAGTTATTAGGTGGCGGTGTTCTATTATATGATAAAACGTGAGGCATTCAAAGCTTGGCAATGTGTTATCAAGAGTCAAAGTAATGTAAGTCCCAAGTTCCATGATTTTCTAGAAATGCAGTTAGTTGTCATGCTTGTAACCATTTTTGTAATGGGGAAGCAATAATGGCTTTTTCTTGCTATTTGTTATCCTGGCTGAAAAAGTTGGTTTAAATCTGGCTGCTGAATGACTGTTATCTGTTTAGATTTGTCCAAGTGGAAAAGTGAATTCATGTTCCTTTTCTTCCTTTGACTTACTAATTTTTAAAAGATACTTGTTTAAAAAAAACAAATCTTTTGGGCATGACATTTGATTCCATGTAAAAGTTGATCTGTATTTTCATGCAAACATCTTAAGTCAAGAGAACGTTATTTTTTAAGTGCTTTTGCTATGGCCTATACTCTTCCATGTATTAGTGCAATATTCTACACAGTGAAACCCTACGTTCTGTATGGAGCCTTTTGGTGCTATCAGAAGAATATAACCAAAGCTGTACATACTGGTGGTGTTATAAAATAGATGTTGACTTTAATGTCCTTAGGAGAACTTTTACCAACTTGTGATCTTACTCTTTCATTAGCATTGTTTGTCTTTGCATGTGTAATAGTACTCACATTTGTTGCTTCAGTTCTGCAGAACAGAAATTAGCTGAAGTCTCACTCTATCTGCTATAAAGTTTTCAACTTTGTCCTTTGGAAGCCAGCTATGATAAACTCCATGAATCTTTATCTTTGACTTTAGTTCAAAGGTGACTAGGAGTTTTGCTTGTATAACTTCTGCAAGTATAGGATTTACACCCAGAAGGAAAGAATATTTGATATAAACATGATTTATTATTGAAGTTACTAGAGGAGCAAATAACAGAGAACAGAGGTTTGGAGCAGTGCTCATCAGCCTTTTAACAGCTTCAAACCGAGAAGAATGATTGTTGAGACTCAGCTACACAACGAGCAGTGCCCAGAATAACTTGAAAAGTGCAGATGTAGATTAAACTGAGTAGCTAAGATGAGCTACAACATTCTATCTCCATATAAGGACTTGAGAATTAGTTTGGATATCCATATGAAATTGAAGTTGGAGCCATTTTCAGAGCTATTTTGACAAATACAGTAATAATGTGCAAATCTCAAGGTGTGGGTCTGATCATTTGTCCTTCCACACAAACTTGCTGAATTCTGTATTTTAGGTGTCAGAATACCTGGCTTTTCCATTTTTAGGTGAATCAGCTCCATGTTGTCAGGCTTGAAAAGGGACTGTTACCTTTCTAGGTCCATTATTGGTTTTTGTCCCATGTTCCATGGTTGGTGTTGCGACATTATGAAAGACTATTTTGACCAGTTGTTAATCTTGGTGGGATAAAAATTTTGTCCTTTTTTTATCTTGTACAACACTTAGTATATGGAGAGTCCCTCCAATATAAATTTCTTGTATATTCCTTCTCACCCATCTGTCCTAATCTGGGGCGGGGGAAGCCTGTCCTACTTTTCTGCTCACCAGGTTTCTTTGCATTTGTTGTGCTTTAGCTCCTTGGTATTCCATTTCTCCCCCTTCACCTCCTACAGATAAAACCTAGAGGACCCCAGTGAAGGTCCCCAATCACTGACCTTCTAAGGAACACAAGATCCAGAGGAGGGAGGGTGAGGGAATATTAATGCTAGGGATGGGGGTGCATCAAAGGTAGTCAGGAGCGTATTCTCCCTGGTGCACAAGACAGCTCTCCAGTGGATTACCTAATAGCAGAGGCAGCTGGACTAGGTCATAGGATAGGTCTGCCTGACTACCAGGTCATGTGGCAAAGGAAGGGGCCAAAGTGTTAGATTGCAACTGGAGGGCATGTCATCTGCTGTGATTTTTTTGTTTGTTTGCAGGACATTGCTGGTTAACGTGCCCCTGGCTCGCTCTGTGCCCTCTCCCCCAACCGCCAAACCTACTGTTTGCTGGCTCAGTAGATCAGGCTGAGGCACCAGTGTCTGTTGTGGAGCAGGAGGGAGGAGAACTGTGCTGCAAGTAGGATACAGTTTTAGGTTCATGGAAAGAGAAAGCCGAGCGAATTCTGTGTGAGTCATGCACAGGACTGCAGGAGGGGCAGGCCTACTAGGAAGCATATGACCACAAATATCACCATGGGAAGGAACACAGATTCTTGAGGCGCTATCAAGAAGGGAGAGAGAAGAGGCTGCCCCATGCAGGAGAGTAGGAAAGGAAAGGCGAAGCCCTTTCTGTAGGTAAATTGGACATACTGTGTTCAGGTGACCAGGGAAGTGCAGGACAACAATGCAAAGCTTTTGGAGCAAAGCTTACATCTAATGCAAACTTCTCTGCAGGATTTCTTCTTTAGCACAACTTCATCCCTTCATAACCAGTGTACAACTCCGTGCATAATTACTCCTTCAAAGCATAACCTGCATTTGAGAAAACATTATTTATAACTCTATATTGGATAATAAGTTGCTAAGAAACAGAGACTATTCCTTAAAAAGCAGGACATATCATTTGCTTAGCTTTGATATATTGCTCTGTGATATACGATGTAGAGATAGTATATGGATTTTCTAGTTGTCTTAAGAGCCTGGAAACTGCCGAGCACCTTTAAAAGACGTTGGAGATGAGTATGTATTCCCCATGCTAAAGGATTGTACTTAGCATTTAGTGCATGAGAGAACTCCAAAAGAGTGTGTGGAAAAAAAAAGATATCTCTGTTCTGAGTTCCCAATGACAACCTATAAATAATCTAACACATATCGGTGCACACAAAACATACCTTATTAAACAAAAAAGCTAGAAAATTGTCAGTAGCTATATTAACAACTATGCAAATCAATATAAGCATAAAATTGATAGTCTTAAAATCAGATGGAAGATTTATATTAAAAACACATTCATAATCCAGAAAAAATGCTAATACCATTCTTGTTGAATTTTCCCTAACACAGCCTTCCACAACCTCAGTACAAAAGAATCTGACAGGGGCTAAATTTTTATGTGACCAGAACTAGTTTCTTTGTATTCAAAACATCAGTCTAGCTATCCGAACATAGTTAATTATTAAACGTATGTGCATAATCAGGACACCTGACTTTGCAGATTGTTAGCAGGTTAGCATAGTGTACTTCTGTTTAAGCAGATGAAAGAAGGAAAATAAGATTATAAGTTTATTTGTAATGTTTTGTTAGGCTAAGAAAAAATAATGTAGAATATTCTTGCTAACCGCACATCGATGCAGTTTCTACAGTTTCAGTGCATTCTAATCTAAAATGTTGAGGATCTTGGATCAGAGAATTTTGCTATTAGTAATTTCATTTTTAACAAGGCTGCAGAGTACAAAGGTACTTTCAGAATGGAAGAAATGTGGTGATCAGGAATGTGAGAGTAAGTACAAGTTTGATGTTTGTTTGGTTTTGTTTTTTTTTTCAAAAGGCGCCTATGGTGTATGTGTGGCTGTTATGAACCATAATGTCAAAATTAGCAATGAAACAGGCTGAAAATGAGTAGTCATAGAAAACTTTTGTTTCAATATACTAAGTTTATGAGCAATAGGCTTAAACTTTTCAAACAAAAAGAAAAAAATACTTGCTGGATTGCATTGTGTAAGTATTTTAAGATCAAAGTTCAGCAAAAATACTCTTGAATAGCTCGTTTTTCTCAGGTTTCCTCAAAATGGACAGTATAAAGCAGCTTTAAAGTATTTTTTAATTAACTCTTTACAGGTAGAAGATAAATTTAAAAAACCCAAAAATGGTAGGCTATAAACTGAGAAAGGTGACTATATATCTTGTGATTATAGTACATTCACAGCCCATTTGGCAAAACTCTATATTTCTTCTACTGTAAGTGAACTGTTTGGTTTTGGTTTTTAGTAATCCTTCTTATAAAAGACATTGTTAATATATCCTCTTTACTTATTTTTTTCTTCTTTAATAAGAAGTAAGAGCAGTAACTAATTATGGAGTTCCTGGGGAGTAAATAGCTCTGCAGGAGGCAGAGCCACTGAATCACAAGTGGGCAGCGATAAATAATGCCCCATTTATTACCCATTGATTGCCATTGTGAAACCTGTCATAAACATGTGTAGTTGGAGCTCTTTCTAAGCCATCTCCATTGGTTTGGCAGCCTTAATTGTTGCACTTTCAATGTGGATAGCTTGTTCTGAAGTGGAAGAGAGATACCTTAGATTTCCTCTGCTGATGGATCTTTATTTTCCTGTGGAGCCACGCTGACTTCAGTGGGTTCTGGATGCTCAGGGATGTCTGTCTTTGTGGAACAGCATGTGGAATGGGCTTCAAACTGGCCAGAGCACATCAATCGTGATTTCTGTGGGGAGACAGGGGTGGAAACAAAACAGAATTTAAAGTCATTCAAATTGAACTGGAACTTTGGTTTCGACAATGTGTTTAAGGTTTATATTGCTTAAACTTACCTGTTTTCTTCATAATATAAAAGTATTCAAAATAGAAGACAAAATCCCTGAAGTAATTATTAGATTTAACTTAGAATTTCTAAAATACACAATTATAAATATGCCTGGGAAGTATTTTTTAGCTGTTTAGATCTGGCTTCTAGTAGTTGAACTTGCTAATTCTCCCCATGCATTTCAGCATTGAAAGCTTGGCTGAATAAGGACTGGAAAATACCCATGTAGGACAAGAGCTTTCCTCCTTGATGTCTGTAGTAAATAGGAAAGAAAACAAGATAGAGCTGCTTTTTGCATTACTTGCTTTCCACTTGATACGAATGGATTAGTATCAACAAAGCACATATTGATGTGTTAACAATCATTTTAATGTGTTATATATATCTCAGACTTCTTCAGTAACCTATCTGACTTCAGCCAAAATGGCTGTGATGATACTTACTTGTTTCTTTCTTTCTACATACTATTCCAGCAGCAATGAGCAGAGTTCAAGCCACTACAGACTACTCAGGGCCTGATTGCCGGTATCTTAACTTCAAAACAGGGGAAGAGATAATGGTATACTCCAAACTTTCAAGGAAAAATGAAAATTTGTGGACAGGAAGTGTAAGTACTTCAATCTGAAAGAATCTCCCCATAAATAATTTAGATAGTATAATGGTAGCGTAACAACTGCAGTCTGCTTGCTTCTAGAGATCTTCCATCTCTTTTTGTAATATGAACCAGTCATGGATCAATATAGTATTTGATAGATGGGTCATTGTTATTATCTTTATATAGAAAGGGAAAATCAAATCTTGGCAAAGATCACTCATGGAGAAACAAAGTCAAGATCAGAATCCAAGTTTTCTGTGTCCTTCATCTCATCATTTGGCTATAATGATTTCATCTGGTTCCCTTAAAAACATTCAGGTCTATCACATCAGGTACCTAACCTTCAGGTCTGTGGGTAAGAAGGTTTTACAGTTGCTTAATCAGCGATCCGGTATTGGGACCTGACTTCACAGTTCAGTGCTCGAGGAAAGTTCCCAGCGAAGTTATCAGGTATATTTAATGGTTTGGAACAATTGACAATGTAGTTAGAACAGCCATGTAGTTGTTTTGTAGCAAAGAAGGAATAGATGCATTGATCCAAATCCAACTGCTAGTAACACTGTTTAAGTGCTTTGAAACCAGAAGATACTGGTAAACTTTTTGGTAAATCATCTGTCACATTTATTGTTTAACAGTGAAATTCTGTCTTCCTTTCTTTCATTCGAGAGTATCTTTGCAGGTACCTCACTCTTCCTTTCTTTCCAAGATGTATTCCCCCATTAAAGGCTACGTGCGATGGTGTGACATAAAGCTAGTAATTGGTTTCTTCATCAGACTGACCCTTACTTGATTCTTTTGGGCGCTATCAACTTCTTTTCTGTAGTGTTGCCATCTTCATTGCCATTTTCTCTTCAGCTGGCAGCTGGCCTCGTACTTGAATTTCATATCCTACTTTTCTTGTAACTTATTGTGGGTCATTAGTTATTAATTTTTCTCCCACTTGAGTCAATGGGAAATTTGCAGCCGATTTTAGTAGGAGCTGGCTGAGACCATCTGTGCACACAACACTATCTTCAGGTGAAGCAGTGTTAAGGCTACTTGTTTGGTTCCGCACAAAAAACACATTCATAAAAATAATACAGAAATTAATAGTATGGAGTAATATACTTCCCCTTGCTTTCTGAAATGGCAAATGGAACGCTTTTGTGAAGGAAAAAAATAAACCAATCTTTTGACCAAACAAAATGAAGGGGGCAGGAGGCAGTCCTATAAACTTAGGATTTGTTTATTCATACTTTTCTAGCATATATACAAGTGCCTAACGTACTTCTCACTGAAGTTTAAATGCTCTCATTCCTTTTATATTTTTAATAGAAAGGAAAGGATTTTGGATATTTCCCAAGAGATGCTGTGAAGGTTGAGGAAGTTTTTATTGCAAAAGAAGTTGAAGTGCTCACTAAGGTAAGCCAACATCACCAGATTTTCCAATGTAGTCTACAGCAATTGAAGATCTAATATCCAGTTAGAAATGCAAGTGTCACTGCATATTTTATTTCAGATAATTCAAAACATGTTTGGCTTTTTTTTAATTATTGCTCCATTTGCATATTTCTACCTAATAAATGATACAGAACCATTAGGAATAATATAATTACTTACAGTCCTTTTTGTAAAGTTATCACATGCATAATTACACAGAAAGAAAGAGAGTATTGCTGCTATACAGTGCTGTAGAAAATTACATGTGACAACATCTTATTATTGTTCTTTTAGGAAACTGATTTCCTTTGCCTTCATGGAGATAAGTACACTTTTGAAAACGAAGATAGCGCATTACATGATCACAACAAAGAAAGTGAATATTCATCATCTGATGCAGAATCAAAGTTGCATGAAAACGAACTCTTAAAACATGCAAGAGACTCCATGCAAAAGGAAGAAAGAGTGGAATCAGTTTCCGAAAATGATTCCAAGGAATCTCACACTCCGGAGGAATTTGCAAGCAAAAAGTTGGATAGAAAAAATGACAACAGCAAAGATGATACTGAAGAGCCAGAAATGCAAAACAGTCTCCCACTAGAACCCACTCCAGTTCAGTCTAGTTGGATTGCAGGATGGTTCACCACAGGAAGTAAAAACGATGAAGAGCCCTTAAAAGGCATTACTGAATCTTTAGAAGAAAATACATACCGAGGCAGAAAAATAGCTGTAACTGCTGAAAATGACTTAGAGGAGCCAGATGATAAGGTGGAACAAGAACCCCCAGCATCTGTTTGGTTTCAAGGTGGGCTGATGAGCTTTCTGTATCTTGGTGAAGAGAATGTGGATGTTGGTTTTGCATCAGAAAAAAATGATCCCCAAATCCATGATGTTTCTGGTACACTTGGACATTCCAGTAACGAACAGGAAACAGTGGCCACAGAGTTACAGACAGAAGAAGAAAAGAGTGAAAGCCAAGAATCCACATCAAATTGGTTTAATTTGGGTTTAAGTAATGTTCTTAATTTTGGTCATGCTGAGAAAGATACAATTGCTATGGAAGACCAGCAAAGCAGAGAAACAGAGGATGAAGCAAATAAGAATGAAGAAGTGCAGACTTTAGAGCAGAAAGAATCACACATGGACAAAGAACCAAAGGAGACAGTTCAAGCAGTGACAGATGAAGAAGATGAGAATTATGCACAAGAAATAATAGATTCAATCAGTAACATGAGAAATCCTGGGGAGATACCAGCAAGTGTGCATACTCTTAATGACACCAAATGCACCTCAAATAGCACAGAATCATCATTTGATATACTACCAGGTGACAAAGAGAAACCAACTGAACCTTACAGTTCAGAACAAGACTCGGTATCAGAAAGCCTGCTGCTGAAAAACACTGAAGCTAAGAAGGGAAATCAGGAGTCAGAAAACAAACATGGCCAGTCAGGTTGGTATTCAAATATTTATAATAGCTTTATTGATTATAATATGGACACATATGATAATCAACAGGGACATGAATTAATTGCATCACATCAGATTATTTCTTCTCCTACCCCACCTCAGAATTGTGACCCCTCAGACACAAAAAACACAGAAGAAAAGCCTGATGTATCTGAAGAACAGAGCCGTTTCTTCGCTTTTAGTCATTTTGCAGACATACTGAAGTTTTGGAGTTCAACACCCAAAGAGGACCAAGTGCAGAGTTTGCAAGATGGTGTGGGTTTTAGTGAAGAAACCTCTCAAACTGAAAATGATAACGAAATATTACAAGGAAATAATAACAGAGCAATGAAAGTACAGGCAAATCAGATAGTTAGTGAGAAGCTGTCTGAAAAAGATGAGGGCGCAATCCATGGAAGTGATCTGTTTTCCTCACTAGCTGTGCAAAATAATGAACGCAGTAATGAAAAAGGAAAACATTTTGTCAAATCAGTTGGCGACAGTGATACTTCACAAATTTTATCTTTCAAAACACTAGTACAACCTGAAGTATCTCAAAGACAGTATGTGCCCTTGTTTAGTTATTCCAGTGCTGAAGAACATGTTTCTAAGAGTAGCAAAAGTCAGGAAAACACCAATATAAAAGTTTATTATAGTGACCCTGTCTCCAAAGATTCTCTACATTTACCTTCAAAATTAAATTTTGAAAACACAGTGGAAATTGGAACTCATCTGCAGGAAAAATAAAAAATGGACATGGTTGAAGCAGTCCAAAAAGAACAAAATAACCTGAATGCTTGTATTCAAGAATCTGTAAATTCAGATTTACCGATAGCGAATTACCAAGCTATGGGGAACTACCAGGAACTGCAGATGTTCATCTGGGCATCAAGATGACCCCATGTGAGCCAAGTCTTACTCTGGAAACATCTGAGAAAGGCAAACCAGTCGAATGCTGTGATACAGAACAAAATTCAGCATCGAAAAGCCAGTTTGAAATGGATGGCGATGTAAAAGAGAAAATTCACAAACCAGAGAACAAAAACGGCCCACTGGGTTTTTATGAAAACAGCATCAAAGATTTCAGTCAGGATATTTTTAATTATGAACAGGGTCAGAAATCTGAGGAGTCCCAAGAATTGACTCCAGACCAACCTTTCTCTCCTCACCCCTCATCTAGTAGCTTCAGATTTTAGAAAGAAACATGAGTCACGTGTGATACAGTCAAAGAAAAGATTATTCTGTATCACCAGATTTAGGGCCATCAATTCAAGCCATTTTGACAGTGCAAGATACAAAAACATAGAAAATGAATCTGAGTTTTGGAAGGCATCATCAAACACTACTTCAAAAGGCACAGTAATGCCGAAGTCTTCAGCTGAATCAAAGTAAAAAAAAAAATTTATAAGGAAGATTTAGTGACAATAAAAGGAACAGTCACATGATACTAGTCTGTCTGAATGGGAACTTTTATGCTAGCAGCCCTCTAAAATAGAAGACATTTTTAAAAAAAATAGCATTACGGTTAGTCTCCTAAACCCCTCCAACTAGAAAGCCAGACTGCTATTAAAAAAAACAGATTGATTAAATTCTGGCAACCTGGGATCGCTCAGAAACCTGGGCTGATAAAGCATGTTGAAAAAGAAGATACTGCTCTAACTGAAAGAATGGATAATACTAAAAAATTAATTGCTGCTACTAAAACAAGATAGGAGAGGGAAAGAAAAAAAGAATCTGAAAATCAGAGAGGGTCAAAGTCCAGAAATATAAATAACAAAAATTATATTCTCACAGAAAGGGTTCCAGGTAGTATTTTTACTATACTATCAGAGTTCTTTGCAAATATATTTAGTAAAACTAACAATTAAGTCTGTAGACAAAAAGTCTGAGGATACATGTTTTGTCAAAAAAACCCAAACCCAACAAAAAAAAACCCAAAACAAACAACTGAAAATAGGGATGACGCTAGGACAAGTAGAATTAATTCTTAACTCCATCTCATTCTTCTGTGCAGGAATCTGAACAAGAAAAAGATACTACTAAATCTGCAGAAGGTGCAGTAAATTATTAAATCAATTTAGAAGTCATGCAAGAAAAATTTGAGGAAGGACAGCTTGGCATTTTGGGAACAATCCTGCTGCAGAATCCAATGAAAACAAAATTATAGTAGGGCAGAGTTCATGTCCCCCAAACCAAGCAAATATTGTATGATAAACACTCAGATTTACCAAAGCCATTGATTACATTCCAACAATTTCACTTAAAGTTAAAACAAGATGTTAAGCACTGCTTAGAGCATCTCTGTGAGGGTAACAAACTGATGCAGCTGCACCAGCAATTTGAAAAGATTCATCATGAAATCACAGCTTACTCATGTGAAGACAATGTTATGCAGAGGAAACAAGTGATTGTGTCTGTACAAAAAGGGCACAATTTGGACACTGGGCAGGAAAAATGTATGGAAAAAAAGGAATGTTCTTCTAGGGCTACCAGAGCTTTTGTCTGCTATAACAATTAAGTGTGCAGCCCAAACTGCAGCTAAAGGTACTGGACTAATGCTTCACTAACAGTGATTTGGCAAGAACAAAATATGCATTGTCTGAGGAAAAAAAGCCAACAGATACAACACTGTCTCCTTCTGGTGATTTAAAATCAAGAGGTAGCGAGCCTGACTCATAGTAGTTAATGACTGATTTATGATATTTTGAGGATCTGATAATACAGATTGAGTTAATATAATGGTGACAGTTTAAGAGACAGTTACTCTTCCTGACTTTTGACTATTGGACTATTTGGGATGGGTATCTTTGGCTAGTAGTGGCTTGAAGCATAGAATTAAAAATGAATCGATTTGTAAATTTTTTTTTTTCCTGACATGGGTAAGCAAGGTGTGGGGTTTTTTGAAAGCGATATTTTATTTGCTTCAGGAAACTTACTCCAAGTCACTGAAACTGAAGCAGCTAGGTGCCTGCAGTCACACTTCTGCCTGAACATGCCTGTAGTTTCTCGTATTTCACAGTAAAGTTTATCTTGTGGGAAGCTGTTAATCTTTAATCCTACATGGCATTTTTAATTGTTCTTTTCATAAAGCTTTTCCCACTTCTATTTGGATATGATGTAAGAAAGAGACTTACTAATCCTGAACAGGTAATCTATAGGTTAGCTATCAAAAACAAGCTTTTTTTTTTCCTGAACGTTGATTTTTAACTACTTTACTACAACACCAACTTTGCTTAAAGTTCTATCCTCTAAACTCTGTTCTAAGACCATTATTCAAACCAGTATTTCTTAAATCATAAATCTGTAGCATGTTTTTACTCTAATGTAGCACTCTAGTGTTTGGCTTTAAGCTGAGGAAAATAACTTTAAAAAAAAATCAATCTCTGTAGAGGTTAATATCTTATAAAAGTGTGTGTGTGTGTGTAAGTTGAATCCTCTGAAAATAAGCATGATTTCCCTTCACAACCATTTGCAGTAGGCAGTAGAAGAAAGCTATTAGAAGAAACACCAGAGAAGGAACATGAAATGAATGCAGCTGTAGATTGTGAATACAACAGTGACCAACATTCTAAAGCAATAGTGATTCCTTCAGTAAATTCTGAAGAAAAACTGGACAGTTCAGTAGCTGACTTTCCATTTGATGTCAAAAAGCCTTTCTCAGATGCCATCCAGAACTATGTTCCAAGTAATGGTAAGTGTTAAGTTTCTTAATTTTAAGGAAAATAAATTTGCGATTTTTTTTTTAAAGTTGGAATTATATTGACAGTTGTAATGTAAACCTTTTTTTTTTTCCCTTATGAACAAACCAAAAGGAGGTTGGATATATCAGATACTTCTGTGCTTGAATGCTCTTGAGATTGAGGAATCAATAAAATCTGTATTTTCAGCAGTGATGACTATTATCAAAAAGGTAAGAATTCTTTATGTGATATATTGTTGACATTAGTGCAAAATTAAGGCACTTATTGGTTATGTTCTGTAATGAAGCCCCCCCAAAAAAAGAAAGAAAAAAAAATCCTTTTAAATAATCCCGCTGCAGTCCCCTTGCTTCTGGGAGTATCTCATGCTAAATGAGAAAGAGATGGAACAAGAAAATGTCAGGTTAGCTGCTGTTGTTTGCACTGTGGAATCTGATGAACTTAGTGTAATTTTGTTTGTTTTTACAGAACAGGCAGGAAACACCTCAGTGGTCAAAATATCAGCATTTTTTTGTGGTTTTGATTGTTTTACATGAAACTCATGCTCCCTCTAGTTCACATTACAGTACTGATTAAATTTGCTTGGACTTAGAAAGTTTGGGTTGGGATGAGTAAAATAACCAGAATACGTCCATTTTTTTTAAGAAGTACTTTCAAAGTCTTGATTCACAAAGATTACCATAGTTTATAATTGCATAAAAAATACTTTTCTAAGCAATTATATGAAATACAAAATGGGATTGATTGCTATGGGGATGTCTTAAATATCAAAATGTAGGGACAGAGTGAAGGTGGGCCTTACTGGACATAATTGCCCAAGAAACTGCTGCCAGAGAATGTGAGAAAAGGTAGATGTCCCCTCTAAACAGATGAGTAATACCAGGTAAAGCGGTATATGGTAAACTTCATTAATTTTGATGCTTTAATTTTGTTTAGATTGCATAACTGAAGTTTAAGAACCACATAAATTTGTTCCCGATTTCCAGTGTACTTACACAGATTCTGGCTGAACCGCAGCGTAGAAGAAAACTGAAGGGCTTTGCTTTTTTCCCCTCATGAACTAGATTGGATTTCAATGCTCATTGATAGCTAACTGCTATGGCCAAACTCATTCTTGTATTTGATACTGCTAAAAAAGCCACTTCCACCTTCTACCTCTCACAGTCTCTCAGGTGGTACCAGCTTCACAGGCAAGTCACTCACCTTGCATTGTGAAAACTGAGTTACCACACGTAAAAAAACAAACAAAAAACCCCAGTGTAAGTACATGTTAAAAAAAAAAAAAAAAAAAAAAAGATATAATACAAACCCGGAGCTGTAGGGCCGGTCCTTAGGAGCCGTGGGGCCGGTCATACGGCCCGTGGGGCCAGCGCACGTCCGCAGCCCCTTGCGCAGGAGCGGGAAGCCGCCGCCGGTCGCTGACCCACCTGTTGCCCTCCCCGCCCTCTCCGCCGGGCCAATGCCAGCTCCGGCTCCTCTCTGGGAACGGGAGCGGCGAGGTGGCATGGCTCCCCGGCCGGAGCCAGGCCCTTCCCCAGGAATCTAGCCCAGATCGGTTTATTTTTGTGAAGACCTGCTGCTGCACGGGTGCGGATGGAGAGAGCGGACGCCAAAGGGACGGTGAGTTTCCCTGCGGCTAACTTTGAGGGGGAACAGGAGTAGGTTCGTGGCCAGCGGGGCCACGTCAGTACCGGAGGACAGGGGGACGGCGGCGGGCGTACGCTGAAGCGAACTGTCGGTACTTCCCACTTCTCTGTCTGTCGGGAGAGGTCCCGGAGACTGCGGCCCAGAGCCGCCAGGCGTCCCCCGCGCCGGGCAGCTCCGCGGAGAGGGCACCCCTGAGCTGCACCTGCCCCTCGGCCCCGTCGGCTCTGGAACTGGGAGCCGCGTCCGGAGGCACCCTGCTCTGGGCCAGGCGGGACGGTGAGGCCCGAGGCCCGCTGCCGCCGTCGCGCTCTCGCGTCCCCTGGCAGTGGTATCTCCCGCTCCTTCCCCCCGGCGGCGGTGTTGTTTCCCCCATTCACGTCGCAGTGGTACTGCCCGCAGCCCTCTTCAGCCTCCCCAGGCTGCTCCCACCTGTACCCGCGCTGTTCCCCTCCCCCCCGCGGCAGCAGTGTTTTTTTCCTCCCCTCCTTCCCGCGGCAGTGGTACAGGCCGGTTGTCAAGTGGCGAGCCGGAAGGGGGCCGCGCGGTGGTGAGCCCGTGCCGCCGCGGCTCCGCGGTAAGATGGCTGCCGGCGGCCGCGGGGATGCTTTGGACGTCGCCACCGCCAGCTTGTGGCTGGGCCTGCGGGAGACCGCGCAGCGTTACTGCGGGTTGGCCTTGGAGGGGGCGCGCAGGGTGAGTGCGAGACCCGCCTCCGCCCGGGTTGGGCTCTGGCGAGGGCCGGGGACTTGTGCCGCGGCGCTTCAGCGTTGGGGGGAGCGTGAGGGAAACGGTGCTGCCAGGGGTGGCGGGAGGCTCGGGCCTGAGAGAAATGGCCCCGTACCGGAGCGCACGGCTGCGGCACAGAAACCCCGTCCGTGCGCGGCGTAGAGCCGGGCTGTGCCTCGCCGGCGTGGGTCGGGGCACGACAGCCGGCCGGGAGGGGGCCCGGGGTCTTGTTGAAGCTGGCGGTTTCTTCGGGAATAACAGAGGTCTCCGAAAGGCAAAGCAGCGAAACGAACGCTCCCTGCTATCACACATGCACCCCCCGCTTGGCTTGAGATGGGGGTAGGCTGGCCGTTTGATTAAAGAGATCGAGACTTTACTGCAGAGTAGTAGCACGTTCTTACACACACGTCACACAGTAAGTGTCAGCTACATTAAGCAGTTTATGTCTTTGAGAAAACACTGATTTCTGTTTACAAATAAAACGTGAGTGTGTTTAAAGTGGGTTAAATCATTGACTTGTGTTCAGTGTGTTATGTTAGCATGGAGCTGATGAGCAGGTTTTTCTATCAAAGAAATTTTCTACAAGTAAGTCATAAAATACTTATTAACATTGATTCTTATAACAGTGAAACATGTAGACAACTCGAAGGACAATTTACCATAATTGGTGGCTTCAAAAAGAAAAGTTTGCAGAGCTTTATCAAGTCATCATTATATCTTGTTGGAGTCTTTCTCCTTTCTTATTTTTGTTTCTTCACTTGGTAAATGCATAATTTAAAAATCAAAGGCTTCTGTTAACCATTTTCTCAGCATTTTGGAAAAAATAGATGTACAAGCCTACACAAGGCTTAAAAGTAAACTAAGTCAATATGTCATGTATATTTCTGTTGAAAATATTAATCTCTTTTCCTTTAGTTGAAGCTTACTACTTTATTTTTCAGGCTGTGGCTTCACTGCCTGAAGAAATGAGACCTGGTCCTGATCTGTATGGTTTCGCATGGGAAATTGTGATTTGTGCTGGCATTGTTGGAGCCTTTACAGTTTTCGTGTTCCTGTATAGAAGTTATCAATCAGTAAGTGTTCAAGTTACATACAGATACGTAGAGTGCATTAATGGTTTGAATTGAAATTGTTATTCTGCTCAAGATATCTAATGCTTTAGAGTTTTAAATGTGTTGTTGAATTTGAAATCCCTCTAAAAGAGAAATTGAGCGGTAGCCTGTTTTGTCAAGACAGTAAGTTTGGATGTGTACTGAGTGACTCTTGTCATTGGAGGAAATGCAATGAAACTTACTATAGTAAGGCTTCTTTTTTCTTTCCCTTTTCAGTTTTTACACCACACTTTCAAAGTCATCCCTTAAATTATTTTCATGAGATATAGAGGTCTTCCCTAGGGTGTATGTATTGCTGTGTGTTATCTCTAACACACCTGGCTATAGCTAGGCTGGCTCAGGTCTTTCAAGATAATTGTAAGCAAAAGCAATCCAGATGGATTTCTATCACAGGAGGCATTTTAAAACTCTTTGAACAGTGACCTTGATTTTGTTTATTGGAGCACTGAACCAATTTTACTGTGTGCTGTTTGTGAGTGCTAAGCTGTTGACCGAGAAGTGTATCACTGAAACCTTTTAACGCACAAATCAGATCAGATTTTTGAGGTAAGGGTTGTCTTCTGTTGTGAGGAAGTAAGGATCTGACTAGTAACAGCTGCCTACCATACTCTCCCTGCTAATGAAATGGGTCAGTGTCCATAATTCAGTATTCTAAATTTCTCCTCAGTCTTTGCATACTCTTAAATAGACAGACTGTGATTTTGGTGCTAGGTGTGATGATGCTCATGTTTGAAAATAGGTTGCATGGCAGTTTAGTTTTTCAGATACAAGCAACTGCATTTTTAGGGTTCTAACATCAACTTAGATCTGGAAACGTGCCACCTTGTTCTGCAGCAGTGGTTCAGGTTGTCTGGAAGGGGGTCTGTATTTGTATAAGCTAATGCATCTATAATTTGGGTCATTTCTTCTGTTTTCTAGCAGCATCCCTCTAGGTGGTATGAAAGAGATGTTTCAGCTACAATCAGTCAAGCAGCAACTCCACTATTGTTTTCCTCCTGCATGTGTCACTAAGGGATTAGATATTACAGAAGTTATTGATAGCTTGTTCAGTCATCCATACTTAGAACTGCACTGACTGCTCTTTGAATAATTAATTAAGAATTTAGTGGGGTTTGGGTTTTTTGGGGATGATAGGATAACGTGTGCTTATGACTTTTTTTCCCTCTTTTTCTGTTGCATGGACTCTTTGGCCATCCCATGGCTTTACATGAGGAGGAAATGGGGAAGATCTGAGAGACTCGTTGTATGTTAGGCACATGATCCAGGCCCAGCCTCAAGAGGAAAGCTGTGTTGTAAAGTTTTTGTGGATTCAGTCAAGTTCTGCATCTCTTGTCCAGGCCATTTATGACAGATTTTTTTTCCTGCAGTTTGTTAGATTTTGATTCTAGGGCACTAGGTCCCTTATGCCAGCTGCTGATTTGGCACTTCCCACTGAGTTGCATCTGGGCAGGATGCCCATCAAGTGGTACCCATACTGCAGCTCTAACTGTTATGTATTATAACGTGTGGAGTTTTTTTTCCTCATAGGAAGTTAAGTCTGAGCCGGCACATGGAGCTTCCCTCTCCCTCCCCTTTCCTACTCCTTTGACTGTGCATTTCTACTACCACTTTGTGTTAGCAGTCCTGGTTATGTGATGACTATACAGGGGTGTGTTTAAGAAGTGATCCAGGTGAAAACTAACCTCCTTTCCTCTCTTTTCTCTGTTTAATGAGAGTGGGAGAATGATAGGGCAGACATGCAGCCATGGAGGGGGTAAAAGCAGAGGATGCAATTGCCCATTTTTAACAGCAGCCTGTATTTATATTCCTTTTTTCAGTTCCATGGTTAAACTGATCATGGAACCACAGTTTAAAAGATTAGTTTTCAGATACTATGCAAGAGTAATTGATCATACGTTTTCAATATTTATTCTTTTTATTTCAGGTTAGAAGTCGACTTTATGTAGGTAAGCTTATTTTTCATACTGTTTCTTTGGAGTATGACTTTTCTTTCTTTCTTTCTTTCTTTCTTTCTTTCTTTCTTTCTTTCTTTCTTTCTTTCTTTCTGTTAATTACTTGAATGTTGCAACACTTAACTATCTGTCTTTTTTTAGGAAGGGAAAAACAGCTTGCCAATAAAATTGCTGAACTAGTTGAAGATAAATGCAAAATTCTTGAAAAACTCAGCCTTTGCAAAAAAGAGGTAATAGTTCTTATTTTTTGCTTTCAGATGTTTCACAGAAATGGGCTCAATTTACCAAGTGTTTAAAGTATTAAACTTATCTATAAGAAAGATGTTTAAAATCTTTTCAAGTGATTCTTCGTATGCTTTTTCCTGTCAATACCTTCGAGTGTAATTAAGGTGTTAGCAAGTTCTGCCTTTAACTCTTAGTATGATACAATTCACTGGAAGCAACTTCAAAATGTCTTTGTTTTATGCCACTGGGATAATCTACTAGGGCTAAGGCTTTCCTGATTTCCAGCAAGGTGCGCTTACGTGGTGGCTGTGTTTCAGACTAGAGCATTGTAAATTAATGCTGTCGTTTAAGCAATCGTTGACATATATTCTGACATAAAGTATTTCCTTTTCAGTTCGAAGATTTAGAATTGTCTCTGAAAGATGACAATGTTATGAAAGAATCAACAGACACATCTTTTTTTGAGGTAAAAAGATAAATGGAAATTGTTATTTCTACAATTTAAGGCAATATTTCAGGAAAATGCTGCCCATATTAAAAAAAAAAAAAAGCACCAAAAAACCCCAACAAAAAAAAACCCAAAACCTTAATTGTTTTAATTGTTTTAATTTGTTTTTTTAGTCCTGGGTTACTGAAAATGGCACAGGAGTGAGACATTTAAATTGAGACTTTTTGTAACAATTGCATTGAAAATTATTGATATTAGAGCAAATGGTGTATTAGACAATATTTACATTTTTAAAAAATAAATTGTTCCTGTTTCTAGAAGAAACAGTAGTACATGAAGTATTTTTTCTCACAGCTGAATTAATTCAAATATATTCTATAGGCAACTGAAGTGCAGTTGTAAACAAAAAATACCACTACATTGTTTATATCCTCCAAACTGAGAATATATTTGTAAAAGAGTTCCGAAAAACTGAATCAAATACCTAAGGGGCTCTATAAAATTTATGTAACAGAAAAAGCAAATAGATTTATTTCATTCTGCACCTCAGATCCCATAGACCTGATCGTTACGGGTCTTGTTAACATGCAAGAATCTCTAGAGTGCTTTGAGATTTATTCTTGATATGGTGAAATTTGTTAAACATACTTTGCTGTCATATTTAAAACATACTTGTCGTCTTCATATGTAATTAATGTCAAATGTTTTATGTTAACTGTCAAAACAACTTGATTTAGGAAATGCATGAAAAACTGAACAAGTCAAACTTGGAACTCAACCAAGAAATAAAGAATCTAGAGAAAGAACTGGAAGAAGAAAAATCTAAGCAATCAGAAAGTGATAACTTGGTGAGAATAAGTAAAATCCTATCTTTGTTACTATTAATTTAAAAAAAATTCCCACAAAAAATTATCTGTGGAAAAGACAAACTATACTCTTTGGGTTTTTTGAAACAAAACCTACATTTCCCATTTTGTTTCCCGTCATAGTCCCTGCAGCATATTAGAAAAATGACCCCCATAAAGGAAAATACTCAAAAGAAGAAAAGCTGCTTTTATTGATTTGGCAGTAGGACCTTCTCAGTTTGAAAATTAAAGTAACTTTATTAATTGCCTAGACATTTTCAGTAAAATCTGTGGAAGAAGCTATATGACAATTAATAATTTTCAGGTGGATGAAAGTCAGAAGAGATTGGAATCTTTAGAGAATGAAGCAAAATCTATCCAGTCACAAATTGATGAGGTATGTTCAATCTTTATAGTTTCTGTTTTCAAGTCTTTGCAATTTCTCTGTTCTCCATGTAGTTAGTCTTCTAGTTTTTTTTTTTTTCTCTTAAGGGTGCAGAAATAATATGCTGTGTAAACCAAAAGACTTTGTAAGGCTTAGTACTTTTGTGTGACTTGATTTAGCAACTTTGAAATTCATATAGTGATTGGCATTTTATTGGGAAGTACAGTTACCTTGTCTTGTCTTTGCCTTCTTATTCCACAATGATGTATAGTGTTGCAAAACTTCAATCAGCAAAAACTGTTGAGATTGCAGGGAAACTGTGAGAATATGTATATAGCACAGCTAGAAAACTTTACAGTAAGTCCAGTAATACCATCGTGAGCCCACTTATATCTTCACCTGTTCTGTTTAAACAGCACACTTTTTTATTTCACTTAGGCCAAGTCCACCCTAAAAGTATATCAGATTAATACAGAGAGACTCAAGACTTCTGTTCAAGATGCAGTAGATGAAAACTGCCATCTCCAGGAAAGTGAGAAACAGGTAGGTTTTTCCTAGTTGTCCTTAGAAATACTGTATTTTCTTATGACACTGTGTAAATAGGATTTCTAAGGAGCTCATCCTCAACGTGTTTGTTACTACCCCTTGCATGTTCTAGTAAATGGAATGAGGAAGAGGACATGGCTTTAAAATGATTTTATGTTGGAATAACTTTGTCTAAAATAGTCCTGCTTTAAAAGAAATTTAATAATTAGAGTTTGTGGGGAAACAGAGTGTGTGGTAATCTAAGACTGGAAAGATTTGCTGACACCTGGAGGAAAGCAGAAAGATTTAAGCAAGTCCACAGCTAGGATCCTCTACAGAAGTAGAGAGAAAATGTTTACACTTGATCCAGAAAACAAAAGAAATTAGAAATTGCAGAGTATGCAAAAGGGAGGTAACATGCTTACTGTAGTACCACTATGGATGAATTCATGAAAACTCAGGTAAGTAATACGAAGGGATAGAAAAGACTGTTACTTCCCAACGTTTATGTTTATTTTCCCTCGTGCTGTAGCCGTATCCTAAAGAATGCTGATTATTTTCAAATGTTCAGCATATGCAATAGTTGTCCTGTGCAATAACTAGTTTTACAATGAAATTATTCTATTTTTTTCTAACAAAAAATATTCTCTCTGAACATTAACTGTTCCATGGAATGTTTTGGGTTTTGGGGGTTTGTTTTTTGTTTGGGTTTTTTTAATGGATATGAGCTTATTTTCCTGACTGACTGATGAGCTCCTTGTTGTCTGAACAGTAACCTGATAGATATCTTGTGGATGGGGAATAGAAGTACGGGCCTGTTGGTTTTTAGCAGTCTCTTATAAAAAGCTGGGGAGTGTTTTAGTCCTCTCTATCAAAACATTGTGCATATCAGACTTACTGATTCAGGGGAAAAAAAAAGGTAACTGGAAATATAGAGTTTTCTGCAGGGGGAATATTGCAGTTCTGCACAACTCTTATCCGTAAAACTTCATGTTTTTCTGTAAATTTAGGAGGAGTACATGTTTGTGATATATTAATGGATGCCGTGAGTGGAGAAACAGTAGATTTGGGTGTTATCACTGTGAGATGAAATTGCTTGAGAATTATTTTCTTTCAAGAGTTTCTTTTGTCTAATCTATACCTCCTTTTTGTTTCTGTGAGGAGGAGGGTCTGGTCTTGCTGCTTTATTTCAAATGTGACAGTATACTTCTGTAATACATTTTGAGAAGCAGTATACAAAGTTTTAATATAGAGGGGGTTTTTTTTGTTTGTTTTTCTCTGGTAATTTCTTGGGTTCAAACAGAAATAATCCAATTATTTGTGTGTGTGAAAGAATCTTCTTTTTCTTTTTAAAAAGGATAAGATAATACTAAGTGCAGATCATTACATATTATAAGCAATCATTTTATATCAAGCAAAACCAGGAAAAAAATCAGTAAAAACAACTCCCCAAATGTCCTTAACTTGCCAGGTTCCTAGATAAAAATAAGGGCTTTTGCATTCCTTCCAGGTAAAATAACCTGGGTATAGTAGTTCCTTAACCACATTATTTATTTAGGATTAATTACTAACTTCGTTAACTGAGCTTTGTTGCAGTTTTTAGTAATTTGAGAACATTTGTGTATGTTGTATTTTGCTATGTTTTTTAGTAGATAGATACTTTCTCTTCTTTCCTTATCAGGTTATTTATTTGCTTTGCTTATTTGTATTCTCTTTTATGAGGGGGTTGTAAGCATGTGAGTTAGTTTGCTGTATTAGAATATCCATATCTCTTTTTTATTTTCCTTTCTTACTTTTTTTTTTTTAAGATGGAATTTCACTTGTGCTCAAAAGGTAACGATGGTGTTACTTGTTCACAGAAACTAGAGTACTTTCTTCCTCTGTCCATTAGCACTAATGGGTCATCATCTTCTGGCACATCATAGCTTAAACATTATAACAGATGTGCTGTCTCAGATTTATGATGTGTCAGAGAGAGGATTGGGCCTTTTAGTTTGAACAAGGGAACTGTTAATGAACTCCAAACTTTCTATGCTTTGTTTTTTGCAGGAACGTTAGAAACATATGTTGCTTTAGTTTATTGCAAAACCTTGCTATTTCTTTATTGTAATTCTCACAGGTATATAAAGTCATGTCAATTTATTTTCTCTTTGGCTTCATGGAGGAGGAATCTCTTAAACATTAGCTTGCCTTTGAGGATCACATTTAATGATAAAAGTAGTTGCTTGTGTATGTCTTCTGAGCAGTATTTGCATAAAGAGTATTTTTGGTTTATCTGTAATACCTAGTTTGCATGATGCTGCAAATTCATACATGGCTTTTACTGCTTGAAGGGTGCAGTTGTGTGCCAAGTGGGGTTCATCCAATTCTAGCAACATACCTTTTGTTTTATGCCTTCTAGTTTACCTTTGATAAGTAGTGTTCAGGCTTGCTTGTCTGTTTGCATGGCAGTTCCCCTGTTTAACTACCACTTTCTGGTTTTACTTTTAGTATGCCTGGCTGTTATGTTCTTGTTGATCAACCTAGTATTTCTTTTCGTACATTCACTGTCTTTAAATTGGTTGCCTGTTGTGCAACTTTAAGCAACATTCTTTTGACAGACTCTAAGACAAATTTTTCTGTACTGTTCCCCATGTTTTTGTACTGCATGTTTTGTCTTAACAGAAATTTGCATCAGTTCAATTTTGTTCTCACAATATGAAGGCATGGTTTAATTACTTAATGTGTTACAGTGGTCATTTTTAATGAACTGGTGCTTAAGTGTGCTTTACTGCTGAAAAGTATTTTTGTGAGATGAGATTTTACTAGGGGATGTCTGAAAAATGTAACCTTGGAATTTACCTATCTTTTTAGTTAACCACAGTTAATTACAAAGATACGTACTTGTAGATGTTGATTACCTACAGTTGCTGTGACTTTCATTAACAGGGAAGCTTTTTTAAAAATAAAATTTAAAAATTACTTTAAGAGGTATGGAGGAGAGTAGGAGAAATACAGTTTTGCAAGTTACATGAATTTAAATAGCCATCTAAAAAGCTTCCTGGTTTCCCTTACCTCACTGACCTCTTCTAGATTGAAAAGACACAGGTGCAATTTCAGAAGTGTGTGTTCATTTTGGGGAATGAGTCTTCTCCTCTCCATCCATTCCCCAGTGTTTGCGGCTGTTACACAAATTGTTACTATTTCATAGGCATTGCTATTGTCACATCAGGATTTTTAAACTAAGTGCAATATTAACTGAACCGTTCGTATAAATGTTTAAAAATATGCTAACAACTAATTACAATGGAGAGCTATTGCAGCTAAAGCAACTGCACAGTAATATAGAAATCTTATTTTTCAACTCTTGAGGTTTAACTGTCTTGTAGTCTATCTCTGATAATTCTTACTGATGGGCAAGAGGTTAAAAATCTGTTTATGTATAGATAATATACATAACAGACTCAAGTACTATTCGTCCTTGTTTCTTGGTTGTAATAGAAACAATGTTAATGTTAAAAATGTTAATCTGATATTTCTCTTTTTAGCTTTTACAAGAAGCCGAAGGATGGGGTGAACGATTTAGTGAACTAAATGAACAAACTAAGATGTTTGAATCATCTAAAGCAGATATAGAAGAAGTACTGAAAAATAAAGAGAGTCAAGTCAAGGTAAATTATGACAGCTAGCATTAAATGAAATAATTCAGACTGATGCTAATCACTGAGTTCCAAGCAAGTCTAGCAACCTCTCCTTGTTTTAATATGTATTAAGCTGTTTTGGGCTTTTGTTTTCTGTCTCTGTCTTCTAATATCTTGTTTCCTGCTAAGCAAAAATGTTGCTTCGCAGCACAGTGGAGCAGTCTGATAGCCTTGGAAGCCAGCACGTTAAATAAGGAAATACAATTTTAATTCTGATAGAGTATTTGCATTTTTTTCAAATGTGGAGAGTGGGAGTTGGGAGTGTATTCTTACACATGTGTACCTTAGGTGCACAAGCCCTGTTAAAAGCATGCATACTTGGCTATCTGAAAAGTCTTCACAAGGGCACACCTGTTGACCTGCAAAAAAAAGTAATATCAGGCATCTAGAATCCTGTGTATGGGCCTCACTTAATCTATTAAGGGAACTAAATAAAGGGCAGAAATCCTGAAAAACTAATTGTAATGGTAACTGCATTTTCATTGCTTGTATTTATTTTACTGTTTGTTTTGTATGGTCTTAGTCGCTGACACAATACTTACTGAAGATGAAAGACTGGAGTTCAGCAATAAGAGAAGATGATGACACTGAAGATAATCACTGGGATACGGATGTAAAGGGTGAAACAGAGAATGGAGAGCACTTAGGTATGGTTTGTATAGCTTTCCATCTTAAATATTAAGGTAGTATATGTTCTGGAAATACAGAATCAACAAACTTCTGGGAAAGTTGAAATATTAGCTTTGTAGAAATTGGATTTTCAAAACTCACCCAGTGTTATTCATGTCCGGACAGTTAACTGATGCTTGGGCACTTCCAGAATAACAACCCATACTACTATTTAGCAGTGTGTGGTTATAGCTAAAACATACATATTATCATAGAGCAATGTAAAAGACTCAGTGCTCAGTCTCTTGCAAAAGGACTTTAGCTTATGTTAGTATCAAACAGTGATTCTCAAACATGTTTAGATGGAAACCTTGCTTTCATTTCTTCTTGAGACTCCTCCCAGCAGTAGCACTGTGGGTCTTAGAGCCTAATTTCTGCTTCCTTGTCCTTATGCAGGTGTTACTTGTTGCAGGCAGTAGGGTAGCGCTGGAATCAGATGGGTGTAGGTGTGGGTCCCCTCAAAACAGCAGCACAGAAGAGCCTTTCTTACTGCAACTTCTTTTTATTCTGGTGCTGATTACACCATAGGGCACACCCCAGTAAATCTTCCAGTGTGTATTTAGCATCCTGCTTTTAATACAAGCATTCTGAGTGTGATTGATTGGCAGACAAAACACTAGACTATAGGTGTATCTCTGCATACACACCCTGCCTCTCCTGTCCTCTGTTTTGGTTTTTTTTTTTTTCCTCCAAATATGCCATGCCTGTCATGGTATGTTGGGAATTGCTTTTTTATAAAAACAAAATAAAATAGTGCTAAGCTCTGTCACAAACCTTTTTGTGCTTTTTATGTGATCTATTATTCTATTCTATCAATCAGATGATCAGCAAAAACGAACTGTAAAGAAATTGATCTATGCTGCAAAGGTATGTGATTTTAAGAAACTTGTGGATGGAAGGGGAGGAAACTAGAGGGAATATATGCAATTTTTATTTTAAGTTTAATTGCATATAGCTATCAGTATCACAGAGTTCAGTATCTTTTAATGTTTAATTAGATCTTTTTGCATGCAAACAGTTTCTGTTAATCTTAAAGTGCTCTTTTTTTTTTTTTTTTTTCAATTTTGATTGTAGTTAAATGCTTGTTTAAAGACCCTGGAAACAGAAAGAGATCAATTGTATTCAAAACTTTCTGATGAAAATAAAGCTAAAGGAGAACTTACAGGTAATTAAACGTTGGTTTGCCTTTAAGAGTAATAGGATGCTGCTTTTGTAAAATGATGTTACAGGCTGTAAATATTACTTCCAATAAAAACTGAATTAAGTTTACATTAATAACTCGTTTCTTTTTTTTAAAGGCCTGTTGGATTTTAAGTTGCTTAGCCATTTTAAATATTTGATTTTAGAGGTAAAACAATTGAAGATGCTAAAACACCATTTGAAATTTTGTTGTACTCTGCTGGAGTATTCTATAACTGTTAAGTTGTAGAATCTTAAAATACATGGGCAAAGTGATGTTAATATATTATACTTTATTTACGTAATTCCTGGACATGAAACAATGGAGTTTTAATCTAAATTTTAAAACAATCTATTACAAATGGTAGCTTAATTGTAATTATTTTGTAATGGGTACAAGCTCCATACTTCTTAAAATCCAAAATACTGCATTTAGAGAATTGAACCTAAAAGCATCTTACTCTGTTTTTCTCCTTTGTTGTGTAGGACATACTGAATTAAACCTTATGAAATGAAAACACTGCCACTGTAATTCAAATTAGCTATTGCTTTCATAGATAACAGCCAGCAGAGTAGCCATCACAGTTGAATGGACTGTGCTTTGTTATTGGAGTGATGAAATGCTCTGGAAAACTGTATTTTTCAGTTTTTGATAGTCCTTTAAACTGATTCTTTGTGCTAGTGGATTGTTGTTTGTTTTTTTTTTTAAATTGATTGCAACTCTGTCCCATAAAGATATTCAAATTTACTTGAAGCTTTTGATGTTTCTTGGAGAGGCATAGGCGTAGTAAATAGGAGAAGGAACGTGACTGATTTTCATTTGGAAAGATAAGGTACTGAGTTATCCCTTCAGGCTACTCAGCACGACCTCATGTGGGTAAATCTGCAAGAGTATATGATGGTACCAATTTTACTCCTTTAGTAGAATAATTACAATAGTAAGAGCCTTAAATGAAAATTTATACTGTGCATTACAAAACTGCATTGTTTTCAAAGCAGCTATACAATTTGGAGCAAAAGCTGGATATATACTCAGAGCTGCACATTGTCGCAGGTAGAGAATATAGTTGCTGGTTTCCCATCAAAAGGAGCAATACTGCTTCTCAATTTGTAAAATTTATTGAAATATATTAACATATTACTGCTTATATTATAAAATCAACATAGGATCAAAGGTTTTTATGGACTTTTTGTATATTAAAATATTGCAAATATTTTAATTTTGTAAATTGTGCCTTGTGCCAATATAATTATCTCTACATTTGACAGAACGTATAGAAAACCTTCAAAGTGAACAAGCTTCCTTGCAGTCTGAAAACGAACGTTTTGAAAGCGAAGTTCAAAAGCTTCAGCAGAAACTTAAAGTAATGACTGAGCTTTATCAAGAAAATGAAATGAAACTACACAGGTGCTGGTTCTCCTTTTTATATTCAATCCTTACTGTTTGATTTGGGGGGCTGAAAATTTGCATGCTGCTTTCCAGAGTTTTCTGAATTGTGAAGACTCTGTTATCTTACACTTTCATGTATGTTTGTGATCATAGTAATTTTATAGAAGTTGTTTCCATGAAAGTGGTGGTATATTATTATAGGACTTTTCCACAAGCAAGTGCAGAAACAAAGACAAAACAAGAAGTAACAAATTTTTAATTTATGAAGCAAGGTGGGTAAAGTTAGAAAGCTTCTTTTTTTTTTTTTTTTAATTAAGATACGATGTAATACAGGTATCAAAGTTGCTGAAAGATAATCAGTAGCTGCTTTAAGTGTGAGGTATATTTTATATAGTAGAGTGCGCTAGTAATGTCAGCAGAGGAGTGATGCTATATATAAAACTAAGCTTAGACTTAAAACGTAGGCAAGCTAACTCTTATCAGTAAGCAACATAGAACTCCTGTGAATCAGGCTTTCCTCACCGAGAAAGATAGAAGATGAGGGCTGTACTACCTGCCTCACAGTCAGGATGACAGTAGGGATTATGACTTAGTGATTGAAAGCAGAAGTATGTTAAGGACTAGAAATCAAATTGATTGGGATGGGATGAGGTGTGTAGTAACCTTCAGAAGTGTGTATGCGTGTGTATGAGGGCAGCAAGGAATCAGGGGGCATAATTTTAGGGCACAATGGTAAAATTACAGTTTTACTAGTGAGAAATTATTTCTTTAGGGAGCAGACAATTTTGGAGGCAGAAGAGAAGCAGCACAAGTCTTGATCCTGTACTGAGCAGTATACAGGACCTTTTTAAAGTATTACTGCCAATAATCTGCTCTGTAGTATATGTATTTGTGTAGATATTTGGCATCTTTGTAGATGCAACCTAGAAATCCACTGCATTAACATTTGATTTTTAAAAGAGGTAGGGAATGGGAAGGAACCTATTAAAAAGAGGCTCTGATGGACAGTCAGAAATGAAAAATGTTTGCAGACTGTGTGGATGATATGTAAAAATACCACACAGAAGCTCAGCAAATGTATGCTGCTTATCAAAGGTTTTAGAAAACCCAGAAAGGAGTGGGGAGAAGCTGGCGTGATGAGATAGCAGAATAAAGAAGGCTACTAGTATTAACGAGGTGTCTTTTAAAAAGCTAGGTGTGGTCAAACAAGGGAAATGGAAAAGTGGGAAACGAAGATAGAGTACAAAAGAAGTTTAAATCATGTTCAAAAGGTCCATGATTTAGATAGTTTGAGTGCTAAGGACTGCTGTTAACAGGAAAATGACCAGTTTATCCATTCAATGCTGTATGCAGCAGTAGTATCCATGTGCATTCAGCAGAATTACCTTGTACATAATCTGTGGTCTGGAATATGAGTTTTCTCTTCTGTAGTGCCTGATAAGGCATTAAAAAAAAAGAGGGACCAGTAAAGAATTTTTTTAATAACTTTTTTTTTTTAATAGCTAATAACAGCCTTTTTCTTCTCTGGAAAATTATTTTTTTTAAATCTAAAAAAGGACCAGAACAAATCACTGAAAGTTAGTGTAGTTTGGTTTGTAGTTTGTTTGGTTTGATTTGTGGCTGCTTTCCTGCCCCGCCCCCACTCAAATACAAATACTCTTTGGGAATACAGATTGTCTTCCAGTTTCCTTTCAGAAATAGTAGTAATCTCACTGTTTCATATAGAACAATTAGTGAGCTAAGTAAATGAATATGAATACAAACTAGTGCTATTTGTGCCACTTCATATGTTGCCTATAAAACTCTATCTCAATAAATGTGTATTCATCACGCTTGAATAATTAAAGAAGTTTTTCTTGACAGACCAACTACAAAATCATTGACTTGAAATAGAATTAACCATAGTTTTTGAATTTTCTTAAAGGAAGCTGACAGTAGAAGAGAGAGAACGCCTACAGAAGGAAGAAAAGCTTTCTAAAGTAGATGAAAAAATTAATCATGCTGCTGAAGAACTAAACAGCTACAGGTAATTATGGATTTTAGTTGCTGTAATCACTTGTTCCAAAGTGAACAAAAGGCAATAGAGAATAAAACCACCAGCATAAGTGAATGTATTTTCTTCCAGTTTCTTTGTTTTGTGTGTGTGTGTGTTACATGCTAGTTTGTGTGTACTAATACATACTGAGGGAGTTTTTGCTTTGATAAAAAATCTGGGTATGGCAGATCACTAGCAACTTTTCTTCCATTAGAACGTTAATTGTATTGACGTGTTAGCTTTAATGCAATGGTAGAAGTGGGTCTCTCATCTAGTCTTTACTGAAGAAAGATAAAAATATGAAGTTAAGAGAATGCTGTGGAAATAAATGCAACGTTCAGTTTTCCTATAGATCCTAACATATTTATGTTGTATAGTTATAGTATTCTATTCCTGCATCTCTAGGCTTGTCAAATAGTACTGTTGTTCAGAAATTACTAAAATACTGTGATGTGGGAATATTTTCTGTAGCTGTTTTTTAACTGATTTGCTCTGTTTTGCCTTACACCAACTCTGTACTTCTGGTTTGTTTCTGTGGTTTCGCAACCTGTGGCATAATTCTTCAATCTGTAATGTGTATTCCCCATCTTCCTTCAATGTTCATGGGAATATTGACTCTTAACTGAATGATACTGATCAACAGAGCTTCCTGAAGAGTTATATAGATTTATTCTTTCTCTAGAATGTAAAGTTCTTGTAGACATTCTTGGGTATTGACACAGGAAGACAGAATTCACCCTTCTTGATTTACTCAGAACGTGAACTTTGTAGACCTCTTGATTTTAAAGAGAATATTAATACTGCAAATAGAGTATAACTGAACAGTGACTGTGTCTTTGTCCCACCTGCTGGAGAGTGTAGAACCTAGAGAGGGTGTGCACAGGGCAGCTGGCAGCAAAGGTGGCATTGTACTTTCTGTGGTCTTGAAACAACTTGTGTGCAAGTGTTTACCCCTCTGGACTGACTGTGGTAGCCTGTGACAGTGTCACGCTCCAGCCACCTTGGTACATTTGCTGAGCTGGATGAGGCTGGCTGTTAGGGCATGTGTGGAGGGGTAGCGTTTGCATTGGAAACATGTCACAGACCACTGAAAAGCTGGGGAGATGTTGGGGTTTTTGGTTCTGTTCTTTTGTTTACATTCCTGTTTGCACTAATCTAGGGACTAGAATTTCCACTGCTACTATAATTTTTATATAACCTATGGGCCAAGGTGACAATACTGTCTTTTGAATTTAAAAATCTTAATTATACCTTGTGTTTACTGTATTTAAAATTACTTTCCTCCATGTTTTATTACAATGTCATAAATGCTAATTTTGTTACAGACAACGAGCAAAAGATCTTGAAGAAGAACTAGAAAGAACTATTCGTTCTTATCAGAATCAAGTATGTACTTTGTGTTACTTACCACGTATGCCAAGTAGGAGGGATGTTACTGCAATTGAAATGTTGCTTTCAGCTAGGTTGTGATACTGTATTTGGCTCAGTTTTGTTGGGTGGTTTTTTGCCTTAACACCCCCCCCCCCCTTCTTGATGCTATCTGGTTTTGACTGACACAATTTCATAGCAGAGATCACCAGGTAACTTTATTAAAAAGTTAAAATTTAAGTTTAGATGTCTCATAAGTGTTTAAGGCCAGGTTGGATGAGGCTTTGGGCAATGTGGTCTAGTGGAGGGTGTCCCTACCCATAGCAGGGGGGTTGGAACTAGATGATCTTTGAGGTCCCTTCCAACCCAAACCATTCTATGTTTCTATGATAAATTATCCACACACATTAAATTTGTGAATAAAAGTATGTACTCAAGTTTTCTTTTTTAGATGAATAATGAGCAAATGAATCTCTTTCACAGATTACTTCACATGAGAAAAAAGCTCATGATAATTGGGTAAGTTCCGAATGCTCAATTTTGTGAACTTTGTGCATCTTCCTTTTCTGTGATTTGAATAGCTTGCTTTATGACTTTTTTTGTTTCTTATTAAAAACAGATAATCAAAATTAACCTGTCACTTTTAAACATATGGATTTCTTGCAGAAATACAGAAAAGCGTGTTAAAAATACTTCTGTCATGTAAAATAGTTGGAATAATTAAGCTGCATACCTATGAGCACAGTAGAATGATACTACAATATTACTTGCTATAGCAATAAATCTGCTGGAATAACATGTTACCATTTAACAAGTATGTGACATTTTGCTAATAATAAAAACTTTTGGCCTTGTTTCAATGCCACTTTAATTTTTTCCCTGGATGTACTTCATTCCTTTTATCTACTAATAGAAGACATTATGTCCTGTGAGAACAGTATGCTCCATTGACAGCTTCCTAAGAACGTTGCTACAAAATCCATTTTTACCTTTTTTTCCAAACAGGAAACTTTAAAATATCTCCTGACTAATACATTCTTCAGTTTCACAGAATGGTCTGTATAAGATAGAATCCTGTTACAAGCTGTGGCACTTCGTGGTCATAATTTTTGTTTTTAACTGTATGATTTTAACATAAAACTTTCTTATATAAAATTTGAGACTTTAAATCTTGTACATAATCTGTAGATGCTTCAAAGCAGCTACAGCCAAATAATTTCTGCAGTTTTAAGAACCTGCAGGAAAGCTGTATCGTTCCTCAAAAATTTGGGTAGTAGAGTTTCTAATGTCATTTGGTGATGTATGTGAGGCTCTGTTTCGTATAATTTGTACACAAGTCATATCTTTGAAAATACAGTCCACACGCTTTGGCTGGAAAAAAATGGATCTAGGACCTGTCACATTTATGAAGCATTTAATTAGTATGTTGCAATATCTAAGCATCTGATTTTTGTCCCTCCCCAAAGCTAACAGCCCGAGCAGCTGAAAGACACCTCAATGATATAAAAAAAGAAAATGCACATAACAGACAAAAGTAAGTGCAGTCTTGATCTAATTCTAAACAAATACAATTTGGCATGTGAGTATGTTTTGGATTTATGCAATTTGGTGTTTTCTAGACCTTTGTTAATCAATTGTGGCCCAAACAGGGCAGAGAGAGCACAGTGTTCCATTGGAGTTCTGAAAGAAAGGGAGTCATTTGAACATTCCTGTAATGATAACATGCAAGAAAGAAAGAACTTAAGAACTGTGTGAAGTATTGAAATATTTCAGGAAAGAAGCAGAATGTACTACTAGAACTCAAAAGTTTTGGGGGGTTTGGGGTTTGTTTGTTTGTTTGAAGTAAGTATGTATCAACCAGATGTCATGGTTACCTAATGATTTTACAGCTTATTTCAGAAGTTAATACTGAGCTAACAGATCAGGTGGTGGTGGTTGAGAGGAACCTTTAAGTGTGAGGTTAACTAATACTTGGAATGCAATTTAGAGTACTCTCAGGACAGTAATGTCATGCTAGGAATTGTGATATCTAACATGTCACTTTAACTTCTGAATTACGGTTTAAATACAGCAGCATAGAGAAATAATTTCAGGAATTCTGAAGTTCAGAGTTCTGTGACATCCTTTATCTTTTTTAATTTAGGGGATAAAATACCCAGCTTCATTAACCCTTTAAGTAGAAAGCCCAGCAGTAAATAAATAGTCCAATAAAACTTCAGCACTTCTTGGTTATTTACAGCTTTTTTGTTGTTGTTTATTTGCAGATTAACTGAAACAGAATTTAAACTTGACCTTTTAGAAAAAGATCCTTATGCTCTTGATGTTCCAGTTAGACCATTTGGCAGAGGTACAGTATTGAATTGTAAAATAGAGCCTAATTGTTTTGATTTATGCTTTTGTTTCCCGAGACCACACGTATGTAATTGTTTGAAAACTATCTTGGCCATGTGTATGTATAAATAACAGTCAAACAATTGGGTCATAAGTGACTCTAGGCCATATTGAGTATTTTTTTGAAACTACAAGTGTTTGTAGTATCAATGAGAGTAGACTGGGAATATGATACACATGGTAATTAGAGCACAGTTTTAATTTCACTTCTACAATTTAGTTTTAAGCTTCACCTGAGAAATTGATTACTTTATGCAGTTTGCTAAACTAAATATTGTGAACTTGAGTATTTTGTTTTAACTGTTCCAGAGCATTCCCCATATGGACCCTCACCAATGGGCCGGCCTTCATCTGAAACAAGAGCTTTTCTTTCCCCTCCAACTTTATTGGAGGGTCCTTTAAGGCTTTCGCCTATGCTTCCAGGTGGAGGAGGAGGAAGAGGTACAATTCTTAAACTTGAAAATGTATCTATTCTGGATTTCTCTCTCCTCTACTATAAACCTGTCACGCCTTTTCCTCTTGCTGGTGACAAGAAGTAGTAAAACAACCAATTCAATATAGTTGATTGGACAAACTCTTCCTGTTTTTCAGCTTGCTTCTAAAGCTGTCCAATGTGTAACAGTACAATGGAAAATTTAGTTGTTGCTTGTAGGTTGGTCAGTGGATTCACTTTAGAAGCATAGATTGAGAAAAGTGAAAAGCCAAACTTAGTCTTGTTTTATTTCTTGGACAAATGGGGTTCTGCTGAAATAAACTCATGATTTTAAAGTAAACAACAGTTGATTATTCTTCTGAAAAAAGAATACTGCCACCTTCATCTCATTGGTCTACAGTTGGTGAGAGGAGGAGAGGGTACCAGTGTTGTCAAAAACATGAGACAGTTTTATTGTGGGTCATGATACTAGAAAATTAGTGATTCAGTAAATTGTTTTCCTCCCTTTATTCTAAATTTGAGGCAGTCATCATATGTGGAGACAGTTTCTTCCCTAGTGGTAAAAGGGACCACAACCAAGGAAGGTTGTGTTTAAGGAATAAAATTCAGAGATTGAGGAGTAGGTGAAAGCAAGCTGTGGTGTCATGGGTTGTAAGGAAAGAAAAACACTGTTCTTTGTGGTTTTGGTATTGATGGAAATAGTGTAGATAAATGCTAGAGAGGAGTTCAGCATCTGCTACAGGTAATAAAGAAGCTACTATTTAATTTGCTACTACTGTTACACCCATTGAAACTGTATTTATTTCAGGGTAAATATGTCTAAATGCCTCTTCTATAAGGATTTCACTAATGAACACTGATTTTTTTAAAAGACCAGCATGGACTATTTATTTACTTTAATTCTTTGTAAAAAGCATATCCAGGTGCATATGAAAGTTGATTCATTTTCTAAGTTGGAAAAGCTTGAGATTGAATGTCCAACTGTAGCTATACCATGCACAAGCAAAATCATACTTGACAATTTATTTGTATAGAGACAGTAAGTAATGAAACTGAGCTGTCCAATGTATCTTTAAATGGCAGCTCAGCTGTTGCTGGTGAGGAAGAGTAAAAACTGGATTTCAGGATACAGGATTAGCAAGGAAAGAGACTGTGCAAAGTCATGACTACTGCCTATTTCACAATGGAGCATTGGGCAGATTAAACAAATTATGTGTTTAAAGAATGCCAGCTACAGAGCAATTATGGTGCTCATCTCACTTTGCACAAGACACAAAATGGCTTCAAATTTTAAGTTGAATTTTAGGATATAGAATGATACCAGAATTCAGTATTTCTGTCATTTTTCAGAACAAACCTATTTTAAAGGAAGCTTGCAACCTAGAATCACTCATTGTTACAGTTTCTCTTGCACTTGGTTATATGTTGACCTGGTCTTCTCTTTTTTTCTTGAATAAAGAATTAGAACCAGAAGGGTGTTGAATGTAATGTGGATATGTGCTAATTTTTAGTTTGATTAGTAGCAGATTTTTTAGCACTGAGAAGATGATTTATTGTGAGGGCACTAGTTTCTCTGATTTGAATGGACTGAAACTCTTAAAATTTTTTTTTTTTTAAATTGCAGGTACTCTAGATTGCACTCTTGTTGTACTAAGACTTTTTCATTCCAAACCTTTTAAACACTTCTTGTAAAAATAACTGGTCCATCAGCAAACAGCTGGAGAGTCCTGTGAAGCCATGCGCCTCTCATATCTTGACAGTGTTGGCATTCCATGATTTATTTTACTCTTTTCAGACTTAATGAAGAAACCCATAATAGAGGATTTAAAATATCTGGGTAAATAGCTATCTGATTTCTTTGATTAGGATCCAGAGGACCAACTGCCATGTATGAATCTGGTAATGAAAGAGGAGAGCTGAGTTCTGATAGATTAACTGATCCCCACAGACCGCCATCAGATACTGGATCCCTGTCTCCTCCTTGGGACAGAGAACACAGGATAATTCTGCCTCCACCAGGTACAAAAATCTGCTTAGCTACTCTATCTATGGAAAAAATGGAGTTACTGACTTGCAGTGTGTGTGTGTTTAAGTTTTTTGTTGTTTTTTTTTTTTTTCTTAAAAATATGAAATGTTTTCTTGGAACTGCATGTGCAGCTGCACTGGAAGGGGTCTTTCAAATTTAATGGTAGGTTTTTTTTTCCCCTTCTTGAATGGTGCAATTCACTTGCACTACTTCTGTGCTATCTTTTAACTATATATTGGCACTAGCAGTGTACAATCAGCTCTTTGGTTTCATCATTTTACAGGGGATTTGTTTAGAGCACCAAGACATGTATGGGCTGGATGATGAATAAGAGATCTGAGAAAGTAAAAAGTTTTAATGGTACATTATCCTTAAATAAATAAAAGCTAGCTAATGTTGAAAAATACTATGTTTTTTAAAATAACAGATTTATATTAATAGTGCAGGAGTACTGTGGTACATATTTTCATGTTGATATGGCCTCTTTGATAATTAACAACAACAAAAGTAGTCTTCACTCTCACTTCTTCAGCTAAACATCTGTATTGCACATTGTGTCACTCAAGGAAGAGAGAGTTGAATCAAAGAGGATACAACTGATATTTCTTGAGTAAACAGTGCAGGGGGAAGGACAACCTTTCTGGATATCTGTAATAGAGAAGCAAAAATGCTACAAGTTAAGAAAAAAAATTTAAAAATTAGGTAAAGTACACAGATTAAAGTACCTCAGTTGTTAGATGCAGCAAGCAATCTTGTAGTTGCTACATGTCTGAAAGCCTTATTATGAAACTCATAGTCCACTCAGGATGTAGTTTCTCATTTGCCAGATTGGATCTATTGACAGGCTGCTGCAGAGAGGCAGTCCTGTTTCCTTGACCTGAGCTGCATTCTTACCCCATCTCTGCACTTGGATGTCAGATACAGTTTGTCTTGTAGCTGCATGATTGATTACTGGATACGATGCAAGGGAGTTGGTGGAAAACACATTACAGCACTATGACACTGGAAACAGCACTCTTACCTAAGAACGGCTTAAAACGTCTAGTAACTTAGTTCGCCTTTGACCTTCATCGCTATGCTGAACCTTCGTTTCAAGGCCCCACTGTTTATGACTTAGGCAATCATAACTTTCAAAATTCTACTGTATGTTAAACCAAAAATCAATGAACTTTCTCTTTTGCAGCTCCTTAGAAGCATAAGCTATAGTACATACTTGGTGGGATTTCTGTGTTTGGGGTTTTTTAAGATTTGTTTGCTTGCCCTGATTAATAGTCACTTCGGATATTTACAAGAGCATAAGATATCCAGAGAATTTTGCTGGTCTAAAATTGTGTGGAATGGAGGGAATAAATCTTTACTGACCTGTTTTGTGATGTCTTCAATGCTAGGTGAGCCTTACACTGATCCAGTTCTTCCACCTCGAAGACAAGAAAGATTTTTCCCCAATCCTCCAAATACTGGAAGACTTTCTGGACCAGCAGAACTACGAACTTACAATGTGCAGTCTTTTGATAAAACAGGTGGGAATTGCTTCCATGATACTATCAAACAGAGAGTCTCAGTGTAGGTTGGCTGTATGTAGTAAGCCATGGTAAGATGACAGCTTTATAGCTACCACAGACCTGATGTTCTAGTGTGTAAAAACATTTTAACACCTACTAGCCTTGATGCAGTCTTCCCCTGTTGTCAATAACAGCAGTCTCTTCTGTTGGGTGGATGGGATTCAGTGAGCAGTAGTCGTGAGGGGTTTTTTTTTTTTTGTGTCCACCTTCACTGTTCTGTGTGTTAACCATGCAGGATTGGCCTTGAGGCTGTTTTGGCCCCTCCCATGAGGCTCACCACAGGATTAAAATATCACACCCCCTTACTTGCATTTCCATGCCACACTTGGTAAAGTTGGAAAGGGTTAGAGTCAATAAGACTGAAAGAATAACAGCAAAATTTTCAAATATCCACTGGCTTTGCGTACTGAACTAGAAGGTCCTGAGGTCTCCTCCTTCAAACTGTTTACCATACCTGCAGGTTTCTGTAGTTCACAGTGCCGTTGCCCCCAACTTAATCACACATTTCACTGACCCAAGTACCATTTGTTTTAAATTGGCCAATTACATAAATTCTAGTTTGTGATTCTTAGCAATGGCCAGAAGCTCAGAGGCAAAGTTTTGGTGACTTAAACCTAATGACTGAAACAGTTTAAGAGCTTAAAACCTTAATACTTATTAAGCAGTTTTCATCCTTATTTAATGCCTAGTAAGTCACGTGTCTGATTCATCAGCTAGGCTGAAGCCATTAAACTCATAACAGAAACTTTGCCACCCAGTATTCAGTTACTCATAGGATTAGTAGTAGGTTAGCATCTTTGTTGTCTGGTTTCTGGCAGTAGGAGAGAGAACCTGTGGTACTTGGTGTCGTAATGTGAGACCTGGAAACGCTGAATTCTCTTTTGGGTTGAAGGTTCAGGTTTTATAGGGAATTGTTCTCTACTGGAAGGCATTTCTTTTACTTGTACAGCCACTCACTTTCCTACCCCCTGTCCCAAGCCTCTCTGTGTTTCACTTCTGCTTTCTAATGCTTTGTGTTCCACTGAGGGCTTTCTTCTAGCACCTGGTTGCTGACTGAAGGACGGGAGAGGTGCACTGTCTTTGCATTCACTTGCTGTGTCCATTTTTACCCTTTTCTTCAGTGCTGGCAACCAACAATTAAAAAAATGTTAAAAAGCTGTATTCAGTTCTTGGGCAGTTCAAAACTTACCTAATGGTAACAGGGTTTTGCATAACATTGTTGCCAGCATTTAGCTGGTCATTAAGCAGATGCTTTTAGAGGCATATAACTTCACTAGACTTGAGCGAGTATTTGAAAAATAGCAAAAAACCTCCTCCAACAAATTAAAAAAAACATCAAACTCCATCCAACACACACTGTCTGACTTCTGAACCACAACATGTCTGGACTGAAGTCCAGGCTCCAACTTCACAGTTGGGACTTCCTAAAGAAATAAAGTATTAGCAGGAGGGAGGGGGAAAATGGAACTGCTACAGTAATGTTAAGATGTATCATTAGGAAAATGCACTTGTAACAGCTAAAAAAAATACTAAAATGAAACAAAAAGCCTTATTTGGATACAAGAAACTTTGGTAAAAGCTGCAACCTTGTAAATGATGTGCAACCTGTACAGAAGTTGGAGGAAGTACTCAGGCATAGCTTTGTGTTCCTCAGTTGTCTTTCAGTCTGTCTGCAGAACAGTTGCTTTGGTACAGCAATACTGTGGGGTTTTTGGGGTTTTTTTTTTTTCCTTCCCGTTGCCTATATATATATATATCCTGATTTCAGTAAAAATACTGAAATCAGTGGTGGAGAGAAAGAGGTCAGCACTGAGCAACTTGTTTAACTTTTGCATACAGATGGACAAACATCTTCAGAAAATAGCCCACGAACAGAACCAAGTGGAAATGAGATGAAAGATCATTCTAACCTTAGTGTAAGTAGCTAAACAGAAACTTGATTTAAAGAAGCTTTTAATTTTCTGCAAAATATTTAGGAAAATTTCTCTAGTATGTTGGTCAAGTTACATTGTACTGTGCAGTCCAAATTATAAAATTACATGTATACTTTTATCACAGCACTTACTGTCTTGTGAATTAATTTTGATGTACAACTACTGTAATCCCTGCTGGAAATTAATTATAACCCAAAAGGTGAAACGGTGGTCAAGCTGATGGTCAGTGAACACAGATAGCCTGGCTCAGGATTATGCCGTAGCTAAGGCAGAGTTGGAACTAGTTGTCAGCTAGTCTGACAGTCTATGTGAAAGTGGGCCTGATGGGATTGGAGATGTTCCCTCTCCTTACCCTTTCCCTAAGCAAACTTACCTGTTTTCCTTGTGTTGCAGAACTCACTGCCTGATCAGTCGCTGGCATCTGAAGGCGAAGGCATCAGTTCAGGGTTTGCTCCTCCACCGTTCCCTCCAGTCAGACCTCCCTTGATGCCTGGGGATCCTAGGGCGCCTTTCATGAGACGAGGACCTCCTTTTCCTCCTCCTCCTCCTGCTGGCCTCTATGGACCACATGAATGTTTCCCAGTACGAGACTTTGGGCTTCCGCGCCCTCCACTGCCAAGTACGTAGCTTTTGCCAGCGTTTACTTCAAGTTGATGAACATGAGTGCTTTGTGCAGGGTAGAGAGTTAACACACTGGGCGAACACTTAAATCTGTATTTGCACACACTACTGCTCAGTTCAACTAACCGGGAGCATCTTTTCTGATGAAGGTTAATTGCGTTGTACACTTTCTTCCTCACAGTTGCAAATATTGATAACGTTTTTACAAATACTAGCTTTGGCTGGAAAATACGCATACACACACTGTTCAGCACTTAAAGGGCCCTTTTTTGGGGTAGGAAAGCAAGTAGATGCTTAACATAACCCTTTTCCTCCTACAAGGTTGCATTGTATATAAATCTTAGTTTCATCCTTTAGCTTTGAGGTGTGCTGGTGTCCATAGAACAGCCTGCATTTGGGATATATTTCTAATTGTTTTTCCTTGGAGTTCACGTTAGTGGAGATGTAGGTATCGGACTGAAGGGCTGCTTTCTGCCTCTTGCTGTTCTCTGATGAGCCTGTGAAGAACTAAACAGTATCTGTAAGGTGTGAGAGCCAAGGACTGCTACAGCAGACCAGAGGTGATGGTGGCAGCAGCAGCCCGTTAGCAGGCACTGAGTGGCTGCTGCCTGAGTCTCTCACAAGTGACTACTGACAAAAGGGATTGTTTTGTCCTCCCCCTTCCTAGTCTCCTGGGAGTGTAACAAAGACCTAACCTAGGTCTGCTTTGTGACTTGTAGTTAGGTAGGCTGTTGCTGAGCAGTAAGGTATGTGGGGCAGGAGGAGCAGGGATGTGTTTACTGTAGTGATTGATACTAACGGAGCTACTCTTCTTCTCTCACAGTAAGAAATCCATTTCCAATGAGATCTTACCCTCACTATCCACCTCAACGACCTGGATTTTTGCTTCCACAGCCACCTCCTGAAAGTAGAGCTGAGCCACCTCAGTCAAATCCCTCAGCTGTAGAACAACCAGAACCACAGCAAGAGACTTGACAGAGTCATTTGGGCAACCTGCTGACCCCTTTCTGTACTCTTCTAACAGCATTTTTCCTTATGTTAAGTAACCGTTGTTACTTAGGTCTATATAAACTACTTTGCTCAAATTGAAGCTTACTAGAAAATTCTCAGGATAGTACTTTGTAAATAAAGAATGAAATAACTATGAATATTGTGAATAAGTAAGTGATTTCCATTGTACAATAGTCATTTTAAATTAAATATTTCTAACTTGAGTAATCTCTTCAGAGGTGTATAAAATTAAATCATGTGAACCATATTTTAAAAGTCCAGCTGCTTTGTCCTTGTTTAGCTGTACAGGGAATCTCTCTGCATGCCAAAAGTGATGCTGCTTTATGAATAGAATGTGAAAATAGATTGAAACAGTTAATAAAAGTCTACTGGAAATGAAGGCAATGTCAGTGTTAACATGGTGCCATAGAAGAAGTTGAAGTGAAGAGGAATTAACATCATTCCCTACTACATACCTATTCTGTTAATGACCTCATAGGTGATCTTTCAGCTGTCAGAGTTTTACTAAGTGGAAGTTGTCCTGCCACTGCAGTGGGAGAGATGGGGAAGAGGAAATGTAGAGGAGCCATCACTCTTCAAAACTGATAGTGTGGGGTAGTGTTTTACAGAAGATGTGTATATGGGTTTTTTTATGACATGGGAGGAAGGTTGTAACTACGTGATGCTTCAGCCCCACCAGACCCTTGCCTTTGAGGATGCAGGTCTGCCACAAACTCCTATTTGGTTCTTTGTATTGTCTCAACATGAATTCAGTTTATTAGGGTTTGGATTTTAACACTGGCATGAGGGAAACTGGGTGGGACAAAACAACACTTCCCCATTTCTTCACCTTCACTCAGGATTTAATCAACAAAATGGCCACCAAGGATGGGGCAGGGGATTTCTGTAAGCACACTCATCCTAATGAGAGAAAAGGAGAATTTCTTTCTTGTCTAGAAGAAGCACAGAAGCTTACAGAAGCTTACCTAATACACTTAGCAAAAAAAACCCAGTGAAAGTGGCCAAGAACATAATGTAATAGTGATTTTTTCAAAAGCCCATGTTGTACTGAGTGCCAGGCTTCACAAAAAAGCAGACTTAAAAAAAACCAAGAAAGTGGTGAACTACAGCATTAATAATTTTGTGCCTTTAAAAACCATTTGGTGTGTTTTCTCGCCCACCTCTTCACATGGGTCACTATTTTCTGCTTCCCCTGTGGTAACGGCCATGGCAGCCAGGCCACAGGCTGTTGGTGCCGTGCTGGCCTGGGCAGAGCCGAGCTCTGTTTTTACTGACTATTGTACAACCTATAGCTTTCTGCTGGAAAGCCACGTAATTGCTCACAACGCAGTCATTTGGTACCAGACCCTTTAAGATAAAGGAGAAAACTTTCTAGCAAGCCCTCAGTGCAGTAGCAGCACAGGGCAGTTCAACCACCCTTCCCTTGTTCTCTGCACACACACAACACACTTTCAGCCTTTAATCTAAATGCAGCCACCACACCCCATGATTAGAAGTTGCCAAAAATAAATCACCAGCCCACTACTTTTGTAATTGCTTAGGTCAGGTCTGCCAAGTGAGCTTTTTCTTTCACAGTGGAGTGCTCCTGCTCCTACCACATCAGCTTATTTCAGCTGCAGAAATCTTCCCTGGCTCCTTCCTGCAATTCCTTTACCATCCTCTACCTGTAGTTTAGTCCTCAAAGGCCTTTAGTTAAGCCTTTCTACTTGAGCTACTCAACAACAAATTTGACATTTTAAAGCATCATCTCCGTTCAATTGTTTTAACTGCCATTTAGCTTAACTCAGCTCTTGCATCATTTTTAGCCAAGTAGTTGCTTTCTAAAGGCTCACCAGGTAATTCTAAAAGGAGCTGTTCGGTTTTACCCTTGCCCAGGAACATCCAGAACTGCCAACTACAAACTTGCCCCATAGGTAGAACCCGTGGATAGCGCAGAGCTCTTTAGTTTTAGCATACTGCTGCCATAAGAACCCTTTTTTTTCCTCCAACTCACCTTAACAGTTGCAAACTACTTGTGTAACTCTATTTTCTGAACAAATACAGTATTTTCCCCTGTGTAGGTTAAATATGTGTTCTAGCTTGTAACCAAGTTAACTGTCTGCAAAAAAACAATTCTTCCTCTACCAAATAATCTACTCTGGGCCCACAATGATATTTGAAGCTGCATGCAAAACAAAAGATAGCTGGACTAAGATAATGCAGGACAAGCATGGATTACATCATCTGCAGAGAGAAGGGAATAATATCAGACTTTTTTTTTCTTGCCCCAGTAACAGCCCAAAAATTTATTGACAGACAAACAATTTAGAAACAAGCTCGGCTCTACACAACAGGAAGCCAGGTGCAGGAACCTGATAGCTGTATTTAGGTAAGTTTAACTGAGAAGGGTCACCCAAGTGCGTATGTGGGGAAGTCCCTGTTCTCTCCAAAAAAGAAAAAGCAATTCAGTTTTAACAATTGAGGGCTTGTGTTCCAAGTTCCCACTGCTAAATGTAGAATGCAGCAAGACTAACTTGACATCGCTGTCTCTTTAGGAAAAACAAAAAGAAAAAAAATTAAATCCCATTTGGGATTATGCAAGCTCAAAGTAATTTCACACAGTTTGTAAGGTCCCAACTCCAACTGCAGGTGCACTTCCCACATTAGGCCCACCTGAGTTCCCTAGCACTTGAATTCAGATTGCTTCAGCTTGAATCCCTTCATCCTGCCATTGCTAATTCAGGTTATCGCTAAACACACAAACAACAAAACCAACTTTTCTTTCTTTCTAAGACAACGGAAAAATCAGAAGTGTCATTTCTCCTACTCCGCTCCAGGTACAGGTTTCACCATACACTCACGACTTACTGGACTCCCTGTACTTGTTAAAAGTAAGAAAGATTCCCCTGTACTTGTTAAAAGTAAGCAAGATTCAAGTGGTCTGTTTGTTTTAAGTACATCAGCTTCGTACCTGGAACAAAAGCCATACCCAGTGATTAGATTTCTGACTGTATGGAAAACCCCAGCCCCAGAGCACTACCAACAGACATCCATTGTACAGCCTGTTTTAAACACTGCGGCTACAACTGCAGGACAGGAAAGGACTGACTGCACATCTCTACCGTAGTCAAGCGGCCTATTTCTCCTGCTTCCTTATCTTACCTTTCAAGATTAATTAAAAACAAAGCAGAAAATAGGTTAGACTAAAAAGATAAATGCGTTTATACAACAGAAAGGTAAACAAGGTACTTCCCAACCGCATTCAGTAAGGCAGTTATCCATAGTAACACAGTACTCTGCAGAGATAAAATTAACATCCTGCAACTCTGTGTAAACTAGAGGATGCAACATTTGCTTCAGGAAGTTATACAGAAAAAGCCAGAAATCTTGATCACTTTATGACCAAATTTAAGATCCAGATGATGCTGAACATCAGATTTATCAATCCCCACTATATAAATCCCCCTCCTGAGCCGTGAAAGGCACCGAGTCCCGTTATTTCCCTTTACTAGAATATGAAAAGCTGTCTTTACCTTATCTTTAGTACCTACAGCATCTCTTCAGTATGTTGGTAAATGATCTTGCTTACCAAATCTAGAAGATCTAGGAGACTGCTTAAAATAACAAGCGGTGCAATCCTCACACTTGGTTGTGGTTTGGACCATCCTAAAGTGAAGTTCAGAAGCCGAAATGAAATCTGTGCTCGGCAGGCACACACGGAACAGCCACTCTGACAGTTCTTTCTCACAGCACAATCAGCCATCGCAGAGCAGGGCGGCTCGCGAGCACCTAACCAGACATTTGCCATTTTCATTCAGAATGCACAGCTACGTACTCTTGAGTACGGATAAAACGTCAAACTGAAGCATTGCAGGTATTCATAATCTATTTAATAGTGGGACACCAAAGAAGTACTACACATTTTTTCTTGAGCACATTAGATTTTGAGTTAAGCAATTGCAATGGATGCAGGAATTTCTCAAAAATAGTCTTCTATATTCTACAATCCACAGTTTACTGTATCAGTCTAATAAGTCATATCATGATATACGGTTTGTGCTAACTGGTCTGATAGTCTGATCTTTAGCAAAGCATCCTTCCCTCTCCTCCACCCCCCCAAATGTTGACAAAAGTCAGCCAATTTAAAAAAAAAAATTACTGTACGACTTTAGACTCTTTTGTTGACCTAAACACAACGGGAGCTACCAGTTATACACAGCTGATGAACGATGTTGCGTTTTAATTCTAAAAATCTTCATGCTGATACAATAAAATATTTTATACAGCAATCAATTTTTAATGCTTTATTCATTGATTAAAAGAATATACATTTAACATAAACCATACAACATCAGTCATCAACTCAAACATTCAGCTGGTTTCCTTACATTTTCTGTCAGGAGTTTTTTATTTTATCTGATCACATTTATAAGATAAAATCTCACCACATCTGGCATATACACACACTGTGCCAGTGGATTCACTCTACTGATGTACATATAAAATCCGCATGGTATGTGCTCACTGGAGACAAAACAGCGCACACCTGTCAAAAGGTCATTTTAATATAAGATGGTAAAACCATTTGTAAAACACATATAAACTTTTTCCATAAATAGAATCATATCTGGACATCTGTTGCATAAATTGTGTTTTCCAAAGCTTACAATATAGCAGCCAGGTCTCAGCACTGCTGGGCACCCACGTTGGCCACTTACTTTATTATTGCAGACTGTCCTTTAAACATTAAATGCACAACATTCGTACCACTTAAAACTGGGGTCAGGTGGAAGTCTCACAGAGACCACGTCTGTACCGCGGTTGCCCTGAAACAGTTAAATCGGCTTTTAAAGCCTCTCAGATATAACAAGATTTTAAAACATACTTCATGGAATGTTCTTCATGCATCATAGCAGCTCATACCTGTGATAGAACAAGCTTTGTATTTGTTTCCTTTCCTTCCTTTACATTCACTATTCACAGTGAAACAGGTGCATGTTTGTTAAGAGTTCTGAGGTTGCTGACTGAGCCACAGCACAGCTGTGTACCACAGGTCGAAATTCGACCTTATATATTACAATCTAGCAGTATCTGGCTGGCCAAAAGTTGGCCTGCCCCTGCCAGCATGTGGGCACTTCTTCGTTTTTAATCTATTCTTTGGCAGCTGACACAGGCGCTGACAGAGAAAATCCAGTGACTCGGTTGCTAGGGATTTCACGACTAATGTTTGTTTGCAGGTGTATACCTTTGTATTGAAGTCTTCACTGTTATGGTTTTACCTCATCGGAGTGCACGTTCTTGGTTTGTTTTTTTGTCTTTTAAACTTTGGCCCAAAGCTAACTTTTAAGGAAGATGACAGAACATGGAATAAACAAGGAGGAGGTTGCAAAGAATCCAAAAGACTAGAGCTTATGGAGTGACCCTGTAAGTGCAGGTACCTGAAAAGCTAGTGTTTCACACTGCCACGTAACAGCTAAGAGAATCTGAGAATGATAGTTAAGTCATGCTTCAGAATCTGCACGTGAAATAAAGCAAGGTGAGAGTCTTACAACAAATGGCCCTGGATAGACTTCTCTTCCTTTAAGCCTATTAAGTAGCATGTTACCAGATTAAGCACACAATGACAGCACAGAAATCCACTGGACTATGGATATGGGTATTAGAAAGAGTTGGCTCCTGAGCACAGAACTCCGATATAATAGTAAAATCATTCAAAATGCAGTTATTCGATAAAAGCAAAGTTAGCCGGCAACCTCAGACAGCCTTTGGCTGTATCTCTGTAAGGTTTGGTAGACAAGTCCATTAACCGTGAAAACCCTAAACACTGCCACTTTCAGCTTCTAAACCAATACCCGACTACGTTCTTTGATCAAGAAGTAGAATACACATATATAATTCTATATAGCTAATACTGATTAAACACAGCACAAAAGGGGTTAATTCACGCTACTGAAAAAACATAATAGGACCCTACTTGCATATGTAACCACAGGAATTGTAAATAAGGAGCTAAATGCCTTCACTGAAGCTTTGCATCTCTCTGTAAAAGTGACGGGTTGGCTCAGTGAAGACACTGAGCAGCTCTATGTCCATGACTGCGTGCCAAGGTCGACCCAATCCGAGAGATACTTGCTCAATGAGATTGTGTACTGGATCCACATCCTGATCAGCCAGTTCTCCTTGGTCGAAATCAATGCTTTCTTCTGTGACTTCAAGAACCTTCAGGTTAGAGCCACGAAGACGAGCAATTGCAATAAGATTATGAGCCCAAACTGTGTAACCTAGGGGGAAAAAAAAAAGAAGAAAAGTTCCTCTGTCATTTTGCTACGAGGCATGTTTTTACCTTACTTACTTACCAAAGTACTTAATACGAGCACCTCTCAACATCCTTCCCAACCTATTTTGTCATCTTCCATCTGGCAGAATCCCCCTTATAGCTTTTTTTTTCTTTTGGCTGCAAGTACTAAAGCCCCATTTTTATATTCTGAATAAGGAAGTATCAAAACTAGTCCAAGTAATTTGATTAAGCTGTTCTAGATCTAATTTTTTCACCATTTGTAGAAAAGTGGACTTCTTTACTCCACATTAAGTTATTTCAAACCTGCTGTGGTCTACTTTGTAGTATAAATAAATAGAATGAAAAAAGTGAGTAATCAATTATTTTAAGTGAATGTATTAAAGGAGTGTTTTAAAACTGTGCTTGTGGTAGAAAAAAAAATCTGTAGTTTGCTTTTGTTGCGTTAGAGGTAGACTTAAAAAGCAAAACAGAACCAAAAAAACCCAAACCAAACAAAAAACCCAACAGGCACAAACCAGAAGCCTCTCCAGGAAATAGGTCACACTAGTATATATATTAAAAAAATAATCTACATGTATCTTGTTCTATCTGAGTTTAAACAAAATTACAAAGCTTCCCTCTCTTCCCTTTAGTGTATATTGGCATCCCTCTTGAAAAACACCTGCTCCTCAGTTACCTGTTAGCTTTCTATACCCTCCTTATTCAGACGCAAACCACAGATGATCTGGGAACGTCCCATTTTGGGAGCTCTGCCAAGTCAGCCCTTCCATTGCAAAAGGAAAGGCTCATTTCTGCCTCCATCATCATTCTCACAGGTGCTCTAAGCCTCTGGGTGAGATGCCCACTTAGATTCCAAGTAAAGCTGCAGGCTGCACAGTATTTGAACTGGGAAAGTTAAGCTGCTGAGAAATAAAAACTAACTGTGGTTTGGTCTTCAACAATGCAGTTAACATGTTCTACATCATAATGTATCAAAGAAAGACAGCTAATTAAAGAATGACGAAAACTGATGTCAACATAATAAAGAAAGGAGAATTTTTCATTCTGTTTTCTTTTACTTTCTCCTGCTGCTTGATTCTACGGTTTCCTGTAAATATGTTGCTCTGGGTAGGTTTTCAGCAAAGAAGCCTGCACACATCTGGATGGCTCATATCTGTATATTAACCGTTAAGAATGCATTAATTTCCACAATTTTCATCTGCTGATACTTCATCTCTAGCACAACTGTCTACATAAGATGTAGCTGTCAATAAGGCTGTAGGACATTAAACCCACCCACCTGTATGATGACACTTCCCTATCAGGATTTGAAGGAGCTCACAACACCTTCCAGTTTCTTGATCGTACGGGAACTTACAAAAGAAATCCTCGACAGAAAGTGCAAGAATAAAGGGAACAACAACTACGGTTAAGCGCCCTGGACCATCCTTGTGGTTCAGGTATATGGCTTTTGCTATAACTTTTCACAATCAGATCCTCTATGCTCTGGAACAACCATCTTATCCTCAACGTCATTTTAAATTAACTCTCCTTTCAAAAGTTTTGCCTGAAGTTTCTCAGTAACCTTCCAGCAGCCAAAAAGCCTCTGCCCAGCTACACATTCAGAGGTAACAGGGAACGATCACTTCACCACAAGTATCACTGAAAAACAAATTCACCATGGGCACACCATAATTTGGTTTTTTTGCTAGTAAAAATTTAAATTTCAGTTTTGCTCATGGACAGAATAAAACTGATAATCTCATAAGTAATACAATATGTTTACAAAGCAAAGTCTTGAAAAATCCATGTGAAGTGTTCTCTTAAGGAAGAGGGGAAAAAAAAGAAAAAAGAAAAAAAAAGGCTTCGGCTCCCATAGATGAGCCACGCTTTTTATTCACAACGCCAGATCAGACAACTCTGACTATCCTATTGTCCCATCCCAAATGACCACACACTCCCTCCTTCTGCCAGAAAGTATTTAATATCCTTCAATCAGCTTTCCTCTGCCCCTGAAGATGCTACCTTGGTGGAAAGATGCTATGACTTCCCACAAAAGACAGAAGAGAATCTCGAGGCACCCAAGGAAAAGACTGTCCTTAGGGTATGTTTTCCCCCTCCTCTTTTGGCCAGTGAGATGTGGCAGCCAAAACTATATGTAAATCAAAGCCTTTTTTCAGAACAAACTAATAACAAAGTAGGGGAAATCAAAAATCCTGAGAAGTATTGGAAACTGAAGTATAACCACTGCAGGAGACAGGAGAAGAAACCTGGGTGCTTACATATAAAGCAAATTATGGCACCTTGAACAAAGCCACCATTTTTTCCTGAAGGAAGCTTGATAGTATCATGAAGAATATGACAAGTGGAGCCAGAAACCATTATTTGGTAAACCTCAGAAAATACAAGCGTCATGCTAAGATGCTGTACTGAAGCATCACAACATTCTAGATCTTTCTTCCTAGTCATGTTCTTCTCACAGTTGCTACTCTAGAAGAAAGATGCTTAAGCTATGGTACCAGAGAAGTCATATTCACAGCTTAAAAAAAGATCAGGAGGCATTTATAAACAGCTTAGCTTGCTTCTGCTGCAAGGAGGGGAGAAAAGAAGGGGAAAGAGCCTGAATTCCAACATCAGAGCAACAGTGATATTCGGCCATTCTCTCCCCCAGGTACAAACAGCATCTCTCCAAAGAAAGAAGATGCAACAACAACCATTTGCTAGACAGACTTGTAGAGGGCATTTGCTTTCCCAATGCTCTGCACAGACTAATACCTTCTACTGAATAGACACACGCTGATATTAAATGATACGCTAGTTTAGGTTCACATATTTTAAAGTTTAGATAATATATTAGAGGACTTCCTGTAATAGGAGGATAATTTAAGGTAACACATAATTATTATTTTTATTTATTTATTTTAAAAAAGGTCCTCAGACTTGTATCCAAATGTTAAAAGAAACTGCCAAAATCCACATTTAGAGTGGTAAGGTCATGTGCCAGTATCCAAAATCTGTCAGACCTGGAAACTAGAAACAAGAAACAGCTGAACTGATTCCCCCCCGCCCCCCACCCCGATTTTTCGGTAGAAGACAGCGGAAAATTTTTTTCTAGCAAATACAGCAGGACTTTCTGACTTCAGCCAACAGAAATATGAAGTACAACCTTCGCTGCTGAAGGTCTCTCCTGTTTGTGCTGAATGACTAGAGATTTACTCCCTCCCAAGCAGTCTGAGGAAATGGCATTCATTCTTATGCAACATAATGCAGAGTCATCACTTAACTCCTTCATGCATCAGCAAACTTGATCTTGGTAAGCTGATTTGAGCACCAAAAAAAAGAACTATTCTGCATTATTTCAGTTTCGGGTGCCTTAAAATTTGCCAAACAACTGTAACTTCTAGCAAATACTGTACTGGTGACAGAGCTGAATACAAATGCACGTGATGATTTTTTTTTTCTTTGCAGTTATATGGCAAATAAATAGGTGGGCTAAACCTAGCTCTGGTGTTACTGGCAAAACCAGTGCACTCAGCGAGGCAACCTCCTCCACATTGTATTTTTCAGCCTTCATCTGCTGGCAAAGTCTTACCGAACTGGTAACAGACTTCCTCCCCAAAGCCTTGGGGCACTTGACCCATGTTATTTACAAACAGGAAACACAATCATCTAATCTTGCCAGCATACAAACTCACAGTAAACCAGCAAATGTTTTCAGTGTTCACGTTCACATAACCAGCCACTCGATGGAACTTGCAAAGTGCAGAACACTGTCAGGGTAAGCCTCCCAGAATGCTCAATTCTTAGTTATCTTCACTTCTGTGAGCAGTCTAATAAAATCCTCTGTGACTTCTCAACAGAAGTTAGTAAGCTACAAGTATGTTTAGAACTCATACAAGGTAAACACCTTCATATTTTCAAACATGAGAGTACCAGTATAAAGTACAACAGCATGTATAGCAACTGTGCAGCAAAGTTTTGACCACTCCACTAAAACACAGTATGATTAGAATGGTTGAAGTGTTATAAGTATTTTAAAGTCAAATACTATGCCCGTGCGATGTATTACCTACCATGAACAGCTAGGAGAGAGAGTCTTGTGCACCTCCAGGATAATAAGACAAGTGGATCTTCGTTCCGGTTGTCACTAAGGTCTGGGAAGCCAGACATATCTATCACATCATTCATTAGTATAAAATGAGTGAGGAACTTGTCATACTGCCTGGATATGAGGTCAACAACAGCCCCTGAAACACAAGTGATGTAGCTGTCAAAGTGAATCCTCTCTAGGGGGATACTGGGCTTAAGAATCCTTAGCATATCATCACTCTTGACATCAAAAGCCATTATATAGACCCGAAGATTAGTGCTGTTGCGAGTCAGTGCCTTCCAATTCTCATCTTCTGGCATACTGTCCAATGACTTGTGCATTATGGAAACACTGTGGACCAGGAGAGACAGTCGATGCAAAGGCACGTGGTTGCTGTCAGCCAGGACTCTTGCCATTTCAGCTGTAAAATCACAGAAATCCAAAGCAAGCGAACGCAGATTCACAAAGCGCTCCAATTCAACTGCAGTGATAAGAGTGGTATTACCAGGGATGTGGTTGTCCAATAAGCTCAGATGTTCCATGGTGTTGGCTATGGGGTTTGATAAGGAGGACAATGATGTGGGAGTTACTATTTGCAGCATAAACCCGCAAGACAGCCATTTCAATTGCCTGCTATTGCCTAATATCTCTTCAAACAGCTGTTGTATTCTGCAAGTAAACAAAACAGACAATGATCTCGTTAAACATGGTTTAGTTTACCGATTGCATACCATTCTATTTTTTTTATTGAAGAATTATTATTCTTTCATTTATAGCCTTATTCTGCAGGAAGGTGCTATTATTATGGTTCTTGTGAACTACAAACCTTAGAACCTGACTCTGCAGGCCTCCCACAGCAATTTAACCTCCACTGCACTTAAAAGGTTAAAATTGTAAACTATCTTGAGAAAAATTACATACTTTGTCTTTCAAAACCAGTGGCACACTATGAATCTTCACTTCATGTATTTTCCAGTATGTATTTAACACCCTCCCACACACAATTTAAGGTTATGCAAATAAGAAAACCTGCAATGCCTTTAAAACACAGCTCTTGTTTTTAAAAACAGCTTTTCATATTTGTTAACCTCTCCAGAACTGTAAATTCAATGAGGTGGGGGAAGTAATTTTCAATGAAAGGTTGCAGAAACTTGACTTTGAGCGTAAGTTAGAATGATCTGAAACTACCTGATTGACTTTGCTCATTAAAGAACAAACATATAAGATGATGATTCTTTAAATAATTCTGACTGTACAGCTAACTGGATTTTCAAGTGTCAACAGGTTCAAGTTTTACCAAAACAACTTGAACCTAGTAACATTTCAACCCCAGCTTATCAGCGCCAGATGACTGCAGCACTGCCAGAATCCTCATGCCATTTATTACGCTGCATGATTATTATGCACTTACTCTGTTGCATCCCACCTCTCCTAACCCTCTATTTTTCTAAATGAAGAGTTGTTAAGTTAGATATTTAATTCAAGAAGACAATAAAAGTATTTTAAGATAAGATTTTGAATACTAAATTCAAATAGTACAATGAAACTCTACAAACTTTCTTTAAAAAAATATTCTTCCAGTCTTCATCCCACAGCTGCTAAGGCCCAGAAGAATCCTCCTGCCCAAATGCTCTTTGAGTGTATACATTTTAGGACACATGTGTAAACGAGCATTTGATCTCAAACCCTGGCCAGCCAGAAGGAAAGATCAGCATTTAAGGGAAGCAATTGAGCCAGGCTATGACAGTTCCATGAAACGTCAAGAAATAAGATGTAAACACCTCCAGTACAAAATTAGCAGAAATCTTTGTGCCTCAGATCAGGTAATGTTTTGCACAGAACATTTTGTTCTTTCTTGTTATGAATATCTGTATACCATCATACATCTAAGCAAAACAATGTTACAAAGTTATTATTCTCAGCCACATATCTTTAATCAAGATAATTTTGAAACAAAATTAAAAGTTTATTTAGCCCAGTATCCTGACTGACAGTAGAGAAACACTAATGCCTTAAGAAGTGCGACAGAACAAGGAAAGCACATAGGGATATTTCTCAAATATCTCTCTAGTTTAAAAAAAAAAAAAAAATTGTGACTCAGACCTCCTGAGCCAGAGGTGGCTTTCTGTATTTAGTAACCCTCAGGGACCTCACTCCTACAAATTTATCCAGGTTCCTCTTTGAGCCAAGTAAGCTTTTAGCAACTGGAACATCCAATAATAAAGATTTCTGCAGTGCGATTCCCCCCTCCTCTTGCTTGCTCTGAACCTGTCACCTACTACCTTTGATGCCCCATAATCCTTCTGTTGTAAGAAAGTCAAGAGATCAATCCCTATTCATCCTCTCCCTCTGCAAATCCTTATTCATCCTCTCCCTTGCCTGCATGTGCTTTCTTCATTCAGCTAAGAATGTATTGGGTTTGCAAGGCCTGACTTCCCTTTGTAAGTGCAAAAGCTGGTGTGGTTATTGGATTTATCTATTATGCATCTTGGAATAGTTCCCAAGGTTTTGCCTTGTACAGTCACTAGGTTTAAAGACTTCAGTTCTTCTGGATCTTCTCTGAATTTTTTTTTCTTTAAACTGAGTACTGGCAACTGTGACAGAAATTAAACACAGTTTTAAACAGCAGGTCAAAAGTCACAGATAATGTAGTTTTGCTATTTTATTCCTAAATTCTTTTACTGTTCAGATAAGCCCTGTTTGATCCCGGCAGTGTTTGTTTCATAATTATTGCTGCCAATGCTTAAATTAAAGGCAGATTCTCTGACAATCACCCAAAGAAAAAGGTTCTACCACAGGATCCTCTATAATTTCTTCCAATGAAAAAACGAAAGGTGCTAGAATGGTTGTAGCAATGGTAGAATTTCTTTTGTAGTAGTCCAAGTAGTCAGTCTTAAGAGTGCTTGTAATATTTTACAGAACAATTGAAAAGATGACAAATCAATTTTGAGATGCTCAGTGGAATGCTACCATCTATATACCTCACTGCACTAAAAATCTGTTTAAATTCTGCTTCTGATACAAGTTAAATATCTAAGCTTAGAAGAGCACTGTTCTAGTACTCGCACAACTTAATGAAAAGAAATATGATACAGAACTCTGTAGCTGTAGAGTAGGCTTTCTCCCCTACGGGAATTGCACTAAGTAACTTTTAAAAAGAAAGATTCTGATTTAATAGTATCTACACATCAACTTTTTAGTGCAAGCACCACAGTATTTGTACAAGTAGCTAGATTTGTGCTGATAGTCTACTAACCTGTAGGTCCTAAGAAATCTTTCCCCCAGTTCTTTGCCAATTTAATAAACAGAGATCAAACATGTCAATACAAAATTTTTAACAGTGATCACTTTTGGATTGTTTTTAACACCTGCTTTATATAAGGACAGATAGGAAGCACAATATAAACCACAGACCATTAGTTTTAACATATTTCAAATAAATTTTTCAAATACCCTAACAGGGGTTTCTCCTCCCCTGCAAATTCTTATGCACATCCCATTTTTCATAAACAGACTGCATCTAACTGGAGTTTACAAAAATAGTTTGAACTGTGTTCTAGAAATTTAGACACATTAAGTGAATTCTTGGGAATGAACACCTACTTTATTATCATATTACCTTTTACTTCAACTGCCTTGCATGTAGTACAACATACATCCTAACTTACACACAGTTATCTCAAAGCTCACTTACAAAACTAAAGTTTAAGCAGGGTTTAGTAAGTATAACACAAAATATAAGCAGAGCTCAGCACATGCAAGAAAGCAATGTAACCTAGCAACGCCTCAACAAGTGTACTCAATCAGTCCCCTTTGCTCCCCATAAGCAGCAATTATGGGATGTTCACCAGCAACCTGAAACCTACAGATGATCATACTGGAGAAAACTCTAAAAAATAAAACTCAAAATAAATTACTTTCACAATTAATACCCCAAATGACACTTTCAGCCAGAGGACAGACCAAAGCCTGACTAGATAAGCTGAGTTACTGTTTAAGTCCAAAAAACCAGTCCTGACGAGTACTGAAGCACATCAATGGCCCTGGACAGGAAGCAAACATATTACTAAGGTCCATATGGAGCCCATTTGTTTAATTAAAGACTATCAATCAAAATGTTTTGTTTAATAGCAGAGGCTAAACTGGTTCTTTTGGAAACCAAATTATCTGAACCACACGGATCAATCATGGGAAGCAGATTTCAGAAAGCCAAAATTTTAAACAACTACCCTTTGTTCAACTCAAGACAAACGTATTGTTTATGCTGAGCTTCCCAACACTAAGGAACTGAGGTATAAAAAGAGAATTTTAGGGAGTAACTAGGGACACATGCTATACAGAAAAAGAACAAGCATTACAAACCCATGCTGATCACCGCAAAAGTACATTTTTGAAAATACAATCCAAAGCCTCCTCTCCCTCAGAACAACCCTTAGTCTTAACCTGGGGGAAAATCCTTATGGTACTGTGCTAGCTGAGATTCCACCCACAGTCTGTTACACCCAGCTCCATGGTATGGACTTAAGGAAGTGTCACGTTTTCTTCCTTGACTGCTTATATTACAGGAAGTTCCTGAAACAGCTAGTAAGGTTTATCACCATACGAGTTCCAAAAATCCTCAACTACCAATAACGCTGTCTCCAAAGGTTGCTCAATATCTTTCAGTGTTAGTCATCAGCATCCATGTTTTGCAACTTAACTGAGACAAACTCTTAAGTGCAAAAGACAAGACTAAAGACCCATATTTACTTCTTGAAGTAAATCTGCTGCTAGTGCTGATGAACTTGAGAACACTGAATAAAACACTACCAGCTTTCCTTTAATTTAGAAAAGATCTAGCAGGTTCCAAATACATTGCTTTATTCTAGAAAAAAAAAAAACCCAAACAAACCACCAAAACCAACCAAACAAAAAAAGAGGTAACATTTATTTGCTCATTCCAAAATGTGCAAAGGTCAATATTCACCTAAAAGACTAACTTGAAATTAGATGGTGAGTTTTGAATGGTTTATGGCTCTGAAGTGTGCACACTTATTTTTGTTATCTGTTTGAAGAAATGTTTAACCATGCACTCAGCTGAGTAAACATCTACTTAGATGGCTCTCTTTAAGCCCCTTGGCAAAGATTTGATTCTGCGTTTATGTTTTCACACAAAGGATATGGAAGAAAAAGAAAAAAAAGGAGCTTTTACCAAATCAGCCTTTTACCTGCACACAGCACTACAGTACATATGTTAAACAGAATCACAAATTGCTCGGAGTTCTGCATTCTAAGCGTAATGGATGACAAAGAAACAGTATGTGACACACATCTGTATTCGCACTGTTTTGCAAATTTAAGTCAGGCCCACACATTTAGTTCGATGGTTGTGTGCACATACATACATTGATCTGATAATATACCTACCCTAGTTCTAAAACAACTTTAAAAAATAATAGTAAAGATCTAGAGTGGCTGTACTTATTCCACTCCCATGCTACTGGGAGAAAGATGTTTAAACTGACACAAATGATGGTATTCAGGTTTTATCTATATGGAAAGTTTTAGCAGAACTGCTAAAATAGTTAACTTAGCATCACTCCCTCTGTGGTAATTTATTCCAGAAGTCAGTAGCTTTTTACATTGTATTTAACCATTTCCAAAGAGCAACTAGCTATTCTGATTATAAGCATTCAAGGACTGTACCATAATGTAATTATGGCAAGCTAAAATACACCTCTGAACTAAACAAGCACATTGCGAGCTATGATCTTCCAGGAATTTTGCAAATAATCTAGTTTTGAGACGCAACTTGAAATAAGCTTTTTGTGTTTATGTTCTCTTTCAAGTTTACTTGCTACATGTCCTCAATTCTTGTGAGACACATCAGATTACTTCCTCTCCTAATTTTTTCACATACAGCGATAGTAGAGGCGCTGGTAACAACTCCCCATCCCTCCTCCCCTTCTGTCCTTTAACATAATGTTGTTTTTAGAACACAATGAAAAGAGAAAAGAAAGGATTCTTACCCTGCTGAGAAGGGAGAGAAAAAAAAAAAAAAGCACGCCACAAAACCAGACTACTTCATATAAATAGTAGGAAAAGAACTCAACTGAATTTAAGAATTTAGATTCTCCTCCTATTAAGAAACTTAAAGCTTTCTCACTCATGTATTTCAGGCATGCAAATCTGCGTTCTGTTATCTGTTTTTATTATTTTAACGTATTTGATAATTTATAAATGTAACTTACTGCTTAATCTTCTTTCCATCAGGGTCAACCTTGCCGAGGTATGTATTTGATATACTTCCATGTTGCTGCAGAATGCTTATATCCCCAAAGAGACTTAACTTCTGGAGGTTCCTACGAAACAACAAAATAAAAAGGAATCTGTACACAAAATCAAAACCCCCTGAGGAATCATGCTGGATAAGACAAACACAGGCAATAAGAACACATCATTAGATGGAACATGCAGTGTGTTTTGGGAAACATCATACTGTCCTGGAATACAAGCACACATGGAACTACAGAAAATGAGACTGAAGCACAAAGTACAAACTGCTGAATCCAGCTGTAAAAGCAAATGTCAGTTTTCAGTCACCACAGGAGTATTTTCAGCAGGCCAGTGCCATAAAGAAAACTTTTAGCAGCGCTTTCATGCACTTTTTAATCCTTGGAACATGTGTGTGAAGTGTCACAGATGAAAACATAAAATACCTATTCCTTTCAACATTTCACACTGCATTTAATGCCCAAGTAGAACACAACCACAAACAACCCTGTCTGAGCACTTACATATTGCAGTTGGAATACAAACGGGAGCCCAAATCTGCCTCAATCGAGGTAACGCAAACTTCGGACAGGAAAAAAGCGAAAGCTCCCCACACCCTGATCACTGTCTAATTTCTGTTATATCAAAGTAGGGGAAGCTGTTCTACTATTTCATATCAGTGACCATAAGAGGATTAGTGGTGCATCATTGCATAGAACTTTAATTTTTAAAAGCAATACATAAAAAGAAGTGAGAAAAAACCCTCTAAGTTTATCCTGGATGTGACTCTGTGTGCTAGACAGTCAGTTTTCCTTTCCCTAGTACAGTTTATTTCTCTGACTTGCATCTTTTCAATTCCTAAAAACAATCAAGCAAGATATATGAAAATGACTGCAGTTTTAGAGTAGCTGTGTGGCATTTACTTTTAAGATTTTTATTTTTTTTCATCTGACTAAGTTTCGGGTCAACATTTTTGTTTATTTATACATGCTGTAAATTAGATTTATTCCTAACACGCAAGGACTAGTCTGCACTTGCTAATTAACATGGCAGAAACTCCAGTTTCATCACAAATGGATACATGAGTTAAATTCATCTTAAACAGTAGATGCCAATTAACCTGTAGCTGACAATTGAGTGAGTTGGATTTATTTCTGCTGGCTTACAAATCATACACTAGTATTTCAGATCAGCTTTGAGGAAAATGCAATACAATTACAATGCTCAAAGCATAGGGAAGCTCTGGTGCCAGTTCACTACCTCCACAGTATGAGCTGATATTCTACCAACAGGAGCAGTGTGGAAGCATCAAGTTTTACATTTTTTAAGAACGTATGAATTGTACTCTGTAATTGGTATCTACCATAAGTCATAATTTACCTGTTTTGCAGTTCCTCTATTCAATAACCACACACCAGTTTCCTAAAATCAATCCACTGTTGCACCTGCTACTTTTCTTCTATAGGTGAACAACAACTTAATAGCAAGATGCACAAGCTTGATATCAAGTTGGACAAATACTGAACCAAAATGCCTAGATTTTACAACTCTCTCAGAAATTCTAACAATTTAATATTTAGCCTTTTAAATACAGGACTACTGATGATACTTTAATATAAACTGAGCCCTGACCACATGCTCAATATTCTATAAAACTGAGTAAGACAATGCTTGATCATACTGAAGAATAAATTAGGCAGGGAAATCTGAAGACACTGGCACTACCAGCAAGAGTATTTTGGGCTCTTCTTTCCTCAAAAGCTGTAAGAGAGTCTGGTATGACAGGGAAAAGCAGCAGAAACCTCCACCTGGTGTGAAAGGCAGTGTTCACAGCCAATGCTATAATTAAGTTTTTATCTTCTGATCTCAGTGATTTAATTCTGAGAGCTAAGAGACAAAATGCAATCTTCAGAACAATTCAGAAATAACCTGCATATTCACATCACACACAGGTCTTGTGGTGTGCTACTCATACCCCCAGTGAATGCTACTATAGGCAGGTATTAATTTTAGAGCCACTGAACTGCAGGACACATAAAACACCATTTACTAGTATCCCACAGATTTTTACTACATCGGGCTGCCATTTCATGTACTACTGAGACACACTGAAAAGTTCTCTGCCTCAATTCTTAAGCAGTGAAAACATCCAATTATTTTTCCATTCACAACACAATTATTACCATCAACAAGTCTGATCACCATTCAACACAGTATTAGATTTTTGCTACTATTTGCAGCATCATATAATCTCATATTTATTTCAGAGAGTCAGTAAAGTGATTGCTATTTAAATAAAATTATTTAGAAGTTAATTGTCATCTTTTGCTAGAAGTCATAATGCCATTCTTAATCCTATGTACTAGCCATACACACAACGGGGGAAAAACATGTGTTTGGGGGAGATTTCTAAACTGTTTATTTTCCACTAGCTCAAAAAGCGTACTAAAAGTAATAAGCTTCTTACTAGGCTCCATCTTCAGTTTTGGTCCGTCTTTTTGAACACCCAATGTAAAAAAAGAACAAAACGGCCTTGCTTACATTCAACATGAACAAAGTGCTAAGGCACATACTGTATTATTATACTAGTTTTTGCCAGTTTCAGCTGCTTGCTCAGAGCAATAGAGAAGTGTCATTAGAAAAATTCAAATACAAATGTAGTCTACTGTTTTGAGTGACTCACCAACTTTTGGCGATTCCAAGATACATACCATACTTCACCGGGATACCACAGTTTTAGTATAATCTGCCTTTTTGTTTCCACAGCAAAGATCAAACAAGTCACACAAATTAATGTACTCCAGAGGAAAGGGATGGGAGGTGGCTATCAATACCTTCCTATCTCCTCCTAGAGGAGAGACCATACTTCGGGATTTCAGTAAAAGAACACAGAATTTTCCTACTGAATGATCAGCAGTTGCTCATTAGCCACTGTATGCACTGAAATGACTCACAGAAAGTTTGTCACCCTCCCACCTGCCTTCCAGAATTTAGTTTTGAAAGATCAATTTGAGAAGGCACCGATTATTGGGATCTCTTAAGAGCCACTAAGAAACAACTTGTCCCTCCTGATAGTGTTACAGAACATGATGTCCACCCACCTCCCCTTTTTTTTTTTAATAAAACATCAACTGCTTAAACAACAATATACTTTGTTATTTTGCTTCATTTGCTATCAGAAACATAACAGCTCATGGAAAAGTTACAGATCACCATAAACATTACTTTAGTACCTTGTAATTAAATAAATCATAGATTTTTAGAGCTCATCATGGTCCCAGTGCTGTTAAAGCTATAGTTTTCGAGTAATATGCTGCCACCCACAAAATAAAGTTTATGGCGACTTGAGCTCTACCTCAAATACGAGGCCGACCTAGGACGTATCTTTTTGGACGATAACTGGTTGCCAGCAGTAATACTTGTCAGAATATTTTCAGGTGTTTTTAAACCAAGTTGTGGACAACTAGTTACTTCCTTAATTCAATCAGAATTAGCAAAGGACACTCTGAAATATTTTTCTAGAGACTTAATGTGCAGATTTGCTTAGAAATTGGCAATTTTATTTTGTACAGAAAACATTCTCCTCTATCCAAGAGAGCATCTAGAAATTGCATTACTTTTAGTCATTACTTTTCTTAAGTCTTGCGGTATTGTAAATCCTCAAGGAATTCTTGAGCCATCTAAAGTACTTTTTTTTTTTCCTGCAAGGAAGGGGGTTGTTATTGTATTGTTTAATAATAGATTTAAAAGCCTACAACAAGATTACACAGTTAAGAAACAGCATACCATTTCACAAAAGTAGATTTCTTCCTCTCCAGTTCTGAAGTATAAGATGGAAGTTCTTTGAACTTCTCTGCCAAAAAAGCTATCATAAGGGCTGACAGGAGTTATGAAAGAACCATCCTGTTCTAAACTTAATTCCAAAAGGAATGCGTTTACACTGATTCAGCCACTGGAGAAGTTAAAATCGCTGCTGTTTCCATTATTTTGGAAATTAAAATAGCTATCCCGTGTACAATGACATATGGCAAACAAAAGAAGGAATTATTAATTATCCTCAAGTTGCAGATGAATAAATGCAAGCAGAGAAATAAAGTGACTAGACTGTGGTCATTCCTTAGACAAAACTAAGCATCAGGCAGGTGACAATGCCTCTAGTTTAGACATGCAGTCACAGTAAGAACTAAGTAGTAATTTGGCAGATGTTAATACTCCTTCCCACCTCGTTACAATCTCGAAATTCTACTCGGAGAGCTAAAAAACAATGTTCTATGTGCAAACTAATCAGTTATCGGTAGATACTTTGCCAGAAAAAAACCCAACAACCAAACATCAAAATAAACTAAAAACTTTGTTAAAGGGAAAAAAGGAGTCTAATCAAAAAGTAAGTCTGAATAAAAAGTCAACTGTTTCATGTAAAATCTTCCCCTCAATCTTTTAAATGGTCATCAGAAAAAACGCCTGCTGTAATAACCAGGTACCCTGTGTTCCCCAGTCATACATTATTAATTTCAAAACAAAGAGCACCATGCAAATGATTCGAAGACAGCAAGAAAGTACACTAATGCAAAATTCTATCAAAGCTAGTAACTTTTCACCTCTGTCTTACCACCAAAATTATACTAATCTACCAGAGAAGAGCTACTGGAAAAACAACTACTTCTACATAGTATTTTACTGCAGTCCCAAGCCACTCTGTACATACAGAATCTGTAAAGAGAACTTCAGAAAGCAAGTGTCCTTGTACAGGTTTCAGATAAGTCCATGGAAAATGAATCTTTTTCAAAAAGCCTTCTCACAACACATTTCATTTTGACAGTCTCATATTTTAGTGTGACAAAGAAAAAAAATATTCTAGTATTCAACGAAACTCCCAGGCAACATCTCCTGCAGATACTATTTACTTTAAAATTCCAAGTCCATCTAGTGGTATTTGTCTCAATTCAGATAATCACCAACATCGCTTCAACATTTTTTCCACTCATGACATTAGCTGGATTTCCCAAAGATGCAGCAGTTAAGTGAATACTCCTTAAAGGCAAGAGAAGACCAATCAAGACAGATGATCATGATTTGCACACCGAGGATTCACAGGGCAAGAAATAAATTAAGATAAAGGTCACTTGGGACCAACAAGCAGTTTTCAGAAGTAAGGTTTGTATCTCTCAGCCATCGCAGTTGCACCACAGGAAGTACCTGCTGGGCACAACAGAGCAGAGGAACTGAAAGTGAGACTTCACACATCACATTTGCATTCATCTCAAACCAACGAGGAATTACATTTAAAGTTCTCTTGCTACAATTCAGAAATAAAGAAGCAAGGAAGGCCTCAAACTACTATCTAAACTCTCCAGAATCAAAGAGGGGTGGTGACCAGACCACGATTCAGTTGCAGACAGTTTTCCAAAGGCCATCCACAAGGTTTAATTTATCCTAAAGATACTCTGAAATACTTGCAACTTTTTTTTTTTCTTGATAGGTGAAGCTATATGCACACGGGGGGGGGGGGGGGGGGGGGGGCGGGGAAAGAACATGAATCATTTCCTATCCTAATATCTGCATGGCTTTCCAAACACCTCATAACCTAAGCGGCATATCCTTGCTTTCCTGTCCTGGGTGCTGACTACAGGCCATATATCAGGATATCTGATTGTTATCTTTTAAAAAACATATTTATCTTGGTCATACCCACACATGGTAAAAAGAACACAAGGATTTTAATTTTAAAGAACTCCAACCTGAGGAAATTGTCTCACCTGTCAAAGTAAATGTGTGAAAAAGCAGAATCTAAACACATCTTAAACCCAAACCACAGGAAAAGATTTCTATCATTTAAATACAATTTGGTCAAGAAAGTCCTACATCTGAAGTATTTTTTCAAAACACAAAAATCTCCTCCTGTTTAAAAATGAGTCAAATCTTAGTTTAGCAAATAAGACAAGAGCTGGCATGAAAGCTCAAGCTTTTCAACGGCAAAAACCCCCACGGCTGGAAAGGTTGAAATATTTTATTGGGGCAGTACTCCATCCCTCTCCCTCCAGAAAAACAGTACTACAATTTTACTCCCCCCTATTAATTTCTCATAACAATTATTTTGCAATCATGCATAAGAGATCCAAAGCACGTTAGCAGCAATGCTTATATTTTGAAGTGAGAAAGGTGCCTTATTAGGCACCACATTCAAACTCCCACCTCCGACTTGCTCTGCTTGAGCCGCATCCCCCCTTCCTTCAAAAGGAGGTGAAGTTTTAATCATTGCAGCTACGCCTGCCGTGTGTACAGACCAGCCGCTTACCAACCAAACGCCTGTATTTGTGTTTTCCATTAAACTACAGAACACCATCAAAATTAAGGTAGTTTGAAGTGGCGCGCCTACATTTCTGCTCAGCTCGCAGCCACAGACACATCCACTGGGTTACCCGAGCCGGCTGCGCGGGTCTCGTCTCTCGCCGCCCGGGGCTCCAGAGGCGCAGCCCCAGCGGGAACCGGCCGCCGCGGGTCACCCACAGGCACCGCTGCGGGCGTCGCTGCCGCCCGCGGAAGCGGACGGGACAGCCGGACCCCGGCCCGGCGGGGCTCCGGGGGGGCTTCGGGGCTCCGCTTGCCCCACCCCAGCACCCCCGCGGGCCTGCCCCCGCCGCCTCCCCTCACGCTCCTGCCGGGCGAGGTGGGGCCCGCCCCCCCCCCCCCCCCCCGGGGCCCGGCCCGGCGGCGGTACCTGTTGTTGCGGACGCTGCTCAGGACGCACAGCACCAGCTCCAGGTAGGTTGTCAGCAGGTCGAGCCAGCGCGGGCACAACGGCGGCGCCTCCCCGTCTCCCGTCGCCGCGGCGCCCTCGCCCGCCACCGCCGCCGCCGCCCCCCCTCCGCCGCTGGGGTAGTTGTCGGCGGCGAACTGTACGCGGAGCTCACGGACGAACCAGCCGCACTTGCGCATGAGGAACTCGAGGCGCGGGCGCTCGGCCGGCGAGACGCGGAGGCTGAGGCGGAGGCGCGGCCAGAGGGCCGGGTAGAAGAGGCACTCCCGCCAGTGCGAGCAGGCGGCCGAGGCCCGCAGCCGGTCGGGGCCCGCCAGGAAGGAGAAGATGTGGACCACCAACTCGCTGGGCAGGGAGCCGGCGCCCACCGCCTCCCCGCACACAGACATGCCTGGCGCCGGCCCGAGCCCCGCTGCTGCTGCTGCGGCGGCGGCGGCCCCAGGCGGCGGCGGCCCCGGCCTCGCCTCCGGCTCCTGCGACAAAAACAACAACATCAATGACAAGGCGGAGGGGGCGGGCGCCGTCCGGGACGCGGCTGCTGCCGGGACGCACCACCCGCGCCGCCGCCGGGGGGAGGGAGGAGGGGGGGGATGTGGGGCGGAGCGGGCCCTACCACCGCCCAGCGCGGCGAGGAGGGGGTGGGAGGTGGGCCAGACCCCCCTCCCCGCCCGCGCGGCGCCGCGTGGGCCCTACCACCCAGCCCGAAGGGGAGGGCGAGCGAACAGGCCGTTGGCGCAGCGCTCAGTTCCTGCGGGGCGAGGAGAGCCGCCGCGGCGGAGGGAGGAGGCGTTACCCCGCGGGGAGAATGGACCGTGCCAGCAGTCGAATGGCAGGCGGAGCCAGCCCAACCGCCTCTGCGAGGGGAGGTTGGCCGTTAACCCTTCCGTGCCAGCAGCGGGGGGCTGCTTCTGCCCCACCGCCCCGTCCCGCAGCGGAGCCCGGGGACTCCCGACGCGGGCTGCGTGCCCTCGCCCCAGCCCTGCAGCGGGACGCGGACCGGCGGGTTCAGACGCAGCTCTGCGGCCGAGCGGGGCGGTAGTTGTCTGGGTAGCCACCGGCGCGGCGCCCTGAGGGGCCGGCCCGACAGCGCGAACCCCCGCTGCCCCCTCCCAACGGCTCCTCCGCCCTAACGCAGTGCGGCGGGAGGCCCCAGACCGGAGCGAAGCTCCGGAGCCAGCTTCCCCGCGGGAGCCGCCGCTGGTCTCTGTGGGAGCGCTGGGCACTACCGAGGGACAGGCGAGGCCGGCGGCGGCCCTCCCGCGCCTGCCTCGGGCGTCGTGTGTTCAAGAAAACTTGGAAAGTGTGTCGGGGCGCGGCGGCCCGTACCTGACCGCACGTACGCCTTTCAGCCAGCGAAATTACCTCAGCAGCATTCCAGCTGCCGCTACGGGAAACGCGCTGACAACGCAGGAAAAACGAAGCGCGGCGGGGTGTCCGACATGTGACAGGACTGGATGCGAGCCTGAGGGAATCCACGAGGAAATGCTCCAAATCTTAGTTCTCTCAGTTTCTTAAAACTCATCTGCTTTGTAATGCCCGTGCCAACATCAGCTGCAGGTGCACAAAGATAGCTTCTCTTGTGCGCGCAGACTTTTGAGAGAATTTAAAAGTGTTATATTCTGACACCGCAAAGCCTGAGCGACAAAGTGAAGTTAATTGCAGTTGTAAGTTTTGCAATTTTAAAAGCCTTATTGAAATAAAATTGATTGCTGCCAGTATCTTGAAATAATGCTCTTAAATTTATGTAACAATGTTATATCTGAGTGTACAGAAATGTACGCAGGAAAGAACAAAAGATGTGCTAAGAAAAATAAAGCCTAGGCTCCTGTTTGCATTCAGAATAGGGTCCCATTATAAACAGTTTTATCAACAACCAAATCTAAAACACCACTCTCCCTTTACTCCATGACTAGCCACTTCCCCTGCCTCACAGCAGGGGTGAAAAAACAGTATCATTTCTATTTTCTTGAATCTGGTCATCAGGGAAATGTGACTGAGTCTTCTATTTCTCCTTGATTAGAGAGAAGGATCCCGGAGGGGCAGGTGTTATTGAGAAAGCGAGACTGTAGGAAATTCCCAGCCGGACAGTTCCTCTCCCATCAGGGACCAGTGCTGCTTCGCACACCTGCACAAGTGATTTGGGCCTTCATAAACAACTCAGGTAAGTGCTGTGCTACTACCACTGCAGATTCCCCTATCAGATTAGACCAAAATTCCCCAGGCAGTCAAGATGCAAGCTCTGAAGCAGCCAAACTCATCCGGCCTAGGAGGATGCAAATGAAAGGAACTTATGCTTCTACATGTCTCCATATTTTAATACCTACTCAACAATTTCACATTGTTGGGCTGATGATGAGTCAAAGGACTTCCAAGATTACTAAGCATCTTAATGTAACAGAATCAAGCTTTACGATTCAGTGCCCTGGGATTACTAAAGTGGCTTCAAGAAAAAAGGGGTTTATGAAGTTAGTAGTTCTGCATTTCTGGCTGCCTTTGTTGGCTTGAATTGGATCAGTGAATGTGGCATGCTAGGATTGTGCCTGTGATAATAAACACAGTGAAGTGGTCTTTTATTATGACTGTTGCACGGTCATTTACTCAGCTCCAGCTTGTCAGGGATTATGTTAAAAAACTCAACCTTGGGAGGTATTACGTTCAGTTTTGCAGGCCTGAGTGAATAAATGGGTCTGCCTAAAGCTTCAGGTCATCACGACTATGGCCAAGTGGTCTGATGTGATAAATGCCAGACTTCATGCAGTTTCCTGATTCAGTCCATCTGCATGGCCAGTATGGCACTGAGGCAACCAAACCTCTGAGGCAACCAAACCAAAATTCTGGGGGTTGAATCACAGTTTTCCCTGCCTTGGACATCAGAAACATGCTTCAGCTTGACTGAGAGTTGATTTCACAGTGCAGGCTTTTGTTAGTACTAACACAGTGACTGCAAGTTGATGGAATAACACCTCAGAAAAAGACATGCATCTAACTTGCTGACAGACTTTGAGGAGTTACTGGGTGGCTCCAGCAGGTAGCTGGTGAGTGGTCTTTTTGATGAAGCGCAAGACCGTCAGGATGACTCCAGTGCGTAGCCCTCCATGAAGACACTAGCTGAATATTTAAAGCTGAAAAGGGTTACCTTGAATCATTAAGCTGCAAATCAAAATTTTCATGTGGCTAAAAGGCAGAGGAGCCATACTGCACATCTTGGAGGGGCTGGAAAAAAGAAACCATTCCAAAGCAGTTCACAGGCAGGAGAGGACAGTCATTTTGTGGGAAGTGGCCACAGATTCTTGCGTAGCCCACTGTGGATCAGAATGGGCCGTGCGCTGAGGGAGCCCCGGGGAACCTGGTTTTGCCGGCCTCAACAGCTCCCGTTGGGTTACTTACACATTGCCGGGATTCTCATTGCTCAGCAGCACCAACGCCAGCACCATCCCATGAGCAGCCATTGTGGCACAGGAGTCGGGAGTCACACGTGGCTCCAAAGCTACAGACAAGCCGTAACCAAGTTAAAGTTTACTGGTCCCAAAGATCACTGGTTCACCAGTTAATGTCAAGACCAAAGGCTGCCAACCCTGCTGCTTCGGGGGCTCTGTCCCGACCAAGATAAGGCTAATGAGAAAAAGCCAAAGTACAAGCTTTTCTAAATTACTTGATCCCTTCTTGGGGAACATTGTTAAAACATGTATGTTTCTGGAATTACTAACAACTTGGTGTGTGTCATCAGTGATCTGCTGTGAACTCAGTTCTCCATCACCAACTGCAAAAACAGACACACCAAGTCAAGAGCAAAGCAGAAACAGAAACCAAGTACTAGTAGGGAACCGATGTGCTGTAAGCAACTGCAATAACATGTCTGTTGTGAGGATTTATGTTGAAGAAAAAATGAGTTCAGCAGTCAAACGTTGGACTTGACTATAAGCTTCTTACATAATCTTCACCTGAAAAATATTCTCCAGATCAAAAGGTTATTTTAAGAGGAATCAGTAATGATCCCGATGGAACTGGGGAAAAACCCAAGCACCACGCTGTTACTGTTCTGTCCGTCGGGGCTGAGGGAGACTGAAAGAAACCTGCTCCCGGGGCCAGCGGGAGGTTCCCACAAGGCACAACACTCATCCCCGCGGAGGCTCCTCAGGCAGGCTGGGCCCAGGCAGGCCGCGGGGGCAGCGCCACAGTGGGAGGTCCCCACGGGAAGCGGCGCTGCCGGGCACGGGCACCCAGTAAGGGCAGACAGGCATGGCGGGGCGGGGATAGGCCGACCGCGCCGCGCAGCCGCCGCTGAGCCCCAGCGGCTGGCGGAACTGGAGGCGGCGGGCGGAACTGGAGGCGGCGGGCGGAAGCGGCGCGCCTCCCAGCGCTCGCCATAGAGCCGGGGGAGAAGCCTCCCCCACCCCCCCAGCCTTTGGCATTTCCGGTTGGGTGCTCCGTCACATCCGGGCGGCTGAGATGCCGGTAAGGCGGGCGGGGGGAGGTGGGGGGAGGGCGGCCTGGGCGCTCCTCCAGGTCTCGCTGCCCTCTGCGGGGCACGGGAGCCAAACGGGCTGGGGAGCGGGGGTGGGCGGCCCGGTCCTCCCCACCGCTGGGGGCTGCCCCTCACGGCGACGGACCGGTCCCTGCGGTGGGGGCGGGGTGGCGCGGCGCACCTGTCCCGCGTGGGGGAGGGGCGCGGCAGTAGCCGGCTCTCGGCCCTCTGGTCTGCCCCGTCCCGCCGGGGTCTCTCTCTCTCTCACCCTCCCACAGGGCTTCGGCCGGTGTCCGCCGGGCTGCCCCCTGTGCCCTCCCGGCTGAGACGTGGGCAGCCGGGCCTGCCAGCTCCGGCCCTCGTCCCCGTGGGTGGTTCGAGGCCCGTCCTCCTGGTTGTGGGCTGAAAGGGGGCAGCGGGTGAACGAGCGTGAATATTCCTGAGCCCTGGCTTGTGTGCTTTGGTCTGAGTTATTCTGCTTTTACTGTGTTTATTCTCTTGTCCCCTCACGGCATAAGGTGAGGCTCCTGTACAGAGTATCTTGTGCCGTGCTGCTTGGTGTTAGGAGTACTAGAGGGAGGCTTTAGGTTCTTTCTTTAGCTGATCCAGTATTCTCATTATTTTTAATATATTCAATAGATTTGTAATGGTGATGGAAGGTGGGGAAGAACTGTACGTAGTTCACTTTCTTCTCCCATCACTAGTGTCTGATTACTTCCCCAGCAGGCAAAATTAGATACAAACTTGTTCTTATTTTCCCTTGTAGCCCAAAGAAGAAACATTGTATGGGTATTTGTGCAATAATGTCTAAACTATCTGTGTTCATCAAGAGATTTCTCCTAATCAGAAATGTAACATTGTAACAGACAGGAAAAGCAGAGGTTTCCCTGTGACAGGTTGTGTGTAGTTGCTCTTCATCAGCAATGTGGATGATTCCACTGTTTTGCAGGCTAGGAATTCAGCCTTGTCTCTTGCATGCTCTATGTGATTTTCAGTTGATCACATAAATTTCCAGGACAACCAATTCAATTTTCCACTGAAAATGAGCTATTGCATAGAAAATGTGATAAATAGCCTTTGAAAATTACTTTTGCAGTGTGTTAGGATGTTATTTTGCTGACTCAATGACAACAGAAATGCAGGAACCTCAGTAAATGAGTTTTCTCAGTACTTCAAAGTATATTTTACAGTTACATGTAACATCTGCTTGCTTCTTTTTGCTTTGCTCCCATTTTTTGGTTCCTATCTCTTTATATTTCCTTTTTTGTTGTTTTAGGTTAAATTGAATATTTGCGCAATACAGCTTCTTGCAGAAGGACCACCACACTGTTTTACACTTAGGAAAGTATGAGAATAAGCAAGGAGTGTTGTTCTCTCTGACCTAAAAAAAAATAAATCTCTGTGCCTTGCTGAGGACAGCTGCAGGAATCGGACACTTGAATCAATGTTATCGGATGAGTTAGAATCCAAACCTGAGGTGAGCAATTATGAACTTGGTTTGGTTCCCAGAAACGTTTATAGGCAACGTTTAAAAGTGTTTTCAGTGGCATCTTCTAATGCTTCCATGTTTTGATTCGAATGGTGAAAAATTAAAGAATATTGCAGGGTTTTTCCCCTCCTTTCAAGTGTCAGCCAATACTCTTGCCTGTTCTCAGGTTACGTTATCTTTTTCACTATTATAATGTTCTCTGTTACAAGAATAAAATAAATTACTGTATTGACTACTTCTTTCCCTTAAACCAAATTGACTTTACTTGGTTTTGGGGGAGTCTGGATTAATTAATTAGCATCAGCCAGTTCTGGTTTTTGAAGTACTTGTGTTTCCATTAAGCAGTTGGCAGAAGTGGTAGGCAGTAGCACCCCCGGGGATCCTGGTTGCTTGGTATGAGGCTGCTGGACTGCTCCCAGGTTCAGCTGGTAGCACAGCTGAACACAAATTGATTGTAGTCATGTGTGTGCACACACAGTACACACACAGCAAGCCACAAAGTAACACACACACACGTAAAGTACTTTTAGGAGGTAAACACAAACAGCATGAACAGCACAAAATTTGTTAGTGGAATATATCTCTACCCTCATCATTCAACTCTTATATATACTCACATTCACAGATGTCTGTGTCAGGCCTAAAGCCTTTCCAGTATCTGTGCCCAGACCGAGGGCTTTTTAGCCCATTTCTGCCTGAAACCTTGGCTTTTTTCAGACTGTGGTTGCCTCCTACTTACACATTAGTCAACTACAAGTCCACTGTTGGCGCGCTCACTTGCAGGGAGAATATTTAGGAATATGTTTAGTAAGTAGATAGAAGGGACTGCAGTCATCAGACACAGAAGACTGCTGACCAGCAACCAGCTAACATCATTGGAGTCTCCTCTACCCGTGGTTCTTTTCTCCACTTACCCACCTCAATTCCTCCTCTGATCCTGCCCCTAAACATTGCATAATAAGTTTTACACATCCTGCAGTCCCTGTTGCATCCCCTAGTAAGTTTGCTCTTTCCTATAACCCCAGACAATTTTGTTTTCTTATTGGTTACAAAAGTTCTAGTTGAACCTCCTCAGGATTTTGCTTCAGCAGTGGCCCATTGATTGGTGGCTGAGGCGTTCTGATCTTTGTTACTCTAACCTGTAATTTGCTAGATACAATTGTCTGCAGTTTGTTACATTCAACACAATTGTATCAGTGTGTTCAATTTATTTCCTCTGCTGTTTCTTGCCTTTGTTTTTTTAGGCTGAATAGCCATCAGCCAGCTGTTGGTATCTTCCCCCACTTAAAAGTGCAGAGGACTGTATTGCCTTGTGTCCTTGCTTTTTTGATTCTCAGCTTTACCTCTTCAGAAGGCTAAGGACTTAGTATTGCTATAAAGCATCTTTTGGGGAATTTCACAGGGGTAAATAGAATTGTTTTTATTGAGTCATCAGTTTCTATCCCTTTTCAGTCCACGTGTAATACAGCAGGTATGAACTGGTACTCTAAAGAGAATGATGGCAAGTTGTCACAGCTCAGGTGATGTGGTAAGGTATTTGTTTCCTAATGGAGCAGCCAAAGTCCCTCCAATCACACTATTCAGGAAAAGTAGCTGCAAATTTATAGTGGCCCTTGGTAGTCTCAGCACAAGCTGCAAGGAGTTCCTTTCTCTTGCCTTACAGTTGATATCTCATAAGTTCTATCAAATTTTCTCCCTGTTCTGAACAATAAGGTAGGGGACTTTGTTATATCAGTCTGCGAGTGGGTGGATTCCCATAGATGATTTCTGACAGCCAAGGACCAGGATAATTGGAATGCTTATTCCTCAAATAGGAGCTGTAAGTAGGCCTTGTATTTTCTTGACTTCAGTAGGGTATTTGTTAGACATGTTTACATAACAGCCCTGTTTCCCCATAGCAGAGTTGCATTTCCTTCCCAGCAAGTCCAGTAGCAAGTAGACCTTTCTCAGTAGGAACTGGTGCATGAAAGCTATGGTGGTTGCAGAGGGTGTCCTTTCCATAGATGCTGTCTTCTAAACCATGTTCCTCAGTCTTGATCTAGGCTATTATACCACAAATAGAGATTCGTTTGCATTGTCTATACACAAATCTATACACACCCTCTTTCTGGTTCTGATTGTGAAAGTTGAGTGTTAAGTTAGTAGTATTTTCTACTCCTTCAATGTGAAACCTGTAGATACCCTTTTTACACCTTTCCCAAATAGCAGTCCAAGTCAGTTATGGTTTTATATCCTCAGGTGAGCCATGGCATCGTAATTCTTATAGCCACAGATGTTCTTTCATATCCCCTACCGTGGGATAAAGGTATTAATTAAGAGCTTAATACAGTGTATTTGCATAACATCTAGATAACATTAATCAAAGCTATGGATGGATTGCATAAGCTTCTTTGCTGCTGGTTTTATCCCTAAAGAAGCCACCAATGTGCCAGGAAATGTTTAGTACTTGTGTAGAGGTGAATCCTCCTTTCATAGGAACTTGTCAAGTTGCTTTGAGACAGTTTGTATGGATAGATGGATCTGCTTTTTCTCCTGGACTCCCTGCCCCCAAAGCTGTATTAGCAGCATTCCTCAGGGAACTGATAAGATCTGCATTTTGCATGCTTTAAGCCTTCAGGGTGACTTGTTACAATTGCAAATATTTCCAGCCACCTCCACCACACTGGTCCACTGCTGGGTGCCTTCTGCTGTTGGGGGCAGCCCTAGTACAATCAGGTGAACTGCAGCTCTGGTCTATAAATTGAATTTGCTATTGAAAGGGGTGGAGGGAGGTATTTTAGCCTCTCCTTTCTTTCCCCATCAGCACCTCACAAGGAGAGATTCCTGTGAATTAATTAATTCCCCAGAGGTTGTATAGGAGGAGGGGATCCTAGTTTATAGCTAACGAGCCTCCCACTCTCCACACCCTTCAGCTCCTCCTTTCCCCACCCCCACTAAATGTTCTTTTGACCTCTATTTTGTAGTGGTTCACTGGTTAAATTTAGAACAGAAACAGTATTGATTAAAAACATGGTCCCTGCTGCTCTGGGAGTCTAGTTGAGCTCTCCAGCTGTCCAGTGGGAGGATAGATCTGAACATTAGTATTCAAGCAAACTTCCCCCCCCCACCTCAAACAAAACTGCCTGACACTTCTTGGCTTTTGAATCTTCTGACGAAGGGGTCTGTTGTGGGACACAAACTTCAACCCGATCCACCCCAGATGGCCATATTTTCATTTGTTTCTGTAGTGGTTTGGGTTTGTTTTTTGTTTGGTTGGTTTTTTAGGATCTCTAGAAGGGGTTTCCAGTTCTTTAAACATCCCCCCCCCCCCCCCCCCCCCCCCCCCCCCCCCCCCCCCCCCCCCCCCCCCCCCAGGTGAGGGACATTATCCAAGCCTTCTTGGTAATGCAAGCATTCTGCACTACTTGTGGTGATAGACCCTGGGATTATCTTGTCCAACCATCTTTTGTTGAACAGAAGGGATGACAATTATTTGTTTAATGACAAGAGCCAAGAAATATTTTAAATTTTTAGTACATACACTATCTACATTACTTACAGGATTTTCAGAGTTATGTGGTGTTTCAGCAGAATAAGTAAAAGGAAGGTAAATTCAAGAAGGTAATATGGCAGAGCCAAAAATAAAATTTTTCATAGCAAGATGCAGCTGAACTTTGCCCATTTTGTCCCTCCAAGGCTTATAGATTCTCTCTGTATGACTCATATCTGGCCCATAAAGTTTTAATCTCTAACCTGAGGATGCCCTTTTGCAATTGATCAAAATTTGTTTCAAATTCCAAGGGATATCTTGGCTATAGAGTAAAGCCATTTTACACCTCTTATCATTCCTTTTGTGTTCTGTTAATATGCTGTACATTCAGTTTCCCTAACTATTCCTGTTCAGATGCCCCAAGACATTCTGTCTGCTTGGTTACAAATTCTAGGACTTTGGCCATATTTGCAGAAGGATGAGTCCGCTCCTTACATAGAGATTCTATCGTCACTATCTCAAGAATACTTATAGGCCATCTGGATCCTGTTTGTGATGCCAGATATTATGTGGTTATGAGATCTGACAAAACTGTAGCATCCAGGAGATTCCTCCCCTCATGGTCCTTCAGACAAGAGACCACTGGACTGTTCCCAGGTGCAGGCAGAAGCGAGGCCAAGCCTGAACTACAAACATGTGCCCATGCACCCATAGGCAGTACAGACATATATGGCTGTAAATACTAACACTTGGCAGGACAGTACCTTTACAGGCACCCACAAACACAAGTGGCATTCACATGGAACAGGAAGACCACAAAAGGCCTAATTCTGTTTCTACTCATCAGATAATCAGGCTTGAAATTTGCTAGCCTATCACACCCATGCCCTCTCTCAGCTGACACGCATACCCGGAGTCATGGATCTGTCCAGTCTCTGCCAAACTTTGAGTCCTTCCAGTATCCGTCTCCAGGCCCTAGGCTTTTTAATCCAGCCTGTGGCCAGGATCTTGGACTTCCAGATTGTGCTTTCCTCCTATTCACAGGCTAGTCCAACTTGAAGTTAACTAGGTGAACATACTCGGAAACTATTTAGACAGGATAGACTACAGTGACAAGGCAGAGGAGGGTACTGACCTGCAGCCTGCTAACATGTGGCTGACCCATATTATCCCCCACCCCCTTCCTGTTCCTCATGGTTGTTCCTCTCCTATCCACCTTGATCCCTCCCTTTCCCCACATTTAATCCTTCCCCTAAACATCCAAGTTTTTCACATTCCCACAGCCTCCTCTTAAGACATCTTAAGTTTTACCCCGTCCCAGAATTTCTTCCATATCCCATAAGAAGTTTGCTCTTGCCTATGAGATGTGTTCTGGTAAACCATGACAATATTTTTCCTATCTCTGACAAAAGTTTCTGGGTGAATTTCTTCAAGGTCATACTTAAGTAGTTCCTATAATGGCCCATCCATCAATGTCCCAAGAGTTCTGGTCTTTGTTACTCTCTCTCATCTGCAGTTTTTTAGTGTTTGTGTATCTATGCATTTAATTTATCACCTCTCCTGTTCCTAGTCTGTCTTCTATGCTGACTAGCCAATTACCAGATACCCTTACAATTTCCTGTTTGCTTTCAGCTGCAAAACTAAATTAAAAGAAACTTTAGAAAGCACACAGTGTTTGCAATTAGTTTTTTTTCCCATATTCCAGTTGCTGTAGTTGTCACAAAGGTATCCGATGATTTTGAACATGAAAGAAGGTTTCTGAAAGTACTTGGCTGTCAAGATATAACTGTCACATGAAAATTTTTATTTTTGCAGAATTATTTGATGTAGAGTTGGTGATTGGCTTGTTTTAGTTTATAAAAAGGCTTGGGTTTGTTGTGGTTTTTTTTTTAATTTTAGTAACAAGCATGATTCATGTCCTTTTGATTACTTCTGTTTCTTTTGCCCCTTTTAATTCTCTGTACTAGCTTGTTATTACTGTACAAGAAAATTAAAAGGATCTGTTTTGAGCATCTGTTTGTGGCTGTTGAATTTTGCTTTTCCCTAGTGGCTTAATGTTGCTGCATGAAAGTGGAAGGTTTGAAGCAAGGCTTTCCTACTGTAGGAGGAAAGATTTCTATTTTTAAACAGAAAGCTTTAGATAAGAGTCCATAAAACAAGTGTTTCATGGTGTAGTAGGCAGCAGTATGGATCATGAACAGCTTTTAAATGAAAGACAATCCAGTAATTTAGAACCATCTTGCTGCTCACATTTTTTAGTCTAACTTCTTTCTTCTGGTTGACTTGCTCTGTTATTCCTAACTCCCTTCTCTTTTTACCCCTCTTGCTCCTATTTTTTAATCTTAAATTAGAATGCATCACCTTGGGGAAGGGACTGTCTCTTATTGCCCATGTAGTTTTTTGACAACATAAAAATAGTTCCCTCTTCTGACTGAGGCCTCTGGATAATCCTAAGAGGAAAAACCGCTAACCTTTCAAACTACAGTCTGGCTTGTGGCCTAGTTCAAGTGGCATATTCCACCTAAATGACTTCAAGACTTAATTTTTACCTTCATAATTGTCAGTGATGAGAGGCTGCTCCTAAGGGAGTGCGAGTCAGGAGCTGAGGGTGATCCCAGCCCAGGTGGTGTCCTCGCTGACCAAGGCATAGTCCTGCAGCATCGGAGCTCAGCAGGCAGAGACAGGTGCCAGAAACAGGGTTTGCCCACAGCCCTGGATGAGCAAAGTGATGAACGAAGTCCAGGGTCTAGCCAGAGTCCAGTTAGGAGTTAGCAAGGCTGGAGACACAGATGCAATAAAAGTCTGAGGACCATCCAGAAGACAGGGCTTGAGACAGGTAAACCTGCAGCCCAGGAAGGGACAAGGGAACACAGGCTGAACTTAAATGGAGCCCCTGGGCAGAGGCGGTGGGTGGGGGCCCCAGGTAAGACCACTCAGGGCAATTAAGGCTTCAGGGCTCTGACGGCAGTAACTCTTTGAGGTAAAACTGTTTGAGGAAGCATCAGTGTTTTCATTAGAGGAAATAAGCACAGAGAAACCAGACCCCAAACTATTAAGTTTTCTTTGCTGTTTCTTTGATTTAATGAACTTCGTCCTGATGTAGGAGAGGCTTAGAAGGCTGGTATCTGCTATAGAAATAATCTAGAATTGGGTGCCAGTAGTTCTAAAAATTAAATACTAAGACAATCACAATCATACAAAATAAGAATCAAATTATTAGTGACTGTTGGGTTTTAATCACAAATATACCGTGGGCATATCATGCTTTTTCACTCCATTTCTTTTGAGACTGATGAGCCATCTCACTGCACAGACAAGTCTCTCTGGGCTCTGCATGAACGCATGCTAAAATGTGTCACAATGAGGCTACTAGCTTTCAAATAACTATCTTGTACAGTTTCCTTCGAAATGCCAGAGATAAAGAAAGTGTTGCATACAGTTGTTTGCTAGACAGCAGCAGAATGCAAGATCTTTATGTCAGGGAGTTTCCTAGAGATAAGGAATAGTGACTTGAGGGTTAAGTTTTTGGTATAGTGTTATTTTCCATATTTCTTTCATATGTGTTTTCAAAAATATTTTGAGAAAGTGAGTATAGGAGTAAGTCTGTTTGACAGAACTTATGGCCAAATAAATAGATACTATATATGGTTTTTGAGGGGCATTTTCTCTGAAACGTGGAGTATGTGTCTGGGTCTGTTACAACTGACTCCTTCCAGTCTTTCTGGTCTCCAGAAGTTTACTTCCATACCGGGAAGGGATTTGAGACCATATTTGTGCTTGTGGAGTTCACAGAAGAGTTAGTTCAGTCCATTGCAAAAGTTCGGCTGTTATCTCCTAACTCCCAGCAGCACTTCTTTGTTAAATCACAATATTTTAGTATGGACTGCTGTGGCACTGGTAATGGGGGAAAAAAGAGTGTCATTTCTGTGTCTGTGCCTTGGAGGTAAAGAGGAGTCCAGCATCATATCCAGTAGTCTGACAAGAGCTTAAGATGTTGTCAAGGGGACAGAAAGAGTAAACAAGGCACATGCTTCACTGCTCTGAACTTGGTTAAATACAGGAAGACTTTCAGGGGTGAGGAAAGGCAGTTTCTGACTTCCAGTTCCTTTTCAAATGTCAGGATCCTTTTTTATAACTCACGTGATTTTTGCATTGCAAGAGCTGATTGATGTTAAGGATGGCTAAATCTGCTGGACTGAATCACCTGTGCATTTTGCACCTCTGGGGCTCATCAAGATGAGAGCTGCTCCCTATTTGTGATCTTAGATCCAGCCACTAGTGAGGTTTAGTATAATTTTCAAATAGGTGCACACACACGCACACACTGTAGAGATGTGACTGGCGCCAAACAGATTAACACAGGTAGGACACTCATAGCTTTACCTGCATAAACACAGGCAGCACAAAGGGCCTGATTCTGTTTCCAAGGGTTGCTACCTAGAGAAAACCTTCCTGGGTTTCTCCAGGGTATGTCCCAACACCTCTCATTCTGCTTGCCAGCTAGTCTGGCTTGGAGTTCACTGGCATATGACACGCACTCTAGAGAGCAGGATCCCACAGGAAATAGGAATGGAGTTTAATAAGAAGACAGGAAGGACTGCGATGGTTAGGCTGCACCAGACAACTGAATTGACCAACTTCCTGCTTATATGTAATGGGCCTCTTTTATCCTCCCCTTTCCATTTTCCTGTGTTTGTTCTGCCCTGATCCATCTTGATTCCTTCCTTTTCCTGCCTTTGGCCTTTCACTTAAACTATGCGTAATAAGTCCTGTGCAATCCCCCAAATCTCTTTCAGTCCCAAAGTCCTCCCCAGGGAATGCATCCCAGTTTAAGTCCTACCTCTTTATGCAACAGTCCCCCTTATTTTGCATAGTATTCTGGAGGGGGATTCTTCTGTTGCATCCCCTTAGTGGGTGGGTTTCATACTAAGCACAATGGCCTCAATTGTCCATCTCTGATGGTCTTAGGAGTAGCTGATTTGGATGGATAAAGCTGGCTGTGTCCTCCCCCTTGTCACCCCCACCTTGTTCCTTTGATCATTATCTGCCTATTTGGAATAGCCATTAGTTAGACATCTTTGCAACTGGTCTTTTGCGTGCTTTTTTATTTTAAAAAAAAGGTCAACTTTCAGTTAAGTATTTAAAGACAATGATTTATAAAAATACCTGTACCAAAGGCTGAGCGTGGAAAACATTTACTTGGAAGGTTAGAGACTAGTAAAGTATCAAGTGGTAAAAGATGAATTAAAAAGGAATACATGCCTTAAAACATGGCATATATTGGTAAAATTTATCTCATTAATTAAATTAAATTAGATTAATTAAAAGGGAATATAGCCTAAGTAGCCTTCAGAGTAGTCTGCAATGATACAGAGCTGTTTATTCTATGTTAAAGAAATGATGACAAATACAAACAATTCCTTCTTTGTCATTAATTTAAATTGAAAAGCTTCCATTTACTTTGATATGTATTCATGGGTTTGTATTCAGTGTCTCCTATGAGACAGTCCGGGGTAATGGACTGGGTTTAGTACCTTTTTAAATGATTCGTGTGGCTCCTGACCTAATCTTCAGTATCTTTTTTCAGCTGCTGGTTCAGTTTGTTCAGAATACTTCTATTCCACTGGGGCAAGGGCTGGTGGAATCGGAACCAAAAGACATCACCTGTCTTTCTCTCCTTCCTGTTACTGAGACCTCAGAATGCAACAGACTCATGTTGCCAGGTAAAATCTATGCAGCAGATCTTTGCGTGCATGCTCTTCATTCAGCTGTCTTTACTGCACCACTGTGGCACACTGCCTCTTGCTGATGAGGCATTCGAGGGGTGGAGGAACAAGTTCAGAAGGGTGACTGAAACTTTTCTCATTTAACAGTGAAGTCTGACTAGTTAGAAGATTCCTTCCTCCTCCAATCTCTCTCAAGTTCTAATTCTTTTTCTAGAAAAATAACTTTATAGATATCTCTTAGTCATAGTGTATTTATACTTTTATTTACCCCGATTTCACTTTCTTCACTAGATGATGAAAGAGATCTCACTTCTCCAAGTCACACTAATTCTTCCAAAGATGTTTCTTCATCTGCTGTCTTGAGAAGTCTCCAGGTAAACGTGGGCCCTGATGGAGAGGAAACAAGGGCACAGAATGTACAGAAACAATCTGAACTTCTGTCAACTCCAGAGACTTCCAGTTTATTGCAAGACCTCCAGCCCAGTGACAGCACTTCATTTATTCTTCTCAACCTAACAAGAGCAGGTAATTCTCCTTCTGTTTGTCATCTGGCTGGATATGTCTCAGACAACAGAATGCAGGAGATACAAGTACAACTCTGTCCCTGCTGCTTATGAAGGGGAAAGATCACGAAATTTGCTGGGCATTATTGGATATTTCAGGAGCATTTAATCATCAACAGCTTCCTACAATGTAGAGGTCAGTGAAGACTTTTCAGTGCAGCTATTGCATCTATGCCATGAACACTAGCCTCTGGGAAGCAAAAGAAATTTCCCTTTGTTACATTATCCTTCTGTTTCATGGAATTGTCTTCTTTTCTAGGGCTGGGGTCTCCAGCAGAGCACTTGGTGTTTGTTCAAGATGAAGCAGAAGATTCTGGGAATGACTTTCTCTCTCATGATAGCACAGACAGCAGTACCCCATGGTTCCTACGAGTGCAAGAATTGGCCCATGACAGTTTAATTGCTGCCACTCGGGCACAGCTCGCTAAGAATGCCAAAGCAAGCAATAATGGTAGGAAATCCCCTGCTTCTGTCTCAAAAGTTGAATGTTCCATACAAGTCCCCTAGTTTTGGCTTGTTTCTTCCTCTTTCTTTCACTCTTTCTTGCTTTTAATCTATTCTGACATGTCTTCAAATCATCAGTGACAGAATTGTACAGAACAATCATGGAATTTTTCTCCAATATAAATAGGGTCCTCAGTTTTTCTCAGGAAATGAACTTCAGTGGAATGAACATTGTAGTCCACATGTTCTCTGGTACATGTAAAGAGTATTGTCTTTCTGACTCCAGCTGCATGTATTTCAACTTTCATTTTCACTTTCAAGTGTCTATTTTTAATGCATACTGTAATTCATACTTTCTTCTTAGCTCCACTGGGTTTGGAGATCAGCTTTCTGGGGAATACCTGAGTGGATTTAGTCACATGCTTTATGACTCAATTATTTTAATAAGTAATTGCAAAGAAATGCAAAGTACAATTTTTAATTTTTTTTTTTTAGCTAAGGGGTTTCAAAAATGGTTATCTTGGCTGATACTTAAAATTGGTTGGTTGACATTGATATTGATATCTTTGCAATTTTTGATGCATTGGCTTTCTATTCGTCTTGTGATAAGCCTCATCTGGTAGCAGCTGATCTGATATAGATAGCTAGTTGGGAATAGTTTATGGGCCTGCTAAGGTTTGCAAATCTGTGTCTAATCCCTGTTGTGGTTAGGCAGCAGCATGTAGGACAACATCCCTACAATTAGTAGCCAAGCATATACTCACTTTACAGTCCTGTATCATATATGATGTTGGTTTTATGTATTAAATTTGACACACTATAGTAATTGTATCATTTTTAGATTTTGCTGGGCTTTTTTTTCCAGGTGAAAATGTTCATCTTTGCTCAGGAGATGGGCAGCCGAAAGACTCTAGCCCCATTCCTCATTTATCTCGTGTGGAAAGGAAGCTGAAGTGCACAGTTGAGGGCTGCGATCGGACATTTGTGTGGCCAGCTCACTTCAAGTATCATCTGAAAACACATCGGTGAGCAGAATAAAGCTATATGTTGTAAAGACTTTGAAAAACTGTGCTCTGTATTTGGGATAGCATTAGTTTTTGACATCAACAAGCTGTGAAAACCTGGTATTACTCTTAGAAATATTAAGCTTGTTGCTTGCTTTAGGTCATTTATGTTGAAACACTTTGACCAGATTTAGATTATTTTTGCAGGTCCTTGTTTGTGTTCGGTTTAGAATACTTGTATTTTAACAGGTGCTCAATAAAAAGCATCAGTATCACTCCTGTGGTAGAGTGAACATTAGAACTTTTAGGATGCTATCATATTTTCATATATCCTTGAACAAAGTTGCTTGCTCTAACAAATGACCCTGATCTTTTTTAGCTAAGAAATTGGCAGTCTCTAACGTAAATTGTAGATGATAGGCTTAAAAACTGGTAAGGACTCCAACAGACATGAGCCCATCATCTTGCCCGGAGTCAGGGTCAGCAGTAATTGCATGTGTTATATGTACACATACAATAATTTTTGATCCTCCAGTGACTGAAATTCGGCAACGTTCCTATATAATCTGTTGCACTGCTCTACTAATTCATTCTGAGTAGGGACTAGGCAAGGCAATACAATGAAAAGATATTACCTGAACAAATTATTCCAGTGGGCCACCCAGACTCTAGCACCTTAGGACTTAAGTCACTCACTTCAGTTGAGCATCTCTGTTTTCTGATATAATTCATTTTGGTTTAAATGTTTGTGCTTTTTATTTAATTAAAAAAAAGAAGTTGAGTGTTCATGAAAATACATTGCAGTAGCTGGTAATGAAACAGTTATTTTGTTGATTTCTAGGAATGACCGCTCCTTCACCTGCCCAGCAGAAGGCTGTGGAAAAAGTTTCTACGTCTTGCAGAGGCTGAAGGTGCACATGAGAACTCACAATGGTGAAAAACCCTTTGTGTGCACGGAGCTGGGTTGTGGGAAACAGTTCACAACAGCTGGAAATCTGAAGAACCACCTACGAATTCACACTGGTGTGTTTTAGACCTCACCTATCTGTGGTCTGCAGAGGTGGGGTTTTTACTGAGGAATAAACCTCTTCCTCCTCTGTCCTCAAAATTTAGGAATATTATGTTGTTTATCTCTGCCCTTCATTAATGTCCCTTTTCTATCAATTCACATCGATCTATAGGTCAAATTAATCAACTGGTACCCCCTTTACTATCCCATATAATCTTACACAGGTTTCACCCTTCCAATACTATATGATGATGCCGTAGTCTGCTCAGACCCATGCTCTAAAGATTCCCTTCCCCCCTCAGGGTGTTTGATGGAGGGAGGGGTGTGTGTTGTTTTGGGGAGAAACTAGACTTTTCCCAAGGGAATAGTTAGTGAACACAACTGCTGTAATTGTTTTTTATAAAGAAGCTATTTTAAATTCCTGAAAGGCACAATAGCTTAGGTATTTCTCCAGCGTGGAGTCCTGGTGGACACAGCAGTAGCTGTACTGAGATCTGGCTGAATCTGATGAGCTTATGTTACCTGTGCTGCTTGTAGATTGGCTACATTTGGGAAATTTAGGGAAGTAAGGAATACAGTGGAATGAGTAGCAAAAACATAGTAGCAAAGTCTGGTAGCAAAAGGCAATAATTAGAAGACAGCATTTTGGCATGCAAATTGCTCTGTTTGTGCTAATGCTAATTCGGGATGTTACCATATGCTGGAGCCTATGTACTCTTAACTCATGCTCAGCTTTTTATATTAAATAAAACAAGAACCTTTATTTCATAGTGCTGTATTTAATACACGGTTTGTTTCTGCTGTCTCCTCTGGAGAATTTGATCCTGCCTTGTCAATGTTTTAGAAGTCGGTGTACCAGCCAAAGTCTTGACAACTTCATAAAGTGCTTTAGGTGTTTTTATCCTAGAAAGTTGTTTGAGGGAGGCACACAAGTTACTGCTGAAATGATCAGCAGTTTAATAGTTAGCAAAGTTCATAGTGAATATTCTGGTGGGTTTGGTTGGTTGGTTTTTAAGCCTCAGGGTTGTCACACCACTTAACCAAATGGCCTAGTTCAAGCCTCTCACAATACTGTTAGAGATTCCCTGATGGCCTAGGAAGGTACAGTTGGTTAACATTTCAAAATAACCTTGACAACTGTGAGAGCACAAGGCCTCTCTAGCAAAATGAAATCACAGATTATGTGGGCCGTTAGCAGCTGTTTGTGCCTTCTGCCATGCTTAAACACTACCATATGGTATGTACTTTGTAGATACACATGGAAAAAGGTTGCTATTTTAAAGAATTTGCAGTCTAGCTAGAACACACGGTTTGGGGGCAGATGTTGGGATGTAGTTAAAATATTATATATACCAATAATAAAATTTCGAAGGTGTAGTAACAGCAGCCACAGTTTTTACAGCTTTCTGTTGCACTTAAAGCTCCCAGCCAAGGCGCAGATAAGTTCACAGGCCCAGCTGACACATGCACAATCCTCCAATGACTTCTAAAGGCAAAAATCACAGTAGCAACAACTTTAAAAAAAGTTTATTCTGAAAGAACTATGTATATGTTAAACAATAAAATAGCTTGCTTAATCTCCAGTGGACTTGCTGTTACTCTGATACAGTAGTCTAGTTAAAGAATTGAAATCATAGTGTTAAACATGGTATATTGAGTTCTTTAGTGGGATCTTGCAGGCAAGAGTTACCTCTAGTTTAATTTAAGGCTTTATTAAGAGCGTGTTTAGAACACATTAATTATATTGCATTGTATTAGTGTAGTGACCTTCCAATTTATCATCATTTAGACAAATAAAAAAATAGCTGTGGAGATATATAAAAATAACAAATTTCAGCCTATGAGGACAAATCATGCCTTGAATTACTGTTCCTCCACACATAAATATAGATGACTGACATCTCTCATGGGATTTTGCCAAGTTCAGCCTGATCTGAAATAAAGTGTAGAATCTGATATGAAGGGAAATACAGTTAATGGGACTTTTGGCACTGAGAGGCAGAAAGGGAACAGGATCCTGAGAGTCTGTGAAGCAGAGAGCTGGTAAAGTAGTGCATATAGAAGATACATCATAGTTCAGGCACTTTTCTATTACTCTTTTTTTATATTACTTTTTATAGATATTTGGAAGATCTATTTAGAAATAGTGGACCCTTGCTTCACTTTCAGTAATGATGATCTAAGAACACTTCAGAAAGAATGTTAGTGTTTCCTCTTGAAAGCTGATGAAGAGAGTGTTTTAAAAGCCTCAGGAAGCACATGTGTAATTTCTGTTGAACTTTGTTGCATGTAAGGCCAAAAGGGAGAATGGGGTAGAGATCTTCAGGTTGTTCTCAGGGACTTGGACAATCAGATCAAGTTGTGATCCCCAAATTTAAGAACTTACTTTTCCCTTGTAGGGGAAAAACCCTTTCTGTGTGAGGCACAGGGATGCGGTCGCTCCTTTGCCGAATACTCCAGCCTTCGGAAACATTTGGTTGTCCACTCAGGTAAGAGTCTTCATCTGACATTCTATGACCTACCTGAGAAAAGATCTTTACTGTAGGTCTTTGATTAGATTTCCTTAAGAAAAATCCCCTGGATTCTACGGGACTTCTGGTCATAGCATTTCATTACTTCCTTTGTGGTGCCTGTAGCCTGTACACTTTAATTTTTTCTGCTGATTCTGTTTCTAAATTTTATGCTTCTGAATTCAAATCATATTTTTTACGATTTATTTTTTAAATTGTCATGAAGTTGGATATCTGTTTCATAGCTGCCATTTTCTTATTTAAAAGGGAGATTCTAGCACCTCTATATATTAAAGCCATTCAAATCTGAAATCTCTGATGAGTGGATTTCTGTCATAGGTAGGGTTTTCCTTTATTTTTTAATATTACATACTTGTAATTGGACAAAGCATTAGATGGAAACATATTTCACAAATGTTTCAAAGCTTCTGCCTTCTGTTTTGATCGATGTATCTTAAATATCATCAGCGCATGATTAATATGGCTTGTTTGAGGAAGTAGTAACTTTTGGGACTGCCTGAGTTCTCTTTGGCTTCCATGCTATTGAGCTTACACGTATGGACATCATACTTATTGTATTGTGAAAATGATGGACTGCTGTGTAAAACGGAAATCCTTTCACAGTGACAAGTCACCATCCAGTCTCTACTCAGCAATGTAAACTAGATGCTGCACGTTAGTGCGTGATGGCAGGAGATTGCTTCCTTGCCTCTGCTTCCTTGCTTTTGGTCATTTTATTCTAGGTATAGGACATCAAATATTTCCATGTTACTGCATAAGAGATTCCAAATAACTTGTTCCCTCTCATAAAATAGACTTGAAGACTTTATGTTATTCTTCAGACTTGAGATTTCCAACAGCTGGCAATACTGATACCTAAAACTCTTCTGTTCTGGAAGCTTATTGCTCTCCAGGAAACAGGAATACTCCTTATTTGTTTGGGTTTTTTCACTGATAATTAGCACCAGTGGTGTCATTTCAAAATAGTATTATTGGCTTCTTGATTGATGAGGTCTTTATTTCCAGTTTGGTAATTCTTGGGATATTTTTCCCCCTTCTACTCCAAGGAGTGAAGCCCCATCAGTGTCAAATTTGTGGGAAGACATTTTCCCAGAGTGGGAGCAGAAATGTGCATATGAGGAAACACCACTCCCGAATTGGAACAGCTGGCAGCAGAGAGCGCGAACAGCCAGGTAAGGAAGGGAGGGCACTCCTTGTGAGGGCGAAGTGCAGGAAAGACTTAGTGGATGGTCAAAGAGAAGGGAAGATGTTTGTCCTGAAAATATGAGACCATGAGCCAGTAGGGAATAAAAGACTGTTCCTCTTGGAGATGAGGATGGATTGCTCATCCTCTCCTTTTCTAGGATAGAAGAGAAAGGTGTATTTCTGTATTGTGGTCGAGGGGTGGATAGGTTTAATGTTTTCAAAATTAACATGAATCTAGTATCTTTTTTTTACATGGAATTTGTGCCCTTCCTTATGTATTCTTCTTGTAAGCAGCCTGGGTTTTTATGCAATATGAATTATTTAAAGAGAAAGCCAAGCCTGCATGAGATCCCACAATACTAAAGCTCAAAACAATAAATACAGACACTACCATCCATTGGAGTGCTGGATGCCCAAAGAGTAGGAATGGATAAAGTAGGTGTCTAGGGAAGAAGTCTGTGTGACTTGGAGCGGGGCAGGGATTGGATCTTATATTGCAGTATCATTACATCATAAGAATTTGGTTTTACCCTTCTTTTTTCATGACAGAGTCACTGATGGGCAGCAGTTTGCTGGAAGAATCTACAGTGCACAGTAAGAATCTCATTTCCATGAACTCTCAGCCCAGCCTTGGTGTTGAGTCTCTGCACCTGCCAGACACCGAGTCTATTATTGGAGTAGAGGAGGGTGAGACCAGCTGCTCTTTTTTCCGCCCTCTTATATGTGGTGACTGAAGTGGGATCGATCCTTCCTCCTAGAGGCTCACCATGTTGCAGTGGGATGAGTGAACATTGCTTTAACTGTGCACAGAGTGGGTGGGTAGCTGGAGAATGGGGCCAACTGGTGTTGGAGAAGACCTACTGGACCAAGTTTCTCTCTTGCAGAGCTTAAAAGGTGAAGTCTGCTGCTTAGGTGTCATTAGCCCATGTTGTGGAATGCCATTTCAAAACTGTTTATGCAGTCCATTCTCCTAAAGCCTAAAGCGTTTGTTTTGCTGGAGCACCTAGGAGCCCCAGTTAAGGACCAGGACCTCATTGTGCTAGGCACTGTACAAACATTCAGTATCTTGAGCAACAGGCCTTCCTTCCATCCTTTACCTTCAGAGACTATATTCTAATACATCTCACTGTCAGAAGCTGACTTACTATCTGAAATAAATGTACTACTTGATATCATTTAATTACATTTGCTGTGTTCTTTTCCTGCCTTCCCCAGTCACTTTTCCCTCCAAAATTTGTTTGGTATATCAAGCTCTTTAAATGAGTCTACCATGTAGACACTTTGAATTTTTGTTATCTTTGTTCAGAATTAGCATTACTAAGAATGCAGAGTTTTCTAAGACAGCGTGCACCTATAATGGCTGCTAAGTGAAGAGAATGCTTCGAGTTGACGTTGCTCCCTAGCTGAATGTAAAGGTAGTGCTGCTGTTGGTAAAGGTACTGTAATTTGGCAGTTCTTGCAGAAGATCCAATGATGCAGTTTGGCTACCATCATGGGAGATGATCTAGTGAGATGTCTTCTTTACTATGGTATTTTTATAGGTTAGCTGAACAGGCTGTAATTCTTTTAACTAAAAATAACACAATATTTTCATAAAATGCAAAATTACAGAGCAAGAGTGGAAATTATTTACTTCCATACCATTTTTCAGATATATTAAGAGATTACAAATCTCTTTGAGGATTACAGAAATGTAATCCTTTCAGAACAACACTTTGTTTAGCAAGAAAGGTCATGATCTCAGTTTTATATCTTTATCTAATGTGGTAGCTTATACAGGTACTGTAGTTCTGATCTGATGATGAGGTTTTGTTACAGAGTAAGGAGAAGTGGATTGAGGTAATGAAGATGAAGAGAGACACGGCTTCCATTTAAAAAGTGAGGAAAAGAGGATTGATAAAGAAACTGGACAATGCAGGAACATTGATAGCCATTTAAAAATCTTTTAATCTCAAAGTGCTTCGATATCATAATTCTCACAAAATATTCCAGGTGGTAAGGGTTTGTATTTTTGAGATCGTTACTACTGTCAGGTAAAGGAAGACCACTAATGTGTGAACTATACCATTTAAGATGCCCCAGACATTTGAGTGCAACGTGCTGACAGGTAATACCTAATCTTTCTTCCACCAAAGTCCATCTTTGATATCACAGTAATTGTAGAATTAGGACAACAACAATCCAAAGTGATGCATTAATTACAACTGTCTTCATCATTTTGGTTGTTTTTCAGGCCAAATTAATGACCTAAATTGCTAAGATGTTAAAACAGTTTCAAATAATGAAATATGGGAGATATTTTAATAGAGAAAGACTATTGCTTCTTCCTAATGGGAGGAAGGAGCAGAGCTGGAAATGAGTGGATGAAGAGTTAAGGAACCAGAGAAGGACTTCCCTTGGAGTCTTCTCTCAAGGTAGGTCAAATCCTGCAATTTTTTTTTTTTTTTTTCCCCAGAAATACCTTATTTAAAAGCATTCTACCACATATATGTGTAAACCAAGGTTTAGCACACTGAAAGGCGTTCTCCCCTTTCTGTGGCGTGAATGCAAGGAGTTGACACTAGAGAATGTACCTCTTCAATCTTTCATATCTACTTTTATCCTTTTTAACTTGTTTTGTTTCCATTAATGAAAGAGAAATGGCTTACACAAGGAACACTTGTGAAGACTAAGGGAGGCTGCAGGGTTTGCTGGGTTGGACAAGACATGCTCTAAACAACAGTTGGGTTTTTTTGCCTTTACTAAGTCCTCACATCTCACTTACCCCAGAGCAATTCTTAGGTGTCAGCCAAAACCAGAAAGTTCCTGAGGATTAACCTGGAGAATCTTGAATTAAAAAAAAAAATAAATCAAGAAATGATCGATGGATTCTTCTGCTAGATTTCATGTTGCCATTTCCTTTCCGCTCTGTTCCTTTTGAGATTCTCCTTCCTGTAAGTACAGTCGTCCTTTTCACCCCGAAGGTTGGGCGCTCTGCAGAAACAGTGATTGTCTAATACCGGAAATGGTTTGCAGTGCTTTCTTGCTGCTTTGCCCCATGCATAAGAAATAAAGTGCAGTCATAGGGGTTAAGACAGACAAGCCATGATGCTTAATGAGTGGAGTGAAATTGATTTAATTTTGCCCACACTAGAGGATACAAACTTGAACACTTTCATGAACATAGAAAATATTTCTACTCAAAGGCAAAAGAGCTGTATTGCATTGTTTTTATTACCTGTGAATGTCAGATTCTTCTTCCACCACGTCAGTAGCATCTTTCCCTTTTTTCCTTACGAATTCTTCGTTTAGCCCAACCTGCTGGAGGGTGTGTCTGTAGCGACGCTCTGCTCCTTGGTGAGCATCACACTATGAAATTGAAACTTAAACAGTAAGCATGTAGAACTGGGGCTTCTCCATAATGGTCAAGTTGTCTTAAAGTTCACGGCTGACACTCCTAATGAGAACAAGAGGACAGCAAAGCCCCCATCCAGAATTTTTGTCATCCATGCAGTACAATACCAAACCTGAATACTAGAAGAATGTCTCACATCTCTCAAAGCCGGAGCTCACCTTTTCCTGCTTCTGTTCTTTCTTTTTTTCCTTCTTCTGTTCTCTTGCTTCTACAGTATTCCAGTCTTACCAGACTAGCATACTAGTGTCTGAGTCCTGACTCTGACACTCAAATTGAGAATATGTGCAAAAAAGGTTTGTGAGAAATCCTGGAAGCATGTTTTGCTTGTAATTTGTAAGCACTAACCACGGTGGAGTTCAATAAACAGAGAATGCCTTGAAATAGCCTCATATCAGCTAATCTTTGAGAAACTGAAAACCAAGCATCCTGGATCCTATATCCTTACTGCCTCCCCATAAACATCGCAAATTAAGGTAGCCTGAGATGACAGTTTTCCAGAGGGACTGGCCAGTTCCTAAAGATTCAGGTGTTCTATATGGAAGGATAGAAATCTTGTCTCAGCATGAGTGAATGCTATTGCTACTGGTAAATTCTCACTAACCTGGCAAATAGAAATGTTACCAATATTTATCATACAAATGTGTTGTCTGCCTCCATTAACCACTCACCTGAACAGAAAGTCTGACCCAGGAGGGTGCTTTCTATTGAGAAATCTTAAATCAGCATATTGTCAATGTATTGTCACTATGCCTCTAACCAGGTATCATCCCTGCAAGGAAACCCAGGGAAAAAGGTACTTTATAGAGAGTAAAGTTTGTATTTACACCTCAAGTGTAATAGAGATTTATAGATGGTACTGTGTGGTGGGCAAGCCGTGCTGAACACAACCCCAGACAGCAGAGCTTGGAGGTGATATAAGCGACTTAACTGTCATTAATGTTTTTCTAGTAGCACTGGAGGTACAAAAAAAAAGTGCTCAACTACACAGAGACTGTGGGCTGTGGTATTCAGGTGCAGAATAGGTATTCACATAATTTCTGGTGTCATAAGGCCTTAATTTTGATTAGTCTATGTATTTTGATTGTAACATATACCAGGGACTGGAAAAGCTCTATAACCAGGAGATAAGTCTGAGTGTTTTTCAAGTGGTGGGAAGGAATTTAAATCACATTTGGGTTGCCTTCCAAGTGTTATTTTGAGTGTAGTCAAGAAACTATGCAACCATTTGCATCTGCTTATTCGTGAACTACTTAAGACTAGATTTCTTAATGCCCATCTTAAACGAAAGACAATGTATCCTGAAACACCCTGGAACTTTGACCAGTTACCTTGGTGACCTGTTCAAAGAGGTACGGTCTGTTCTTGACTCGCAGCTGCATTTCTTCCAGCTCCTTTCTGTATTCCTTTGTTCTCTCTCTCATATTTTGCCTGAAATGGAAAAGTTGCCTGTCTAATACAGGTTCCCCCTGACTGTCACTGATCAGGAATGAGGAATTCTCAATAACTGTTTCATTTTTAAATAGGTCTGGTAATTCTCTTGATTCCGAATGCTGGGCAAAGCACTGCTATTGCTGGCAAGTTATGGACTCATTAGCAAAGCTCTAGTACTAGACTGTAAGCAGAGAACCAGCATTCACATTTTTAGAAAACCTTATTTTATGTGTGCTTTACCAAATTATATATTTCATTTGGTTTGTTTGTACAAATTAGTTTCTACAAATGTTAATCTAAAGGAAACTGTTTCATATGAAAAAGAGTAGTGTGGAATTGTCAAGAAATCCAGATGAATATGAAGTGCGTATGACAGCCAAAACAGTTAGGCTAGGGATGTTAGGGTTAGACCCAATTCCTCCTAAAGAATTATCTGATGATCCCCAGTTAGTAGAGCAAAAAGTTATTTCTGTGCAGAATAGGATACTGACCAGTTCTGTTTCAACTTCTCCTTGTGTGTTTCCTCCAGACTTTTATGTGGATCCAGGGCTTTTGCTCGGCTGTTCACTGACTTTCGCATAGCTTGACATTTCTTCTTCTGTTTTTCCAGCCAATAAATTCCTTCTTTGTTCCCTTCCTTTATGTTATCTTGGGAGTATCTATATAGAAAACGTTAGTAATGAGCTTACTTAAGACTGCCAGACTGCATGCTAGTGGGAAATTTCATTTTTGTAGTCCTCTAAGGAGAAAAGCAAAATTTTGGACATAGGAGTGTGTAGCTCGCAAATCAACTGGGAGGCAGGGCAAGAATCAGCAAAGAAAGAAGACAGAGAAACATTTAGGAAAAGTGTTGTTGATGTAGTTGATGTGATGAGGGAAAACATTGACTTTTCTCCCTCCAATTTGGTCATTAGTTGGTGTATGGTCTTGTAGACAAACTTCTACTTACCTAATAGCAGATTCCCTTTTTCTAGTTGCATCTGTAATATGCACTGGAAGCGTGTTGGAAGAGAGAGAGGAAAGTCCAGTCAGAGAATGACTTTTTTGCACTGAAACCTTGGAAAGTTGCTGAGAATCCTGAGGGGAAAAAAAAAAAAAAAGAGGAACTTCATTCAATTTGTTCACAATAGAGAACCTCCTCTGTTCTTTGTCTACCAAAGAGAACAGTTGAGGTGTGCACACAATGCACTCATTCTTCTCTCTTCTATCAGTAGGGATTTACGTGGGGAGAGGCTGAAGGAGAAACAGTTAGGAGTATGGAAGGGTGGCTAAGCCTTAGCTGTCATAGCTCATCTCTTTGTGTAGAATTTTGTTCTCTGGTTTGTCCTAGACTTCTGCAGTACTCCCAAGACAAGGGCAGAGGTCATAGGACATTAACCACGCATAAATAAATGCTCTGAATTTAAGAAGGTGCCATCTTGGTCAGAGAAAGCAGTACCACAGAAATATCCAGTCATCTCACCTTTATCTTTTCATTAGCCTGCCTCCGCCTGCCACGGAGATTGGAGGTTCTTAGCTTGAATGGCTTATTATGAGTTGCCTCTTTGATTTCTTGTCTCCTTACTGCTTCTCTCTGAAATGCCCAGTAAAGTCCTTCAAAATCCGGTATTGTTGGATTAATCCTTGGCTTGAAGCTGAAACTTTTGTCCTGCAAGAAGTCAAGTCTTTCCTGCTTAGTTTTAGTGGCAGTTCGGGACTGAGGCTCCCGCCGACAGTTGCTAGTATCTATAGGAGCTACAGAGCTCTCAAGCAAATCCTTCGCCCTCATTTGAATGCGGATTTCTCTGTAGAGTTCAGCTTCTAATGAATCAAAAGCAAAGCAACAAGAAGAATATGAGTGATATAAAAGGCTGTGTAATCGCCACTGCATAACTCTAAGCTTTATGATGGCAGCTACACATACAGGAGAGACCAGACACTTTCCAGTCTCTTTTCCAGCCTCTTTTTTTCCCTCCTCTCTTTCCCCATTTTCCAGCCTCTCTCTCCTCTGCCTCCCAGGAAAAAAAATTCAAAGATGCCAGGAAAAAACATGGTAGAATCTCTTAGGCATTAATCTCTAGATATCTCTTTCACTTATTACTGAACAGGCCCTTCTCCTCCTATTCCTTTTCTGAGGGGTACCAGATAACTTGTGCCCTTTGTCTTGCAGATGTATCATGTTAATCAAGGTTCTATGTTTCATACGGGACTTTGTATCATGATGTTGACTGTGTGATCCAAACAGGCCGTTCAAATTTACTTGTAATGGATGATAGCTTTTCTGTGTAATATTCTGCAGTGTTTGTCTATATTGAAAAAGATTTTAAGTAAGGAACATTTGATGGGTAGATCATGTCTTGTGACTTCTGTGACAAACTTTTCCATAGAAAGAATGTGTTTCAGGGTATAGCATCAAACCAAGTCCTTCCCTGTGCAGCACTAAATATTTAAGAAAATGCAAAGTTGGCCACGGTTTTGTTTTTTTTTCTTTTAGAAAAAAAAAAAAAATCAATACTGCTGTTTGCAAAATAAGACTTTTTTGGAGTCTATGTATAAGTTTGCCTTGTTTCCAACCTAAATGATTCTATGATTCTACGTTCATTCCTCCTCCCTTCTTATATACCAGATAGAAACAGAACAGTTGCTTGTCCTTTGCTCTCTTTTAGCTTTCTAATCTATTTAGTTTAGTACACCACAACAGAATGTTTTCTGATGAAAACTGAACTGGTGTATTCTTAAGAAGAAAGCAGTGGGAAACAGTAAAAAAAAAGAAAGATGAGAAAAGCAATGACAATTATCAAGGACTGGTTCAGTTCCTCTATTCAAGCATAAAGTCTGTATTGCTTACTTCAAACTTACAACTGTGGTGGCTTAAGCCATCTGAAAGATAGTGAGCATCAGGAAGATTTCCTTGGCTGTCCCTCTGACGAGAACGGTCCTGGCCCCTACCTCCCCTGTTTCAGCACTTAAAGCAGCACTTAAAGAGGGTGGAGAGTGAGTTGGGAGGTAGCTGAAGACATCAGAGAATGGCAGGAGAGACTGGACTACTGCCCTGTCACTTAGAGCCAAACTGATTGCCTGACTTGGGCTTAGCTTTCTCATAGGGGTCCTGTGCAGCACAAATCACTTGGGTGGCAGTAAAATTGTCAGTTCCGATATACCACATGGACCTTGGATACTTCTGGCACTACAGCTGTCTTCACGCTTGTGCCACAAATCATCTAAGTCCCTTTAGTGTAACCAAAGGTGTGGAATCCAATGCAGGGAAGGATTCCCAAACTGTCATGATCTGCAGCAAAAGGGGTATGGAAGTCTGTCTGAAGAGCTCAATATACTCGTGTGCTAGAGGGTGGTACAGAACTGCTGCTGCTGTTACTGATGCAAGACTACTACACGTAGGACACTACTGTAAGGGTATCTAGATGAAATGTAATGACCAGTGATACACAAGAGACTAGATAACACCAGGGAATGTAACAATATTTGCTTTATATTCCATGTAATGCCCTATGGGCCATGATCCTACTTCTCAGCATGGAGACAGTGAGGGACAGGCAGGGAGTTTTTTTACAGAAAGAGCCCTAGCTTTTTACCTTTGAGTTTATCTCCAAGAAGTGTGTCATAAGTAGATTTAGGAACTTTTTTACTGGCTTGCTTCTGTTTGGAGCTGTCATTTGGGGTTGCCGCTGCCAGGAACTTTTGTCTGATAGCTTCTTTCTTTTTCTCCTCCTTCTCCAGGAAACTGAAGGGCCGCTGGGTTGAAAGTAGCAGCTCCTTTCTTTTCTGTGTTGCTGTTTGCCTGCGAATCTCATTCTGCTCCATTATTTCCTGATAAAGGGGCAGAAACACGTGGGCAGGTACAGGCTGTGCCCGGAATTGTTTCTGACATTCGGCTTCGTCCTGGCTTTGCCTTTTATCTCTCTGTTTGTCTAGTTCAAGAAACACGTATGACTTCATCAACTGGGACTTTTTGCAAGCTTCCCGCAGCGTCATTTTGAAGGGCTGAGGGATGGTGATGGAAGGAATCCAGGGAGATGAAGCGCTTTTTGGCCTCAAGTGAGATTTAGAAAACAAGTGAGGCTTTTGCTGATCCCAGGTGAGGTCAATCAAAGAACTGGACTGCCTTTTGTTACCAGATGTATGACTAAGACAAAGACATTATGAAGGGGAAATAAGGGAAATTATTAAAAAAATAGAATTAAAAGAAGGGAGACATTGTTGATTAAGACACTGTAGACTGAGCTGGTTGTTAAGACAGGCCTAGGGCTTATCATTCTTGGGCTCTATATTTTGCTTTGCTACCAAAGTTTGTGAGCAGAGCTTAATGCTTTTTTTCTGTTTTCCACATATAAAATGGCAGTTACGCCCACTTAGCTTTGTAATGCAATTTATTACGCTGCTAGCACTCTATTGCCAGAAAGGCCACAAGTAAACCAGAAAGTTCCAACTTTAGAGATATCTGGCTGACAGCTACTCAACATAAAAGACAAATGCAGGAGAAGCAATAAATTAAGCACACAGATGGACAAATCCTAACAAACAGCACCAAACACCAGAATTTGTAAGATGCTGATAGGAGGGCCATTGCAAGGAACTGCATTAGTGCAATACTGAAGAGTTTCAGCTGGAAACTTTGTAGCTGATAAGAAGACCATATAATTGATAGTAAGAAAAAACCCCAGGACCATCATGGGTCTCACTGAAATAGCAAACTTCTCACAGGATGTTTGAGGGCAATTGTGAAACCGAGTAAAACTTATGAGATCTTTAGGGAAGGAATAAATGCAGGTAAAAGGAAGGATCAAGGTGGATCAGAGTGGACCAAGAACAGAAAAATAGGGAAAAGGGGGCAGGGGAACAGAAGGTGCCGATCATGTGTGTAAACAGGTTCCTGGTCAATACACTTGCTTGGTGATTGCTGCAGTCTATTTTTCTTCATAAGCTGTTTCCTTTGTAAGAGCATGTGTGTGTGTGATCTGTTGGTGAACTTCAAGCCAAACTAACCACAGAGAAAGACAAGAGGTCAGAGCTAGACATTGGAGACACAGCAGCTCTGAAGACTGGACGTTGGGTGGAAATGCGTGTGATCTGCTAATAAATTTTAAGTGTGATTAGCTGATGAGCAGGAATGAGATTTGTGCTCTTCATGTTTTATGCAAATGCTGTTTACATGGGCAGCAGTTGGCCCCATCCTCCCATCTGTGAATACGTTTGTGGCCAGCACGTTGGTACTATACACATGCACCTTGGGACTTCACGCTCATCACCAGTCAGAAGCGGCGGGAATCCCCTGCGCCATTTTCCCATCCTTACCAGGTACCATCCTACCTGAGAGCCTCCCACAGCTTGTCACGCAGGACTGCCACCTCCCGCCTGAACCCCTCGAGCTCCTCATCCTCTTCGGATAACACAAAGTCACCCATTAATTTTGCCTGGGACGGTAAGTCCGGTTCTAACGGAGACCGCCGACCTCCCATCCTGAGAGGCTGCTCCCAGCTCCTTGCCCGTGGTGGGAGACACAGGAGTTGGTCCGTTATACAGCCTGAGAGAAGGCTGTATCACCTGGAAGTAAAAATAGAATAAAAAAAAAATTAAAAAAATCGAGAAGTGCTTGTTTCAGGGGTAGGACCCCGACCTCCATGCTCGGCCTCGGCGCTCCCGGCTCCACCTCGGCCCCGGCGGCGGCGATCCGCCGCCGCCGGGGCCGAGGTAGAGCCGGGAGCGCCGAGGCCGAGCCGTTCTCCTCACCTGCAGGCCGCCGCCTCAGCCCTCCAACCGTACCGATCCCACCTGCCGCCTCAAGCAGCCAATCAGACTCCAAGACGGACAGCACCCGCCGCTCGCTCATTGGTGGTCTGGAAGAGATCTTTTGTGTAGTGCCCGCCTCCGGGGAGGCTGCGTTGTCATGGTTTCCCAAAGAGACTTCCGCTCGGAGGGTTGCTTGGTGTGTCGTCACTTCCGCAGTGATGGCGGTTGCGTGGGGTCGGGGGCTGCTGGCTCCGCTCGGTGGGCGGCTGCGGGTTGGCCCACGGGCTCCGCTCCGGTCTGTCGCCGCCGCCGCCGCACCGCTCTACGACGTGGTGGTGTCGGGCGGGGGTATGGTCGGGAGCGCCATGGCCGCCGTGCTGGGTAAGGCTGTGACCTCGCCCGCTCCGGGCGGCGTCGCGGGTGTCGTCGGCCCGGCCCGCTGCCGGCCCCGCGAGGGCTGCAGTCACGGCCTCACAGCCGGCGGCGGTCTCCCCCTCCTGCCCCTGCGGAACTGGTGTGAGGTCTCGGAGGTGTTTGGGCCTCCCGCACCGTGTTTTGTGAGCGCAACGAGTCGCGGGTTTTGTGTCCCGCTGCCCCCGCTCTCTGTCCGTCCGGTTGTCTGTCTGACCAGTTGCACAAAAACAAAACTGAGAGTTTTCCCAAAGGCTTCACGTTTCAGTGTGTGAAATAGCCTACCTTAATTATTAATCTCTGTTGGTGACAGTGTAAGATAACTATGTGGTTACCGTTTAGCATCTTAACATTCAGGATCCCATTATTGAATTTCCTTATTCCTGCATCTTCTTGTGATGGTGTTCTAAGGTTGACTTAAAGCTGTTTGGACACCTGATTGCTATCATAAGCCTTATCCTATTTATATATATATTTTTTTTAACATAGCTATTACATTGAATTCTGTAGACTAGTAGTATTTCTGTCAAACATGGGACACCCTTAAATCACTGATGGATAATTTCAGCCATAGCTGAAAATGCTTTTCTGATCCTAAGTTTCTTTCTCTAACTCTGTATTTTAAACACTGGAATATCAAGTTAAAATGAGTTTGTACTTGGTTTGCATCACTGAAAATCCTGAGAGCACTGGCAGCTTCTTTATTTGCAACATTGATTCAGAAGGGTGTAATAGTGACAGAAGCCTAAGGAAAAGAGTGCAAAGAAGACCGAAAGAGCAAAGGTCCTAAGCAATGTGTGCTTTGCAAGTATAAGGGTTTATCTTGCAAACTTATAATTGTCCTGCTTGTATTATTAAACAAGACCACGGTGGAATTGAGGCAGCATGAGGATCCCCCCCCCAGCAGTGATATCTAAGACTAATGTGAAGATTTGGGACCTTTCCAGAGATGAGGTTATGTTATGCACCATCTAATTTTCATATGTCGAAGATATTGCTGGTATTAGGGCTGCTGTCGTAGTGAATTCTGGATATTATAAGGACACCGTTTCTGGTCTCAGTACCTTCCGCATCCATAGCGGTCAGATGAACACAAGTGGCTAATTCACCTGTAGTGTGAATCATCTCTTCATTTTTTTCCAGTTCTCTTTAACTGAAAGTCTAAACTGCCTGTGCTATTCCACTGTCAGAATATAAGGATAAAGAAAACATTAATGTGGTTGCTAAGTATCATAGAAGTTTTATTTTGATCTGTTGTTCTAATTAGTGAATTTATGTTTAAGCTCTGAAAAATATGTTCTGTGCTTGGTGTAAACATTGCAGATTTCACTTGTTGATACTTCAGTAATGAGCTCTCATAGCAAAATATGCACAAACTTGTACAAAAGTGTAAACTTTGTATAAAAAGAAAACATTTAGTCCCTCTTTAACTGCAAAAGGGTTGTCAATCTCAGTAACTAGAATCGGTAAGATTCTAGTCATAAAGCTTTAAAATACAAAAAGTGTACCTGCCTAGTCAAAACCTATATTGTAAATGTGTGTCTTTGTTAAGTTTTGCATCTACTCTCTCTTATTACAAAAACGTATAGGTGTTACTGATACAGAACTAAGAAATGAGGGTTTTGGCAGGAGCATTGTAACAAAGCACGTTTGCTTATTTTAGGGCATGATATCCACTTCCATGATAAGAAGATTGCTTTGCTGGAGGCTGGCCCCAGGAAAGAATACGATCGCGTACCAGAGAGTTACAGTAACAGGGTCAGTTCCATCTCCCCAGGATCAGCAACCCTCCTAAGCAGTAAGTATATTTTCTATTGTTTGCAGTTTTAACAGTATGTGTGAGCTGTTTTTATTTTGTTAACCAAAACCCCTTTGAGCACGTGCTGCCTTCATCCTAAAGTCAACACAGTTATTTGCCTTTGTCTCTTAGTATCCTATGTGCTGAATTGTGGCGATTAAATCAGGTTTCTCTTGATAACAGGGATCTGTGTTCTGGTATCTTGGTCTGATTTGTTACATAAATATTTGTGACCTTAGGCTAGTAAAAGGTTGTAAAGTGCTCTCTACAACATCAGGAATGTTCTGTTCACAAAAGAAGCACGTGCTTAGTGCTCTGTAGTCTGGTAACTCATTTCTCCTGATTAATTTTCATTTTAAAGACAGATTTGAGTCTTGGTTATTTATGGAGAAAGAAATGTTCTAAACAATAACAGCTGTGCATTTCTGTGTCTGTTTTATTACTCAGCGATAGGACTGTGAGAGTTGACTGTTAACTCGCAGCGTTCATGTAAAGCTCTCGTTTCTTTTCTGCTGGCTTCTGTTAACGGTAAAATAATGTGATGTTGGAGCTGTGAAAGTATTGAGGCAGACCTGGCCCCGTCTAGGGACGGTGCAAGCAGAGTCTGGGCATTAATAGTCAGGGAGGGAGGAGGAGAGTACAGAGTGAGCTCCAGTTTTGTTTGGGTCTCAATGTCACACGTGAATCTGTATCTCCATGTGCTTGTGTCCTTTTTCCCTTTTAGGTTTTGGTGCCTGGGATCATGTCTGCAGCCTGAGACTCAAACCGTTCCGGCGAATGCAGGTGCCTTAGGGCTGCAAATATACTATGTGTCTGTCTACTTTGAATTGTCGGAAGTACTTACATTAATGATCCAAAGGGTTTTTTTCTTTGGCAAAGGACAGGTCATGCTTGTGATGATTTCTGTTACTTTTTTGAGGGGCAGCAGTCTACTCAGAAATACCCATCCTCGGAGTCTTGATGTTACAGGCTGAAAGGTTGATTCCTAATGGAAGCTGTAGCTAGTGAGGCATGGGTACTAGTCAGGAAATAAAGGTACAGGTGTGTGTTCGTTTTGGTTGGGATAGAGTTAATTTTCTTCTTAGTAGCTTGTATGGTGCTGTGTTTTGGATTTGTGATGAAAACTATTGATAACACAGGCATGTATTAGTTACTGCTGAGCAGTGCTTATGCAGAGTCAAGGCCTTTTCTGCTTTTTACACCACCCCACCAGTGAGTAGGCTGGGGGTGCGCAAGGAGTTGGGAGGGGACACAGCTGGGACAGCTGACCCCAACTGACCAAAGGGATATTCCATACCAGCATATAAAGCTGGGGGAAGAATGAGGAAGGGAGGACATTCATAGTTACGGCATTTTCTTCCCAAGTAACCGTTATGCATGACGGAGCCCTGCTCTCCTGGAGATGGCTGAACACCTGTCTGCTGATGGGAAGCAGTGAATGAATCCCGTGTTTGCTTTGCTTGTGCGTGCAGCTTTTGCTTTACCTATTAAACTGTCTTTATCTCAACCCATGAGTTTTCTCACTTCCACCCTTCCAATTCTCTCCCCCATCCTACTGCAGGGGAGTGAATGAGTGGCTGTGTGGTGCTGAACTGTCTGCCAGCGTTAATCCACCACAAGGTGGTAGAGTAGCTTTATATGTTAATTATGTAACAGGAAAGTAGGGATAAAAACTTTCTTTGCAGTTGGTTTTTGAGATGAAGCTAGATCATTGCATGGAAGGAATTACGTGAGGTACTTTAGTAGCCGGGAATGGACAGTAATCCAGGATGTTTCTTCTAGTTCTGTATTTCTAGATTGCTGCATCCCTTTCCTGTTAAGATGGATACAGTCGTAGTTCCTGAAAGGAAGAGCACTTCTTTATCATGTAGCTTCATGTAATGTATTTTTTCTTTGTAGGTTTGGGATGCTTGTTCAGAAGCCATGATCGTTTTTGAGAAAGATGACTTAGATGACATGGGTTACATAGTGGAGAATGATGTCATTATGTCTGCTGTCACAAAACAGTTAGATGCAGTAGCAGGTAGTGGACAACTTCTTTAATATTTTATTTCCTGCAGAGAGCTTTGTTACTTGCCTTCTGTCGCGTGCGCTAAGTTATGAAAGGGAGAAAGATAATTCATCTAACAAGTAACTCTGAGACATAGGCAGCTTCTTCAATTGGGGGGGGAGGGAGAAATCGGTCTTCTGAAGACTACACAGCAAGTGAACAGTTGCATATGTAGTTATCCATAGTCTCCATAGTCTCTCCAAAGAGAGACTTAATGAAAGGGTCTGTAGCTTTCTATCCAGAGCAGGCCTTGCAGTGACAAAGGGTTGGCCAGATCTGGTCTTTCAGGGTGCCACTGTAGGGTCAGCTCTTAGAGTGCCATTAAGACATGCGTGGCCTTTGCTGTTGTAGTGATGTTTCCTTGTTTCATGTCTGTATCATGCTGTGACCATGGTACTTTGTGTTCCCACCAGACCGGGTGGAGGTTTTCTACGAGAGCAGAGCAGTCGGGTATACCTGGCCCCTTCCCTCTCACAGCTGTGACACAAGCCCTTGGGTCCAAATTGAGTTAGCTGATGGACGCAGACTTCAGACCAAACTGCTGGTAACTAAACTTTTTATTTCTGTTGATCAGGCGTCATCTCTCACCCAAGTCCTTTCCACTGGATTTGGTTCTGATTCCGTGTGTGCCGCTCCACCCACGTGGAGGGCTTGAGTGAGGTGAGTGGCTAACTCTGTCAGAGATGCTATGGGACACAGTGCATAGTCTTTTCTGTACCTGATGCAAGAAGACTGCTGAACTGGACAAAAGCAGAAGCGACCACCTCTTCTGGGCTTTGGGGAATCTTTTTTTTTTTTTCTTTCCCCTGAATAAACAAAAAAATGTGTATACGTGCAGGCTGAGGTTTGTAGACTGGAATATTGGCTTTCGTAGGAACTGCTGAAGAGGTTGTTTTGCTCTTTGTTTTGCAGATTGGTGCGGATGGTCATAACTCCATAGTCCGGAAAGAAGCTGAAATTAAGAACATTGAGCATCGGTACGACCAGTCAGCTGTGGTGGCAACTCTTCATTTGTCTGAGGTGAAATTCTGATAATTGACTCTTCCATAAGCAGCAGAACAGCTTAAGCAGGTGATCCAGGTTACTAGTTTGTAAGTGTTTGCTTACTTCTTTCCTCTATAGGCCACAGACAATAATGTAGCATGGCAGAGGTTCCTTCCCACAGGGCCAATTGCACTTCTTCCGGTAAGACAGCTCACGGTCTCTGTGTTTTTAAGTCTGTTCTTCTCTAGTAATTTTATTTGTTTGTGCCTTTCTGTGTTGGTTCTGTCTCTTGAGAATTTGTCCATCTGCCCTTTACTTTTCAGTTATTGCATTTGTTTTCCCCTCCTGCCCTCTCACTTTATCCTTGGTGTTTCCTACTTGTAGCAAGTTGGGCTGGAAGAGTAATGTGCAGAGGGACTGGTGTGGGGCATGGCAGTGGGGAAATCTTTGCATTGGTCATTTGGTTTTGCTTCTTTTTCTCTTGATACTTACCCTTGATGTTCTCCTAAACTAGCTGTCTGACACTGCCAGCTCTCTGGTCTGGTCTACATCTCATGAACATGCATCGGAACTCCTTGCTATGGATGAAGAAGGTTTTGTAGATAGCATCAACTCTGCCTTTGTGAGTATCAGCCTTATGGTGGGTATGAGGTTGACTTTGTTGTCATCACGAGAAATACAATGGAACCCTACAGCTTAAAGGATAGTAATGGGAGAGGTGGATTCTCAAGTTCCTTCCTCTGGTGAGTGTGATACTAAAAAGGCACTTGGCAAAGAAAGGATGACCCCTTGGGACTGAATTAGGTTAGTTCTGAAAGTCACAGAAGTTGTTAAACTAAATTTCCGAAAGGTGGGAAGGCTAGACATCCTAATTGGAAACTTGTATGTCCTAAAATGATGAAGAGAGGGGTTGGAAGGGACCTCTGGAGATAATAGTTTCTTCTACTGTATAGTTTTGTCCAAGTAGTTAAAAGTCAGTATTTGGAGCTTATTCCAGTTTTTTTTAACTGGATTCTTTTATCCGACTGGTTTGGGTTAACATCTAAAGATTCATTTGTTTTTTTTCAGTGGAGCAACGTAAACCACTCTGACTTCATTGATACTGCTGGGGCCATGTTTCGATCTGCAATTTCGCTCTTGAAGCCCTCGGGGACTGCAGTCCGTCAGCTGCCCCCAAGCGTTGCTAAAGTAGATCCAGAGAGCCGAGCCATGTTCCCTCTTGGAATGGGGCATGCGACCGAGTATGTCCAGCACCGCGTGGCTCTTATCGGGTAAGGCCCCAGAGGTGGCCGTTGTGTGAGTGCGTGGCACGTGGTTAGAAATGAGGTGAGTATAGTGACTCCCAGTCAACAAATTAGATGGTTAGAAATAATTTATAGTTTCAGTATGACTTTACCCAGGCCCAGTTTGTACCATGTGCTCTTGTGCCACAAAGTCCTTTTGTTTGAGTAGTGCTCTCTCCATTGTGTGTGCTTTCTATGTAAATTGTGAGATAATTATTTCCCTTTTCTGGTTTGTGTAGTCCAGCAAAACAATCCAGTATTTCATGCTGGATCTGTACTTCCCCAAACATGATAGCAGCCATTCTGTGTACCAGTTTGAGTTTTAAACTCAACTTTCTTGAACACAAATGACAAAACTTACAAATTATTCTGGATGGAATGTCATAGGCTTTTGTAAGGTAGCCCATAAAAATAGGAAAATAGCTCATTTTTTACATTCTGAGGTTGCATGTACTTTTTTTCTCTGCCCTAGCTGCAGTACACTGGTAGCTTACAGTAATTCTTGGATGCCCTATTTTCTTTTTTCCAACTTGTGAGCCACTCTGTGCTTGGGAGCACTCTGTGCTTTATAGCTTGTTGAAGTGCATGATCTTACATTTTGTACCCAAACTTCATTTCATTTCTCTAACTTTAAGACTCCCTTATCAATATGTCTGGCTCTGTCCCTTACAGATAAGTCTGCTCATAAAAGCACCTGATTTTGTTTCTATTCAGTGATATCCCACTTCTCCTTTGTATTCATGATGCCCGTCTACTTTGTGTTTGTGAAACATGCCAGTGATACACTTCCTGTTGTGCCGAGGTTGCTTACAAAACCATTAAGTCTGTTCCACACGTGATCTGAGAGGACTTTGGCTAGTCACCTCTTTATATTCAGAACTGCGTTTTGTTATCTCCCCTTTGTCTTGCTTCTTACAACTGGAGAGGCAGTCAGGTAGTTCAGCATAGCATGCAAGGAGGTTCTGGATAAAGCGTATATGCTGCTGTAAGGTGGTGTTCATTGCAAAGAGGTGAGGAGTGCTATACTGATCCCTTCTGGGGTGTGTTAGCCATTATGGCTTTCTTCAAGAAGGGATTAAAATTTCTGTCTTCTCTTGCTCCAGGGATGCAGCGCACAGAGTCCACCCACTTGCAGGACAGGGTGTAAACCTGGGCTTTGGTGACATTGCATGTTTAGCTCATCACCTCAGTGCAGCAGCCTTCAATGGGAGCGATCTGGGTAAGGATCCAAGACAGTGAAGTGGCAACAAAGATGATTGTTTTACAGGCCTTTGCTGCTAACATCAGGACAAGGATTATCTCTGTTGCAGGTTAAGCATGCTGCTATCTCGTGTTTGAAAGGCACAAGCATCTTTGAAGCAAAACTGTTCTGATGTCCGTTGCCTGTGGAGTGGTTAGAGATTGTTGGATGCAGTTTTCATCCCACAGATCTCACAGCTGCTTTAAAAAAAAATATTTCTGCAGGATGGTAGTTAAAGAGGTGGTGAGATGAAGACCAGTATCTGATCAAAGGAGGCCTTTGGACCATTTTGCTGTTCTCTTTCTGTGTTTTCAGTTGTCAGTGGAGGCTGCTATATAGATAAGATGCACAATTCCTTTGTGGCAAATAATTTTTAATAGGAGCATTCAATTATCTCTTCCAGGCTCTTTAAAACATCTCTTAAAGTTTGAGACAGAACGTCAGAGGCACAACGTCTCCTTGATAGCTGCTATCGATGTGCTAAAGAGGCTTTACTCCACAAAGCTGGCTCCTTTGGTGTTGCTGAGGACATGGGGATTGCAAGCAACAAATGCCCTGCCTCCTGTCAAAGTAAGAATCTCACTTTAGTGAGGGCCATAGGAAGAGTCCAGAACTACTCTTGAAATGTACACAAGCTGGGGAAGATTATTTTTATGAAACGTTTTTCAGTTGGAAAATATTAACTTGTTAAAACTGAGGTTTTGTGTCCTGAACGAGCCCGAGGAGTTCCTAAATAACTGATGGCTCAGTTGTAATGGTTGCAGCACAAAGGAAGATGAGGATCTAGGTTTCTATACTCTATGTCAGTAGTGAGAGGTTAGAAGTCTTTGGCTTTATTTTGCTATGGAATGAAAATGTGGAACCTTGACCTGTGTTTGAGAAATGCCCTATTAAAAACCAGCCCTATGAAGACACCAAGATGCTGTAAGCTTCACCAAGACATGAGGTGACCTGACAGATGTGGTGTGCAGCTCAAACAAGTTACCTGTTTCTGTGCTGGTTTGCCTTGTGAAAATGTTTCCCCATGGCAGAAGTGCAAGTCTCTGCAATGGAAGTTACTGAGGAAGGCAGTGCTGAGGAGGTTCAGTCTTAAACACTGGCCCCCTGTTTGTAGCCTGTCTGCCTAAATTCCACACCGTCTTGATGTAGTTGCTGAATTTTCATGAGGGTGCCTTAAGCCACCTGCTCTTAAAGCTCCCAAGCACCCTCAAATTAGATTCCTCATTTCTGGATTTGAGTGTTTTATTCCACAAATCAAGTCACTTTCTTCCTATTAAGCACAGGTGGCCTGTTTCCTTTACGTTATGGTCACAGTTAAGACACTGCATGAATTGAAGAGCCATAAATTCCTAAGGTGTAGTAGTTGCCACTGGCAAGGTATCTTTATTAGTTGTAGTGAAAAGAGGACTATGCTGCTGCTTCAGTGCTCAGATTTATTTTTTTTTTCTGTTTCTCTGTCCAAAGCAGAAAACCAAATGAAGACCTCTTTTCTGAGCACAGAACCTGTTGGTAACACCTCTGTTTCGTGCTACTCAGGAAGGAAAGGAATGCTGCAACTTCTTTAATTTTCTAGCATACAGGGACAGGTGCTCTGCACTTGGCTAAAAAGGCTGATAAAGAACTGTTGTTCATATATATAAAAGGGAAGGAGACTATAGCTGCTGTCTAGAATGAATGCTGATGACCAGTTTACAAATTACTCATCTTTTTCTTCTCCTCTTTTAGGAGCAAATCATGGCTTTTGCCAGCAAGTGATCTGTTGTCAGTTTGGAACAGCAGCTTGCCAGTGAATGCATTGCCCTTAGGAGGACCGTGACTTACTTGAATCTTTGAATTGTGTTATTTTAATTTAACAATAAAACTGAGGGATTGAGCTGTGTATGACATCATCTGCTGGTTTATGCAAACGTTCTGTCTCATCTGCTGTCCTCAAGAGGATTTAGGGTCGTAGTGCGACGAGGTCTTCAGCTACAGAATTATCTGTGCAATGTGCTTTTAATTTGGGCCTTTTGAATTGAAGCTGAGATGGAAGGAGCTGGCCGTCTTTTTGCAAATGCAGTGCTGAATTTTGCCAGCTACAACTTTTGCTGCTCAATTACTTTCACTTTGATGTGATTTCCAGAGCTGTAGTGTCACTCCTGGGTTCTTAGCACTTCCTGGATGTGGAAAGGAGGGGTAGTTTTCAGTAGAGGAGAGACAGCTCATGATGGTAGATATGTTTTAAAAGCTCTAATCTGTCTCTTTCACTCTGTTCCCTGCCCTTCTCTTGGTGCTTTATTTAATAATGGTGTTTCTCATGGAACTGGCTAGACTTAAGGGTTCCAGGAAAAAAAGAGATGCAAGACAACAGTAATGTCTAGGAAAGAAAACTGCACCACAACGTCTTGAATATTGTTAAAAATGCTTTAATTACTAAAATAGATATTCAAGATATTCTGTCTTAGGTTCCAAACACCAGCCTCCTGCATTAGACGTTTGACACTCACAACATTAAGTGAGCACTCCCCATGGGCAAGATTTACACATACGGTTGACCAGTATCAGGAATTAACATCAGAAAGAATGAAACATAAGTTTTGAACTGAAAGCCATCACTTGTGCTTCTTCAGTCACTCATATTAAGCAGTTCCTGTTAGTGACTGGCTAAAAGACATTACAAAGGAGGAGATAAAAATCAGGGCTGCAAGAAGAACTCTTCTCTTAAAAGGCTGCTTAGTCTTTATTTAAGCTAATAAATAATCTCATTGCACGAGGGTAAGTGTGAAGACTTCACTGGCTTCTCTAAATCCCCCACCCACCTTGAGTAGTTCAGATGTAAACAGCAGGGGCTCGATTCTGCAATTTCTTGCAAAAGAAACCTCTGAGACGAGTTTTTGTTTCCCTTGTGGCTGCAGGATCAGGCCCCTGATAGAGAGCAGCAGTTTTGCTTCAGTTAATGAATTGTGCCACTGACAAATGAAGGCCCTGAGCATTCAGATTTAATGCAACTTTGGTACTGGGAAGCAGAGACTCCCACCTAGCATTTGTAGTACCAGAGTCTGAGGCAAAGAACACAGAAAAGAAACTTCCTCTGCATGGTACCTCTCCGGTTCTAGACTGTCCTCCCTTCAGACAAAAGCAAACCCCTAAGTTTTTCTCAGGGCTAGCATCTATTCAGTTGGCAGATGTGCTCCTGCTGCTTGTTCCTTACGGAAAACATCCCACTTTCCTTTCCTGTTCCACATACAGCCTTGCTGCTTATTGCTCTTTGCCCCAAGATCTAGTAAGAGTTTGTCATAGCACTGGCTCAGACTGAAAGAAGACTTTTGAATTATTAAATTAGCTAGTTCTCAGGAGTAATGCAGCCTGGCTAGTAACCACTGCTTCCTACTTTGTGTTCTCTGGGATACAAAAGTGAATACAATTGTTCACTGAAGACAAAATGAATGTGTTTGCAGTCACCCTGCTGTGCAGACCAGACCATACATGAAGTTTTGCCATACACTAGGAAGGGGAATAAGAAATGTTTGTGGTTGAGAAGAGGCTACAACTACTTTCTTCGTGTTCAAACAGAAGCTCCTAGTGAGGAAGGAACAGCAGTTTGATGTGACACTGAGGAATTTCCCAACATGGATCTCAGAACAGATTCTGGTAAGGAGGAGCACAGGTAGGATGAGCATTTCATGTTTCAAAGAAACGGCATGAATTTACAGCACAGTGACAGTGGTGGGACAAGTACAGATAGCTCTGTCCCCAGCCCTTGGACTCCTGTGGCTGACTGAACTTGTTCAATGAAAAACACGCCTTGCACCCTAGCACCGTAAAACCTGAGATATGAGAAGGGTGCAGCTGCTTCAGCCACAGTCAAACTTGTGCTGCTAACTAGAGGAGGTGGACTAATGTTCACAGTAAGGCAAATTTCCAAGTCTCCAAACTGCTTGGCAAGATTAGTGAGGGCATGAGTGTGCTACTTCCTCCCCTTGCTGGGAATTACCAGTTATTTTCAAATCCAGTTTGCAGGGAAGGTAGCATGAGGGCAGTCTTTGGTTTTACAGGAGTGGGAAAGGTGTGTTATAGCAAATAGGTAACTGCAGGTGCCTCACAGCAAAGTGTTCATCACAAAAGAACAGTGGATAAAAGCTTCCCTTAGTCATGTGAGTAATACCTCTCTGTTCTTATGACCGGGGTAAATTCATCTTTACCTTACACATTCCATGGTGAGTAGAAGATGTTAATTTTTGATGAGCTAGCTGCCAGCTATTTCACAGGGTGGAAAAAGTTGTCTCTACAGCTGTTTCTATTTGCACTTGGAGCCCCAACGTATTCAAGCAATCTTGGATGTTCCCTACAGCCAATTAAAACAAGAAAGCCAGGATCCTACAGCTCGGCTTTCTAGCCTGACAAGATGCTTTACTTAAAATACTTAAAATATTGATCTTCCATTGCTTCTATGTGTTTGGTATGAAAGAGAGGGCAAGATTCACTTTAAATTGTTACTTGAATAGCTTCATGCTATCCTGACAGAAGTCTTGGGCTTCCTAAACAGGTGCAACCCCTTCATTGGATGCACTGTTCCTAAAGCCTTGCTGTATATAATAAAAATAATTGCAGAGCAATGCAGGACTGCAGCCACCACTTTATGGGTCCAACTCCACTATATTGAATTAGAGAAATGCAGTTTAAAACAATTTAAAATTAACAAGGGATAAGCAAAAAGAGACAAGAAAGCAAACCTACTTCTGCTCTTGTTCTCCCTCTGATGCTAATCCTGCTCTCTCCCTATTTTCATCTGTTAACTGAAAAAACAACTTCTTTCACCACAGCACTGCACTCAGAGGAGGCTCCTAAAGAGGGCACAGGAAGGGATAAGCCCCAGCTGTGAAACAGGAAACCACACCTTAGACAAACTGAGCTGGGATGTTCTAACAGCTCACTGGCCCCACAGGTCTCGGGGCTGTGCAATGCCTATTTCCCCTGTGCTAGCACTAGACCTGACTCTTTGGTGAGCTGATTCAACTCAAGTTTGGTGTCGTGAATTGGTTCACCAAAGAACCTGAGGAGCACCAGCGTCAGAGGAAAGAAGGCTGTGGGAGTGCCTTGCTGAGAGCAGAGGAACAGAACTGCCTCTCATGGCCCAGTGACCTCTCAGATCAGCCATTTCATCTGACTGCACCCATAGTTTCCTTGTGGGTGTCATATGACAAGCATTCCTTTGGCAGTGGAGTTTAAAGAGCTGCCACTGCTGTCTAGTTGTGCCAACACAACTCTGTGTTATGACTACGTGCTACATGAATCACGGCCTCAGGTCTGGTGGCCAGATGTATGGTATAGCTGCACAGATTTGTAAAGGGCAGCAAAAAGGAACACAGTCAGGCACACGTTCTGCTTAGGAAATGACTGCTGCCTAAAGAAATGCTTGGCAAGTTACAACCTATGTTTTAGCCAGCACCTTTCCCAAAACCATGCCTAAAGTGTGCTTACAGCAGGCCCCTTCTTGAAAGACTGGAGTCGTCTTGCAATGTATCAGCTAAGCTAAGCTAACAGCCAGGTACTTGGAACGCTGAGGCTGGCAGCATCCAGAGTTGTTTGCTTTTCTCTGAATGACTGCTGATGCCATCTTTAATTTTTGTATTTAACATCTCACAAGCAAACTGGAGTTATGTATGTTTAAAATAAAAGGGGGAAGGGAAATCAGATGTCTGTAGTCTACCACCATATGCCAGGTACTCTGTGCTTCTAGCAGTGGGATGCTATTACAAATGTGCTGGTGAAAGCTGGCTTTGAGCCCCTTGCAGATACTCTGCTGGAGTTTAGGCCTTTTGACCTTCGGAAGGCAGCTTCTGGATCATTTATGGCAATCACAATTATAAATCATACTGTGGCAACTCTCATTATGCACGATGCCAATCCTGGGTGAAGATCTGTTCTACAGCTTTGGTCCATGTTCTGCTCTGTGGCGAACTCCAGCTGAACAACGTACCTAGAGATTTCAGTTTGCTTTCTGAGCTTGTCAGAAATGCTGAAGTCCACAGGAACATCACAGCTCAATAGGTTATCCCCAGAGACTGCAGTAGGTGAAAGGTAGCACCCAAAGTCCAGCTTGTCTCTATGTTGTTCACTTTCTTTGTTAACTATAAAGGAGGAAAAAGAAGTTGTTCCTGTCAGTTCTTTAGATTCATGTGTTGCACAGATGACAGCAATTACATGTAACGACCCTGGAAAGACTCAGTAGATAATCAGCCAGAAAAATGAACTAATGCATATTGATCGATAAGAGAAATTTGGAAGCTGGCTTTGGGATTTAACTGTTCTTCTCACCTGTAAGAGTGTGTTGTCCCTAAATCCAAATCCTTCCTTTAGTAAAGCAGTGATGTAAGTGAGATCCATGCAGAGGAAAGGACTGGCTGAGTTGTACCTCTCCATGTTATCACAGACTAGAGAAGAAAGAAAAAAAAGTATCTCAACAAAATAAAGGAGCTTTTATCTATGTTATACATTTGAACTGACCTCAAGCCAAAGCCTACTAAAACAACCCACCCACTTCTATTAGGGGTACATCTGACACATGGTGTGTGCTACACAGCTGCTCTAGAATGTTGGAGAATAAACCACATAGTACTTCCAGTTTCTCTTAATTCCATCATAAGTACATCTTTTATTACAGCAACATAATCCACATAGCTCTTTTGATGTCTGAATCTCTGCTCACGTGATAAGCGGAAGAGAGTTGGTTATTACTTAGTCCTTCAAGAACTTTCAATGAACAGCATCATTTGTCTTCCTTGTCTAGTCTCCAAGGATGGCTCCAATAATGGACTCCATCTCCTAGGTTGGCAGCTTCTTTGATTTTTTTTTTTCCAATGACACATGTCCAAGGACATGGAAGAGGTTATTGCCCAATCAACCACTCCCTGACTGCAGCTAAGTCAAGATTCCACAGTGGCGAATTTACACTAAGCATTGTCTTCTGGACCTACTGTTACTGCCCTGTTCTAGAAGCATCAAAAGCAGAGTTCACTTCTTGTTAGAAACTGATAAGCAGCATCCTTCTACTATTGCGATGAGAAAGATGAGCATTAACTTAGGATCACAGAATTGATCTCTTCATGCTCTAAAGCTAAATAAATGGTTTGATGGTGTTTGTTAGATAACATCTTAGCTGTGTCTTTGGAAATAAGCTCTCTCAGTATCCGGACAAACAAAACAAACCAAACACAAACTTTAGAGCCTAATCCCCCTATTCAAAACCATTGGAGTTTCTAGGGAGATTAAGTTTAACTGAAAAATCATTAGAATTTAAGTCCTATTTTAGGAAAAACATCCATCCTGAACTACATAATTAAGCATCTTCTGGTGACAAATACGATCTACAAGGATGATCACAATTCAGAGGTAATGTCTTGCTCTGTAAGCTAAAGTTTTACCCACCAGCAGCATGGCAAGATGGGAGCTCTTTTTTTTTTTTTTTTTTCCCACAGGAGGAGGTACAAATCTAGAACAAGCACTCTGGAAAAAATTCAGAGGGAAGGAAAGGAATACAGAAGAGGCTGTCAGACTTAAACAACCTCTGCTCTCTCCCTCCATTTTGTTAGAGATTAAAAAGGATTTAAGGTGACAGACTTAAAGAAATCAGCTAAACTCAGAGAGTTGCACTTTGACAGAAGGAGCTCTTGATATAGCAAATTCACTTTCTTTTGTACTGACATTTATGAACTATCTCCTCTCCTGAACAGAACTGTGAAGCCTCTAACACTTTGTTTCCCCTCACTGGTCTTCATACTTTCTTCTGCAACAGTTACAGGTGTTGGCTAATAAAAGCTAGGTAACATGACAGGGAAGGTATAACTGGAATAAAGGTTAAACAGACTTTTAAAGTCAAACTCACATTATGTACTGCCTATAAAAAATTCATATTTTTGTTATTTCTCATCCCCGCCAGTTTCCCAAGTCTCATGACTATTACCTTCTTTGGCTTTTCTTTCAAAATCTTTCACTTCCAGAACACCTCCCTGTTCATAATCTGAAAGGGAAGAGGTGAGAAAACATCATCATAGACGTGAAAGCATTTGTGTTCTATATCTAAGTTGACCCTAGAGTGCAACTCCGTGATGCTGGGCTAGGAGTAGGACCTCTTGGTAACAGAGGACAGAGCTGCAAGTATCACTGGAGCTCAGAGCACAAGCCTCATCTGCTGGAACATCAAACTGCACTGACGGATACATGTTCATTCCCTGAAGTCATCTTGTGTCTTTCCTCTTTCTCAACACCTTTCCTTTTCCCTGCTCCCCATGGCTCCAGCCTCCAGGGTTCCTCTGTCTACCTTCTGGCTGACGTGCTCATGCATAGTAGATTATCCTAAATCAACTTACCAATTAGGTCGGTGTCAACTGCGCGATCATAATAATAGGAGAAAGCATAGAAGGAACTTCCACGAATCTCATCTGGTTGGTGAAGTTTTCCTTTGACAACCTTGAGTACTTCCAAGTAGCAAGGCTTGAATCCTGTTTCTCCTGCCAGGACAGAGATGGGGTAAGCCAAAAAGGCAGATCCAGGAGATGGAAGAATCAGTGGCAAGAGGATGAAAAAAGGGAAGAAGCAGATATTAAAGCATCAGAAGAAATGAGAAGAGCTTAGATATCCCTTCTGTAATCCCGCATGACTCCTGCATGGCACCTGCATGCAGGCAAGGATCAGCATCATCAAGTGGAACTGGTTAGAGCAGATCAGAGCAGTATCTGAAAGGTGTGCTGCGCAAACTAGTGTCGGTGCATGAAAAGCTTCCTCCACATCAGGCAAAACTCCCATTATTACATTCCTTGGGCAGCAGAATCTCATTTACATTTGCCGCCCCCTTCTAGATAAAACGTTCCTTTCCCTCTCCATCACACTGTAGTTTTACTCATCTACTCCACACACGCCAAATCTGCAACTCAACTCTTGTGTTCCCTACTCTAAAGTAAAGCAACATGAGTCACCAAAGGGTTCTGTTCTACTCACCCATGGTAGCAGCTTCACCCTCTGTACACGGCATTAGGGGTAGTATCTTAAGAAATAGTTCCACAAGTAGGATAAACTTTGGCCTACCAGTTGGTGTATCCTAACAGAGCCAGAGGTTTTGCACTTACCTCAAAGCCTCAGAAAACCCTCTCTTATTTGCATAAGTAACTCTTAATGTTTCCTATAAAGGTAGCATTTGTAATATGAGCTGATAGAGAGTGATCTCTGAGTATGGGGAGTGCAGGCCAGTTACTCTTACAAGCTTCAGATTTTTCTTTGGCTCTGTCAAAAGTCCACATGTAGGACTGGACAGGTATCCTACATCACCCAAGGTAACTGATGGAGTATTTGCCAAGGAAAAACCTCAGATTCTGAAGACAAGACTCATCTTACAAAAAGCAGCAAGTCTCCTTAGTTTACCTTCTTTGTTGCCACCATACCGGTATTTCACTCCCCCGAAGTGCCACTCTGCCTCCAGCTGCTTTGGCAAACAAGAACTGCGGAACATTTGTCCATCCACAGCTGGAATGAAACCAGAGGGGAGAGTCAGGAAGGATAAAATTTAACAGTTATCGATCAATATGCAGAACCAGAAAAGAAGGGGCTGAAAGATCTTCATTAAGGTCTGTAAGCAAAAGTACAGAAATCTGAATTGATGGATGCCGCACAAACTGATTATGAATTAAGGACCAGTCTCAGTCTGGAAAATTTGTGTCCGTTTTGTCCTGCAAGTTGCAGAGCAGCTGGGCTTGTTATTTGTTAATGAGAGATAAATGGTAGAAGGGTATCTGGATAATAGCTGTTCACCATAGAAGACAAGAAACAAGAGAGGAGATTAAACACACAGATACACAAACCCTAACAACCAGCAGATAACCAAGAAAAACAAAGCAACTGGGCAACGAAGACAAAAACTCCTAAGACGCTGTTCAGTTGCCACTACAAGATCCACTGAATTTACCCTTGAAGTGTTCAACCAGAAATACTCTAACTGATAAGAAGAAAACACGATTATTGTGGCCAGCACAGGTCTCACAGAAAAAGCAAACTCCTTACAGAACGGTTGAGGGGGATTGTGGGATTGTGCAAAATTTACCATGGGATGTTTAGGGCAAAGCTCAGAGGCAGGGAAAGGGGGAAATCAAGGGATCAGGGAAGTGCAAGCGTGGGAAATTGGAGAGGATGATAGAAGGCGGCAATCACCAGTAAGCAGGCAGCTGGTCAGTATGCTTTTCTGGCTGAGCCTTGTGACCAATCATGGCAGGCTGTCCTATCTTTTTCTTAAACCCTGTTCCCAACTGGTTTTGATTTGAGTACATTCCAGTAACTAACACAAGTCCATCTAGCTGGCAAGTAAGAGTCCAGAAAGTGGAAAGACCCCAGGTCCTGGCCAGAGACTAGACAAAAGGCCCAAAGTCTGGGCATGAGTGGAAAGACTTAAGGTCTGGGTCAGAGACTGGAAAGGCTCAGCAACGTGAGTATGCATTCAGGTTAGGGAGTGAGAGTGCATGTGATATGCTTATGGACTCCAAGCTAGACTAGTCAGTGAATACAACAGGAGGTCTGGGGGGAACATGGCGGGCCAGGCAGATAACAGAGACACCTATAGAGTGGGCCTGGCCTAAGCAGAAATCCTTGGGAAAAGGATCTATTCATGTTTTTTGTGTTTCTGTGGATGCTTGTAAAGCTGTGCGTTTGTGGATGGCCATGCCTATGCGGTGGCTGTATGTTCCCATGTGTGCATTGCTGGAATTTGCACTCGGTCTCACTGCTGGCTGAACCTGGAAATAGGGAAAAGCAGCTGTCTCACAAGCCAATTCCTAAATAAGTGGTAACCTGTTTCCAGACAGATCTATACCAGCAAAAACATAGAAAAGTGCAAAGTACAGAGGTAAAGACATGGGAAATGGGCTTCTGACACAAGACTAAGTCTAACCATCTCTTCAGAACTCTTGGGATGTCTTATCATATGAACATACCTTCCACATTCAAAGCTCCAAGTGTTGCTAGTCTGGCAGCTTTTAGTCCAAATCCCAAATAGCTGCAAACAACAGACATTACAGTTTTAATTCTTGCACATCTGGTATGCTTCACCCATAGCCTCTTCCTAAATCCTGGAACACCCAACCCAAATTTCCTTCCTCTGCTTCCCACATGTCTCCCCTCTCTAAAACAGAGTTCCCTTTGCCAGAACAATTCCAAGTACCGAAAAATCAACACAAACCGAAGAATTACAGATAGCTGTAAAATGGGTGAATCTAAAACTGCAGAAAGTGGTTAGGGCTGATGTGACATTTCTACAAGACATTGATGAAAAGCAAAAATGTAGAGTCTTAAAAACAAGGGAGAAAGACAGGGATGTGAGGAGTACATGAGGAATAGGATGGCCATTCTTATGTCACACATAAGACTATGTGCTCTTAGGGAAGAACTAATAGGAGAACTGCAGAACCTCCCACTAAACGGGAGCTGTGCATTTTTGTGAAATTCACCTGTTTGACTCCACAGATGACTGCTATACTCATTACAGGCTAGGATGGGAGCAACATTCATGAGAATGCCATTACACGTTGCTGGCTTCAGCAACACAGCTAGATTCAAAACCTGTTGCCCTTTCATTCCCATCTCTGTGCTTGGCTACTTATCCCTTTAATACAAATGTTTACAGAATAATCAGAGTTAAACTAACCTCCAGCTCCCTCATTTTTTAGGAGATGATTTTCAGTCCCAATTATTTTAAGTGATCTAATGGACTGTATTAGTGAATACAGCAATCAGTCACATCGGTAAATGTAAGCAATAGGAGAGAAGGGCTATTAAACCATCCTTCCTGTCAAGTAAGCATATTGTGTAACTGACCGAGATGATAATCTTCACCCCACTAGTAACAAGCTGAGACCAACTCTCCATTACACACAGCTGATTTCTCATTAGACTGTAAGTCATGTAGGTAAACTCTCTGGATTTCACCGCAGACACCTCAGAAACTCGTTAGCTTAACGCAGTAAGCACAGTTGTATTATTCCAGGCCAAGTATCCCCTCCAGTTGGTTCAAGAATCTGTTGTGCTCCATGGTCTGTATCAGCTGCCTGTGGTTGCCTCTCTTTGGTTTTATCAGTCTAGGTTTTACTTTTTGTCCAGTTGCTGATGAGAGGTGCCATTTTGAACTAAGAAGAAAAAAGTCTCAGGAAGGTCCTCTTTCCAAATCTCTGACCAGGTTTAATTCTGACTACTGGCATGATAGCCACCTTTCTGCTTGGTACAGAATACTTGGCTTGAATCCACTAAGAAGAATTCTTTTCCTTAAATATAGTGACTCATTGTGCTTCCTCTTCATTTGACAGACTAATACTCCCTTGCAGTGATATTAACCATGATCCTGGAAGGTTTCCAGTCAACTAATGTCATGTTCCACTTCAACTAATGTTTCAAGCAGACAAGAAAACTAGTAAAAAAGTCACGGTCCCAGCAGCTGGTAACAGGATGACATGGTCATTTGTGGTTAGCTCAGGGGCTGCAGAAAGACTGATTTCCCCAGCGAGGACAGCAGCCTTTTTGCTCCTCACCTGTGGGTATAGAGCTTGTAGGTGCTATTAAACATTTCAAATGAGGTAAGAAAATCCCCAGGGGTTTCCTTCAAAGTTTCCTAAAAGTTAAGTAAAAGAAGAAATCTTTTAGTTTCTATTATGCAATAGAAAATAACCAACTTTGATGTCATATCACAGATACAGCCATAGGGTTTACTGCACATTCATCTGATGTGCTTTGAAAACAACGAACAGTTTTCCAATGGTGCCCACTGCAGAAATATCTGCCGCTTTTAACACTGAGTTCATTTATATGCATCTTTGTGTATGATGTATAATAGGGAAGCGCAACAGATCAGGATGAAAATACTTTCTAATTCAGGATACCTGAATTTTTCAGAGTATTTATGTGCTAGTCTCTATATACAGAGTTCCCATCAAAATCAGTTGCACTAGAAGCACTATGAACTTTTGCAACTCAGACCAGACATCTCAATTCAGGAACTCAGATGAATTAAAAATGTAAAGTAAAGTATAGGCCACATTTTCACCATGTTAAACGTCATGCTGATACTCAAGGAAACACTGTGACCACTCACTCCCAGTCTAAGGGCTGCTCTACCTCCTGGTTTAAGTGCTTTCCTCAAAATTAACCTCTTGTCTCACCACCTCCAGTTTTCTTCCTTCCACAGTCTTCCCTCTGCGTGCACCCCTGCCCCACTGGTATTCAGTCCCTGCCTTCTTCCCAGACTAACTGTCATATTCTTGTAAACCTGAACCAGTTTAGGGCTCATGTACTGTTCCTTTGCTTCCTGAGGTCTCAATCCCAGTTTCTGTCTTTCCTCTGCTAGTGACCTCACTCTCCCATCCTTTCTTGCCCCTGTGCATTCATCAGACACTCTGTTATTTGGGCAAAGCAGGAGAACATCAGAGAGGACTGAAGCTGCAAAGTCCCTGTAGTTACCATTCAAGTAACCAGATACAGCAAAAAACCCCCACCAAACAGATCTGGAATTGTAGAGTCCTAGACAGAAGCCTGCTCAAAGCTGAAAGAGATTTGGCAGTATTCAGCTTGAGTTGCTCCTGAACAAATACAAACTGAAATTTGTGTCAGATGATAGATAGCATTTTTGCCTCAGAGAGATTTTCATTGGAATGGCAGTCACATCCTTGACCCAACACACGCAGACCCTGCTGTATTTTCAGTTCTGTTCCTAAACCTTACGTCACAAAAACTTTTAAAAAGGAGAGATCCTAAAAAAAAATATTTGGAGAAAACAAACTTTTTTTCATGCCTTACTTTCACAAAAATGTAGAAATCCTCACACCCCTTCCAAAAGAGGCAGGCACCAGACAGACAAATTTCATGATTATTACGATTGGTTTTTAGTTGCTTATAATTTTGGCAATAACACCATGAAAAGCATAAGACTACCTTAAAAACAGCTCCACGCAGCTACCATTATATGTCTTCTATTTGCTTGTAATCTATACTTCATTAATGAATCTCTTACTATTACAGTATTTTGTTCAAAATGAATACAAGAGCAAACACGCAACTGCCTTAGATTGTAGGAAGGGGGGGGAAAAACCCCTCTGCAAACCAAAGGGTGAAATCCCTGCTAATTTTGTCAGATAGGAAGAACTCTTCATACTGAGCTATGTATGTGCTTTTTTGTATGAACTTGACAATACAGGTGAGAAGCAGTAGCAAACCCTCGAGGCCTTTTCCTGCAAAGCTCTAAGGAGAAGTTTGAATCCTGAGCTGCAGTTCAGCCTACTTCACAGCTCTATTTATTCGCTGAAACCCTGACATGCAACACCCTTTCCTGTTGGTCCAGTGCCCACTTCAGCAGGTGTTATCAACACAAAACAGAGGGCAAGCCCGGAGTACTTCAGGCTTTGCTGAACAGGATAAGGTTGCACATCATGTTTCAGCATGACCCACCACTGCAGAATTAAAATATCCTGATATGAAACCCATGTGTTTTGCAGTCCCCAAACGCCCTTTGAGAATCTCAATTTCTGTAAGCAAAAAATGTTAAATAAAGGACTCCTGCAGAAAGAGGGACAAAATCAGCTCCACAATATCAATGTACAGAATACCATAGTGACCTTCCAATACCCATGTCATTGTCCCATGCAAACTTCAGACTTGGGTCTCAGTTCAAACTGTTTCTAAAGAGCTACAGAATTCCTGATAAATCCAGCAGAGATGGACTGAGGGGCAGAGAGGGGAATTCTCAAAGAAAGTGAGAAGAAATCGATAAGAAAACAAAGAGGGATCGGCTGTGCTATTATAAAGATGTTTGCCTCATGAGACACCCTCCTCCTCCCGCCTCTTTTCCCCCCCTGCCAAATTTAGTTAGAATCTGCTATCAGACTGGAATGGGAAAAAATAAAAAAAGATAACTCAGAGTAGACACTAAATTTCTTGTAATATGCAAGAATATTTTCCTGGAAATGTTCTACATTTATTGAATACAAAGTAATTATCTGCATTAATGGAGCCTTCCCAGGTTGGGTCTAGAAAACAAAAGCTATTTCTCTTTGGTTTTACCCATTTGCTTGGTTTCTTTTTTTCTTCATTGTTATCCAGGCTCCTTTGTTTGCAAGTGCCTATCAGCCAACTGCTGATGTCAAAGAGAACAGAAATACAGATGTTCTGTACACCACAGATGTTCCGCTTGTGCCAGTGCTGACAAAGCGATACCAGAGCACGCGGCAGTGCTCAGGTCTCTCCACTGGCCTTGCATCCCAACCCGCACACTTGTAACCACTCCTCACCTCAAACCGTGGCAGGAATGTGATTTGGGTTGAGGCTCCTCCCAAGTCCAGAGTCCCAACAGTATGCTGGTTCCGGCCAGACAGCTGTCCTGGAAACAACATCATGCCCAGAACAGCCCCAAGCGCACGAATGTTAAAATGGGGATACCGCATCTATGTTCAAGCAACTGACAAGTTATCCCATTATCACAGCACTACAGGAGGGCTGAGCTGGCCTTCAAAACAAAAAACATCACAGAAAAAAGGTAGGCAAACAGAAGGTATTACGAAAAGATTTATGGGACTTTCTTCCCTGATTCCAATTTTACCTCCAAAGAGGCAAAAGCAGATAAATCTCTACATACCCAGTAAGAGCTGAGAGAGACAAAGTATCTTCTGCAAAAGACTGTCAGGGAGAATTCTGTAACCACCATACAGCCGGTCAAAAGCAGCAAGAGAGGCAGGATAGTAAGAGCAGAACCAGCTATTATCATTCCTCTTCATCCAGAGCAGCTTTTTTGCTTGCTCATTAATCTACCAGAGTACTGATTTTCTTTTCTCTTCACTAGATTGCATTCCCAGAACTTCTCAGAGCCAGCAAGGCTAAAGCACCAGTGCTTTCCCTGTTACACCATTTTAGTTGCATAGTTCACACCGGGATGAAGAACACTGTAAAACCTTGTTTCCCACCTTCTAACAGATTACCAGTACCACTCCCCCATGAATGTTGCAGAAACCAGCTTGCCAGTGCCTCCCAGCCCTGAGTAAATCCTGGCACCTTCTGGATTAAGATGCCTTCTTCTTACTACAGGTGTGCTCTCCCCCGGAACACGCTCTGTCCAAGACAATCCACTGCTTTAGCACTGTGCCACAGTGGGGAGGAAAAGCAGGACATGGCAACCAAGGCAGAGGAACTTAGGGTGATCACCTCCACAGAAGAGACTCAAGTTCCTATTTAGAGAGAAGTTATACAGAATTAACTACCTGTCAAAAAGTTCACAGTGATCCAGGCTAAAATTCCTGCAAAGAGTGAAAAAGGAAAAAAAAAAAGTCACCAGTGAATACTCCTACAGCCTCCTGCCCACCCTCACCACACCTCCGTGTTATTTATTTACCTGGAAATCATTACTAAATAAACCACCCCGTACTTCAGAGATTGATTCAAACTTACAATTAAGTGATATGATCAACTATTGACTCATTAAAATTTGATAAGATAGGACAGGTAGACTGTTTGTAACTTCCATGCAACTGCAGCACGCACAAGTCATGTCTATAATCCAAATAATACACAAGTAACGAGTGGACACAGTGCACAAGTTTCCTTGGACACTTTTCCCCCCTGCAGCATTCCAATTTCTAATCTGAAAATTGCATACACACCGCTCTGTGTTCTAATGTTGTGGCTTCTGTAATTACACTACAGACATAGTGGCAACCAGTAAAACACAACACTTCTTTGGCTCCAGCCGCTTGCTTGACACTGGCATGGTTCTCACCAAATGTAGGTAAACACGTGACAGTAGAAGAGGTGGGATTTTTAAATAAACCTTGGCAGGCTACACTGTGTTCTATTATGCCTCATTGGTCCTGCTCCCTGTCAACACAACACTTCTTCCTACTATACAATTCACCCATTAATCCTAGTGACATACTATGCATTGCACTGTACTTCACCAAATATTTGCAGACTTTATGTTACTTCTCCTTTTCTCTTGGCTGATATGGACAGATTTTGCTCTTTAATCTTCCTCCATTTATTAGTTGTTTAAGTGTTGTGATAATTCTTTTTTCTTTCCTTGAACAACTTCCAAACTGGCAATATATCTGCCATAATGGCGTGTTCAGGACTGAATGTAACATCACAGATGGCTCTTTTCAGGCATCCATACAGGAAGATTATTATCTGCCTATTCTCCGAGGTAATATGTCTGGACATGTAGCCAAAATGTTACAGTGGTCTGTTCTGCACTGCAAAGTCATCACTCACTCCAAACCTACAACGTATTTCACCTTTTCTTGTCTTTTATGTTACTTCCTTTGCTACTTTACTAGCTGCATTTTTCCCATCAGTATATATTTTTTTGTTATCTAATTTTTTAATACTTGCCAATTATCCTTCATTCTCCTCTAATATTCACAATGCTTCCAACTTTAACTGCAAAATTGATGAGCTAATCATAATAGGTTATTTTTAATGCTGATATTGCAGAATTTACTAGGCACTTTTCATAAGCTTCCTAGCTTGCTATATATTGTCATGTAGCCTTTCTGAGGTGGACACCATCTTTTTTTCCACCAGTTCCCAAGAGCAGGCTTCAGCTGGTTAGCCTGCATTAGCCTGCATACTTATTTCTGAGATGAGGTTCTCTTCTGGAACTTCAGAAGCTTTCAGATGAACCTTCATCTGCTAACTCATAAACCTCTGTGTGTGTCTGCCTTTGTAGCCTCACAGATGACCAAATAATCAACACCTCGTAGGAACAGCAGGATTGCATTGTTTCAAAGAGGGTTAGAAACCTTTTATTTTTTCCCTCAGTTTAGTGACATTTCTCTTTCTCTCTCACATTGATAAGATCTCTCTCTCTCTCCCCCCCCGTTTCTGTTGGCTTTCAGTTTTCCTCATCTGAAACATACCTTCATAAGACCCATCCATGATGCTAACACTGTCCTCTGGAACAAGAAATGGTGATTCCTCAAAGACTTCTCTCACCTGAAGAAAGAAATAATGATTAGATTCCTTGGTCTTAAGAGTCTTGTTCTGCTCTGAGGGTGACAGAGAAAGTTTTCTTTTTCACAGCACTAGAAAATAAGACAAGGGTATGGAGTAGACAATATTCTTCCTCTTTCAAGGGCCAGGAAAGACAGAAAGAAGGATTGTAGGTCTCTCTCCCCATGCCTTCTATCCATATCACAACAGCAGATTTCAGGACCACACAAGAAAGCCTGTATAGTCTGTGAGTTTCATACTATCATGGGATTACAGTCACTTTTCACAGGTGAAATTCTCTTATGCTAAATAGAATGGAGAACCGAGTCATGAAAGATGAAACAGGGAGAGCAATACTAGTGCATCCAAAAGATCTTAGTGTTACCTTTAAAAGCAGAGCCTGAGCTTTCTCCTCCGACAGCAAGCGCAGTCCGGCTGTGGCTTTTAACACTACTGGGGTCTTCTTCCAGAGATGAGGTGGCACAGCATCTATGGCCATGTCCAGCAATTTTCTGACAGTTTCAGCACCCTAACAGGAAAAAGATGTTTTTCTTACAGTTTCCTTCCACAGGCCTCCCAATTCCCCCTCAACACTAGTGAAACCAGCATTCAGTAGCAGAAGATACCTCACCCACACCCAAGATAAGTGTAAAAACTGTGCTAGACATCTCATAAGAACCTTAAAGAGAATGCCTGCATTGGAAGGAAGGGTGTATTCAGAGATAAATCTTAGGTGGGAGAAACTTCATTGTTTGTAGAAGGTATTTTTTGGAAAGGATGGAGGGAAGTGAGGGAACTGATTACCTGACAAACCTAAACATCTTGCAGTATGATGAAACTAAATGGTGCAATTACTGACTGAAGCTACCAAGGTCAGGGTGAACGTCTGTAGATTTCACTAAATAATATAAGAATATAAGAATATAAGAATCCTAAATGTGTCCATAGCAAGTAGCATACTGCTGGGCTCTCAATTATTTAAACTGCTCTAACAACTACAGTTTGGCATTAACAATAAACATTCTCCTGCAAAATTTCTAGAAATTTCTTTTGGGGTGAGTTGTTCTCCTCTCCTACCAACAAACAAGACGATTTAGTGAAATCATAGGAGATTTCACCAAAGTTTAAAAAAATCCAAAAGCCATTCACTCTTCTATAAAGTTCCACACTCAAATTCCTGTATCTCTGAATGCAAGTGAGGAAGATGAGAAACCCGAAACTTCCCTAGGCTAGCCCCCAACTCCAAGACTGCTAAAGCATGCAAGGTAGAGTATCTAATCCATCATTTCTCTGGCACCTCCTTTAGCTTGTGAAACAGCTCACTGTCAGTGCAGGGGATGTGGAAAATGACAGCTTACTTCAGGACTGGTGCTGTGTATCACAACAACAGGATTGTTTTACTGCTCTCTGCTCTGTTGCTCATTTCTGACTTCTGATCCAATAGAGTGGCATGGAATGAGTGTACTGGGTACAAATTCACAACCACCCCCGTTTGAAAATAAAGAGGATGGCACCGAACTTCAATTTCTTATTAAAATTATAAATTCATATGTTAATTAAGACATCTGATTGTGGAAGATGGAACTGTCCAGCTGTGTTTTGAAAACCTCCATATATAAACAAAACGAGTCCTGAGGCAGTAGAAGAGTAACTGCCTGTACCTAACTCATTATTCAGCTAAAACTGTAATCAAATATTTGAACGGGGCATGACTGAAGCAAGTCCTACATATCACCGAGCACTAGCTTCCAAGCCATGATTCCAAAGATAACAGCCAAGAATCAAAACAAGTAAATTATTGGAAGTCAGATGATAGAAGCAGAGAATACACTTAGAGAAATATTAAGGCCTGACTTAACCTGCTAAATGCATCTTTATTCTTCACCTTCTCCATAACTTTTTAACAAAAATTAACTTTTGTACATCTGAGTATACACACAAAAATAATTAAACATTTTTAGGAGTCAGAGAAATGAACCATGTATGCTTGTCAGTGTAACTTGACTAAAAAAGAAAACCCCTGCAGTCTTAACCCCTTACTTCTAAACTAAACAAATCAAACCAAAATACGCCCATTCTGAACTGTGACCAGCACTGAAAATTTCAACCAAAAGGAAAAACTAAGAAATTATTAGTAAATGAGACAGGAGTCTCATATTTACTCATATTGGGGCACCTATAGGGGAGATAAACATTGAATATGGATGCTGCTAGAGCCAAAAAAATCACTCAAGGCATATAGTCTAGTTGATATATAGCATTTACGCAATTAATTAAGCTATTGTTCCACTGATGAAATATGTAAAACAACAGGTCCCTTTTCACTGTGTGGAAATTAACTCACAAAAGTAGAGCAACAGGTTTAGAGAGCCAGTGGTAGAAGCTTTACATTTGTTCTTGACTCTCTGCAATTACAATTAGTAATACTTGAACTGCTTAGTGGAGTCCAACTGATATTAGCAGAAGCAAGACCAACTCACGGGGAATGAAGGAGAGCCTTACCTTTTCAGGCTGATCAGCATATGCAGAAAGACCTGGCTTCACAGACTCAAAGATTTCCCCTTCCAACTCTGGAAGGTTTTCTGCACAAACGAAACATCACATGAAAAAGTGAACAACTTGAATCTTTTTCTTTAGTTCCAAAAAGGTTGCCTGCAACCATGTAAAGTGACTGTCCTTGATTTCCCCTTGCAAACAATACTATCCCCCCCCCCCCCCCCGCCAAAACAAGCACTGCTCTTTCACTTCAGGAACATATTTAACAGAATGTTGCCCTTGTATCCTCCAAGTTCACAATTAATTTATCAAGAACACCTTGATATAATTAGAAGTACGTTCATTTTGCATTTGTGAACTACAATGAGTTACAGCAATGTAGTATGACTGTTGCCTAATCTTAATAAAGTTTCTTTCCCTTTCTGTCCCCAAGCTAATTGTGAAATATTAATTCATACGAAGACGCACACAGTCAACTCCTGATTATCCTTAGGTGATTCATCCAACTCACAAACACAGAACAGAGCTGACTGGGCTCAAACATTTGGTTGCAAAGGCAAACAAGTGTGACCATTGCTCCCACAGCAACTTGGGTCTAGAAGTTATCCCTGTGTATTGCATATTACAAGTCAGGCTGAGTCCGCCAAAGCTGGATGTTGTACCAGTCCTTCCAAACTAAGGTTGAAATCACATGAAGCCACAAGAGCTTATTAGCCAAGTCCCATCAACCAGCCTTCAACCTTTGTGAATTTGCTGGCTCGCTGTACCCAAGCTAATTCACCCTCTTGAATCCTGTTGCATGCGCAGCTGGCTTGGGTACCTCTGCACTGTGTCAGAAGCAGATATATACTGGAGTGTGGTGCATCTGTGCACAGAAGTGGTCCTGGAAACGGCTCAGACCTTCGCGGCTTGTAACTCTTTAATTTACTGATTTTAATTTGCTATGAAATGTGACATATAAACATATGCAGAATTTAAGTATCATCTCTTTATATAATTCAAGGTAACATGCAACTTGGCAAAACCAGTGTAAGCCTCTTTCCAACTCAGTGAGACATTCCTTTAAATGGCTACATAGGTGAAAATCTTTAGAAGTTCAGAACTCTCCAGTATACCCAGAATTAAACATCCAAGTTTCAAAAGATCTACAAAAGAGATATTTTCACAGCAAAACACCACCCCAAATGGACAATAATCATTTGCTGGGGGACTATTTGAAGGACAAACTGCAGAAATCTTCAGTTGTTCCTAAATGCTATGCTGGGGGGAAAAAAAGCTCTTTTGGGAAGCTGGAACTTGAGTCAACACACTCCAACTGCACAGACTAACACGGGGTCTTACCTAGGCTCTTCTGCACAAAGGTGTAGATGTGAATCCGGGTTCCAGTGCTTCCTGCATCAAACATTATGCCATAAAAAGTGTTGGCTTTGGCATTTATAGGGCACACATTAGGTGGAAAGAAATCCTGAAACCACATCTCCCTGTTTGAATGGGAATGAACAAAGGACAAAGAGGAAAATGCCAGTGCTAGAAGGATAGGGAATCTGGAACATGCCATCCTGCCAGGACCCCTTGAGGCAGTCAAGTGTGGATCAGCAATCACAGAGTTGCAGTAAGTTCTGTAGAAAAAAAAACAAAAAAAAAAAAACAGAACAGGAATGGAAATTACCAAGAGCCCTCTCCTTAAAGAGTCTGTAGAAAAAAAAAATTTAAAAAAATCAGTCTGTACACATATAATCTGCCCTTTAGATGCTTTTCAACACCTCACACAAAAGATAGATTTACTGCACTTAGTGCTACAACTGTATCTAAGTCATTTGTTCTGTCAGAGTGAAGGTTTCTCCATTTTCCAAATGCGGAAGAGTTAAAGTAGCCTGCTTCCCAGTATTTCTAGTTTTGACTTTAGACATTTTTTTCTCTGATTTGGCTTGAAAGTTCTCAACATTTACAGTCTCCAGAACCTCCAAAAAGCCCAAATGTTATCTGAAAAGAAGCATCACTAAACGGGAGCTCAGGGCAGAACTGCTTTGCCCTAACATTTACAGACATGAGATGCTGTGGCAGAACACAGTGTTATTCAGAGTCACAAACAAAGAGAATTTCGTCTTGCGCTAAGAGCAGCTGCTGGGAAAGATCAGCACACAGACAGAGCGATGGCATATCCTTCCAGCAGCATCCTTGTCCCCAAGAAAAGTCTGTGCTGCACGAGAGGGACTGAACTGTAAAGTCCACTTGGGCTCTGCCTCTCAATATTTTTCATACTTTTTCCATCTTCATGTTGTTTTTTCATTATTTTCTCCTGACACAGTTTTCATTTTGAGAATTACAAAAAACCCCAACAAAACCTCACCACACTCCCACATCTAGACCAGTTGCCCTGAACACTCAGGTTGCTTACACAGCTTCTAACAACACCTGCTATAAGCCAAGGCCCCAAAGTTGTCTGATGCAGTATAGGATATCAAGATACAACTACAACTCCTCCCTGTTAACACGTATGTCTTTGCGTATATTTTTTCCTAAGAAATACTAATAAAGGAAAGATATGGGCACAGACATTATAGGTTTCATTAGGTGCCCAGGTAAAAAGGAGCATAATATACAGCTATCTTTCTTATTTGCATTTTAACAGCAGAAAAGAGCATGTGGCCAGATGCCCCAGCATATGCAGTATCACCTGCACTGACATACACACAGCACTCAGCATACAGAAGGTGCAAACAGGTCCTTGTCATTCTCCAGACACTTGGTAACACATCCATCCGCCCACAGCACTGAATATTCTACTTCGTACGTCTGTTCATCTGCTCCGCCCCAGACCCTCACCCACCTCTAGCCCTTAGATTTGATTGTATTTTAGCGATCTGCTCAGCCCCAATATGTTCATTCTCTCAAAATCTTTATTTGCCGTCTCTATCCTACATTTATTCATTCCTAACCCAAACCTCTCTCCTTTCCTTTCTATGTGAACCAGACACGGCCTCTGTTTCCACACACCTTTCTCCCACGCCCAAAGATCTCACTTATCCTCCACTACCTTTTATCCCAGATTTAGCCCTCGTATGACTTTTAGTATTACCATCCTTCACCTTTGTCCCCAGTTACAGCAAAGTGAGATTAACTTTTACCCATTCTCAATACACAACGTCACATTGGGTCATTCCTCAAGCGCCCCTCTAACTCACGCAAGCGTTCAGCTATCTCTAGGGCAAACACAACGCACAGCCCACTGCAGAAGGGTAGCCTTGCCTGTCTTCTGTGACCTTTATTTGTATCCTCGCGTTCTTAGTAAACACAGAGCACCGAGAGCAGAAGCACAAGCTCTTGATCCGCTCTGCCTTAGAAGCACATTCTGAGAAGAGGAAGAAGTGAATTTACAATTCCACCAACGGGCAATAGCACTGGCCGCCCTCTGTGACAGATCAACGCCAACTGTAACAGTTTCTAAAGCATTCACATTTTATGTGGAAATAAGTAAAAACTTAGTCTTAACCTGTAACAACTTAAAAGTACCATCCTGAACAGAGTTCACAAAAAGTGCTGAGCTGTGTGGCAGCTTCATAGCCGTGGATTTGTACTAAGATGCAGCTGGCATTATCCACGTTTGCTTCATCACTGCAAGGAGGTCTACTGAACATCCAAGAAGCTGTGCTGTTTTAACAGAACGTAAGCCGCATTAATGAGTACTACCTTCCAGCCAGTGAGAAGAGGTGGTATTATTCTCATGCAATGTAAGGATTTTGCTTACCGAACAATCACAAATACAACCCAAACACCTGCCTTAAGAACAAACTCCAGAGTCCTATTACAAACGACACGTGACACTTACGCAAGCCTCAGAGATCTGAAAATATCTGAGCAACTGCTATCATTAATACATTTTTCTTGCCAGATCTACTAGTGGATGAACCTTAGTTTCCCATGAAACACTCCCTCACTAAACTTCTCTTCTCTATGCTTTCTCAGATATCTACGACAATTTCACTTTCCGTTCTCTACTTCTCCCCTGACTTTTTTCCTTCCCACCTTTATCCTCATAAGGACAAAAAAAATAAAACTCAGGATTTTATTTTCCTTCTCCCTTGTTAAGGATGAGAAAAGCACACTGAGCCTCCTCGATGAGTGATGCAGACCATTTAACCAAGTGCCCTACCAAAAAAAGTGTCTACAAGAAGCAGAAAAATAGATGAGTTTAAGAAATCAGAGACAAGAGAGGGAAACGGGCAGAGCATAACAGAAATGGCAATGGAAAAGAAATTTGGAAAGAGAGGGTTGGAACAAAGAATGGATGAAAAAAATGAAGGCAGAAGTAGACAGAAGGGAGAGATTAGAAAAGGAAAGGGAGAGAAGGGAAAATAAAAAGAGCTCCTCTTAAACAACTTAAAATCCTAGGATGGATAAAATGAACAGCAAACAAAAAGGAGAAAACAGGGTAACAGTAATATGAGCACAAGTTCATTAATATAAGCAAGCAGTTCAGCAGGTAAAACGCACAGGTCATCGTCAGTAGGCTCCAGTTACTGCCTTTATTAATGAGCAGTAATAATCAACATCAATTGCGAATAGGTTAGGCACACACCTGAAGCAGGATGGAAGCAACAGCTATTTCACTCCAGAGATTCCTAATGAAAACCACTTCGGAGCACTGCAACAAGAGACACTGCGCCTGCACTTCTTCACCTTCGCTTTCAGCTAGTAGGAGTGGACTACGTATCAGGCAAATTATAAGATCACGGAGGCACATAAAATATCAGTCGAGTTGCTTTATTCAAATTTCAGTTTATCATTGCTCAATACAAGCAGTGAAACATGCTCAGATAATTACATGGGATGAATTTCAAGAAGTTGAAAGTTAACAGAGTTTGACAAGTTAGTAAAACATTGACACAAACATTATGGGTGACCTCTACAGCACTGGCCTGAGTCCAGTGACACAAGGTAGAATGCTCATTTCCCAATGCAGAGAAATACATGTAAATATCATCTGTATAAGGCAGATTTTAGATACTAAGCCGAGAAAGTTGAAGCACATCCAATACAAAGATTTGGAAGCTGCACAGACTGTACATTCCAAAAATACTGGGATGCTGCATAGAGACTGCCAAGACTGAAAGCATGAATAGCAAGAAAGAAAAAAAAAAAAAAAAAGACAACAACCCCCCCCCCCCCCCAAAACCAAACAAACTCTTCTTTAACAACAAAAGTAAAAACAATGCCCAAATAATAATAAACCTTAAGACAGCCAAACACAACCTTACTTAGAGTTTACCATTCACAGAAACGGTAATTTTCAAGACAAGAAATTCTCACCCACATTCTTCAATATTTCTGACAAAAGAACATGGAAAACTCAAACCACAGCAACAGGAGCATCTCGCTGTAAAAAGGAGTCTGTCTGTCCTCAGGGGAAGGAAAAGCAGTGTACATGAGATACACAAGAATTTCCTTTCTGTTTTCTAAAACATTATTGGGAAATATTTGGATATGAAGAAAAAAATTAGAAAATAATTAGAAATATTTAAGATACATAAATATTTAGGCAAATATTTTAGGAAACAAAATAGATTAACCATGTAATTAATATTGTTATTTATTGCTGAAGCACAGCAAAAATAATTCAGAATAGAAGGTCTATTTTCTGCACTAAAGCAGTAACAAGATCTACCTCCACTTTCACACTTAACACCCATGATTAGACAAATGCATTTTTACTTTTTTTTTTTTTTTTAGAGAAACAAAAAGTTTCTGGACTTATTTTTACCTAGTAAAAAAATGCTTTCTTGATTGTTTTGACAAAAATGTAAGCTTCTTAAAAGTACACAGTTTAAAAATCACAACAGAAAAAATAACTGAATACATTGGCAGCATTTCCCAGCATTTCCATAAAGATAATGGCACAGCTTTCTTTGCACATGTGCATTTGGGGTAAAATTCTGGATCTAGAGCTTTAAACGCTAGGGAAAAAACCCACAAAACAACAACTCGCAAACATGCATTATCAGCAGTTTTAATCTTCTTTTTCCCATACTGAGGCTCCAAATACACATTATTTATTTATTCTCATTTCTAGCCAAGTGGGTTTTCAATTTTCCTTTTTAATTAGACGAAGGCAGCTTTCCAAGAGACTGCTGTGTTAGCGTCGGCCTCCTGCGGTGTCACTGTTAGCGAGCGTCCCTTCACAGCTGTGTAACTGCACACCTCCAGGGGCTGGAAATAACATCTTTTATTGGACCAACCGGTATTCTCAGAAAAGAGATTTGTTGGGTGATGAGAGATTTTGCCTCAGTCTCAGCCAGGGGAGAACTCCAGGGCAAAATTTCAGCGTGACGCTGCTAGCTGCGCACCTTGAAAGCGTTCACCAGAGCTTCGCCAGGAATCGTCTGGAGACGGGAACCCTCACGCCCCCCGCCCAAATCTAACTACCGTCAGGGCTGTAGGTTTACTAACTCTTACACGCCTCAGCGCCGAAGCATTCTCCCTTTCCCCACGTCAAACGGCTGCAATCCAAACGCCTACACTGAACACGCCCAAAAATACTCCCCTACCTGCACTTTCTCTGCCCAAGCAAAAGTCTCCGCGGCTCCTCCCTGCGCCCCACCGGCGGCGGTAAGCACGGCCCTCGGGATCCCGCGGCTGCTTTCCCGAACCCCGTACCGAGAACACTCGCCGAAATACTTGTTTCTTCCTCGTTAGCCACCCACAGTTGTGACTCGATCAAGATAGCGCGTCCTTCTGCCCGCCCCGGGCGGCAGCGCCGCGGGAACTAACGGAAACGCTTTCAAGGGTCTCACGCCGCTCCCTGACACCTCCCCGGCGTCACTCCCCAGCGGAGCTCCCTCCCGGGGCACCGGGAACAGCCACGGGCCGGAGCCGGGGCGGGGGGGGGTGGTGGTTCGCCAGGCTCGGAGCGGCTCTCTGCCCGCTCCTCTGCCGCAGGACGGCGGCAGCCCCGAGCGGGCCTCCGGCAGCCCCCGCGCTCCCGATCCCGGCGCCCTTGGCACAGGGCGGCGGGCAGGGGTGCGGTTTCCATGGCAGCGCGGCGCCGTCACACACCTCCACACACACACGCATACACACACCCCCCGCTGCGCGCGCTCACCGGTCGCTCGGAGCGCTGGCGGCGCCACATCTCGCCGGCCCTGCGTGTCACGTCAACGCACCCACGTGACGCGCCCGTCGCGTGAGTTGCGCGTCGCGTGAGGGCGCCGTCCGGTTTCCATGGGAACGGGCCGCCGCGCGCTCCTCTCTTCGACTGCGGCGGGAGCGTGAGGGTCCCGAGGCAGGCGACGCGCCAGGCGAACAGGCGACGTGGCGGCCGGTAACCGAGGCAACGGGGCGGGGCCTCCACGGGTTGCCGTGGAGACGCGGCGGCGGCCATGGTGGGCGGGCGTCGGTCGCTGCGCCGCAGCGGCTCCTCCTGCTCCCGCAGGTCGACGGCAGCGGGGCAGGCGGCCCGGGTGCCTGAGGAGAAGCGGGACGAGGTCGACTCGGCGCCACGGGAGGCTCGGCTGGCGGCCACCGAGGCGTCCCGGGACGAGAACCGCGAAGCCACCCGCCGGCTGGCCAGGAGCGACGCGCAGGTGCTGTGGCCGCAGCAGGACGCGGAGAGGGAGGCGGCGGCCGTGACGGCCTTCCTCACGAAGCAAGGCCAGGAGAAGGCGGAGGAGGTGTGCGCGCAGCCGGGCAGGCCCCTCTTGCCTCCAGACACAGCCCCCCGGTGTGCCGCCATCTGCAGCGAAACACATAACGTGCGGAGGCAGGCGGGACGGCGTTACTTCCGCGCAGGCAGTGCCCGTCCCGCCCCGATGGCAGGCAGCCGGCTGAACGTGAGGCAGCAGTGCGCCCTTGCGGCGGGAAGGGCTGCGAGAGGGACGCCTTGCCTCTGGTGCCTTCCCTGCCTGGGACCTGCTCCCTCACACCAGGAATACTGCCTCCGGGTCTGTCTGTCTGTCTGACTGACCGACCGACCGACAGACCGACTCCCCTCAGTACAAGGGAGGCATTAATATACCGGAATACATTCAGGGGAGGGGCACTGAAATGGTCGGGGGCTTCAGCACATGATGGCTGAAGCGTGTGTTCAGCTTGAAAAAAGAGAAAGCTAAGGGGCGATCTGCTGGTTTTAGCTAACTGGAGAAGGTTTTAGACAAAATAGAGCCAAACTCAGAACACAGTGAAGAAAAAGAAGCCCTACACTCTATGGCAGATTATTTCACTTCAGTCCTATTCCTACTTTTCTAAATCCAAGTACCAAGCAAAACCCTTTTTCAGTTAGGAAAAAAAAAACAACCTGAAAATGGAAACAAAAATTAAATTATTTTAACATCCTATTTATTGAATAAGAAGATACAAAGCTCTGATCCCCAGGACATTGGTGAGGTCAAATAGCAGGAAACAACTTTCTTGCTCACATCCCACCATTCTTTTTCAGCCTATCCAATATAGATCTTACTTGGACCTTTTTCCAGCTGCCTGTGTGTCTGGGTTTTTTTCTCCTTTTCTAAACTGCTTCTCTAACACTGCACCACTATCCAAAACAGCATGGAAGAAAACCCTCTGTCCACATAGTTTATATTCTCCAGTAGAGTCACAGATCTGTTTGTATCTAATACATGTGGGGTTTTATAGTTTAAGTTTACATTATTTCCTATGCTCGACACAAATCAAACAGTTTTAAACATGGTTTAATTGACCTGAACGGCGCAAATGAGGGACCTTTTCCCTCTTTCTGTGTCTTCTCATAATTAAATTTGAAAAGAAGAACACGGCAAAGGTAATTCCCTCCCCCCAGCTGTTATTTCTTGATTTCTCTTTTCACAGATTGAGAAACTGAAGAAGGAGCTGATTGATTTGAAACAGCAAGCACAAGAAGAGAAGCAGCAGCTGGTGAATGAACTTTTTGTCCTCAGAACAGTGGGATCTTCTGAGCAGGCTGAAAAGTAGTTCTGGTTTTAGTATGAGGAACAAGCTAGGGCAGTTAACTGTTACAGGTTTTGATGCAAAAATATTGCACGACAAAAGAACTTGAAAAAAACCAATGGTGATGTGGGAGTTATCCCATAACTCTCTAATACTAGTTCAGATAGTAGAAGGAATATTTTAAAGCGTCTGAAACGTATTAGGAACCAGCTGTGTAATGGTGAGGCCAGAGGCACAGCAAAAACATGTTTCATTTTTACTGAGATACATAATAACTGCTTTGAATTCTTTTATAGTTTGCCTTCATTCATTACTGTTGAACCAAGAATTCTTAAAAAGAACTGAGAAAATCATTATTTGTTAATCTGGCTTCAATAAGAAACACTGTGCTCATCTGCACTTTAAGACGGTTTTCTTCCATCAAGCAGATTTCACAAGGAACTTTCACCCTGAAATTATAAAGAGCAGAAAAGGCTATGATGATAGATGTGGTGGGTTGATCTTGGCTGGACACCAGATGCCCACCAAGATGCTCCATCAGGGAGCCTCCTCAGCTGGACAGAGTGAGAAAAAATACGATGAATGGCTTGTTGGTTGAGATGACAGGGAGATCACTCAGCAATTACTGTCCTGGGCAAAACAGATTTGACTTGGGGAAATCAATTTATTACCAATCAAATCTGAGTAGGGTAATGAGAAATAAAACCAAATCTCAAAACACCTCCCACCCCTCCCTTCTTCCCAGGCTCAACTTCACTCACAATTTTCTCTACCTTTTTCCCCCGAGCGGCACAGGCAGACCGGGTATGGAGGTTGTGGTCAGTTCATCACGTCTCTGCCACTCCTTCCTCCTCTGGGGGAGGACTCCTCACACTCTTCCCCTGCTCCAGCATGGGGTCCCTCCCATGGGAGACAGTCCTCCACCAACTTCTCCAACATCAGTCCTTCCCATGGACTACAGTTCTTCATGAACTGCTCCAGTGTGGGTCCCTTCCATGGCGTGCAGTCCTTCAGGAACAGACTGCTCCAGTGTGGGTCCCTTCCACAGGGTCACAAGTCCTGCCAGCAAACCTGCTCCTGCCAGGAGTGTGCTGCAGCATGGGCTTCCCATGGGGTCACAACCTCCTTCAGGCATCCACCTGCCCTGATGTGGGGTTTCCCTACAGGCTGCAGGTGGATATCTGCTCCCCCATCATCCTCCATGGGCTGCAGGGGAATCTCTGCTCTCACACCTGGAGCACCTCCTCCCCCTCCTTCTTCAGTGACCTGGGTGTCTGCAGAACTGTTCCTCTCACATCTTCTCACTCCTCTCTCTGGCTGTAGTTCATTGCCCAGTTGTTGTTTTTTTCCCCCTTCTTAACTCTGTTACCCCAGAGACACTACCACTGTGGCTGATAGGCTTGGCCTTGGCCAGCAGCAGGTCTGTCTTGGAGCCAACTGATGTTGGCTCTGTTGGACATGGGGGGAGCTTTGAGCAGCTTCTCGCAGAAGCCACCCCTGTAGCCCCCTGCTATCAAAACCTTACCCTGCAAACCCAATACAATGATATTATGGACATTGCTTTAAACTTACTGTTCATTTATAGACTTATTTCACTGGAGGGTGACTTCTGCTGAGTTTGCAGCATTTCTTCTTATGAATTCCTTGTGTATTTTAAAACACTGCGGGTTGGTAGAATTTCAGATACTCAGTTCTGTGTGCTCTGTGTTTAATGCTACAATATTTGATGATTGGTTTCTCTCATTTTGCTTTCTTCTTACTGAGAATTTCTGATTTGCAGGCAAACTATTATGCCCAACAAATAAAAGAACTGGAAGAGAAATTTCAGAAAAAAGTTGGAGAAATTGGTAAAATTCAATTAGAACTGAAGTTAATAGAGGAGTTCCACAGGGAGAAAGCAGCTATGGAGAAAGAGCTGGAAGATGTAAGTTTGTCATAAATATGCATTTGCAATATTTATTTAAAAAGCAACTTTTCTGTCTGCATGGCAGCATTGAGTTTGGGAGTGAAGGAGAACAGACATGGCTGATCTACTGGTTTGTTTTCTTTGCAGTTTACAGAGAGTGAGGAAAAGCACTACGTTGATGAAATGCAAGTTCTGTAGCCAGAACTCACTTCTGTAGTGGTCCAGTTGTTTGGGTTAGGGTTGTTTTGTGGTTTTCACACAATAACATGGAATCATACAAACATGTATGTGGATGGACTAGAGCATCTACTGCACATATATGTATGGAGGAGCTAGCGAATGGCTATAAGCAGTATAAGTCTGACTGATTTCTCACTAGTCAGCTCAGTTAGGATGTGAATGCTAGTACTGAATCATCTTTTCAACCACATAAGCCATTTAGAACATAAAAGTAGGGACTGTCTTTCACTGAGCACTTATACAGCATGTGACCTAATCAGAGATATTTTGGGGCTATAATACAAATATTAACTAGTAATATTGCCTGTTTAACATTTCAGCCTGGGATAAAAAAGTGTCCCAGCTGACTGATGACGTGAAAAAAGTGCCTCAAGCAATTCAAGTGCCTTGCTGACTCAGCTCTACTGGTTTGTTTTTTCACCCACAAGAAGGGGCCAAATGCTTTCCATGGAGACAAATGATTGGTCAACAGCATTTGGATTATTAATATATAGCTTCTTTTAAGCTAAGATATTAAATGCAAGTTAGGCATTTTTCAAAGAACGCTTGAGGTGTGGGACTTGGAATGATCTGATGACTGAATAAATAGACAAAGTAAAGCAGATTTCTAAAACAGAGTGACAGAGTGTGCTGGTTTTGGCTGGGTTAGAGTTAATTTTCTTCATAGTAGCTAGTATGGGTGTGGTGGGTTGACCCTGGCTGGGGGCCAGGTTCCCACCAGAGCCACTCTATCACTCGCCTCCTTCACTAGACAGGGGAAGAAAAAGTATAATAAAAAGCTTATGAGTCGAGATAAGGATAGGGAGAGATCACTCACTGATTATTGTCATGAGCAAAACAGACTGAACTTAGAGAGGAAATTCATCTAATTTATTACTAAGCAAAACAGAGTAGAGGAATGAGAAATAAAACCAAGTCTTAAAACGCCTCCCCCCACCTCTCCCATCTTCCCGGGCTCAACTTCACTCCCGGCTTCAACCTCCGCCCCCCTCAGCGACACAGGGGGACGGGGAATGGGGGTTACGGTCAGTTCATCACACGTTGTTTCTGCCGCTTCTTCATCCTCAGGGGGAGGACTCCTCTCATCGTTCCCCTGCTCCAGCGTGGGGACCTTCTCAACGGGAGACAGTCCTTCACGACCTTCTCCAATGTGAGTCTCTCCCACAGGCTACAGTCCTTCACGAACTTCTCCAGTGTGGTCTCTCCCATGGGGTGCAGACCTTCAGGAGCAAACTGCTCCAGTGTGGGTCCCCCACGGGGTCACAAGTCCTGCCAGCAAACCTGCTCTGGCGTGGGCTCCTCTGTACATGGGGCCACAGGTCCTGCCAGGAGCTTGCTCCAGCATGGGCTTCCCATGGGGTCACAGCCTCCTTTGGGTGCACCACCATGCTGGATCAGGTGGGTATCTGCTCCCCCACCATCCTCCATGGGCTGCAGGGGGACAGCCTGCTTCACCATGGTCTTCACCAGGGGCTGCAGGGGGATCTCTGCTCCAGCGCTTGGAGCACCTCCTGCCCCTCTTTCTGCACTGACCTTGGTGTCTGCAGAGTTTCTTACATCTTCTCACTCCTCTCTCTGACTGCAAAAGCTTTCCCTAACTGTTTCTCTCTTTCTTAAATATGTTATCACAGAGGCGCTGATTGGCTTGGCCTTGGCCAGCGGCGGGTTCGTCTTGGAGCCAGCTGGCATTGGCTGTATCAGACACAGGGGAAGCTTCTGGCAGCTTCTCACAGAAGCCACCCCTGTAGGCGCCCCCCCCCCCCGCTACCAAAACCTTGCCATGCAAACCTGACACAATGGGGCTGTGTTTTGGATTTGTGCTGAAAATGGTGTTGATAACACAGGGATGTTTTCATTATTGCTGAGCAGAGCTTACACAGAGTGAAGGCCTTTTCTGCCTCTCACACCACCCATCAGCAGTAGGCTAGGGGTGCACAAGAAGCTGGGAGGGGACACAACCGGGACAGCTGACCCCAGCTGACCAAAGGGATATTCCATACCATATGAGATCACAGTCAGCATATAAAGCTGGGGGAAGAAGAAGGAAGGGGTGGGGGATGTTCAGAGTGATGGCATTTGTCTTCCCAAGTAACTGTTAGCATGATGGAACCCTGCTTTCCTGGGAAGCGGCGAATGAATTCCTTGTTTTGCTTCTGTGCATGGTTTTGCTTTACCTATTAAACTGTTTTTCTCTTAACCCACAAGTATTCTCACTTGCACTCTTCCAATCCTCTCCCCCATCCCACCAGGGGCAGGGAGTAACTGAGCTGCTGCGTGTGGCTTAGCTGCTGGCTGGAGTTAAACCACAACACGGTGTGTGTGAATGACTGTCAGTGATACAAAAATATGGGCACAGGTGAACTATGATGGGGAAGCAAAGCAATAATACAAGTCAGAAGGTTAAGTGAATTTTATAGATTGTGTAAAAATTTAATGAAGGCTGTGGGTAGTGCCAGGAAAGGCTACCAAATTCCTTCTTAAAGAGTACATTCACACTTTTAGTTATATGGCTGAAACAAACCACGATTGTTAAAGAGTTGGGGTTTTGTTTTTTTTTTTTTTTTAAATCATAGTTAAAAGAGAGTATGGAGATTTCAAACAGGAGACATCAGGAAATGATTGTGAGATTGGAGAAGAGGTTTCCTGAAGAAAAGGTAAAGACTGACAGGCAGTTAAAGAAACTTTTAACAGAACAAAGTGATTTCTCCCATTCACTACTCTGGTTTATATAGTTCTCACAGTTCTTTACTGAGCACTTTACAAAGTGTAAATTTCCTGTGTCAATACAAGTACGATGAATGAGTTGGAGGCTAGCTACACTTTCCAAGGAAAAACATGAGATGTCAGGATCCCAGAGAGGCCGTATTCTCCACTTCCATAAGGAACTTCAGTACCCTCAGGCGTTCATTCTTTCTCTAGCAAGAAGTTGGGTGAGCTGAAAACTGTGGATGTGATTTTAGAATTTACAGTGTGTCAGATTTTAGCTTTGGTGCCACAGGTCTCATGCAAAATTTAAACAGGCTTTTCTCCCTTTCAGAAAAGACTAGAAGAAGATGTTGAGAAAAAGCAAAAAATGATGACAGAGACCACCCAGCGTGAGGCTGTTTTGTAAGAAACACTTGCTTTTCTTGTTTTCTACTTTACAAAACCATTTTAGCACCGTGTTCTAAATAACAAGTTGCCCATGTTACTACATGGGCTTTGAAGGGCAAAATCAGTGATGGCCTAGGCTTTTTTTATATTTCAAATGTCAAGATGATGTCAGCACTTACATTTAAACTGTAAGACTCATGCTGGTTCCAGGGGAGAACTGGAGGTAATATTATCACAACAGCACTGCTTTTTTCTTCATTCTCCCAGACCAGATGTAGGACTAGAAGCAAAGCTGTGAAAACTTGGTACAGACCTGTAAGAATTTTACAGCTTATCTCTGAAATTAGGACACTGGAATATTGATTTTACTATTTAAAACAAACAAACAAGAGAGGTTGTGATTCAAGCTCTTGGGTATTTTTTCCCTCTGTCCAGGCAGCTGAACAGCACTGGGAGAGAAGTATTTATGGAGAATGTTCGTCTTCACGATGCATTTGCTTACCAACTGAAACAATGAAATTGCAGAAAATCAAACAGAAGTTAGAAGAGGACAAAACTCTTCTCTTACAGGAGAAGGTTTCTGCTCTGTTTTTAATTCTGTTTCATTCTCTTCCAGGAAGGGAATTAGTTACTGAAACTAACCTCCCCCCAGTCAGATGCCTCCAGAGTTACTAAATTCCAAGTTGTCTGAAGAAGAGCTCTTATTCTATCTTAATTAAGGAGAAAGAAGGAAGGGTTTCCTATACTAGCCCATTAAGAATAGGTCTCTGGAGTGTATACTACATACCAAGTCTTCCTTACCTCGCTTCTCTTTTAAACAATAACCTGATCCCAGAGAAGTATTCGCTCTCCAGTAGGGAAGTACCAGCATGTTTACAATATTGCCAGTGTTAGGGGGAAAAAAACTCTCTCCGGATTTGCTGCAAATGAAATAAAAGCCCAAATAATTTCTTCTCATCTTTTAGGAAACCAGTGAGGGTTTAATTCGAAAAAAGATCCTGCAGATCAATTGCCAGAAAGCACAGATTGGAGAGCTGCAGTGTAAAGTGGAAGAGCTGGAGATGGCCTTACGTCGCATGACCAGAGAATCTGTGCAGAAAAAACAGCATCAGGCACTGATAGAAAACCAGGCAAGCTTGGTGGAGATGAAGAAACTGCAGCAACTACTAGAAATGAAGGATCGGGAGATGAACCGAGTGAAGAAACTAGCCCGGAATATCTTAAATGAGAGGACTGAGGTGGAAAGGTTCTTCCTAGATGCTCTGGAACATGTGAAGCAGGAGATCATATCCAGTAGAAAGCACTATAAGAAAAAAGCCCAAATTGCCTATTACAGAAAAATGATGGAGGCATGTGCAGGGAGGGCAGAATTTCCCAAAATCAAAACATTCAAAAGCAACATAAATAGCACAAATAGTGTGTACAGAGACCTAGAGGAAGCAGAGAAATGCTACTGGTACTGAGATAACAAAACCTAGTGTCTATCTTCCTAGCACACCTGAAAAAACGCTTTGTGTGATAATATTGCCTAGATTTGGGATGCTTGTGGAGGCTTCTGTAGTGAGAGTAACAGTATGAGATGTAATATCCTATCAATCAGTAACGACTTTGTGGGCACCTAATTTCAACTAGGCTATCACTTTTTGGTCATTATTTCTATGGATTAAATTGAAGATAACCTCAAAGAAGTTCTTTGAATATTCTGCCATGTGCTGTGGAATTTGACATAGAACTTCCAGTATAGATGTGCTTCTGCAGTTTCCTTTTAATAATTATTGTTGCTTCTCTAATCTTTTTGGGTCTTATGGCATCGCTCTTTTGCTTTTTACTCACTCCAGTGAACTAACAACACTGAAGCCTAAAAATTACAATTAAGATGCTGACAGCTTTTTATTAGGTTGCTGATCATTTTAACAGAAACATCCAGTAGATGGTAAATCCAGTCTTTTTTCAACTCTTCATCCATATGTCAGAAGTCCCCGCTTTGCATTGTGTTTTCAAAGGCTGTTTTCTTCAGGCTTCATAATAATCTAAAAATTAAGCCATTACATGAAATACACACTGACATATCAAAACTAAGTACACACAGAGTACAGTACTGATTGACAGGATTACATTTTATAGACAATAAAACAAAATCTCAGATTTATAAGTGTGAATATCTCAGAATTTGTATTAGGATGCAGCTTAGTTTAAATTAGGGCTACATATGCTGCAGTGACCAGTATTACAGGTCTCCAACCTCCTGTTAGAAATCTGTGCCTACAAACTGCAGCAGTGTCCAGGCACTTAGATTTTAAGCTGTAGAGTTAAGGTCCTCCATATCTGAGGTGTGCATGCATCCTTGGTGAGAGATCAAAATTATCCTACTCCCAAATAAAATGTTTGCTTCTTACTCCTTAGCTATTGACTAACTTGGCGGCACATGATCAGTTGGAATGCTTTGTTCAGTTAAGGTTATCTTATCTCAAAAATGATACAGCAGAAACACTGCATAAAAAATCAGGGGTGAAAGTCATTATAGAAATCTAAGGAAGCTTCTCCTTGGAGCAAGAGAAGGGAGAGACTGGAACTGAGAATGAAAATTAGTTATACGTACTAACTCTTTCATGTATGAACAGGAGAAGCAAGGGAAGGACAATGTACTTGAAACTAATACGTTAGTACTAACCCTCCCCCTCCCAGAATTTATAACCACTACATGTGTAACAAAAATCATTTGGTTTGTTCTACTTAGTTTAGAGAGCCCAAAATTTACAAGTTGAAAAGACAGCACAGATTTATTTTTTGGATTTACATGCTGTGAATAGCTGAACAAGAGCAATGCAGAGCTAGAACTTAAAACCTGTTTTACACATACAGAATTCATGAGAGATATGCCTTTGACATTTTCTTCTAATACATTGATCTTTTCTGTGTTTTTCAGGGAGAAAATCCAGTTTGAAAAAGTGGATATCAGTGAGCTGACATGGGAACAAAAAGAACGTGTTCTGCGATTGCTTTTTGCCAAGATGAATGGCACGAATCCATGGTAATACTCTGTTTCTTCAGCAGGTGAACGCTGAGCTTTCCCTGTTACAGGAGCTGGGCTGATAACTCCAGGTCAGGGGATTCCAAGAAACTCTGAATCTAACGTAAGAATCTAGCTAACTGTGTGGCTTGGTGTGAGATACTTTCACCTTTTGAAAAAGGCGATTTAACCTTTTAAAAAAGTTGATATGCCATATACTAGTTTTGGGCACGCACCAGACCATACTATTAGATCTCAGTGTGTAGTATCAAAAGAAAAGCAAGTGGAGGTAAATTTTGGTAGTGCTGAGGAAGGCAGAGAATTAACTTTGCTCAGTGCAGTGGGATTAATTTTGTTCAGTCATTAAGGAATCCCTATCCCTCTTTACCAAACAAGTAAATAACATACTGTGACAGTAGCACTCCCCACATATATTTCCTTTTAATAAGAGCATCATAAAGCAATCTGCCCAGTATTGAAAAGTACAAATATCCATAGCCAGATTATTAAAAGTGTACTTACCCTATGGCTTATTGCTGTCTGCATAAGAAACTTGGGATCATGACTTTAGAGACACCTAAAATATAGCTTACACTGGAAATTCAAAGTTCAAACAGCATTAAATATATTATAAGCTGTGAACTGGGATATAAGAGGGCCCAAAGAGAAATCTAAAATGCTATGATTTTTAATGTAGTTTGGGGAGACCTAATGCTTAGGGTAGAACATCACCTTCTCTGTGTTAAGAGACCTTATTGCATTTTTTAAAAATTAAATTTTGTGAGCAAAAGTTACAGGAATAGAATTTTAGCAAATTTTGTTAAGAGTTATTACAGTGGAAGTAAGTAATGTATAATTAAATGATACATCCATCAGCTTTTATGGTTCCAAATTATACATGGATTTAACTCCTTTTATCGGTATTTGCCAACATACAAAAGCACACATAAAGCTGTAGAGTGTGAAAGCTTGAGGAATGGAATACAAACACTTCATTTTAAATTGACTTATGATTAAACCCAGTTTTTTTAAAAAAATGTTTTTATTTGTTTCTCCTCATTCCCCTTTAATTGTAATGATTTTGCCACAAAGTATGGAATTTCACAGTGAACTGAACTCAGGTTTGATTCGTAGTGCTGATTTTGGAGTGTGTACTGCAATAGCTGAGGTGCCCTGGCATTTCTTGCTTGCTCTTTGTTTTAGAAAACAAATTTGGTGTGGGATTAGAAACCTGGCTGAGCAAAAATGACCGTTAGATGAGGATTACTTTGCTCTTGTGTCTTCCTCACAGGAAATGCACCAGAGTTTTGGCTACTTCAGTTCCAGGTCCTGATGATACTGAAGAAGAAGGGAAAATTGGGTAAAAGACGCTAAATTATGCCACACTAGCTAACATCTCCTCAGTCCTCGTTATATATAAATGGATGCAATTGTCTCGCTGTCATCCCTTCCACTTTAGAATACTTTGGTTTGTCTAAAGATCTATATTAGAGTGTCTAGACACAAATAAATGTATGTGTGACAAGAGAGGAATTTTTTATTTTGAAATTTCTGGTCATGCTGATCTTTTAGCAGCAGGCATTTAGACTCAGCTCTCATGGGAAAGGAAAAAAAAAAAAGAGAGATCTTATGCCCCCTTAAAGCCTCCTCTTATTGATAAGCAGCTTTATTATTTTTGGAGGATTCTCTTGTGAAAGGCCATGATCATACAAGGAGACACATTTTCAGCTAGCACAGCAATTTTTGATTAAAAGGCAAAACCTATGAAGCTGATTTTGCATTCAGTATAGAATCACATAAAGAGAATGGACCAGGATGAAGATTCATATGCCTGATTTTCAGATGCAACTGTATACCTAATTATAACACTCCAAGGCAAGCATTATCAACTTACACTGGAGGAATAAGCAGGGAGGGGTTCTGGCGTGCCATCATGAAGCATCATGTCAGACATGAGGCAGTCAAGCACACAAAACTTAAGATGTAATACTCACGACATCAAATGACCATATAAAGTTCATAGCAGGAGCCCAGGAGGGATTTATACGGACAGACGAGACACCTCCTTTGGAGAGGCAGACTGCCACTTCCAGACACAGGAGTAGAAATGAGTTGTAGCTGGTTTTTTTGCACAGACAGGGAAAAAAAAACCCAGAAGTTGAAGTCATAGGGCCCACTTCTCAAAGGTGGTTAAACTATTTTAACATAATTTTTGGACTTGAGAGTATCTAATAGCTTTGAGAATCTAGCCTGCAGTGCCTTCTAGGCGGGAAACAATTTTAAATAAGAGAAGACAAAGGGTTGACTATAAAATTGTATTTTAATAGCATCTAAAGAAATTTATTATGAGATACTTTATACTTATACTTTTGTATAATATAGAAGACGTTCTTTAGCTTAATTTTTTATAGTGAATGTTGAAATAAAAAGGATAAACAGGTGAGTGGAAAGCAGTAACAGCAGTGCGGTGAGGCAGGTACATCATGATCAGTCAGCATCTGCAGCTTGATCTAAAAAGGCATTTCAGTAACTCAAAAGGCAGATACAAGATTTGTAGTTCTAGTACAATTATTTAAAAACATCTGTTTAAAAACTGCTGTTGGAAATACAGATAATCAGAAAAGAAGCTTGCACACAAATGAAAACATGATACAGGTGCCTAGAACAGGTCTGGAGAAAGCACAGGGATACTCCTGCCACTCTTCAGGGAGCAGGTAAGCTTGACAATAAAACCTGCTTTTGCTACAGGAGGAGCTGGATTTTAGATTTTCTTAAGGAAAGATGTAATGGGTTTTAATAGGACAATAGAAAAGTTAGAATAGCAATACTGATTAGGAAGACAATTAACGCATTTTGAAAGTGAATGACTGTAGACAATATTAGAGGCTGTTAATTAGTATTACTTTCCCAGGTGCATGAATGAATGTCAACGTCTTACAAGTGATTTATCTATTTTACCTTTGCAGCACAGCAAATACTTCTCCCAACTCAAGATTCATTACACAGCAGGCTGAATTATCAAATTCATCATCTTCTGCACTAATCCTTCCCGATATTCAGATGTTACCACCACAGACAGAGTAAGGCAGCTGTACACTTGGCATGAACAATGGCCACAGCAATTTCCAACTCATCTGCACTTTTCATTTTGGAAGTTATGTTGTGAGCAAAGCTGCGAATTCTAAATCCCCTGTCTGCTGCACTGCTGCTTTGACTACACATTTCAAATCCATCCGAAATATAGTTATTTTCCTCCTCCTTAAAATAAAGATTTTATTCTTTTCCAAGCCAGGAGCTGGGATGACTCTGTACAAAGCACTAAGGTTTGGACTAGTGGTTAGAACTCTGTGTATATGTTGCTATAATTTGATGAAGATAGATTTTCAGTTTGGAATAAGGTAATTTACGTGAAGCTTAAGAGTTTTTGTGATCAAACAATGTGTATGTGGAAACAGAAATAAGGCATTCCTGAAATGCTGTATCAGGAAATTGGTACAGAGGTCCCTGAAATACTGTAAAAGGAAGATGTATACATGGGTTACGGGAGTCACAGACTAGCCTCTGCAAAGAGGGGAACAAAGTCAACGTCACACCTATATAATGTCTTATCAAGGAACAGTCATATTCTGCAGAAATTTATTAGCACGTTTTTAATTCATAATCAAATTGCAAGGTGAGAATTTCCCTCTAGAGTATAGCAGAGGAAAAAAACAAAATACAAACATTAGTGAATCCACAGCAATTGCACTAATACATAACTGTCAGTTACAAGGCATCTTTACCAGAAAGCAGGATACAAAGTGTTCACATTCAGGTTGTTTAACTAAAATTAGTAATGGCTATGATCATTAGAATAATATTTTCCATGGGTGCTTGAATGAGTTCCCTGTGGATCCCTCATGGCTGCATCATCTTCCAGGAACCAGGGATAAAAATATAGGCTCTCCAGCTCCAAATGCAGAGATTCTTAAAAACAGGGTACACAAAGTCTTATCCTTCTCTAGTAATGGGACCTGCAGTCCCCAGAGAACACGACTCTGAGCAAATGTGACAAGGAGTCAACACAAGAAATACAGCTATAGTCAGCAAAAGGACCCAACAGAACAGGCCTGGCTGCTTTGTGATGATAAACTGCGTTCTTTCTTCCTACTTACCTATTTATTCTCCCTTCCACCCATACCCACACGATGCTGTGAGGCGAAGATACATACACAAGCTTATGTTTCTGCTTCCACAGTTTTGTTACGTTACGGGACCTATAGGCACATATCTGTTAGCACAGTGAAAAGGCACCAAACAACTTCCAGGTATATCAGAATTGACAGCAAGCTGGAGAACACAAGCCACATGCACAATAGGATCAGAAGTTTTCAAGCTGTCAGAGGCACAGTGAAGGTCGCTGTACCATACATCAATTTCTTTCATCCTCAGACAAGCAATCAAATATGCTTTCCTGAAAAATCCTGAGAAAGCTACTTCCCAACTGTTTTGGAAACTGCTCAAGAGATGAAAGACTGACATTGTCAACTCCCAAATTTGCTGTCTTCATTGTATGTAAAGTCACTTCTATGAGACACCCAAGGTGTCCCAGTTATGTCACTCAAAATGATACTCATCTTTGAGTAAGGTGAAGTCAAAAATCTCAACATGTAAGATAAAGAGGTAAAGAAAACTGCTACAAGATGTAGCCAGGAGTGAGTCACTAAGGCTAAAGATGTTGAAGTGGAAACTAGAGTGATGTTCAAGTTCAGAGGGTCTGGAAAGAAACAGAAATTAAGACCAATGTCACTGTCTGCCCTTTCAATTAGATAAGGTTGTTTCATCTCTGATAGGCTGTAGGAACAAATTTCAGTTCGGCTAGCCAAAAACCACTGACAGCAGCAGAAACCCCAGACTGTATGTTACGTGAGCCTGCCTGATCTGCGCGGAAACAGAGGCTGTTGAGAAAATGGAGCTTTCTATTCATTCCCAAGGAAATGATGATAGTCAGGACAAAGCTGGAAAGTGCAGCACAGAAGGAGAAGGGCAACAAGAAAAGCATCTGTAAAGGCAGATTTAGTTTCCCATAGTTGGCATAACCACAGCAGGCTTGGTGACGGTGGCATCTTCCTCTTTCCATTGAGAAATGATAGTTTTCAGCTGTGTGTAGAACTGCACTCCCTGGAGGAAAGGAGAGACACATGGATCAGATGTTTGGCCTTATGAATTCTTCATGTCTGCACCAGTGGTGTATCAAGCAGTTTTTCCTGTATCTACAGAGGGCTGAGTTTTCCTCTTGGGAACAATCCCTGTCAGCCTGCTCCTTTTACCAGTTCCCCAAAGATTCTGTTTCTATGAGAAAGCTTGCTACTTAGTTCTTCCTCCCTTCTCAAGTCTCCCCAAAAAAAGACTTGCTTTTTTATATTAAAGGGGGGGGGGGGGGGGGGAAGGGAATTGGCTATTGTAACATACATTATGGTGGCTGTGATCACTGGCTGGTCATCAGTTTCCTGGTTGAGATGGCTTCAAAATCTCCTTACTAATGAGGTCTGATGACCACATCCCCATTGCCATTTATAATCTGATTTATCATAATCCAGCCCAGTAGAGTACTCTGAATCAGTAAGTTACCTGCTTGCCATAGAAATTGGTGTCTCCTCTGAAAGAAGCACGAGAACCGGTGAAAGAGAACATGGGCAGAGGTACTGGGATCGGAACGTTGACACCCACCTAAACCAAAGGAAAGCTGCCATATTAATCACAAGACGTAGCAGATTGCAGACCACTCTCCAAAAACTACCACATTTTGTTTCCTTAAATCTGAGGCTGGGTACTGTTGGCCAAGTAGTCAGTGATTAGTCACTACAGCTGGATGGCTAACCACTCCACATAGTGAGTACTAACAGCAACAATTCTAGCTTGAACATACCTGACCCACATCTACTAAGTGAGAATATTTCCGAGCTGTGGCTCCATTGGTGGTGAAGATTGCAGTTCCATTTCCATAGGGGTTGTTGTTCACCATCTCAATGGCATCATCCAAAGTGTCTGCTTCCAGAACCACTAACACAGGCCCAAAGATTTCCTCCTTGTAGCAAGTCATGCTTGGCTGCCAAGACAAACAGCAGAAAAAACAGCCTGTATGGAGGATATAACAAACACCCACACTGCTAATGCTCAGGATATTCCTAGGATCACCTGCCACACCTGAACATTGCCATGGGCCATTCTTCAGTCTTCCTTGCCTTTTCACATTTCCCATGTCCTGCCATCTCTCTAGTCCACTAAAGAGGATACCACTTTTCATCTCCAGAGCGCTTTCTGCTTTTACTGCCTGCCTAACCTCACTCACAGGCATACTCTGACCAAGGCTGATTAAGGCTGGGATTAATTCAGGATAGTTTACTTCAGTTCTTGTTGATGAAGTGACTAGAACCTGCTATCCTCTCCAACTCGGTGCTCAGGATTTATGTCTGATAATTAGCAACACCTGACAAATACACCACCACCGGCTGGAGAGTACTTTAATCACTAATAACTAATACAGCAAACTACCAAACAGTCATTTGACAAATTATGAGTTTCATGTAGCTATTATTAACCATATCACCATGTAAAAAAAATCTCAGTGAAACTTTTACTTCTGAATACCTAACGACATTTATGACACATCATAGGAAAGTGGAGAATTTTACGATATTTAATGAAAATAAGGCAAGAAAATTCTGAGATAGATTAAAAACTTGAATTATGTAATAGCATAAAATCCATGAAATCTTAAGAATACAAAGTACAACAGCAGAATTATCAAGGTTGGTTTGCTACAGTGGAATCACTTGCTAAAAGGCCCACGATGAATTGAATACTTAAATATTAAAGAAATCACATCAGCTTATTGCATAAGCATAAAAGAATGAATTTAGGTAGGAAAACCCACATGGATGGGTGCCTGGCAAAGAATATTCCTTCCCAGTAGTGTCCATCTGTTGCACACCATGCATTATATTGAGAGGCTGACGCAACAAAATTGTGACTATATTTAGCAATAAAAAGATTTTGTACCTTATCCTGTATTATTTTCATGAATATTTCCAAAAATATGTAATTTTTTTTTTCCCTGTACATCCTTAAAATGCAAGCTGCAGGAATGCGTAACGGAGGAAGGAAAATTGCAAGTCTGGCTGTTCATCGTACTCTTCCTCAAGCATCTGCTGCTGCCTATTACTACAGATAGTATACTATGTTTGATGGACAGTTAAAGATAGTACAAACTGCCCATTTTTTCTTTGAATTGGCTGCATTCCCTTCAAGTTAAAATCCTTAACTTCATTCAGAGTTTTTTGCAATCCTGCAAATTCTTTTATCACCTCCACAACAGCATTCCAATGAGCACTTCATTGGAATTGTGCAAGGGAAAGCTGAGCCATTTATGGGCCATCTACCTGGCAATGATTGATTACTTACTGATTTGGATAACCCATTTTTCAATTGACCCTGTAACACACACTATCAAGCACTGGTTTTGGTCATCTTACCTTGACATTGGCCAGGATCGTTGGTCCAACAAAATTGCCATTTTCATAGCCCTTCACTTTGATATTACGCCCATCCAGAAGAAGGCTGGCACCTTCTTTTACTCCTTTCTCAATCAGATGGCAAACCCGTTCCTTAGCTTGGGGACTGATTAGAGGCCCAAGATCTGCTCCAGGCTGGTCTCCTGTGAAGAGGCAGAGATGCCAAGTTTTTAACCCTGACAGCTTCCTCTTCACAGGCATCATGGAGATAACTACACTGGCAGGATAAATCTGAAAATCCTGATGTTTCTGAACATCAGGAACAAAGATTTGAGACATTAATGAACAGGAGCAATAGCCTGCAATTCTCATAATCAACAAAGAAAAGAATTTGTAAGTACAAGCATAATTTTAGATCACCAGGAAGCCAAAATTCAACAACAGATTCTTCTCAGAAAGGAAACTTTTCCCCTCTGCAGGACTTTATTAAACATAAGATAATTATCCTAGAGTTAAGAACAGTCCATTTTTTCCCCAAGTACTTGTTTCCAGTTTTCCTTTTTATTGGATGCTTACTACAAATTGGAAGGATCTCTAAGTGAGGTTGCTATAGAAATGGTAGGTTTGAGTTAAACATCGGACATAACCACAAAGCTTCAGTTAAAACAAGACCAATCCTGTAAACCTTGCATCACAGTCATACTGCCAAGCCTTCCTACGTATTCCTAACTACAAGTCTGGGGCTGTGTTTCCCAACCCAGACAATCTACTAGCTACTCAATCCTCCGCTGCCAATAGCTCCACGGGGCACACCGTAATACAAGAGATAACTGACCTAAAGAGCTACAGTCGTACAGAAGTGAAGTACCTTGTAAGAAATTATCACAGTCTGTACCTGCATTTACCCGTAGATTTTTGGCTCTGTCCACAAGCTCTGGCAGCCATTTCTGAGCTTCTCCCACTAGAATTGCTGTAGACAGGGCCATGCAGCGTTGGCCAGCTGCTCCAAAAGCAGCTCCAACCAGCTGGTTCAAGGTGTTCTCTTTATTGGCATCAGGCATCACCACACCGTGGTTCTTGGCTCCCTGAAATACAACACGTAACACAGTCTCCCATTATTAGCCACCCCAGCCCACTTCTCTAGCTCTCTGGCAATATCTTCATACAGTAGCTATGACTCTGCTACCAACAAGAACTGGTACCAACACGAGGCTGGCAAGAAGGGCGGCCTCATCACTTAACTATCAGTAGCAAAGTCAGCTTCTGCTGCTGAGTGCCATGGTCCTTCTTAACATGCACAGGAGACAGAGGTGGTCTTTGTGCTGAGGCGTGCTCCATTCAGAGGCATTACCATGTTGGCCTGGACTCTCTTGCCATTCCGGGATCCTCTCTCATAGATGTACTCGCCAGCCTGATTAGATCCCACAAAGCTGATTGCTCTGATATCCGGATGGTCACAAATGAAATTCACAGCTTCAAATAGGAAATAATACATTATATACTGTGGTGCAGTATAATGCTTCCCTCTGATCCCATCCCCACAGCGCTAAATCTATGTATCTATCTTCTTCCACGAAATTTTTGCCTCCGTTTCCTACATCTGAGTTCCCCCATTGCCTGTCCATGCATCTCTCCACTAATTTCTCAGCATGTGTACTCCTGCCCCTGACCTCGTACACCTGACTCTCTGCCATCTCATCACGCTTTGGGCATCTCCCAAGGTGGCTGAGCAATGCTGAAGTGAAGTTGCTGTTGTGTATTCGTATCCTTGTGTTCTGAAGCTACTTGTGTGCTGTCAAAAATATCACATTAGGAGCTAGAATACCAGAATGCGCTGCATATTCATGAGGCATTTAATTCTTGTTTAGGCTTTCTTGGGAAACCAAGATGATTTATCTACTTATTTCAGTTGGAGCTTAGTTTGCTAAATAGAATTTGAACACTTACATGCCTTGGGAACTCTGACCCCAGCCCCGAAAATTTTGTCCACCATATCTTCTGAAAGATTTGGTGCAAAATGGCAGAGAATCTCCCAGTTACCTCCCTTCACCACCATCGAGAGGGCTGAAGCATCTGTCCAGACCTACAGCAGCATCATCAGACTCTCCAAATGGCACCTCCACCGAACATGCGCAATTGCTTACACACTCCAGCCATCTTCCAAGGAGGGCTCTTATTACCTTCATGTTGTCCGTGGATGATATTCAGGGTCCCATCGGGGGCACCAGCATCCTGAAACAGCTTGGCAAGGAACATGAGTGCCCCTGGTACACGCTCAGATGGTTTCATCAAGAAGGTGTTTCCACAAACCATAGCCATGGGGAACATCCAAAGAGGAATCATGGCTGGGAAGTTGAACGGTGCAATTCCAGCACAGACACCCAGAGGCAGACGGTAGGTGTAAGTGTCCATGTCTTTAGTGATGGAGGGCATGGTCTCTCCCAGTATGAGTGATGTCACACTGCAAGCATGTTCAACCACCTCTGCAGCAGAAAGGGCAATATGCCACTGGGTGATCTGTTAACAGTCAGTCCCCAAACTCCCTTCTCACCATTGCCTTGACCCAAGTCTTTCTTCCAGCCTCTTTTCCCACAACCTAAAACTCATTGTGCTCCAGAAAATCTCTTTGCTCTGCCAAGCACAGTGAGCTCATTGTGAATGGATTTTCTCTTGAGTGCATTATATGTCATTTTGACAGCAGCACAGACACAACAGCCCCAGTGAAAGAAGCACAGGTACAGTATTATTGTACCATCTGGGACTCAACTGTGGACATCTGAGCACAAGCGAGAAGTTCTTATCCCTTTACAGCAATTTGTAGTCACTCCTAGGAAAAGGAAGGGTCTAACAACTTGGAAGTGATTTAAGAAAACTCTATCTAAGGGAACTTTTTGGGTTAGAATTACAATTGCCCTTTTTCTATCAGTAGGAGGCTATGAAGGGAGCTACATGTACAGACTCCCAGAGCAATCAGTTGCTCAGGAGACCACCTCCCTTCCTATGGGTTCTCAAAGCCCCTTTTTGAACAGGAGGAGCCAGCAGCTTACGGAGGCCTCGGAACACATCTCCCTCAGCATCAGCCAGGGTCTTCCCTTGCTCAAAGGTGATGAGTTTTGAAATTTCTTTCTGAAAATGGAAAATGCAAAGTTTATGAACATTAGGAAAGTGCCTGCCCATGAAATAGGGTGCAGGGCTAAGACAGTTTAACAGAGTTGAACATCACAATGAACAGACTGAGCAGAACATGGAAAAGCCTACACTGACCAACTTGCTCCTTGTAGGCAAGAAGCCAATAAGCCACTAGGTGACATTTTAGAAAAAACAACTGTGAGTTGGCTTGTACTCTACAGCTTTCATGTTTCACACCACAGACACACTGGAAAAGTAATCAGGGAAATCCAAAGATAACATACTTCTCCCACTTGTCTTTATCAACTGGAACATTCTCCATCAAGGCTGAAAGTTCTTCTTGTAGTCTTTTGGTAAAGGGACAAGTGCAGAATAATATTCCCTAAGAAGCACTGCCTCTCTGTCCCCACTTGATGGAGAGTGCTTTGCTACACCTCTCAAGGACAGCGTCTCAGTTGGCTCCTCAATCCTGGCAACAATGCTGCCTCAAGAACTCTGTAAACCCTGAGTCTCTCAATTTAATTCCTGAAGTCAACTGCAACACATTCAGCAACAGCCATCACACACAGCCATGGTGTCTCACCAGATTGTCTTTGATGAGTTGTTGATAACGCAGGAAGACCTGCTGGCGACTCAAAACAGATGTTTCTGACCAGTTCCAAAAAGCCTTTTTGCAAGAAGCCACAGCTGCCTCCATCTCACTGGCTGTGGCTTTTGGTACACGGCCAACCACTTCATTTGTGGCCTGAAGGAAAAAACAAACTGCATCAAAACTCAGCTTTTTCCATCTGTCCCTGTCAACCATTCAATGGTCCTTTCACACCACACACCTAATATCCTTGTTCTACAAGGACCTGTCCTTCTGAGGGAAGAGCACAAAAGAGACTCCTTCCTTGGTGCACACAAAAGGCCTGGGCTACGACCAGAATAGTTCCGAAAACCTGCACTCTGCACATTTCAAATTAGGCACCCAGCAAGCTGCAAACACAATGCTGATTTCCAAACTGGAGTTGAAGTGACTTGTCTATCTTGAAGCTTCTCGAGAGTATAACGCAAAGGTTTCTGTGGACTGTGGTCTTTTCCCTCTGCATCATCTCAGCTCATCTGCTGTCCCTCTTGCACATTAAATGAGGCAAGGATCCTTTGGAAAAAGCAGGACGTGACTGTGCAATTGGCACTGATGTTAGTGGACCTAGACCACTAGGCCAAAGTAAGATTTTTACAAGCAACCTTAGTTCTACAGTATTTTAACTTTAAAAGCTTGTCTTTGCCAGTTTAACCTCCTTCCAATGCACTCTTAAAAAATAAGTCTGCTTTGACATGACAAAAACATCAGTACATCACTAAGAGAGAAACTACTCAAAACAAGAGAGAGAAAATCAAACAAGAACATTGGTCGCCACACAGAGACCAAATAAGCCTCGTGAGCATGGCTCACTGCTCTGATCACTTCCATGAAGTAAATAAAAAAGGGCTTTACAGAGAAGTTTTAGAAACTGCTGTCCAAACGCTTACTAGGGGGGTCAGAAGGGTCAGAATTCTGAGTGCAACCTCATTTCCATTTGTCTTCGGTGGAGGATTCAGACAAGTACAAGTGCTACTAAGATTAATTTGCATTGCATAGCATCCAACCTCTAAATTCACTGTGAATATCATGGCTCACAGATAGAAGCTCTGAAAGGAGCTGAAGCTGTCAGGATTTTTTACCTTGGTCTAAAAGTAAAATCAGAATCTATCAGGACTTCACATTCAGCTGGCATCAAAACCCACCCGGTTGATTTCACATACAGGGTGAAAGAAACCCTTCAGAAATTTGCCATCCCAGAGCCTTTCTATGAGCAAAAAAAAAGGTAAGTGGAGTTTAAGCTTCCTTTCCAGAGATCACAGTTTTACTACACAGGGGAGATAAAAAAGATCATCACTTTCCTAAGACTGACATTTCATGTGAAAAGGAAATTGAGAAGCAATTACACAGCGCTAAATCCATATTAAGCTCCAAGTCTAAACCCTTCTCAAGCAATGTATGTACTTTCCCCTTTTGCCAAATGCTTGAACAGAGGCGCAGAACCTTGTTGCACAGTGACCGCTAATATATAAACCGAGACCATTTCACTTACTGGGTTGTGGATATCAATCCACTCAGTAGTTTTGGACTCAACAAACTTCCCATCAATGAAGAGTTTGGTTGTTGGCTGTGGAGGACAAAACATTGGACAGTAAGTGATCTTTGTGTCAAGGTGCCTCAACACCACTGTGCCTTATTACATGCAAGCCTTCATCATTTACTGCTATGCTGCCCACGAGACAGTCTAGATCTAGTATTTACAGCAAGACCCAGCTGACTGCTTAGGTTGAAATTTTTCATGCTTTCTGCCCCATTTTTCTCACTTTAAACCAAAATGGCCAAAATTCTTTCTAAAATCAGTTACAGAAAAATACATTCCTATGCTTATATTCAGAACTATTTCAGTCTACTTAAATCACCCAATGTTTACTAAGTTAGAAAACTGAAAAACCACAATTCATAAATGTTCAGAAGAAACAGTTAATAATTCACCTTGTGAGAATTTCATGTACCCAGTGCACACTTATGTGCTTCCTTCCCATCAAGCGACTGAGTAGGTTCATTTCTCCAGCTCATAGCTACAGGCATAAAATTGGACTTTCCCCACTCACCACTTGGTCCTGCAACTAAAGGCAAGGAACCTGCATCTGCTGAACTCACAGCAACTGTCCTGGCAGGCAGCACAGAAAACAGAACTTTCCAACTCAGATGCAGAGGAGAGAAAAGGAAAGTTTGGAATAAGGACTTCAGGTAAACGTAGGATAAGAGGAAAAACAGAGGTGGAAGCTGTAACTAGCACTGAGTAGGCAACAAAACTGTATCATGCAGGAAAATAGATGGGGACTGTATAAATTAAGAAACTAGAAACTAGGAGTTGATGTTAGGACGTAAGGACAGAACTAGGAGAAAGTAAGAACCAGTTAGTCATGCCACAAAACAGTGGCTTGGGGAGAAGAGGTAAGAGGAAGGGGAAATGGACCTGCTGTGTGAAGAACTAAAATGGGACAGATCAACAGAACTGGGATATAAACCCAAATATATCAGGGAATTCTGTGAAAAAATTAGGATGTGGAATTATGAGATGGAGATGAGGACTGGGATGCTATCCAAGGTGTAATAACAGGAAAGAGATCAGAGGAAGAATCAGGAATACAAATGGTGTTGGCAGGACAAGGAATGACAGTGAAAAGTGGATGAGAGTTAAAAAAGTAAACAGCAATGAGAGCTGGGACAAGCTGAGAAAGTTTGGAGATGAGAAAGCAAGGATGAGAAGTGTAAAGTAAGACTGTTAATGGATAAGCAAGACCTATTGATTTGGGAGGGAATACCAGGAGTGAATCAAAAATACAAAGTTGCAGATGATTATGTAGCTGGAATTACACTTGGGAAAGAGAGGTAGAAGTCTGTGCCTACAAAAACATAATCAATCCCCCCTAGAACTTGGAAGGAAGTGCAGGAAATCCGAGTCCCTTGCCTGAGTTTCCTGACTGTCAGAAACAGTTTTCTAGTGCTGGTCTAAAGAATGACAAACTCCTGCTGCTATCAGTCAGTCACTCCATGAGCCCAAGTGCCACGTATCCGCAGTGGATCTACAAGCTCCAGTGCTGTATGGCCCACGTGGACTTCAGTGCAATGGAATTTATGTTTTTGTTGTTTTTTTTTCAAATTGCTTAAAAGGCATATCTAGAAAATTGCACATACAAAGAAAAAATATTTTAAGCAAGCCAGGAAATGCTGAATTAAGATTGATCACACTTTTTCCATAAAATCATCACCTTTTTTCTGTAGAGAAGGAGCCTGCTGTGGGAACAAGGACTGTAGTAAAGCAAACTATTTGGAGAATTGTGATTTAGCTGTTCAGAACTTGGAGAGTGTACAGCCATGGATACCAGAAGAAAAAAGGCACTATAACAGTTAAAGTTGTTTGATATTGCACAAAGGAAATCAGATGCTCTCTCTGCCATAGATAGATGATATGAGACCAGTTCAGACAGCTTGAAACAATATTTTCTCCAGACATTATCATTAGTCATATATTCTACATTCATTTTTGCTGATATTATTGAAGAGCTGGTAAAAGAAACATGGTAAAAGAAATCTAAAAATCAGGGGAAAAAAAGGTTGGTGTGTATTTAGCACAATGTGTGCTACTTAAGGAACACGGAGAAAACAAATCAGGACGCGATTAGCTCTGAGGTGTACCTGCTGAGCCAGGCAGGGCTCCCCGCAGCAAGTAACGTGGGGTGGGTGGCTCCCTGAGCGGCTACCCCGCAGCCCAAGCAGCACTTCGTAGCTCCGGAGCCAAACATTGACATTGAACTTTTTTCTTTTTTTTTTTTTTCCCCCTCCTGTTGAGCACGGGGGCCCTCCATGCACCGTGCACGGGCGGTCCCAAATGTTTGTTCCAGAAATACCAACCCAGGGCCACGGGGAGGGGAGCGGAGCCGAGCTGAGCTGGCAGAAAGGACCCGACAGGAGAAGACCCGAGGGAAGCCTTTGGCGGCTGCGGAGAACAGCGGCGGCGCCCGGGGCTTTGCCGCGCTCCCTCCCCGCCCGCGGCCTCTCCTCAGCCCGGGCGGGGCCGCCCCCCACAAACCCCGCGGCCTCCCCCCCCCCGCGGGACGGGCACTCACCACCGAGGAGGAGAAGGAGGCGGCGGCCGAAGCGATCCAGGGGGCACCGGCTCTCCGCGGCAGCTGGACGGGAGGGGAAGCACAGACCAGCCCGGTTCCGCAGGGCTCCCGACCGCCCCCGAGCTCCCCCCCCCCAGCACAGCGCGGGTCCGGCCGGCGCCCACCCCCCCGCCGGGGCGCCCTCGGCTACTCCCCGCTCGGGACCGCCCCACCCACGGAGCCCTGGGGCCAGGTGGGCCGCGACCCCCCTCCGCCGCCCGCCCCGCGGCCCCCCCCGAGCCGCGGGAGCCTCTGCGGGGCCGGGGGCCGCCGCCTCACCCTCAGCGCCACGCGCCGCCGCCCGCCCCAGGCGCCGCGCGCCACCGCTGCTGCCGCCGCCATCCCGGCCGAGGGTCGCTGCACCGCGGCCCCCGACGGCGCCCCTTGCCCCGCTCCCGCCCGCTCGAGGCACCGCCCCCGCGCGCTCATTGGCCTTGCGCGCACCGGCCTCGCCCGCTCCGCGCCCTCCTCCGGCGGGGCCTGCGCGGCCCGCAGCCAATCGCCGTCGACAAACCCGTCGTCCCCGCCCCCTAGCCCCCCGCCCCCCGTACCGGGCCGTGGATTGGCCGAGCGAGCTAAGCCGCCCACCGGCCGTCAGAGCCCGGATTGGCCGAGCACCGCCCCGCGGCGACGCCTCCTGGCGGTGGCGGCGAGAGCAACACGTGGGGTTCCGGGGCTGGTTTGTTTTTCCTCTCCCTCTCGGGGCTCGGCCGCGAGGGCGGAGTCACGTGCTGGGGGAGGGGGTGGGGTGTGAGGGTGTCGCGAGTACCGGCGACGCGTCACGTGGGGCGGGCAAGATGGCGGCTCCCGCGGACGGTAAGGCGCGAGCGTCGGGTAGCACCGCTGTGTTCCGCGTCCCGCCGGCGGGGCCTCACCCCCGCCTCACCCCCGCCTCACCCCCCGCCTCACCCCCTCTCTGTTGCAGGCGCCGACCTGGAGGCTTCGTTGCTGAGCTTCGAGAAGCTGGACCGCGCCTCCCCGGACCTGTGGCCCGAGCAGCGTAAGTCTGGCGGGCCCGCGTCCCTCAGTCAGCGGGTGGGGGCCTTCCCCTTCCCGGGCCGGGCCCACAGGGGCCTGGCGATGGGACGGGGGGGGCAGTTGGTGCTGCCGCCGGAGGCGCTCACCCCCCGCCGCACCTCGTTTTCTCTCCCCAGTGCCCGGCGTTGCCGAGTTCGCCGCCTCCTTCAAAAGCGTGAGTGATCGCTACTGTGCCTTTCGCCTGCCCCCCCTTCCCGTGTGGTGGCAGATCTGCTCTCTCCTCTTGTGGGCTTTTTACAGCTTTCTTCTATAAAATGTATCTCGGTTATAATTTCAGTATACGTTAGCACAATCCTTTTGTTTTTATTTTTTTTTATACATTGTGTAACTTACTGTAAGTGAGGAATATGCTTTGGAAGAAATAAAAGGTTTTAAGCTTTAGGAAATTGTGCTTTTCACACTGTTTCTAGCTTTAACTCTAAAAAGTCTAGGAAAAGCTAGAAAACAAGATTAAACATAGCAATATCTCTATAGAGTACCTGGAACACTCCTATTTTTGCTGTCAGTGTAACTGGCTTTCAAAGCTAGATCAAGCTTTTCTGTATGATGCTAAAAATGCACTTGTCTGAGTATGAACTTTTATTTTTTTTCAAAACAGCCTATTACAAGCTCTCCTCCCAAGTGGATGGCTGAATTAGAAAATGATGATATTGATATGTTAAAGGGTGAGTATGGACATTGTGGGTAGGAAGTAAGGCTGCCAGAGCAGATGGGAATTCAGCACTTACTTAAGAGGCTTAAAACACTTGTTCTTTAGATATTCTGGAGGTGAAGGAATGGGGAGTGGTTCTTTTCTGTTGTTCAATACTTATTTCAGAGTTTTTTGTCCTGGATGCCCAAATGCGTGTGGTTTGGTTTTGGGTTTTCTTTTTAATTATACTGTTAATTTGTCTCATTTCTGAAGGCAGGAGTCTTCCATCAGTAAGCCTTGTGGCCTCAGGTCTCTAGCTCTCACATTTGCAGAATCTCCAGCTCAAGAGTCTCTTATCTTGTTAATGATACACATTTGTCATTAATCCAGTTATCTCTGAGAGAGTATCCAGATGTCAGTGGCAGGTGGATTTTTCAAAACAAACATGCAAGCATGAGTTGGAGCAGTCACCAGTCTCTCACAGCATAAGTATAGCAGGTGTCTCCTGCAGTTTGAGTAAAGTGGCATGAATTTTTTTGGTGGGCCTCAGTTGATCAGACTTGGTGAGCAGCTTAGACTAGTTGATTGGCTTGTTCAGAGATGCTCTACGCATGTGTCTTCACTCTTAGATCTAAGATCTCTAATTGACCAGTAGGGCTGTATGAGCAAGTTACACAAGGGCTAACTAGCATGTAGATTTGCTGCATGTTACAGCTGTTAGTTTGCAGAGTACACTCATCCTTGAGTGTACTCTGCCTCTCATGTGAGTTCTAGATAAACTGTTCCAAAGTCAAAGTAGGACAAATTAACTTTGACTTGCTGCAAGAAATGTGCTTAAACACGCACTATTAATGTATGGTAAGTCCATTCCCTTGCATGCTCTTCTGTAGCTTGTTCATGTAGCAGTGTGAACTTAAAGGAATTTCCAAAATATGGGGCAAGTTGCTCGTTGCAATGGTGGCAGATTACAGTATGAACCAGATCCATGACTATCTTTTTCAGTAGAGAAAGCTGGTCTTTTCTCAGTGTGTTAAAATCAGGGGTGGCATCAGCTTGAATTTCAAACGTACTCTGTTCACTGGAAATAGATCTTGTCAGAAGTATGACTTGGAAGTGCTCTGTGAAGTAGTAAACAGGTAAACTGTCACCAGAGGGCTATAGGCAGTGTCAAAATTCACACTTTTCTCTGTTCTTAGAGTTGGGGAGCCTCACTACAGCTAACCTGATGGAAAAAGTTCGTGGCCTGCAGAACCTAGCTTATCAGCTGGGACTGGATGAATGTAAGTGCTGTACACAGATGTTACTGACGGCATTCCAAATCTTCCTGCTAGAGTGTGTGCTCATGGCACATTTGTAGCTGGAAAAGTGGTTTGGCAAGTGTGTGACAGTCACAGTGACCTTCCAAAACAGGATGAGAAAACGAGCTTACATCTCCAACTCAGTCTACCTGCGTGGGGGAAACATCGTAGCAGAAATAACAAGAGGTTATATGTCAATCTGGTGTTGTCTAGTGGCACGTAGACTTCTGTTCCTGACTTAATGTTGACTTAGATAAATCAGGTCACTTGGCTTAATTTCCCACTCGGATTACTAAAGCTATTTCTCAGAATACTTGTGGCAGTACTTCTGTCAAACTTCATATACTGCCTCCACAGTGAAACTTTCACTTGTGTGTAGGAGTCTCCTATCACTTAGTGTACATACAATTTTCTGCTGCTGTAGCTTTTATTTTTTTCTACACTCCATTGTAGCAGGAGGTGATGCCATTGAGTACTAAAGTCGACCTTCATTCCACTTACAAACAGCCAAATTTTATCAGTTCTTTGAAGAAGGAGCTGATTTCATCAGCATTTAGGACTCTGTTGTTAATGGGCTGATCCAGCTTTGAAGGTTTCAAGAGTATTGTGTTTCTTTTAAATGCTACCTGTACATACTGACACATTTAATTTTTTCTGCTTAGTTTTGCTCTAGTGTAGACCTTAGTTGCAGTTACTCTTGGCCTACACAAAGCACCGAAAGTTTTAAAACTTACAAGTCTTTCACATTCCTTTCAGTAGATAAAAAATAACCTGACTGTAAACCTGGGATATCCTATGCTCTCTTATTAACAGATCATTAAGCCTATTTTAAAACACTCTCTGCAAGTTTATTTTACTTCCAGTGCTAACATCTGTTAAGGCTGTGTAAAGCATTTAGTGGAGTAGAAGTTCAAGTATAACAATGTAAAACTGAGTCAAAGACAAAGATTGGCTGATGATTGGCTGCCTCAGTTAAGCTGTAGGCTTAAATGTCAGACAGCTTTGTCTTGCTAAATGGAGTTTAAGCAGAGCCTGAGTTACATTTAAGCTAACAAGGTTGTTGTTTCCTTAGCAATATTTGTTGCATGCATTTCTATTTATTTTTGCTGAGAACAAATAAATGTGAAGAAGACAAAGTGAGCAAACAATAAAGTACCTGAGGTCCAACAGTTAGAACCTTCAGTCTATGGTAACTGAAATCTTGGATTTTCAAGCTTTACAAAAGCTCTCAGTGTTTGTAACTTCTTGTCACTGAAGTCTATTTTCCTTTAGGCTATAATACATCAAAAGCTTTGAGTGTCATGATATACATTTATCTTGGGAAAATTTTCACAGAAAATTAGATGCAGAGTTTGAACAGAGCTTCTCTGGACTCCACGAAGCTGATCGAAGGGATGGAGCACCTCTCCTATGAGGACAGGCTGAGAGAGTTGGGATTGTTCAGCCTGGAGAAAAGGTGGTTCCGGGGAGATCTAATTGCAAATTACCAGTACCTGAAGGGGCCTACAGGAAAGATGGTGAGGGACTGTTTATCAGGGAGTGTGGTGACAGGACAAGGGGTAATGGGTTTAAGCTGAAGGAGGGTAGATTTAGATTAGATGTTAGGAAGGAGATCTTCACTGTGAGGGTGGTGAGGCACTGGAACAGGTTGCCCAGAGAAGCTGTGGATGCCCCCTCCCTGGAAGTGTTTAAGACCAGATTGGATGGGGCTTTGGGCAACGTGGTCTAGTGGAGGGTGTCCCTGCCCATGGCAGGGGGGTTGGAACTAGATGGTCTTTGAGGTCCCATCCAACCCAAACCGTTCTATGATTCTATGACTGTGTTTCCTAATACTGCCTTTAAGTTCTTTTATCATACAGACTTAGAAAAGTGAGAGAACAAGAAGAAAAATCCAAAAGATCTGTTTATTAAAGTTAAGGGACTTGTGGTTTTTGTCTAGAGGTATTGGATTTGATTATAACTTTATGTATTGAAATTTAATAGTCCCCTTTTGACTGACTGTTAATTGAAACTGGCTGTCCAAACCAGGATTAAAACCGCTGCTGACCAGTCTCTAGATGGCAGCACGAGGCTTTCCAGGGAAGTCTTTCTGCTGTTTCATAAAGCTGTACCGTTTCAGTCATGATTTGAAGTTTTTCTTCCCAAGATTGTTCTTTGTGACATATTTCTTCTTCTAAATGTGCACCTTTTTTTTAAGTATTTTCAATGTTTTATCTGTCCTGAGTGTGAGAAACAACTGTTTCATTGTGTTAGCAGCTTAATTACTTTTCTTTCCAACTCTCCTCTTCTACACCCTATCTCAAATCCTTTATATTTTCAAAGGTTTCTGTTTTCATCCAAGTAATTGATAAAATTCTTTGCAGGACCAGAGTGATTCCTGCAGCACTCCATGGCAAATGTATCTATTGAGTAACTTTGTGGTTATGTTGTGAGGTCTGTTATTGAACCAGTCCACAGCATACTTCATGTCAATTTTGCATTAGAATTCATTAGGCAAAGTGACATGTGGGGCTGGGTACCTTTTGAAAAGTTTATTCATCAAGGTACTACTGCAACACTAAAACTGAAATCTGAGCAATTGATTTGACATAATGTAGTTTGATAAATTAATAATTACTGAATTACATGCCTTGTTTCTTAAATTCATATAACTGTGTTACTATTTTGTCTATGTAAGCAGGCTTTCTTGACAAATTTGGAACAAATGCCTTGAATGCTTTGTCCATGTTCGCTGCTTTCATTTAGGAACAGTTGAATACTATTATCTGGATTCCACATTTTTATTGTATATAATTCCTGCTGTCTCTGAGTTTTTAGCCATGGATTTCTCAGTTCCTCTTTTGGTTGCTTGCTTCTCACAGATTTCTGGTTTTTACAACTAACTTTCTCCCCTCTTTTTTTCTGTAGTTACCTTTACTTTCTGTAACCCTGGCTATTTTATCAAATGCCCTGTGGCTTCTGTGAATCAAATTAAATTGTTAACATATAACTTATGTTTTCTTTCCAGGTTGTTTGACATCTGGTTTAATTTCACTTTTAAAAGTAGCCAGTTTTACAGTCACTGCTATTTCACTGGTCCTCACTTTAAGCAGCATATTCTTATATGGTTTAAGTGATTTTATCTTAATTGGTGCAAAGTTCTGTGAAAGTTTTTCTTTATCAGATGAAACTGAATAGACTTGCCCTGCTTGGATTGTAACAGTAAGTTCAAGAAACAGCTGATTAGAAGCTTCAGAGGTGACTTTTACTGTTAAGAAGTCTGAGATACAGTGAATGTCATTCAGGCTGGCGTAATGCTAACAGAGCTTCCTCCAGTATTCTATTCATGGGCATGTGAGGAATCAGGCTTCTTACCCTCTGTTATGATTTCTATGCAGTATAAGCACATACCTGTTTAGCAGTAGCTTTGTCTGATAACACATCAGGCTCTGAGCATGTGGGATTTTAGACCTTTAGCATAACTCAAATTGTTAATGCTATTTTTGATAATGCTGGTTATCTCCTTGTCTGAGGGTTCAGTTAATTCTTTCTGAGTAAGATAACTGTTTTCTGTCCAGCCATGTATCCAATTCTTCTGGCTTTGGTAATACCTAGTACATTTAGTTCCTACTCAGACAAGGTAAGTTGCTTACTTTTGATGTTTTACCTTTGTATTTAAAAAGACTTCTGTTTGGCAGATATCTTGCAACTTTGTGATTATTTATTTATTTATTTAAACCAAATGGATAAGCGAGCACCTTTTTTAAAAGTATATTTCTGACTGGCTGCATGATCTCCTGTTCTTTAATTTCCCTTTTACTAAGATGCAGGCCATTAAACTGCCAATAAAAGATGGGCTTCTTCCATAAATCAGAATTTCTTATTTGTACCATTTAACTTGCCGATGACTTACGTTGAAGGTCTTTCTTGTGGATCAGAAGGGATCTCCACAGTGATAATGGGGAATCTCTTCAGCTCTCTTCCTAGCATGCTAGAGGGATTCTTGCTCACTCATGTCTGTTCCTTGCAGAATATTCTTCCCTTCCTTAGCATAAAGTTCACCTAAAGGATAGGCTTCCTTGATTGAATGAAGCAGGATTTTTCTAGCATGAATCAATGATTTTTTTAATTTTTTTTTTTTTTTTTTTTACTCTCCTCTTAAAGGATAGACTATCCTTAGGTCTCTGGTTTGTGTATTTATTCTTTGCTACAAAGTGGTTCTGGCTTCCAGGCTCAGGACCTGCTATCAATAATAAAATCTTTTAAAATAAATTCTTTTTCAACACCTCTTCAGAGGTCTCAGCTTGTGTTTCCTTGCCTCCTTTTTAAGCTATGTAAAACTATACCATGTCGTCTTGCTTGTTACTGCTTTTCTTTTTGATTCAGCTCTCTCATTAGAGCTTCTATTTTCCTTCTGTTAAAGTTATTTTATTGGTTAGAATACATTGAAACCATTGTTAGTATTAAAAATCCTGCTTTGGGTGGATTTTGCTGTCCCTGTTAATGTGGGTATTGTAAAGGTGGGAGGAGGAACAGGGCTCAATGAACACGCCTACTCTTAATTGTTCATGTAGTTAGGGTGACTTTGGGAGGCATAGTATCACTGCTGACTATGAGCTGCAGCCACTCAGCAAGTCTCGTCTCTGCTGTCGGCAGAAGGC